>NC_088864.1:57159576-57797004 GCF_032884065.1 Artemia franciscana
TATCCATCTGCGCACACCACTACAACTAAAAATAGGCGTACCAATAATACTTTTAAGAAATATCAACCCACCAAAGCTTTGCAATGGCACGCGACTTGCCGTAAAAAAAACAATGGAAAACCTAATAGAGGCCACAATCTTGACAGGGCCTTATGAGGGTGAGGCTGTTCTTATTCCTCGCATTCCCATGATTCCAACGGATCTGCTTTTTCAATTTAAAAGATTGCAATTCCCAATTCGACTAGCATTTGCAACCACAGAAAAAATGAAGTATTTAAACTTATGAGTGGGTGATTGAATCTTAATGAAATTTGATGTTTGGAATGATATTGTGTCTCAGAGCTCTTATTTTAAATCCCAACCGGATCTGATGACATTGGGGGGAGTTGGAGGGGGGACCTAAAATCTTGGAAAACACTTAGAGTGGAGGGATCGGGATGAAACTTGATGGAAAAATAAGCGCAAGTCCCAGATACATGATTGACATAATCGGAACTGATTCGCTCTCTTTGGGGTAGTTGGGGGGGGGGGAGTAATTCTTAAAAATTAGAAAAAATGAGGTATTTTTAACTTACGAACGGGTGAACGGATCTCAATGAAATTTAATACTTAGAAGGATATCGTGGCTCAGAGCTCTCATTTTAAACCCGACCGGATCTGGTGACATTGGGGGGAGTTGGGAGGGGGAAACCTAAAACTTGGAAAACACTTAGAGTGGAGGGATCGGGATGAAACTTGGTGGAAAAAAAACACGAGTCCTAGATACATGATTGACATAACCAGAGCGGATCCGCTCTCTTTGGGGTAGTTGGGGGGGGGGGGGGTTAATTCTGAAAAATTTGAAAAAATGAGGTATTTTTAGCGTACGAACGGGTGATTGGATCTCCATAAAATTTGACATTTAGAAGGATATCGTGTCTTAAAGCTGTTATTTTAAATCCTGACCGGATCTGTTGATGTTGGGGGAAGTTTGGGATGGGGAAACCTAAAATGATGGAAAACGCTTAGATTGGAGGGATTGGGATGAAACTTGCTTGGAAAAATAAGCAGAAGTCTTGCATACGTGATTTACTTAATTGTAACGGATCCGCTCAATTTGGGGGGGGGGGGGGGGGGGTAATTCTGAAAAATAAGAAAAAATGACGTATTTTTGACTTACGAAGGAGTGATCGGATCTTCATGAAACTTCATATTTAGAAGTACCTTGTAACTCAGATATCTTATTTTAAATCTCAACCGGATCAAGCGTAATTGAGGGGTGGGGCAGTTTGGGGGGGGGGACCGGAAATCTTAGAAAATACTTAAAGCAGTGATATCAGGATGAAACTGGATGGGAAGAATAGAAACCTGTCTAAGATACGTGACTGACATAACTTGACCGGATCTGCTCTCTTTGGTGGAATTGGGGGGGGGGGGAGGGGGTAATTTTGAAAATTGAGGTATTTGTAACTTACGAAAGGGTGACCAGATCTTAATGAAATTTGATATTTAGAAGGATCTTGTGCTTTAAAGTTCTAATTTCAAATTCCGACCAGATCCTGTGACATTCGGGGAGTAGGAGGGGGAAACCGGTATTCTTGGAAAACATGAAAATTGGGGTATTTTTATCTTACGAATTCATGGTCGGACCGTAATGAAATTTGATTTTTAGAAGGAATTCATGTCTCAGAGCTCTTATTTCAAATTCCGACCAGATCTTTTGACATTGGGGGAGTTGGAGGGGGAAATCTTGGGAAAACACTTGGAGTGGAGGAATCGGGATGAAGCTTGGTGGATAGAATAAACAAATGTCCTTGATACGGGAGTGACAGAATCGTACTGGATTCACTGCCTTTGGGGGAGCTGGGGGGAGGGGTTCAGTGATTTGGCGAGTTCGGTGCTTCTGGACGTGCTAGGGCGATGAAAATTGGTAGGCGTGTCAGGGAGCTGCACAATTTGACTTGATAAAGTCGTTTTCCCAGATTCGACCATCTGGGGGGCAAAAGGGAGAGGAAAAATTAGAAAAAATTAGATATTTATAACTTACGAGTAGGTGATCGGATCTTAATGAATTTTGATATTTAGAAGGACTTTGTGACTCAAAGCTCTTATTTTAAATCTTGACCGGCATTAAGCCTCTTATTTTTCTTTTTAAATCAATCTATTGATTCATTGGATTTTGTTAGAGCTCATACCATATGATCTCTTGGCTCTTAGCTCTTCTCGCCTCGTCACAAGCGCCATATGATCTCTTAGCTCTTGTCCATCACTATTACGGTTAGCTAAAACATAGTCTTTGAAAAAATTACAATATTCTGGATAAAGTATTAGTTTCTCATTAAAAGCTTTTGCCATGCCTTCAAGAGTGATGTCGTCATGTGTTGGTCTGATCCCATCCGAAGTTATTACATACTGGAATCGTTGAGAAAAGTCATTAGCTTCACTTGCAATTTCATCTATGTCATCACTTATAGTGGATATCTTTCCAACTTTTACACCAAGTTTATACAATCTTAGAAACAAAAAGTGGGAATTGGTGTCTAGGGTTTGACCCTTTAAGATTTCATCACTAATAACAATGATGCCAACTGTATTTTTGATGACATCATAGCTCTCTTAGGAAGAAGTTTGAGGCTTTTCAAGTGGAGTTTTAGCCCATTCAATAGCATCTAAGAAAAGAAAAACGAGCTTAATTTTTAAACTGAAAGGTTAACACAGCTTTTTATTCCTCAAGCACATTCCCAGCAGTAAAGCAGAAGATAATATTGAATGGATAAAACAGATGTCACTAGTTTAGACAGCTATCTCACATTTTGAACATTCTAATTAGCCCATTGAATAGCATCTATGAAAAGAAAGACGAGCTTAATTTTTAAACTGAAAAGTCAACACAGCTTTTTATTCCTCAAGCACGTCCTCAGCAGTAATGCTGGAGATAAGATTGAATGGATGAAACAGATGTTTCACCATCTTTTACCTTTGATCAGAAAAATTATAATTATTGCAATCCCAAAAATCATATTCAAGTTCCTTTTACTCCTTGTGTAAGGCCAGATTTTAATCCTTTAACTACGAGTCAGGTTGTGTGGAATAAGTTACCCGAATCAGCTCGAAGGCTCCACTCATTTGCTTTGTTCCAATTATTTTTTAATTCTTTGGCTTCTTAGAAGTTAATATATATATATATATATATATATCTATCTATATATATAAAAATAAGTTGTCTGTCTGTGGATCTGTGGATCAGGTGACGTCATGTTTCTGTGTCGGCTTTAGCCAAATTAGTTGTCGTCATTTTTGTTATGACGATGCTTAGTATATTGTAAAACGCATTAATTTGGTTAATAATATACCATTTAAAACACCAAAATGAACATGCTGGAGTAGTCACTCGGTGAGAGAGGGTGTCAGAACGGAGAATGAAGGTCCCAGGTTCAAATCCTGGTTATGCTAAAAAAGGTAAAAAACTAAAAACTAAAAAAAAACTGAAAAAACTAAAAAAAGGCAAAAACTACAAAAAAAAACTAAAAACTAATGAAAAAAATAAAAAAGCTAAAAAACTAAAAAAACTAAAAAAACTAAAAACTAAAAAAAACTAAAAAAAAGCAAAAAACTGAAAAATAGAAGAGAAAAAGAAAACTAATAAAATTAAGAATAAAAATAAAAAAAAATAAAAAAGATAAAAACTAAAAAAAAAGTAAAAAGAAAAAACGAAAAAAAACTAAAAAAGCTAAAAAAAAAAGGTAAAAACCAATGAAAAACTAAAAAGAAAAAAAGGAACAAAACTAAAAAAAAATTTCATCTAAAAAACTAAAAAAAACTAAAAAAGGTAAAAACTAAAAGAACTAAAAAAGAAAAAAACTATATATATAAAAATAAGTTGTCTGTCTGTGGATCTGTGGATCAGGTGACGTCATGTTTCTGTGTCGGCTGACGTCATGAAATTAGTTGTCGTCATTTTTGTTATGACGATGCTTAGTATATTGTAAAACGCATTAATTTGGTTAATAATATACCATTTAAAACACCAAAATGAACATGCTGGAGTAGTCACTCGGTGAGAGAGGGTGTCAGAACGGAGAATGAAGGTCCCAGGTTCAAATCCTGGTTAGGCTAAAAAAGGTAAAAAACTAAAAACTAAAAAAAAAACTGAAAAAACTAAAAAAAAGGCAAAAACTACAAAAAAAAACTAAAAACTAATGAAAAAAATAAAAAAGCTAAAAAACTAAAAAAACTAAAAAAACTAAAAACTAAAAAAAAATAAAAAAAAGGAAAAAAACTGAAAAATAGAAGAGAAAAAGAAAACTAATAAAATTAAGAATAAAAATAAAAAAAAATAAAAAAGATAAAAACTAAAAAAAAAGTAAAAAGAAAAAACGAAAAAAATTAAAAAAGCTAAAAAAAAAGGTAAAAACCAATGAAAAACTAAAAAGAAAAAAAGGAAAAAAACTAAAAAAAAATTTCATCTAAAAAACTAAAAAAAAACTAAAAAAGGTAAAAACTAAAAGAACTAAAAAAGAAAAAAAAACCTAAAAAAAGGAAAAAAAACTGAAAAATAAAGGAGAAAAAGAAAACTAAAAAAATATAAATAAAAAAAAAAACTAAAAATATAAAAACTTCAAAAAAAACTAAAAAGAAAAAAGAAAAAAACTAAAAAACCTAAAAAAAGGTCAAAACCAATAAAAAAAAACTAAAAGGAAAAAAAGGGAAAAAATTAAAAATTTATTTCATCATATACCAATTCAAAAACGAATGTATACCGGGATGACGACCGGGACACAGGGAATATAAATGACACAACTACAACGGGGACGCCGGGGGGCACAGGGGGATATAAATGACGACCGGGACACTCAACAACCTACCATCTTCAAAGATACCACGATAGGAAGACTCTACACCGTTCACCCCAATCAACATGAATGCTTCTTTCTACGCCTGCTTTTGGTGAATGTACCCGGTCCGACATCCTTTGAGTATTTGAGAACTGTAAATGGTACTATACATGACACTTACCGTAGTGCATGCCAAGCTCTGAATTTATTGGAGAATGACCAACACTGGGATAACTGCATCAATGACGCGTGCGAAACGTCAACCCCAAGTCAAATTCATGCATTGTTTGGCATCATTTTAACAACTTGCTCTCCATCAGCTCCTACAGAGTTATGGGAAAAATATAAGTCAAAAATGTCCGAAGATATACTCCATCGAAAACAGTTAGAGACGTCAGATATGACTTTTGATTTTACATCAGAAATTTATAACTACACTTTAGTTATTATAGAAGATTTGTGCGTACGTATGGCAAACAAACCTCTTCAGGATTTGGGAATGCCTTCAGCTAACCGTATCGCTGCTGTTTCGACATGTGTAGAATTGGATCGTGAACAAAGTTACAGTACGAGTGATCTATTGTCGTATGTACAAAATTCAACATTTCCAAGTTAACGTCGGAACAAAAAGACATTTATGATACGATCAAATATGCGTGTCCGATTGCAAAACGATGACTCTGGTCAAACAGTAGACTCAATTTCAGGACGTATACAACTACCTGCTGATTAAAAAAATGTGGTATAGATCTTAATACTGATTGTTTTTCCCATGGACAATTGTACGTTGCATGTTCGAGGGTCGGTAAACCTGACAATGTATTTATATGCAGCGACAATTGGACAGCGAATAATGTTGTATATTCGCAAGTTTTACGCAGTTAATATGTATTGTATCTATCTATCTATCTATCTATATAAAAACGAGTTGTGTGGATGCATGTTTGTTTGTTTGTAAAAAGAGCGTTTGCATATGACGTCATTATTAGTACATACGGCTTTGTATATGCACAGACAATGGGAAAGCCAAAAATGTTGTTTATTCGCAATTTTTACGTAGTTTGAAACACATATGTAAATCTATCTATATTCACAGGTGGGACACAGGGACACAACTACAATGGCGCATAACTAATATGGCGCGTAACGACTTACGCGCGCGGGGGGGCTTGGGGGGGCGCGAAGCGCCCCACCAACTAGGTGTTGGGGTGGCGCGAAGCGCCACCCCAACATCTAGTATATATATATATATATGTATATATATATATATGTATATATATATATATATATATATATATATATATATATGTATATAAAAGTCTGAGCTATATGACTCTGTAGGCTCAAGAAGATTCGACCCAGCTCTAAATGGGTACATGGAGAAATCTGGGTGAAAACACGAGAAGCGTTGAATGATTTACCCCCAACAACACATTGCACTCCCAGCCGAAGGCAGAGAATCAGCAAGTCGATACCTGCTGACCCCTCCTGGATAAGTCCCCCTAACTTGTATTGTATAGCATCATGATTTCTAAGATTTTTTCTGGCATTTTCATTCTTTAGAGATAATTCTCTAATAGCCTACCATTTAATAAACTATGCTTAAATAGTGGATAAGCCGGTCAATTCAAGTAATAAGGATCAAAATATGAAGGAATTTACATCTTTCTGCTTAGTCATTTTTGGCTTGAATTAAAGCTACAGAAATCAAACTAAAAAATAGTAAACTCAGAAAAACTTTTTCGAATAATGAAGGTAAATTTGATTAAATATTAAGAAAAAGAGTAAATAGTTAGGCCACCTTAGTCTTAGCCCCTTAACAAAATGGCGTGTTAACATGGAAGTTCACAGATTTTAAGGTATGAAATTAAATTAAAGGAAATTCTGGCATTAAATAAAAAAGGTAAGAAATGAAATTAAGAAATTATAAGCTTAATTCCATATGGAATATTATTCAGTATCTTTTTTTCTAAATTGATAAATAACTAGTTGGTAAGTTATTACAGGTGAAAGAAATGTTCGAAAAACATAATAATCAAATATTATTGGTGTTAGTTTAGGTGGATTTCTTATTATATTCTACAAAATCTAATTAAAAAGACGAGCTTGAACCACTAAAAAATATTTAAATTGCTAAGAATTCTGGACAACCTATTCATGATCAAGTAGCACAGTGACAAAAGAAGAAAATAAATCTTAATTAAAAAAAAATAAAAACATGTAATTTTGGGGCATGAAGCAACAGTTTTAGGCCAAAAACAAAGGAGCCTTTGTTTTTATATACCAATATTGATGGGGATTGACAAAAAGAAAATAATGAGAGATAAAAGCCAAAAACAAATTTGCTGCTAAAGTCAGGTACAAAGGAATGAAAAACTATATATTTTTTTACTTAATCATAGTTAGGTTCAGTTTTTCGACGGAAGATAGGGTCAAAATAGCCCCGTTGGTTCAAAATTACCAACGTTTTTAAGTACAGACAATATTAAACATTAATTATAAGTAAAATGTTTACTAAAAAGCTCCACAAACGCTTAATTGCGAGCATAGGATCTCCCATGCTTTCAAAAGGAAAAGATGAATAGAGAGGGTATATATGCATATTGCGTAGCTTACATAACCTCATACTCCCAACAGGAAATCTTGCCAACAAAAATTTGCCGTTTTCGAAAAATTGGGTATTACAAACGTATTGTTGGCTCGAACCATTTTATTTGCCATGCATACGGTCCCCTGCTTAATTAAACCCTTGCTTTTTCAATTACTATTCTATTACCCTTGTAACGTTCATGTTAGAGGTTTTAGCTAATAAAATTAGCCTTTACCCTAGAAAAATTTTGAGGAATCGCAGAGAAGGGAATCAATCGTAACTTTTGTCAAGTCTAGTTTTGTCAAAATCAGCCATTTCTTTACCGAGAAATCTGAAAAAGCAAAAATGTTTTCAGGAGAAGGAAAAACCAACTTAGACTGTCTCAGAATTGAGGACCTGAGACCCCAATGAGGTCAAAATAAACGGCTTATACAACTTCGCAAAACCAAGTGGGGTTCTCCTACCCCTTCAAGCCATTCTAGGGGAGATAGGTCAAATCTTGAATTAGAAGTATTAGAAGGTGTCTACCATGAAAATCTTTAACAGAGTGCAAAAAAACTTCCATAGAACATAATTCTTTAATGACTCATAATAGCATTTTCGTAAACTTGTTCTTAATAACACTATCATTTTCGCAAAAATTATTTATTTTTGTCTGCATGGATACCAGAACATGACACTTTCCATTCTATCTAGATGATGGATAGTACTAAACAAAACAATGAACATTCTGACATCTGACAATGAGAACATACTGATATAAAGAAACACAAAACAAAATGATATAAAAAAATGCAAAACATATTCCATTTTTATATTTTGTTTTTAATTACCTGTCACTATATCCTTTTTTTTGATTGGATATATATATATATATATATATATATATATATATATATATATATATATATATATATATATATATATATATATATATATATATATATATATATATATATATATATATATTATATATGTTGATGTTGTTTCATTCTACATATTATCTTTTTAATGGTTGACTAGAATATTTACAGCTTTATTTGACGTAAAATACAAATTCCATAGCCATTGCTAAACAGAATTTTGTTTTATGTAAAGGGTTGTATATAAATAAAATCCATTGACGGCCGAATATTTTAAAAACTTCATTTTATATGCTGAATGCTAGTACAGATTGTTTGTACTGTGGTGGCGCAGTGGATTTGACCTTAGCTTGGTAATATTGGACCCAGAGATCGAATCACGCTGCAGGAATGCACTGCAGGGTCGACGCAGGGACCTTAGTAGTCAAGAAGCGTCGTTAATTCTTAAATAATAATGCTAGCACAGCAATGTTATTGCGTAAGCATACGCTTAATACTCTGCTGAGAGCTGCTTATGTGTAAAACTAAAAGAAAAAAAAATCTATTATTTCTTTCTTGATATCTGAAAATGCAAATATCCAATTTCCTTTACATATTTTTATCTTGGCTGTATCGTAATCTTAGGATTTTTCGACAGAGTATTTTTGTATAAAAATTATTCCAAGCAGCAGTACAGATACTGTCCACTTCCCCTCCTCTAACCGTAAAAGTTTTAAAGTCTATCGCGTCATTTGTATTTTACTGAAAAGTTTTTGTATTCTGAACAGTTGATTCAAAATATCGACGATAAATGAAAAAAAGTCACTAAAATAATCTAGATTATTGAAAAGAACTAATAAAAATAAACTCAATATTTAATATGTAAGGATAATAATCCCCAGAAACTCAGCAGTTCAAGATTTCCTTTTTCACTTTCATTGTTTTCCAAAATTAAGAAATGTATATAATATAATTTGTTTTCATAAACGCGCAAATGACGCAACAGGCATTAGGAATTCTGCGGTTAGAGAAGGGGGAATGGGGCAGTAGCTAAACTTCATCCTGAAGTAGTTTTGTTCATTTTAGATTTGACTTGAATATTCAATTTAGCTTTCACTCTTTTTAAGATTTATTTATTCATCAATTTTTTTTTTTTTTTACTTTAATTTCTGTTCGTTTTTTGACTGCCAAAGTTTGTTATTGGTTAATTTAATGAATATTTCTCCAGTTTTCATGTCTTCGGCTTAAAAATTAAAACATTCTATCCTAATTTAGTAGGACTAATTAATGCATTTTTGTTTATTGCAATAACCATATCAACATTCCCTGAAGGGAAACGTTTTTTTTTCAACAGAAAACTGAATATTAGAGACAAATAATCAATATAAAAAAAATACAAAATTCATACAAAGAAATGTTATTTGTATCTATTCATAAAATAATATATCTATTCAAAATTATTAGTTGTGGTAAGAAAAAAAATTGTTTCATCAACTTTTCATTTTGAAGCCAACATGTTACATGTTTTCCTTTTAACACGTCAGACCATGGACAAACCGTAAATGTAAGAGCGCCATCTATTTAAAAAAATTTAACTTTATCAAGATTTGAATCATAGAATAACAATGTGGTGTTTTTCTTGCCATTGATAGCATTCCGTGTGCAATAGCATTTACATGTAGCATTGTTTTGGACATTTTACTAGATAGCTTAAATCCTTTGTACAAAATATCCTCTTCAATGGGGGGGGGGGGGGGGGCTGTTTTGCCTTGTATTTAAAACGTTGTTAAAAATTATGCCCATATTCCGTTTTAGTTTTGTCTGACATCTACAATTTTTTTTTATTAATAACGTATTGGCCTGCCGTTGGTTATTCCACAGACATTGTAAAAAATAAAATAAGTACTCTGTCAAAAGAAAGTTGACAAATATACTAATTGAAAATCACCAAAACATCAGAAGTTATCATAGAACTTGGAGCAATAAAAAACTAACAAGCTGAGAACACATCACCAAAAAGAGAAAAAAGAAGCATGTCGAGACACTAAGAAACAGAATAAAAGCGCTTTAAATACAAATATAAACTAAATACTGAATACAAACTATTCAGGGCAAAACCAGAAACATGGTTACAAAAATTATTGACAATGAAAATAATCTTTTCAGAGATTTCTTGAATAGGATCTCGTATGCAAATAGCAAGATGTCGTTGCAATCAGGTTTTTTAAATGTCCATGATACGCAAAGCCAGTTAAATAAAGTTTTTATTAAGATAATCTGAAGTTAAAAAATTATGATAGAACACTTGTAGTCTAAAAAAAAACCTAGCCGGTATAATATTAACATTGTCGTGATTGAATAAAAAATGAGCCTTCCTATAATTTCCACTCAATTAATAGATAAAAAAAATGAATCCAATGTTAACAAAATCAGGAGTATAATAAACGAATCGATTTTTAAATTAATTTAGAAGCTAGGTTATAATATGCTACAGTTTGTTGTTTACCTCTTTTGCAAGTTCACCAAATTAAAATGTAACTAAGCATCAAGGCTTCCTAGTTTCTAAAAAACACAAAACACTTTGTCTCTAAAAAAAACAACACGAAAAGGATAAGGACGCTTATAGACGATGACATACTTTAACAATTATCTCCTATATTGTACAAATAAATTACATTTAACAGGTTTAGAAACTAGATCTTACTGAGTAGAGGGAGGGTGACTGATGACCAATTGTCAAAGGACTGGGCGGCGATACATTAGGAAGTTGATTTGTAATGTGAGGTGGAAGAGCATCAGATATGGGCTATGCATACATTGAGCGTGTCTGAGACTGCACCATCGGCTGGATACTATTCCTTGATGGTATTCCTCTTTGCATCATCTAATAGAAAGAATGTAGCCTACCATTGGTATTCGATTTTGAGCATTTCCGCCACCTATAAATATCAATTATTGTGGAAACTCATTTTCGAATAAATGTCTGCAAATAATTATTTATTTATTAAAACCCGTTATAACAAAAAAGACAGAGACATATATTTGTCAAAAAGTCCTTCATTTACAGAGGACAAAACAAAAGCAAGAATAATAAAATATCACCGTTGTTTTGAGAAGGCCTTTTTTATTTAGTGTTTACTTTGTTTCAATTTGTCCTTAGGAATTTCATTGGTATATTCTCTTTACTGTTTATTTACTTTTGTGCACTGAGGACGGTCGAGCGAAGGTCTCGACGGAAATGTCTGGACATCATCCTTCCTATTTTCACAGGCTGTAATTATCCTCGTTTTTTCTTCTTCGAAAGTTTTTTCTATTCTAACGTCAACAGACTAGAGCCATCCCAGTCGAGTGGATATCAAACAGAACTTGCGATCTTATGTCCTTCAAGATGAGGGTTTTATTCTCGGTGCTGGCAAACTCAATTCATTGTGTGAGACGGGGTGGCGTGACTAGGTAAGCCCAGCCTCCCAGGATGTGGAGGCAACGGAGCTTTAAGCCTTGGCCCTCGATACACTTAGGTCTACTCTGCTACAAATTATGCAAAATATGAAGAATTAGACAAGAAAATAGAGGATAAGAAGAGTGTGAAACATGAAATGAGACATGAAAGTGTAGAATTAAAATAAGAAGAATAAGCACAGAAGAGTTAGAAATGTATAATAACCTTGATTAGGACCAGCAAAAACAGCTGAAAAAAAATTAAAAAGCCCCGGTCTTCCAGGTTCATACAAAGCTCCTTCGGTCCCATCATTTAGTTGAATAGCATCGGAAGAAGTCCAAGCCAGAGTCTGAATCAGCTGTTGATTCACCTGTTCATCTCCAGAGCTTGACAATTGTTTCTGAGATCCTTCCCCAATTCGTTGATTAAGGAGAATGATCTTCTCTCTGGGATGAGTTGTAACAGCTGTTTTAAGTGGATGTTTTGAGGCAGTACTGGAAACATTAAGAAATAAAAACATTTGTATTTGTGCTTTGGATCTTTCGAAAGCGTTTGATAGTGTGGTCCAGTCAGCTCCTTTTTTCTCTGTATAATTCTGGGGTCAAGCTCTTTGTTATAATGTTTCTTAGGTTTTGGTATTCAAATTCTTTTCTTCAATTAAGATCTGCACTAGACACTTTTATAAGGGTACGAAGAGGAGTTAGGTAGGGCGGTGTTCTGTCCCCTACGCTTTTTCAGATTTGTATTTCTAGTGTGCTGGCTAAGATTTCAGGTAATACCTTTCTGGCCTTGCAGATGTTTCTTATCTTGCGTATGCTGCCGACTTGCTTCTGATTAGCCGATCCAAATGGTATCTATAGTTTCTGATGGTTTCTCTGATATTGGCCTTTCACTTAATATAGATAAATGTGAGTTTCTTTCCTATAACTCTACTGCTGCTACTCCCCTTTACTGTAATAACTTCACTATCCCTCTTGTTGATGGTATTCGTTGGCTTGGTATCTATATTATTAACAATCTTTGGAGCTTACATCAGAGTACTGTTTGTGATATCAAATCGTTCTTGGTAAAGAACTGTAGTAGGGAGCGACCCGGCTCAATAGTAACGAAAACTCTAAAAAATGCAATTTTGATACCAATAGCTACATCAAAAGAATTGCATTTTAATGCTGATTTTATATATAGAAGTTTCATCAAGTTTAATCTTACGCATCAAAAGTTACGAGTCTGAGAAAATTTGCCTTATTTTAGAAAATAGAAGGAAAGAACCCTTAAAAATCATATAATCTTAACGAAAATCACACCATCAGATTCAGCGTATCAGAGAACCCTCTTCTAGAATTTTAAAGCTCCTATCTAAAAAAATGTGGAGTTTTGTATTTTTTGCCAGAAGGCAGATCACGGATGCGTGTTTATTTGTTTTTTTTTTTTTTGTTTTTTTTTTCCCCAGGGGTGATCGTATCGACCCAGTGGTCCGAAAATCTTGCGAGAGGGCTCATTCTAACGGAAATGAAAAATTCTAGTGCCCTTTTTAAGCGACCAAACAAATTGGAGGGCACCTAGGCCCCCTCCCACGCTTATTATTTTTACCAAAGTCACCAGATCAAAATTCTGAGATAGCCATTTTATTCAGCATAGTCAAAAAAACCTTATAACTATGTCTTTGGGGACGACTTACTCCCCTACAGTCCCCGTGGGAGGGGCCACAAGATACAAACTTTGAACATAGCTTACATATTGTAATGGTTATTTGGAAGAGTACAGACGTTTTCTGGGGGGATTTTTAGGTTGGGGGGGGGGTTGAGAAGAGGGGGATATGTTGGGGGAACTTTTCATCGCAGAATTGGTCATGGGGGAAGAAAAGTTTCATGAAGGGAGAGCAGCATTTTCTAGCATTATTAAAAAAAAAACAATGAAAAAATAAATATGAAAAAGTTTTTTCAACTAAAAGTAAGGAGAAGCATTAAAACTTAAAACGAACAGAAATTATTACGTATATGATGAGCTCACCTCCTCCTAATACCTCACTCTTTACGCTAAAGCATTTTTAGTAATTTCAACTATTTATTCTACGGCTTTTGTGATTCTGGGGTCCTTCTTAAGAAATTGGGACAAGATTTAAGCTTTGGTGTAAAGAGAGAGGTACTGAAGAGGGAGTGAATCCCTTCATATACGTAATAAAACCATGAGAATAAAGAAGTTCGTTACGTAAGCTAATTTGTAAGTTACGTATATCTTTTACTAATAAACATTCGTAAAAAATTTAAAGTTCTAGTTGCCTTTTTAAGTAACCCAAAAATCGGAGGGCAACTAGGTCTCCTCCCCCGCTCGTTTTTTCTCAAAATCACTCGATCAAAACTGCGAGAAAGCCAATTAGCCAAAAAAAAAATATATGCAAATTTCCTTTTAATTATTCATTTGCGGAGAACCAAAATCAAAACATGCATGGATTCAAGAACGTTCAGAAATTAAATAAAAAAAAAACAAGTTTTTGTAAATGAAAATAAGGAGCGACATTAAAACTTAAAACGAACAGAAATTACTCCGTATATTAAAGGGGCTTTTCCTCCTCAACGCCTCGCTCTTTACGCTAAAGTTTGACCCTTTCTCTTAACTCTACTTTTTAAAACAGTAAGAAACTTTAGCGTAAAGAGCAGGACGTTGAAGAGGAAAAGCCCCTTTAGTAGACGGAGTAGTTTCTGTTTGTTTTAAGTTTTAATTTCGCTCCTTACTTTCCTTTACAAAAACTCGTTTTTTTTATTTAATAAGTAAAAAGATTCAGATTGGCTATGCAAAAATTGTTGCAAACAGATGGAAGTATAATAGACGTGCGCTGGCCAAACTTAGTTCTACTTTCTGTGATCATTCTGTCCTTTATACTTCTGGTCTTTTCCCCCTTTTTAATAATGGTAATTTAAAAAGAATTCGGATAAATTATTTCAAATTTGGCAAATTTCTTCTGTATCTTCTACCTTGGACAAAAAACCGGACTCTTGTTAGAAATTTTTCAGTTTCAAATATAACTTCAAAGTTGGAGATTCTTCACAGAAAACTCTCCAGTACAGCTTCTGCGCCCCTATCCCCTCACCACCGTCTTATCCGTTTTTTTTTCGTTGATTTTGTGTATATTTGTTTTTCTCTTTGTGTCATTTTTATATTTATTCTTACTCCATCATATTTACTTTATGTATAGTGTGGGTGAACAATAAATTAAATTAATCCCTCAAAGCTCAGTAATTCAAGATTTTTTGCTTTCATTTTTTCCAAAATTATATTTATATTTATTTAAGAATTAACGACGCTTCTTGACTACTAAGGTCCTTGCGTTGGCCCTGCAGTGCATTCCTGCAGCCTGATTCGATCTCTGGGTCCCGTATTACCAAGCTAAGGTCAAATCTACTGCGCCACCCAAGGACAAAATATTTAATAAATTGCCTCTGGCAGTAATCGAACCTGCGACCTCCGGACTAAGTCCAACGCAAATACCGCTGTGCTACAAAGGCTTATATTTATAAGAAATGTATATAATATAATTTGTATAAACGCGCGAATGAAATAACAGGATTTAGAACTTTTGCAGTTAGAGGAGGGGGAAGGGGGCAGTAGCTAAACTCCAGCTTGAATTTACTTTGCTCTTTCTGAGTTTGACTTGAATATTCAATTTAGCTTTCACTCTTTTTAAGATTTACTAATTCATCTATATCAGTATCTATTATTTTTATGTTTGATATAATTATTTGCAAGTGTAAACACTCCTCGATGCAAGCACCCCCCCCCCCCCACTTAAAGCCAAAATTGAGAATACCGAGGGAGAAGTCGAATTATTTGGAAAAACGAAGAAAATTAACAGTGAAGTGTTGCCCAAAAAGCATCAACTAAGAAGGAGAAAAATAAGTACTGTGTCAACAGGGAGTCGACAAATTACTAATCGAAAATCATTAAAACATCAAAAGTCGTCTTAGAATTTTAAGTAACACATAACTTACAAACTGAACAAATAACCAAAAATTAAATAGAGAGAAAAAAGAACTATATGGAGACACTAAAAAACAGAATTTGAGCACTTTAAATAGAAATCAGAACTATTCAGGGCAAAACCAAAAATATGGTTACAAAAATAATTGATATTGTGAAAAACGTGCTCATTGAGCACAGAGACAATGTAAAAGAAGAAGAAAAAGTCTTAAAAATTAGTACAGACAGGGTAAAGCTCACGGATCGGAAATCAGCTTGAAGAATGTCCCGCCGGGGACTCCGTGTCCTTCATCTCTCCTTCATCATTACACAAACAGAGCATTGGACCGGGGTAAAATAGAAGAGGAAAGTTAAAAGCTTCTAATACTTAGTCAATGGAGACAGTAATATCATCCAAAGATAAACATACCATTTTTATGGCACTTGGTATTAACCAAGTGACATATAGCAATCGCAAATTCTGTCGGTCTGTCTGTCGGTCTGCCGGTACCGGTTTTGCTACTTTAGGCACTTCCAGGTAATCTAGGACGATGAAATTTAGCAGGCTTATCAGGGACCGGACCAGATTAAATTAGAAATAGTCTTTTTCGTGATTTGACCATCTGGGGGGGGGCGGTTAATTCGGAAAAAATAGAAAAAATGATGTATTTTTTACTTACGAACGGTTCATCAGATCTTAATGAAATTTGATGTTTGGAGGGATTGAAAGGAGCTGTTATTTTAAATCCCAATTGGATATGGTGACATTGGGGGGGGAATTGGGAGGGGGGAACCTAAAATCTTGGAAAACACTTAGAGTGGAGGGATCGGGATGAAACTTGATGGGAAAAATAAGCATAAGTCCTAGACACATGATTGACATAGCCGGAACTGATCCGCTCTCTTTGGGCTAGTTGAGGGGGGGGGGTTGATCCTGAAAAATTAGAAAAAATGGGATATTTTCAACTTACGAACGGGTGATCGGATCTTAATGAAATTTGACTTTTAGAAGGATATCGTGTCTTAAAGCTTTTATTTTAAATCCCGACAGGATCTGGTGACTTTGGGGGGAACCAAAAATCATGGAAAACGCTTAGATTGGAGTGATCGGGATGAAACTTGGTGGGAAAAATAAGCAGAAGTCTTAGATACGTGATTGACATAATTGGAACAGATCCGCTCTTATGGGGGGGGGGAGTTAATTCTGAAAAATTAAAAAAAATGATGTATTTTTAACTTACGAAGGAGTGATCGGATCTTCACGAAACTTCATATTTAGAAGGACCTCGTAACTCAGATTTCTTATTTCAAATCTCAACCAGATCCAGCGTCATTAGGGAGGGGGGCAGTTGGGGGGGGGGGGGGGGGGTGGACCGGAAATATTAGAAAATACTTAAAGCGGAGAGATCAGGATGAGACTGGATGGGAAGAATACAAACCTATCTAAGATATGTGTCTGACATAACCAGACCAGATCTGCTCTCTTTGGTGGAGTTTGGGGGGGGGGGGGTTAATTCGGAAAAATGAGGTATTTGTGACTTACGAAAGGGTGACCACATCTTAATGAAATTTGATATTTAGAAGGATCGTGTGCTTTAAAGCTCTAATTTAAAATTCCGACCAGATCCTGTGACATTGGGGGAGTTGGAGGGGGAAACCGGAATTCTTGGAAAACGTGAAAATTGGGGTATTTTTATCTTACGAATACGTGATCGGATCGGAATGAAACTTGATATATATAGAAGGATCTTATGTCTAGGATGCTCCATTTTCGACTCGAATTGGATCCGGGGACATAGGGGGTTGGAGGAGGGAAACTTGATGGAGAGAGATCATGAAACTTGCACAAGTTCTAGATACGTGATTGACATAATTGGAACGGATCCGTTCTCTTTGGAGGAGCTGGAGGGGGGGGGGTGTTAATTTGAAAAATTAGAAAAATTGAGATATTTTTAAATTAAGAATGGGTGACCGGATCTTAACGAAATTTGATATTTAGAAGGAATTCATGTCTCAGAGCTCTTATTTCAAACCCGACCAGATCTGTTGACATTGGGGGAAGTTGGAGGGGGAAACCTTGGAAAACGCTTGTAGTGGAAAAATCGGGGTGAAGCTTGGTGGATAGAATAAGCAACTGTCCTTGATACGTGATTGGCGTAACCGTACTGGATTCGCTCTTTTTGGGGGAGTTGGGGGGAGGGGTTCAGTGATTTAGCGATTTTGGTGCTTCTGGGCGTGCTAGGACGATAAAAATTGGTAGGCGTGTCAGGGAGATGCACTAATTGACTTGATAAAGTCGTTTTCCCAGATTCGCCATCTGGGGGGCTAAAGGGAGAGGAAAAATTAAAATAAATGACGTACTTTTAACTTAAGAGTGGGTGATCGGATCTGAATGAATTTAGATATTTAGAAGGACATCGTGACTCAGAGCTCCTATTTTAAATCCTGACCGGCATCAAGCCTCTAATTTTCCTTTCAAATCAATCTATTGATTCTTAGAATTTTATTAGAGCTCATACCATATGAGCTCTTGACTCTTAGCTCTTCTTGCCTCCTCATAAGTTCCATATGAGCTATTAGCTCTTGTTTTTTTTTTTTTTTTTTACTTTCGGTAGCCACGTCACTAGAAGAAACTTTGAAATTTTCATTGGTTTATATCAATTATTTAGATCCAAGTCAAAAATGAATCATAAATGAGAATATAGCAAAATAAAAGAAAAACTTCCAGTAAACTAAGGAGTATAAAAGCTACGAGAAGAATACAAAAGGTCCTTTCTTTTTATTGATAAGTTTGTGTCAATTCTTGTTCATGAATTTGACGTATGGACCATTTAAAAGATCAAAGCAAATTATATTTAAAAAATCCAATGAAAATTAAGGTCTAGAAAAAGAAGAAAGTAACTTAAAGGGGCGGTTGTATTAATCAAGTTCAATAGAGGCGGTAAAACGTTTCATCTAAAACTTCACCTCGATGAACCCCGTCATCGGCTATATTTCCAAGGGCACAAACTGCTTGTTCGGCAACATTCGTAAGACGAGAAGTAAGAAGAGAGACGAACGCAGGCATGGGATCTTACATAACCACAGTTGTTGGTTGCTCAGAAGTCCCAAAAGCGATATTTGTTAAAGCTAAACCAGCTTCAAACTGAAGTTCAGGCCTAAAAAACAATCTATCAGTTTTTGCTCTCTCTTTCTCTCTTAAAGAGACATCTAAAAATTAACACCACACAGTTTAATTACGAATGGATATAGCGTCAAATAAGCAGAAGAGATTTAGAGAGGACTATTAGATAATAACTTATGAATACAATAGAGAAATTGCTTATGCTTTAGACACTATTATAAGATAGGTTTAAATCACACGTTGTAAATTCAGACCTTTGCATGCCCGAAGTTAGTTATTTCTTTTGGTTTTATTTCCTTTTTTAAATATTAATTTGTTCAATTTTGTGTTTCCGTAGCTTTATTAAACCGACTTTTTTCCCATAGTTTACCCACTTTTTTTTTCCTTTCTGTCGAAAATAACTTGGCATATGACTTTGACGAAATGTCTGCTACTGGTTGAAGATGTTTCCCTTTTTTTTTTTATTGACATGCCTATATAGGCACTTAGGTACTAAGATAAATAAATTCAAGGAAGATCAAAGTGTCAGAGGTTTGGGCCCAAATTAACACCTGCCTTCGCCTGTAAGCAAATCAAAGCCTATTTATCATAAATAAAAAAGAAATGAGCGTTAATCAAATTTAAATGCCCTAAACTAAATACTAATCTAACAAAACCTGAATTCATTTACATTAAGAAAATTTCTACTTAAAGCATTTCAGAGTAGCTTCAATTTTAAGTGTCCCCCCAAATACCTATACCTGTGAAAAATTAATATAAATATATGGGGGGGGGGCAACATGTATTTTAGCGTGTATAGGGGAGGGGGTGAATTTTGTCGGTTTTCAAATATTCTGAATGAAAATACAAAAGGCTTGTGACCTATGATATATTTATGATCTATTAGATAGATCTATTACAATAATATGATATACATGTGATCATTCAGACCTATTATGATCGACTGATATTACAACGGAATACTGTTTGCCACCCCGTGCGTCAGCACTGAAGTAGCAACGGCAAAAACGCTCGGTAAGAAACACCAAATTTGTCTCGGGCCTAATATTTACTACCGACTCACAAAATTGGTGGGTACGAAGGAGAGGGAGTTCTCCCACTCTGAGATTGGCCCAAAAGATATTCCTCTGCTAGACAAAAAAATGATATAAATATGCACTTTTTCATATTTGACACACCCCACCCTCCCCCAAATCCTTTTTTCTACTACGGACCGTATATTTATGCTAGTATTCGAATATTTATGAAAAACTTGAGATGGTCTTTGTATTACTGAGATGTATAATCTGATGAACAGGAGAGCGCTAAGAGAAAGTTTTCTTTTTTTCTGAAATGCTCATAATTTTGTACATACGATGCGTATAACACAGGACAGTAAACTCTAACTCTAGCCCTCTATTAACCTTCAAACGAAAATTCTCCTTTTTGCAACCAGCGACGTTGAAAATTAATCATCTGGGTCATAATATGGAGAAGGATACAGCCTACATGATAATACCACTTAATATGTTCATTTTTTTTTACAATCGTCTAGATGACAGTTAACACCATTAGATATTTTGTTACAGGAATCTATTGGGCTTTTATCTTACATGATTGTTGCCACAATCTATATCTTACAGACAACTATGTACTCTTTTTTTGAAATCCCTAAGATCACAACTATATCATCTTGAATTACATCACTGGAGACCTCAACATAAAGATTAACTCAGGCATTGTAAGTTATTCCCTGGGGGCATACATGGTTCTTATGGAAGGAATGCTCGTATAAACTTCAGAGAGGGCTCATTTGATTGGAAATTGAAAGTTCTAGTTCACTTTTTAAGAGTCAAAAGAACACACCATTTTTTCCCTATCTATACAAATTTTGAGATACCTATTTTGTTAAAAATAGTTCAAAGCCCAGATGAGGAAGACTCCGGTGTCGATATAGCCCCCAAAGACCTGGGAGAAGGTGCTGTGAGTTATGCCCTGGAGGCATATATGGTTCTTATGGAAGGGATGCTCGTATAAACTTCAGAGAGGAGTCATTTGAATGGAGATTGAAAGTTCTAGTTCACTTTTTATCAGTCAAAAGAGATCACAGGGACCCTATTCCCCCCCACGCCTTCCCCCCCAAATCCATCCTATGCAAATTTTGAGCTATCTAATTGAAAAAAATATTGCTCAAAGGTCAGATATCAAAAACTCTGGTGTTGACACAACCCACCAGGGCCCAGGGGTAGGCGTTGTAAGTTATGTCCATGGGGCATATCTGGTTCTTATGGAAGGGATGCTCGTATAAACTTTAGAGGGCTCACTTGAATGGAAATTGAAAGTTCTATTTCACTTTCTATGAGTCAATAGAGATCAAAGGGACTCAGGTCCTCCACGCCCTTTTCCCCCAAACCCATTCGATACAAAACGTCAGATAACAAAAACTGTGGTGTCAACGCAACCCACCAGGGCCCGGAAGCAAGCGTTTTAAGTTATGTCCATGGGGCATATCTGGTTCTTATGAAAGGTGTGCTCGTATAAACTGCAGAGAGGGCTCATTTGATTGGAAACTGTTAAGTTCTAGCTCACTAAGAGTCAAAAGAAATCCGAGGCCAACTAATCCCTCCACACCCTTTTTTCCCGAATACCATCCGATAAAACTTTTAAGATAGACATTTCATTGAAAATAGTTCAAAGGTCAGATAAGGAAAACTGCTACGTCGACCCGGGGCAGGCATTGTAAGTTATGCTCTAGGGGTATATATGATTCTTATGGAGGGGATGATCGTATAAACTTCGGAGAGCTCATTTGTTTGGAAAGTGAAAGTTCTATTTAATTTTTAAGAGTCAAAAGTTAACAGAGGGCATCTACCCCCCTCCCCCTGACACAAACATCCTCTTTTCCTCAAATGCATCAAATGAAAATTTTCAGATAGCCCGTTTGTTTAAAATAGTCCAGCGATAAGATAACAAAACTTTGTTTTCAACATGCCCCCCCCCCGTCAGAGGAAGGGTTGTAAATTATGCGGTAGGGGCATACTAGGTTTCTATGGAGGAGGTCGTCGCATAAACTTTAAAGGAGACTCAAATGATTAGAAACTGAAAGTTCTAATTCACCACTTAAGAGTAAATGTGATCCGATGACGTAAATCGGAATTTCTAATGCCTTTCCCAAGGGTCAAATGTGGTCAGAGGGCAACTACCCCCAAACCCCTCAAGCCTTTTTACCCACATGCATCCAATCAAAATTTTGAGATAGCTATTTTGTTCAAAATAGTTAAAGATTAAATAACAAAACTCCGGGGACAACAAATCCCCCCAGAACCCGTGAGCAAGTGTTGTAAGCTATTCCCCGATGGCATATAAGGTTTTATGTAAGGGACGGTCTTGGAAACTTCAGAAATGGCTCGTTTGAATGGAAATTGAAAATTCTAGATACCTATTTAAGAGTCATCAAAAGTTATCGAATGGTATCTACCCCCTCCCCACACCTTTCCCCCAAAAACACCTGATAAAAATTTTGAGATAACCATTTTGTTCCAAATAGTCAAAAATTCAGATCACTATTAATTAGAGGTTGAGAAATCCTCCATAGCACCCGGGACAAGAATTGCAACTTAGGTAAGTTGTAAGTTCTTAAGAATAGAAAGCACTCAAAAAGTAACAAGCCCCCCCCCCCCCGTGTCTTTTTTTCAAATGCATCTAATCAAAATTTTGAAAAACTTTTTGTTCAAAATAGACCAAAATTCAAATTACTATAACTTAAGGGTTGACAAATCTTCCCAAACCCCAGGACAAGGATTGTAACTAATGTAAGTTGCATATTGTTAGAATATGAGGTTTTGTGGAAGAGGTGGTCGTATTAACTTTGCAGGTGGCTCATTCGAACAGAAATTGAAACTTCTGGCTCTTTGTAGTTTTGTTAAAAGCGATCAATGAACAAATGGCTGGCCCAATCCGCAATTCCTCAAAGGACAACCGGTCAAATGGAGATAGCCATTTTGTTCAAAATAGTTCAAAGGCCAAATAACTATGCTTCCGAGGTTGACCCCCCTCCCACAGCCTCAGGACAATGACTGTGAGTTATGGGACTTAATTATTGTTACTTTAATGCTCGGACTTGGTACTTTACGTGGTAACTTCTATTTACGGTGCAAGAGCTGTAAGTTGTGCAAGTTGCTTATTGTTACTTTGATACTTTGTTTACTTTGATCCGTTCTTTAGTTTGATACTTTAGTACTTTGATACTAGTTTTCATACTTTGATGAAAGTTTGATGTTGAAAAAAAATCTTATTTTGAAATAAGGAGTTTTTTTTGCAATCAAAAACGAATTATTAAAAAAAAACTTTTCAAAAGTTTTTCTCCTAATTGTTTCTGAAAGAATTAGGGTTATGTACTTCCAATGACTGATATCTTCACTATAAACAATAGTAATGGCTACTATACGTTTACCAAACGGTAAAAGTATTATTCTCTTACTTAAATAACTAAGTCTCTTACTTAGAGTTATCATTCCCTCACTTCCTCGGATCTTACATGTTTTTTGAATGTTACAAAGTTCTACAAAATTAGTTTACCTTTTTTTTAACATACAAATTGGGACAAGAGATTTCAAAGACAAGTGAGAATTTGATCAAGGATTGTTTGTTAGACCGTGGTCGTCTTCATGGAGTAGGGGTTATGTACTTCTAAATATACAAATAAACAATTATGAAATATATACGAATAAACAATTTGTTAATACACAATAACCAACGCAAGGAGTAAAAGCAATATGCTACTCCGTAACGATTGCTTTAATCGCAAATAGTTAACTCTCCATCCTCAGTTTAGTTACACAGGCCACAATTTTTCACTCCACAGTAAGAAATACTACGTACTTTTCCCTAAAAATACCGAAACTATGTTCGAAAAATAAGGAAAGAGCAACAATGGGATCTTACCTCCTGATCTTTTCCTTTATTTTTGAAGAAACGCGTATAATCGCTATCGGCCATTTCGGTAATGGACTTTCTTAGTACACTGCCGAAAGAAAAGTAGATTTGGAAGGTAAGAGTTTCAGCAGAAGCAGAAAATTAAGGAGATGTAACGCGCACCATGAAAACTATATGAGATATTGTACTTAACCCTAGCTGACAGATTTGGGCTGTTCATATGCGAATTTGGCCAAGTTCGTCAATACAAACAAGGAAGAATTTTTATAAGATTAATGGTTGGTTCTAAATTTTAAGTTTTTTTTTTTATTTTTTATTTTGGAATAGATTTCTTTAAAAAAAATTTTAAATTATTTAGTTCACAATGATGAAAAAACTTCTTTTTTGTTGTACTAATCCTTTTTTGGCAATATTATTATGAAAATATAAAATAAAGACAACCTAGGAATTTGATGCTATTACCTCAAAACCGAGGGGACGAGTGCTGATAGGATTCTGAAAAGCTTACTTGTTTTGCATGGATTTGTGTCTTACATAAATGTATATATTCACTAAGGCCGTGATTAAGTGAACTTGAAAACATCGAGCTTCAAAATTGAAGTTAGGTTAGTCTTCTGTCTTTTAATTCTCTAGAGACCGTCGAATGTCAAAACTTCAAATAGTACCAATTATCAAGTCTTGTGAGAGGTTTTGATAGACAGCTTCCTTTGGTGAGATGCTTCAGCCGAGGAATAGTAATATATTTGGCTGGGTATTGCAAAGCTTGGTTACCGACCAAGGGTGAAGAGAAAATGAGCAAAAGAGCACTATCATTCTCAAATACAAAATGCCCATGTATATAAAACTGGGACGGCATGCACAGAGTGCATTTGAAAATTTATTGTTTTTTCCACTTTTTTTCCTAGGAATAGGCTAATTAAAATACTTCAGTTGATTAATTCGAAACTAAACACCAAACTTAGTTGAAAGCTTTCTTCGAGGATTCTCAGAAAACCAGTTTTCTTACGAATTGAAAAAAAAAAACTGAAAGTAAGGAGTGACATTAAAACTTAAAACGAACAGAAATTACTTCGTAAATGAAAGGGACTGCTTCCTCGTGAACGCCCCGCTCTTTACGCTAAAGTTTTTTACTGTTTTAAAAATAGAGTTAAGAGAAAGAGTCGGACTTTAGCGTGAAGAGCGGGGCGCTGATGAGGAAGCAGTCCCTTTCATTTTGAAGTAATTTCTGTTCGTTTTATGTTTTAATGTCACTCCTTACTTTAAGTTAAAAAACACTTGTTTTTATTTAATTTAATTTCTGAACGTTTTCGAATCAATGCATGTTTTGATTTATGCTCTCCGCAGATGAATAATTAAAACGAAATTTGCGTATTTATTTTTTTTTTTTGGCTAAATGGTTTTCTCATAGTTTTGATCGAATGATCTTGACGAAAAAAAAGAAGCGCGGATGGAGGTCTAGTTGCCCTCCGATTTTTTGGTTACTTAAAAAGGCAACTAGAACTTTTATTTTTTTATGAATGTTTTTATTAGTAAAAATAAATTTTATTAGTTAAAGATATACGCAACTTAAAAATTAGCTTACGTAAAGAAACTTCTGTATTCTCATATTTTTATTACATATATGAGGGGGTTCACCCCCCCCCCCCTCGTCAGTACCTCACTCTTCACGCTACAGCTTAAATATTGTCCCAGTTTCTTAAGAATGACCCCTGAATAACAAAAGCCGTAGAATAAATAGTTGAAATTTCTAAAAATACTTTAGCGTAAAGAGCGAGGTATTAGGAGGAAGAGAGCCCCTCATATGCGTAATAATTTCCGTTCCTTTTAACAGAAATTATTCTGGAATATTTACAGGAAAATAATAACAGGAATATTCTGTTCCTTTCAGTTGAAAAACTTCGTCACATTTATTTTTTCATTGTTTTTTTTTAAATAATGCTAGAAAATCCTGCGCTCCCTTCACGGAAATTTTCTTCCTCCATGAAAAGTTCCCCCAACATATCCCCCTCTTCTCAACCCCTGCCCCCAACCAAATGAAAAGGCCCCAGAAAACGTCTGTACACTTCCCAATAACCATTACTATATGTAAGCACTAGTCAGTGTTAGTAACTTGTAGCCCCTCCCACGGGGACCGTGGGGAAGTAGGTCATCTTAAAAGGCATAGTTGTAAGGATTTTCAACTACGCTGAATAAAATGGCTATCTCAGAATTTTGATCCGGTGACTTTTGGGAAAAATGACCGTGGGGGGGGGCTAGATGCCCTCCAATTTTTTGGTCACATAAAAAGGGCACTAGAGCTTTTGATTTCCGTTAAAATGAGCCCTCTCGCGACATTCTAGGGCCACTGGGTCGATACGATCACCCCTGGGAAAAAACAAATAAACACGCATCCGTAATCTGTCTTCTGGCAAAAATGCGAAATTCCACATTTTTAGATAGGAGCTTGAAACATCTGCAATAGGGTTCTCTGATACGCTGAATCTGATGGTGTCATTTTCTTTAAGATTCTATGACTTTTAGGGGGTGTTTTTCCCAATTTTGTAAAATAAGGCAAATTTCCTCAGCTCGTAACTTTTGATGGGTAAGACTAAACTTGATGAAACTTATATATTTAAAATCAGCATTAAAATGCGATTTTTTTGATGTAGCTATTGGTATCGAAATTCCATTTTTTAGAATGAACCCTCTCGCAATATTCTAGGACCACTGGGTCGATACGATCACCCCTGAAAAACAAAACAAAAAAACAAACAAACAAACACGCATCCGTGATCTGCCTTCTGACAAAAAACACAAAATTCCACATTTTTAAACAGTTCGTGGTAACGAGCTGTAGTAAGGAGCGATCAGGCTCAATAGTAACCAAAACTCTAAAAAAATGAAATTTTGATACCAATAGTTATATCAAAAGAATGGTATTTTAATGCTGATTTTAAATATATAAGTTTCATCAAGATTAGTCTTGCCCATCAAAAGTTACGAGCCTGAAAAAATTTGCCTCATTTTAGAAAATAGGGGGAAACACCCCCTAAAAGTCATACGATCTTAACAAAAATCACACATCAGATTCAGCGTATCAGAGAACCTTGTTGTGGAAGTTTCAAGCCCCAATCTATAAAAACGTGGAATTTCGCATTTTTTGCCAGAAGACAAATCACGGATGCGTGTTTATTTGTTTTTTTTTCCCATGGGTGATCGTATCGACTCTGTGGTCCCATAATATCGCAAAAGGGCTCATTCTAACGGACATGATAATTTCTAATACCCTGTTGAAGTGACCAAAAAATTGGAGGGCACCTAGGCCCCCTCCCACGGTCATTTTCCCCCAAATTCACCGGATCAAAATTCTGAGATAGCCATTTTATTCACCACAGTCGAAAAACCCAATAACTATGTCTTTGCGGACGACTTATTCCCCCGCAGTCCCCGTGGGAGGGGTTGCAAGTTACAATCTTTGACCTGTGTGTACATATAGTAATGGTTACTAAGAAGTGTACAGACGTTTTCAGGGGGATTTTTTTTGGTTTGGGGGGGATATTTGAGGGGGAGGGTTACCGGGGAGGATTTTTCCATGGACGAACTTCTCATGGGGGAAGAGACTTCCAATGGAGGGGGCGCAGGATTTTCTAGCATTGTTTAAAAAAAAAACAATGAAAAAATAAACATGAAAAGTTTTTTTTCTACTGAAAGTAAGAAGCAGCATTAAAACTTAAAACGAACAGAAATTATTACATATCTGAGGGGTCTACCTCCTCGTAATACCTCGCTCTTTACGCTATAGCATTTTTAGTAATTTCAACTATTTATTCTACGGCCTTTGTGATTCAGGGGCCATTCTTAAGGAATTGGGACAAAATTTAAGCTTTAATATCAAGAGCGAGGTATCGACGATGGGTGAGCCCCCTCATATACGCAATAAAAACATACGAATATTGAAGTTCGCTACGTAATTTAATTCGTAAGTTACGTATATTTTTTACTTATGAAAACGTTCGTAAAAAGTTATAGTTGCCTTTTTAAGTAATCAAAAAATAGGAGGGCAACTAGGTCTCCTCCCTCGCTCCTTTTTTCTCAAAATCTTCCAATTAAAACTAAGAAAAAGCCATTTAGCCCCAAAAAATTAATATGCAAATTTCGTTTTAATTATTTATGTGTGGAGAGCCAAGATCAAACCATGCATTAATTTAAAGACGTCCAGAAATTAAACAAAAAAAACGAGTTTTTTTAAATGAAAGTAAGGAGCAACATTAAAACTTAAAACGAACAGAAATTACTCCGTATATGAAAGGGGCTTTTCCTCCTCAACGCCCTGCTCTTTACACTAAAGTTTGACTCTTTCTCTTAACTCTACATTTTAAAACAGCAAAAAACCTTAGCGTAAAGATACGCTGAATCTGATGGTGTATATTTCGTTTAGGTTCTATGACTTTTAGGGGTTGTTTCCCCCTCACCTGTGCTTCCAATCTTTAGTCTCTAGATCGCGCATGAAAAATGCAGGATCAAAAATCCGTCGACAATCCTTCAATTCGTCGCAAACCAAGTT
The DNA here is from genome assembly GCF_032884065.1 of Artemia franciscana. Taxonomy (NCBI): domain Eukaryota; kingdom Metazoa; phylum Arthropoda; class Branchiopoda; order Anostraca; family Artemiidae; genus Artemia; species Artemia franciscana. Next base: position 57,187,797 of record NC_088864.1, read on the forward strand.
TCTACCACCAGTCACGATCCGGTAGGGCAAAGGGGAAGAAGCTACAGGGTTCTGCTCCGCCTCAAGGTTTGTCGCTTGACCTAAATCTCTTGACTTGCCTAGTTTTTCGGCGTATCGCATTATTAGGTATTTTGGATATTTGCATCTACCAAGCTCCAAATACTTCGTAAGTTACTTTTTACAAAGGCGCTGTCTATGTGTGGTAACACTTTTAAGATGTATACCTCGCTTTGATTTAATTTTCCCCATGATTTCGGCTTTGTGTGCAAAACTTTACTGAAGGCTCCTGACTATTTCTCATTTCTAGGTCTCTTCATTGCACTGAAATAATTTTTGGAAATTTCACACTCTATTAACAAGCAGCTGATTATACCAGCTTGTCATTTTGGTCTCTGGGGGGTATTATCGGCGATCTGAAACGATTCTTTTTGGCAACCGACTTGTAAAAGTTTTAGGTAGCTGAAAATGTTCTATGGGACTGTTCGAAAACAGGAAAATATATCGAAAAATGGTTGCTATCATCTTACAGGTTATTGTCTTCTGCTCATGATAGTACCGATTTTGTTCTAAAAGCAATATCCTTTATCGAGTTCACTTGTGAAAAAGACCTAGACATTTTCTAAGATTTCTAAGCAATTAGAGGAAATAGAGCAAAATCCTTTCAAACATTTTGTAGCATCTTCAAGAAGCTATGGCCTGATATTAAAAGTGGCATCTTCCGCCAATGAATACTTGAGTACTTTTTAAATATAAATTTTCAATTTAACATGGGATTTTCGAGTTCCATCAGTTCACTTAACCACGGCCTTAAACAGTCAAAATAAATCGACATGTAAAACAAATTCTACATAAATTAAACCCTCAGATAAATTAAAACTACAATATATATATATATACATATATATATATATATATATATATATATATATATATATATATATATATATATATATATATATATATATATATATATATATATATGAGTTTCACTCTTAAACTAGAGGATCATTGAGCCATACCGTAAAAAGCAAATTTTAATAAGGGTAATACAAATTCAAATCTCAGGAAATACGAATCAAACAGCTCGTGGTAACGAACTGTGGTTAGGAGCAGCCCGACTCAATAGTAAACGAAACTCTAAAAAATAGAATTTTGATACCAATAGTTACATCAAAAGAATCGTATTTCAATGTTGATTTTAAATATATAAGTTTCATCAAGTTTAGTCATACACATCAAAAGTTAAGAACCTGAAAAAATTTGCACTATTTTAGAAAATAAGGGGAAACACCCCCTAAAAGTCAAAGAATCTTAACGAAAAATCACACCATCGCATTCAACATACCAGAGAACCCCACTATAGAAGTTTCAAGCTCCTATCCACAAAAATGTGGATACTGGTATTGTCTGCCAGAAGACCCATCACGGGTGCGTGTTTATTAATTAGTTTTTTTCCAGGAGTGATCCTATCGACCCAGTGGTCCTAGAATGTTGCAAGAGGGCTCATTCTAACAAGAATTAAAAGTTATAGTGCCCTTTTTAAGTGACAAATAAATTGGAGGGCACTTAGGCCCCCTCCCACGCTTATTATTTTTATTAAAGTCATTGGATCAAAATTCTGAGATAGCCATTTTATTCAGCGTAGTCAAAAAACCTTATAACTATGTCTTTGGGGACGACTTACTCCCCCACAGTCCCCGTGGGAGGGGCTACAAGTTAAAAACTTTGACCAGAGTTTACATATAGTAATGGTTATTGGGAAATGTACAAACATTTTTAGAGGATATTTTTTGGTTGGGGGGGGGCTACTCGGGAGGATCTTTCCATGGAGGAATTTGCAAAGAGGGAAAAGAGAATTTCAATGAAGGGAGCCCAGGATTTTCTAGCTTCATGTAAAAAACAATGGGAAAATAAATATGAAAAGTTTTTTCACCTGAAAGTAAGGAGCAGCATTAAAACTTAAAACGAACATAAATTAGTACGCATGAGGGACACCTCCTCGTAATACCTCGCTCTTTACGCTAAAGTATTCTTAGCAACTTCAACTATTTATTCTACAGCCTTCGTGATTAAAGGGTCATTCTTAAGGAATTGGGACAAAATTTAAGCTTTAGTGTAAAGAGCAAGGTATTGACGACGAGGTGAACCCCCTCATATACGTAGTAAAACATACGAATATAGAAGTTCGTTACGCAAGTTAATTCGTAAGTTACGTATATTTTTTACTAATGAAAACGTTCGTAATAAAATAAAAGTTCCAGTCGCCTTTTTAAGTAATCAAAAAATTGGAGGGCAACAAGGCCTCCTCCCCCGCTTCTTTTTTCTCAAAATCTTCCAATTAAAACTATGAGAAAGCCATTCAGCCAAAATCAAAACATGAACTAATTCAAAAACATTCAGAAATTAAATATAAAAAAACAAGTTTTTTTTTAACTGAAAGTAAGGAGCGACATTAAACCTTGAAAACGAACAGAAATTACATCGTATATGTAAAAACATATATGTTTTTACATATATTTCCAAATATGTGTATTTGGAAAACATAGAAAAGCTAACATCAGAATAAAAGCAAAGCTCGATAAAATCAAATCACTTGTTATCATTCAACGTTTGCATCAGTCAAACGACATATTTATTACAGCGTGTTAAGCTATTTAAGAAGGCATAGCAAAAGTGCATTTTTAGAGCATGAATTGCATGTAGAATAGGATTCCCAGCCTCTTTATATGCACAAACTCCTCGAATTGATGTATCCACTCGAACACTGATTATCAGTTTTCCACTGAACTCCTCAAATCCCTGTTATGTATATTGAAAATTCTGCGAGATCACCATGGAGTACTGTTGATTTTATTGAGGCCGATATTTCAAAGAACTTCAAAACACTAGCGAAAAACCAAAACCGATGAAGCAGCACGGAAAGACTGTTTTATTTTGTGGCCTATAGTTCAAATTCTGTTCGAAACTAAAAATTACAAGTGTTAACATTGCTTCAAATCAAGCACGATATCGAACTTTATTTAGAATAAGTACAATATTTTCGCTGAGATACTACTGCACCTACTATATTAGGCAATTGTACCAAACTCCTTTTCAAAACTGACTCAAGAAATAATTTCTCACATCACTAAAGATAAATTCACCCCCTACCCCCAATTAAGACCCCTCAATATAGACAAAAGAACGGCAAAAAGAAGTTTCCTGGACAATTCAGCTCTGATTTTAACGTGTTTTATTCTCCTTTTTTTCAAGAGATAACTTATACAATCATGCGAAACCCGTAAGCAGAAAGAAATGCAAGGCACAGGAGAAAAAGGGCAAATATACAATCTAGATCATTCTCGGACTCTCTCCCCCCCCCCTAAAAGGTTGGAAGAAAAACAAACAAAACAGAGACTACAAAAGAAAGAAACGAAGATAAGTAGTAAAAGTCAAACACAATTCAAGAGTGCATTAACAGTAGAAGCTTAGACCAAAGAGATCAATATGGATATTTGATGATGATCCCAAACATTAAAAAGGTTAAAAAACAGAATGTTTCATTTCAGAAAAATTACAAGTTATAAATAAAAGGGACTAAGGAGCACAATTGTGTTTCTAACAACATACTTCATTGCATACAACCAAGTCTCGGTTTCCACTGAATTTGCCACATGAAAACAACCAATCGACAACACTTATACCTGGTAGGGATGCAACTTAGGATTTTAATCGACAAATTTTATTAACGTAAATTCTTAAATCAGTATAAGAAATAGCAACTAGACGTAACAGGCAGTATGGAAAGTAAAAATACGAATAAATGAATATCCACTTCATTTGGAATGAAAAAGCACCAATTTTCTATAAACGTACTAAAAGCAGTTGACAAACGACAGTTTCAGGACAAATACAAAAAAAGAAAAAAAGAAGTGATCTATTCTATATGAATTCTTAATGAAGTTCTTAATCCGTGGTACAGTAGAGCTGGATTTTTTTAAAAATATCATCGTATTTTCCTACTTCGATATACACAAAAATAGATGGTAAGCCAAGCGGCTGACCCAGTTCATTACGAAAAGTTACATGCTTGTAACCTGGAGATATAGCATTGATTGTGATTTGTGGTTGTTATACACTTGGAAGATTATAAGAATTTGTTTATCATTTTTAGCTTAATGGGAGCACTACTTTTTTTTGATAAAGTTGTTTTGTGGAATTTTTTTTTTCAATTAAGACCTGAAAATAATGTTCACAAAAGAGTTGTATAATGAAGTTGGATTTTCATTTTAGGATTTTCTAAGGTTTTTCTACACCCAAAGGGAATTTCTCCTGCTACTGCTACTACTACTACTTGCAGCTCAACGTAGTACCAATTTACCTGGGGCCAACACAGCTACACAGGCTCCTCCTCCATCCCAATCTATTCAAATCCTCCCCACTTTGTTCTTTACTTCCATCAGAAAAACTATGTTTTTTTAGTTACTTTTTTAGAATACAGTAAGGGATTGAATAGCGTTATTTATATCGAAAATATTTTTCAGTTAAGATGGTTTCATTGTATTTGCATGTTTTCAAATATTTTCTTTGTTTGTATCTAGCTGTAGATTTGTTGTTGCAAAAATCTTACAGAATAAAGTCTTTAGTAATAAAATCATATTTATTCAAAACTTTTTCTTTCATGCAAAAAATCCTCAAGTACAAAAAAATGGAATCGTATTGTAAATTCAGTGATTATTCCATCTTGAACCTAAAATTCTTGCAATTTCGACACGCACAAAAAAGAGAAGAATGGTGGTTTTTCAAACAGGTATGGCTTAATGACGTCCCACCTTCACAATCAAAATTATGCAGGAAAGAGCTGATATATTTAAGCTTGAGCCTGTATCTGTGAATCCGTCTTTTGTTAAAGGTGAAGAAATATTTTACTTTTTGGATAAAGATTCGTCTTCTGTAATTGCTGGTACTTTGAAAGTTGATATAAAAGGTTTTTTCCTGTATTGGGCTGCTGACAAAATTGGTGGTTTGGCGCCTTGCAGTGACAAAATTTTGGATATAACCATCATTCGGGATACAAGAACAGGACTAAATGCTAAAACTCCCAAGGATCGAAGACTTAGGGACCGTGCAAACTTTGGGTCAAGTCATAGTCTTGAAGATGAAACTGTAACAATTTGTTATGGTACTGACTTAGTGAAAGTCCGGTTTTTGAGTTTTATTTGTAGCAGTAAGGATGTTGCCAAGATTTGGTATGATGAGTTATTGAAAGTGGCCTATAATCTGCGTGCTCTTCATGGATCAGTTGAAACATTCCTCAAGAAAGCCTATACGAGATTATTACTTAAATCTGTTGAATCAGAACAAGTGTTGCAAGTTAGCTATTTAGAGAAACTTTTTGGCTCGCATGAAGAACATAGTTCAAAACTCAAAGATGCGCTTAATGTTTGTCGTGTTAAAGTATCTAAACAACACATACAAAAGTTTACGAAGCCACAAAGATGCATAAAGATCAAACGTTTTACCCGTGAAAAATTTATTCAAGTTTACCGCCAGTTGACGGTCAGTCCAGAAGTTGATAGGATTTTTGCCCAAATTTGTGAGGAAAAGAAACAGTATTTAAAACCCGATCAATTTGTAGATGGTTTAAATAAATGTGCAGCAGAGAGATCCTCTACTCGATGAAATGCTAGATCCTTTCGCCAATACGCTAAAGGACTCAAAAATATTAAATCAGAAAGAACCATCTACAACGGATGACGAAAGCCCAACTTGTGGGCTAGCTTCGCATAAACGTTTGTTTCGTTATCTTATCAGTGAAAAGTGTTTACCGGTAAAACTCGATAAACTTGATCTTTGTGATATGACCAAGCCTTTGGCACATTATTTTATCAATTCTTCACACAATACATATCTGACCGGAGACCAGTGGAAAAGCAAGTCGTCATCAGAAATGTATAGACAAGCTTTACTTTCGGGCTGTCGCTGTATTGAACTCGATTTTTGGGATGGGAACTTTATCAATAAAAATAAACCAATTGTAAAGCACGGTGTTACATTTGTCAAGAAAATACTGGCAAGAGATGCCATTGATGCTGTTGCTGAATCTGCTTTTAAAACTTCTGAATACCCTCTTATTTTGTCTTTTGAAAATCATTGTAGCAAAAGCAATCAAGCCAAAATTGCCGAATATTGCCGAGAATCATTTGGGGAGATGTTGCTCGACGGGGCAATTGACGATTATCCACTCGAGCCTAACCATCCTTTACCTCCACCTTCACTTTTAAAGCGCAAGATAATGATAAAAAATAAAAAGGGTACTGCCGGTGAAGAAACTGAAGCAGGTGCTGGAATTTCTCCCCTAGTCAACTAGCAAAGCTCGATAAAATCAAATCACTTGTTATCATTCAACGTTTGCATCAGCCAAACGACATATTTATTACAGCGTGTTAAGCTATTTAAGAAGGCATAGCAAAAGTGCATTTTTAGAGCATGAATTGCATGTAGAATAGGATTCCCAGCCTCTTTACATGCACAAACTCCTCGAATTGGTGTATCCACTCGAACGCTGATTATCAGTTTTCCACTGAACTCCTCAAATCCCTGTTATTAATTTTTATTAATCAGAAAATTCTGCGAGATCACCATGGAGTACTGTTGATTTTATTGACGCCGATATTTCAAAGAACTTCAAAACACTAGCGAAAAACCAAAACCGATGATGCAGTACGGAAAGACTGTTTTGTTTTGTGGCCTATAGTTCAAATTCTGTTCGAAACTAAAAATTACAAGTGTTAACATTGCTTCAAATCAAGCACGATATCGAACCTTATGTAGAATAAGTACAATATTTAAACTGAAATACTACTGCACCTACTATATTAGGCAATTGTACAAAACTCTTTTCAAAACTGACTCAAGAAATAATTTCTCACATCACTAAAGATAAATTCACCCCCCCCCCCCCCCATCAAGACCCCTCAATATAGACAAAAGAACAGCAAAAAGAAGTTTCCTGGACAATTCAGCTCTGATTTTAACGTGTTTTATTCTCCTTTTTTTCAAGAGATAACTTATACGATCATGCGAAACCCGTAAGCAGAAAGAAATGCAAGGCACAGGAGAAAAAGGGCAAATATATAATCTAGATCATTCTCGGACTCTCTTACCCCCCCCCCCCCTAAAAGGTTGGGAGAAAAACAAAAAAAAAAGGACTGACAACCGAAATAGAGACTACAAAAGAAAGAAACGAAGATAAGTAGTAAAAGTCAAACACAATTCAAGAGTGCATTAACAGTAGAAGCTTAGACCAAAGAGATCTCTTCTGTTTTTGGATCACTTGGAGCTTGTTCCATTACATCGTCATCACCGCTTTCTTCACTTCCATCAATGATATCAGGTTTTGTAACGATATCAGCTTTCTTTTTATTTTTATTATTATCTTGCGCTTTAGCAGTGAAGGTGAGGGTAAAGGAAAGCCTGGCTCGAGTGGATAACCGTCAATTACCCCGTCGAGCAACATCCCTCCAAATGATTTTCGGCAATATTTGGCAATTTTGCCTTGATTACTTTTGCTACAATGATTTTCAAAAGATAAAATAACAGGGTATTCAGAGGTCTTAAAAGCAGATTCAGCAATAGCATCAATGGCATGTTTCGCCAGAATCTCCTTGACTCGAGTATGACCATGCACTACAATTAGTTTATTGATAGGTTTTCCATCCCAAAAATCGAGTTCAACACAGCGGCAACCAGACAGTAAAGCTTGTCTATACATTTCTGACGAAGACTTGCTCAAAACCTGGTTTCCAGTCAGATACGTATTGTGCGAAGAATTGATAAAATAATGTGCCAAAGGCTTGGTCATATCACAAAGATCAAGTTTTGCCGGTAAACACTCTTCATTGATAAGATAACACAACAAACCTTCATGCGAAAGTAGCTCACGAGTTTTATGTGGTATAGATGGCTCATACTGATGTATTATGCTTAAGGTGTTTTGCTTATTGGCATAAGGATATAGTATTTCGTCACGTCGAGGATCTCTCTGCACTTTATTTAAAAAATCTACTAATTCATTGGATGTTAAATACTGTTTTTTTTTCCTTACACATTTGGGGAAAAATCTTGTCAACTTCTGGACAGACCGTCAACTTGCGGTAAAATTGATAAAAACGGTCATAGGTAAAACCTTTTAGATCTATGACTTTCTCCTTATCTGAAAAAAAAACATGGAAACTTCAGCTGATTTAAGCGCCTGTTCGACTTGTCTCTTATCTTCTTTGTGCGAGGCAAAATTATTCACTAAAAAACTAACTGGCATGTATCCAGATTGGTTGTTACTATGAATAAAACATAATCTAGCATGTTCTTTTCGGAGGAACATTTCAACTGATCCATGAAGAGCAAGCAGATTATAGGCCACTTTCAATAACCCATCACACCAAATCTTGGCAACATCCTTACTGCCACAAATAAAACTCAAAAACCGGACATTCACTAAGTCAGTACCATAACAAATTGTTACAGTTTCATCTTCAAGACTATGACTTGACCCAAAGTTTGCACGGTCCCTAAGACTTCGATCCTTGGGAGTTTTAGCATTTATTCCTGTTCTTGTATCCCAAATGATACTTATATCCAAAATTTTGTCACTGCAAGGCGCCAAACCACCAATTTTGTCAGCAGCCCAATACAGGAAAAAACCTTTTATATCAACTTTCAAAGTACCAGCAATTACAGAAGACGAATCTTTATCCCAAAAGTAAAATACTTCTTCACCTTTAACAAAAGACGGATTCACAGATACAGGCTCAAGCTTCAATATATGAGATCTTTCCTGCATAATTTTGATTGTGAAGGTGGGACGTCACTAAGCCATACCTGTTTGAAAAACCACCACTTCAATCAGTTTTAAGAGCTCATCCACTTGTTGATCAAGGATATTTTTAAGAAGATCGCCCTGGAAGAGAATGCAATGAATCAGTATCATGCAATATAAGTTCAGTTTTGTAGTTCAAAATTGCGATATTATTTCCAAAATGTGTGGCTTTTGGTATATCTGAAAAAAAAAGCTTTCTCCCGAGGTTAATAGAGGGGGTGAAATCCAAGCACAGACAAGTGGTTATTGACAATAATGATTGGATAGCACACTGGTAATATCCTCTCAAAATCCAAGCCTAATCTTTACCCAAGCTAAATCGTAGTAGTAGCAAGGATCTTCATATAGGTTATATACAGCTACAGCATCTTCTCTTTTTTGTGCATGTCAAAATTGCAAGAATTTTAGGGTCAAGATGGAATGATCACTGAATTTACAATACAATTCAATTTTTTTGTACTTGAGGATTTTTTGCATGAATAAAAAGTTTTGAATAAATATGATTTTATTACTAAAGACTTTATTCTGTAAGATTTTTACAACAACAAATCTACAGCTAGATACAAACAAAGAAAATATTTGAAAACATGCAAATACAATGAAACCATCTTAACTGAAAAATATTTTCGATATAAATAACGCTATTCAATCCCTTACTGTATTCTAAAAAATAACTAAAAAAAAACATAGTTTTTCTGATGGAAGTAAAGAACAAAGTGGAAACTTAAAATGTACAAAAATTATTGCTTCACAGTTCATGCACCATATATCTGCAATGCTGGTTCAATCAAACTGACTAGTCTTGTTCCCTTATATTTGTTGAATTCTCTAAAATGGGCACTTTACAGAACACTAAAATGACACCAAAAACACCGGTTAGGAACAAAAAATCCATAAGTAGCCTTCAGATCTCAACAAGAGCTAACAGCTTACATGGCACCTGTGACAAGGTTGAAAGAGCCAAGAGCTCATATGGTATGAGCTTTAGCAAAATTCTAAGAGTCAATAAATTGATCTAAAAGAAAAATCAGAGGTTTAATGCTGGTCGGGATTTAAAATAAGAGCTCTGAGTCACAAGGTGCCTCTAAATATCAAAATTCCTTTAGATCCAATAACCCACTCACAAGTTAAAAATACCTCAGTTTCTAATTTTCCCTCTCCCTTCAGCCCCCCCAGATGGTTGAATCAGGGAAAACGACTTTATCCAGTCAATTTGTGCATCTCCATGAAATGCCTACCAATTTTCATTGTCCTAGCACGTCCAGAAGCACCTAACTTGCCACACCACAGAAAATCACCCGCTAACTCCCCCAAAGAGAGCGGATCCAGTCCGCTTACGGCAATAACGTATCTACAACATTTGCTTATTCTACCCACCAAGTTTCATCCCAATCTCTCCACTCTAAGCGTTTTCCAAGATTTCCGGTTTCCCCTTCAAACTACCCCCAATGTCAACAGATCTGGTCGGGATTTGAAATTAGAGCTCTGAGACATGATTTCCTTCTAAATATCAAATTTCATTCAGATCTGTCCACCTGTTCTTAAGTTAAAAATACCAAAATTTTTCTAATTTTTCCAAATTAACAACCCCCAGCTCCCCCAAGGAGAACGGATCCCTTCAAATTATGTCAATCACGTATCTATAACTTGTACTTATTCTTCCCATCAAGTTTCATCTTAATCTATCTACTCTAAGCATTTTCCAAGATTTCTGTTTCCCCACAGATCCAATTCAAATTGAAAATGGAGCATTTGAGACATAAGATTCTTGTATATATCAAGTTTCATTAAGATCCAATCACCCATTTGTAAGATACCTCAATTTCACGCTTTCCAAGAATTTTGGCTTCCCCCTCTAACTTCCTTCAATGTCACTGGATCTGGTTGGGATTTAAAATGAGTTTTAAAGCACAAGATCCTTCTAAATATTAGATTTCTTTTAAGATGTGATCTCCCATTCACAAGTTAGAAATACCTCATTTTTTTCAACTTTTCCAAATTACTCTCCCCTCTCCCCCAACTCCACCAAAGAGTATCTACAAAATTAGTTTAGGCATTGCAATAGCTGTATTCCAGATTGCTTTACAGGCATATAATTTTTTGGAAAGTATAATGCCTAGAGCTTTGTTAGAGTGTGAGGATGATTGTTATGACTTAATCTAAGATTCTAGTTCAGAAAGGGAGGGGCAACTGAATACTGGAAGACTTATATCTTTGTGGTTTGGCTTAAGGCTGGATGATGTTAACTCCTGAACTGGTGATAGAGTAAAATGAATTATGGACACTTATATTTTAGTTCCTTAATTTTTCAGATTATCTATTAACATAACAGAATTAGGGAAAAGAATATGTACAAAGGGACAAAAATTGTAGGAAACTTGCAAAAACAAGCAAAACATGTTATAAACTCACAGTCCAGCTATTCATTTTTTTTTTTAATTTCCACTTGTTCATTCAAAATTCAAAAATTATGTGAGGGGATACCATTCCCACCCCCCACAAAAAATAGCAATGTGGTGCAGAGCCTTTACACGTAAATGTATGATCCTAGGCATGTTCAACACAAATCATTGCAAATTCAGTACCACATATGTTGTTGACCTGGCCAGTTTTTGTTATCTGGAGTGAGTGTTTTTAGCACTGTTGTGTTCTTGTTCTTTTTTTTCGGCTGGCAAGTTTAAGCAAACAGAATGAAGCCAGGACATTACATTGCCTGCTCAGTAAAAATGTTGATGAAACTGTTGTGATATTAGAAACAACTTATAAGGAGGTACTATTGATGAATTCAAGTGTACAAGTGGTTTGCTTTTTGCATTCAAATGGTGATGTATTAACTGAGGACAAACCTCATTCTGGATATTCATGAATTGCCTGACATGACAAGAATGTTGAAATACTTGAGAGCCTGTGCTGGTTGTGCCAACCAATACTGAAGAACTATATGAGATTATCTTGGTGCTTGGTTCACTAAATTTCGACTGAACATTTGACTATGAAAATGGTTGTTGACCAGTTTTTTGCTTGAATTCTGACTAACCAGAAAAAAAAAATTTTTGAGTTGAGACATGATATATTTTGAAACAACAGCACAAAATTATCTTGGTTCTGTCAAAGAGCATTACTGATCAAGAAACAAGATACTATTGGTATGACACACAAAGAAAGCATCAGTCAAGCCAATAAGACAATATCATCACTACATCCAAGAAAGTCACCAACCAAGTCAACTCAAGATATAAGCACATAGTCATAGCTGCAAAAGGAGGATGGTGCTCGTGTTTGGTCCTGGGAAGGGGAGAAGGTGGCATCCAGTGTATAAAACATTTCAGGGGGATGGGGCCATATTCATTTTTGGGGAAGGGAAATTATAACCAACATACAGGTAATACTGCCATCTCCCACATTGAATTGAATCTAGACACAGAGCAAGTAGGAAGGAAATAGCTAGCAAAAATGAAGCAAACAAAGGAAGAAAATCAAACTGGATAAATTTTGCAAAAAAAAACAGAAGTATGTAAATAGAATCTATAGATTACATAGTTAATTTGGGGTCCTTGTAGTCTGATATAGCCTGCCTCTAATGAAATTCATCCATGAAATTTTGTCTTTGACAAAGAATCTTCTTCTCTTAGAGTCCAGGGCTAACCAAAGCAGTTCCTGGGACTTTGGCTAGATTTTTAGCCAACCTTTATATTTCCTCTCTCTTAAGTTTTACCAAAAGACAATACAACTACATCAATCCTTTATGGCTAAAGAAATGGGCATTTTTGATTTTGTTCCTAGTGTTCTAGCATACTCATGTTTTATGTTCCTGCCACTCATTAAGTCAGAAAACTATGTAGCCTAGGGCTATATCTGGCTTTACTGGTAGGGAGAGGAGAGCTTAGGATGCAATTTGCAATGAAGTGATTAGCAGCCTATATTCGGAAAGGCAATTGAGCAGTATATTTCTCCACAGTGCAAATTAAGGTATTTAAGGTGATGATATTTTTTATCTTAGTTCTTCTAGCAGAAACATAAGAAGCCATGTGACAATATTTAATTTGGGAAGATGTTGACAGGCACATCAAATAGTATGTTCATCTTTTAGCCGGTAAATTAATTTAAAGACCCCAAAATAAAAGATTCCAAACTCTTTGGTCATCAGCAGCCTCCACAGAAAATTGCTCTTCTCTGCAAGAAGATCTCAACAACCTCTCTCAGTGGGCAACAACTTGGATGTTCAAGATCAACCCATGCAAATGGAAATACCTGCATCTAATTCCAAACATCCCTTACCATAGTTATAACATGGTTGACTCTGCAGGAGCCAATATGCCCATTCAGGGTGTTGAGGAAGAGCATGATCTAGGGATAATCATTGACAATAAGCTTACATTTCAGTCACTGTCAGAACCAAGCCGCTAAGGCAAACAAGGTCCTTGGTTTGATCTACTGCTCAGTGACAAGTTGCCAACCAAGAGTTTACCAAAAAGCCTTACAAAGCCCTTGTTTGTCCACATCTTGAGTTCAATATGTTGGTTGCCAACCCACACCTTAAGTGGGACATGGATTTTTTAATGGAGATATTGGAGAAGGTCCAGCATAGAACAACCAAGCTCCCTGAAAAAAAATCCCCTATGACTAATGAATAGATAAGCTGAACCTGCCTACCCTAACATACAATAGAAATAGAGGATATGTCATCCTTGCATTTAAGATAATGACCACTGACACCATTAAGCCCATTTTTGATCACAGTGAATACACCAAAACACAAGGACACCATACAAAACTACATCAAAAACTTAGCAGAAAGCATGAAAAGTTCAACTTCTTCACCAAGCATGTTGTTCCACAGTGGAATTCACTCAGGAAATATACCATGTTGACCAGATAACAATAAACCATTGAAGACGTAGAGGGACAAGTCAGTATCATTCAGCAGGGTCTATTGGGTGTCATCCATCCCTTCTAGCCCTCAAACACGCCTGGCTGGCAACACATCTAGTGACACCCAACAATGAAACTAAACTGTCCTGTATACATGTAAATAGTGATGTTCCACTCATGGACTGTGACATGAGTATCAAGTCAATGTTACCTGGCAACATCTACAGGTTCTTCAACCTTAGTTGCTAGAAGATGTGATTTAAGTTAATAAGTTTCCCAAAAAGAGTACAGAAAAAAATGCAAAAAAACTAAACAAAACCTGCTAATGTTTTGGTCCAGGGTTATGTACAGGTTTTAGTGAGGGGAGGGGGATACAACAAAACTGAAAGAAGGCAACATTTAATAAATCTTCTCTAAAAAGAACTGATCAAGTTTTGAAAGTGTTATAGCTAATTCAGAAGAGGAATCTTGAACCAAGATTACTCATCAAAGTGCTAAAACAACAGCAAATGTAGCCTAGTTGTTTTTTTTTCTATTTATTTATTTATCTAGAAGCAGATACCACCTTATAAAAATCTTTACTGTTAGGAAATGCAATTTAATGTGTTGAAGTTAATGTAGTAGAGTAGTGGATACAGGCTAAACATGGGCTAGTATTAAATATAAGGCAGAAACCAAGAAATAAAAATATATAGCTTGTTGAAGGTGTCCAAAGGAGAGCCACCAAATGCATTGATGCTATATGCAGTCAGCCCTACTGCAGTAGATTACAATCAGCTAACCTCCCAACACTTGTTTTTCAGCATAGGTGTAATGACATGATGCTCACCTACAGATACTTCCAGCATGCAGACTAGAAGCTGTTCACCTTCTCTTCCCAACAAAGACAAACACAAAAACTTTCCAAAAAGCTGTACAAATCCACTGTTAACACCAAGGTCTGACTAGATTTTTTCAACCAGGAACTAGTGAATAATTGGAACCAATTAAGTCAAGAAACAATTTTGGCAACCTCACATGAGAAATTCAAAGAGAAGCTCAACAAAGAATGGGAGGCCAAACCATGGAGATTCTAGTGGTAAAACCCCTCCCATTGCTTACTACCATAGCACTCTTAGAGTATGATGCAGCTTGTTATATCCAACCATCTCACACACTCAATCCAAAGTTACTGTTGTGCAGTGGTGCCAACTCTAAATCACTAGAAAATGGTTCTTGAAACACACCTACCATGTGATCACTGTTACCAAGTGGGCTTAATTTGCATCTCTTCAACACTCTCTAGTCCAGATAGTTTGTTGCTTGACCTTAACACAACAACCAGATCTATTGCTATCATCAACTATGGAGCATCATAGTTCTTGTAACTAATTTGCTCTGAAGTGTGAATTAAGGTAATCCACAACATACCCTTGTCTGTAGACCTATCCCTGAAAATTCCATTTCCCTAACCTAAACCTATCCAAGATAGCAAAAAGTAACTAAGCTAGTATTTTATCAACACTAGTAGCCTAATGCATTCAATACAATTTCGCAAAGATGGTGCCATTTTGCAATTGCATTTAGCCTACTGTCTATTTTGAACCTGATGAAAATCTAGCATTAACCTAAATATTAGGATGAAATATGATAAACTAGTGATAAAATTGGTAGCCTAGTCTAGTTCTTTTCAAATTCAATGACTAGTGACTGGTAATTTTTGGAATAGCAACAGTACTTGTATGATATAGCCCCTAGGTAACATTCTTCAAATATGTTTCTCTGATGTTCCATCCTAATGAAATATACCTAAGCATGACAAAAACAAAATACTTTAAAAGCAAATCTGGGCTATAAATTTGCACATTAGAGAGGGAGGGAAGTAAAGCTGGTCTGCATGCCTAATGTGCTAGGTACAATTATTCTGTACACTATGAAGTAAGAATTATTTTCTAACTTCACACTGTCAAAGTACTTTATCCCCCCTCCCAGTGTGTACTAGTTGACAAATTTGATTATTACAATAGAAATTGACCAAATTATCTAACTAGATGGCAAAAATATTTGTTTTTATAAGGAGATTGGATAGAACTTTTTAATATAAGCTTACATGCTATTTTTTTCTATTTGCCAAAGGGTAGTGTTCCCTCTTGTGTGTAGCATGAAAATTCAACTAAGTAAATAATACTTATTCCTTGATTTTCAAATATTAGCCAACTTGGTAGACAAGTGAATTATCTTAGTTATTTCATAGTGGTAAAATTCTAGTTAATTGACTTCTTGCTATCTCAGAAAGGGTTTAGGTTAGGAAAATGAAACTTTCAGATGAATCTACAGACTAAAGTATGTCCCAGGAAGGTATTTTGAAGCAACTACCTCTACTGACCTTTGATGACCTTCAAAAGTATGTATTTTATAAAAATGAAATCTTGTTAGATAGATATTCTGCTTAATTGAAGTACAGCAAAATTGTTTTTGGCTTCATTATTTTGCTCAGTTACATTTTAGCCTATATGGTTTTAAAGATATGCAAATACATTTCCAAAATTTTGAAAAAACCTTGATATGGCTCAAAATTCTACTCAAATAACAGGAATTGCATTTCCAGAACTAAAGCCAGAGAAAAAGCAACTAGTAACTGAAAATTAAGGTAAAATCTTGTTTTGTCAAAATTTCAATAGGTAGCCTATACACCTGTCATGTAGGCAAATTCCAGTGCCCTCTAGGGGGAGAAGGAGTGGAGGTGGGTACTTTAAAATACCTTCCTAGGACATACTTTAGACTGTAGACCCATCCCTGAAAGTTTCATTTTCCTAACCTAAACCCTTTCCGAGATAGCAAGAAGTCAATTAACTAGAATTTTACCTTTAGTAGTAATATCCAACTAGCTAGACAAATATTTTAGTAAAATTCTAGTTAATTGACTTCTAGCTATCTCAGAAAGGGTTTAGGTTAGGAAAATGAAACTTTCAGAGTGAATCTGCAGACTAAAGAATGTCCTGGGAAGGTATTTTGAAGCAACTACCTCTACTCATTCTCCCTCTAGAGGGCCCTGACCTTTGATGACCTTGAAAAATATGTGTTTGGTAAAAGTCAAAAGATCTTATGCTTAATTAAAGAAAATTGTTTTTAGCATTACTTCATAACTTTGCTCAATTCCATTTTATAATGTTTTAAAAATATGCAAATACATTTCCAAAATTTTGAAAAAAAACATTGATATGGCTCAAAATTCTACACAAATAATAAGAATTGCATTTTCAGATCTATAGGCACAGAAAAAGCAACTAGCAACTGAAAATTAAGGTAAAATGTTGACAAGAAGTCACTAAACTAGAATTTTACCCAGCATTTTTAGAGCCTAGGCCTATTTCGAAAAACTGCTGAATTGAAAATCTACTGGTAGCCAATATTTCTTTTTCTTCCTATCTGACTTTTACCCATTAGGCTATAAACCATTCCCTGTAGATGTACTTTCAGATCATAAAATATTTAGCTTAATCCTACCATCAGAAGCAAACAATGCATAAATAAATACTAATTTCGTACAAATCTAAAGACTGGAAGGGTTCTACTACCTCAGGTCTAAATTCGGGCTAAAAACCGGATACAATACCCTAACTTCTATTCATCTGTGGAAAGAGCGGCAAAATTTTTGAATTATTAATGAAATTGAAGAAATTATTGAAAGACGAAAGTCTTTGTTCTTATAAGCTGCGTTTTAGTCAGCTTGTACAGCCACCTGTGGTTTACTGATCATTCCAGCAATTCCCCATCTGGCCGTCGTTTTATAAAAAGAATCATAGATTTCTCTAATTGAGCTAATAAATACTTGCAAAAATAGTATTGAGGTTTCGTTTTGAATAAAATAAAATACACTGAAACGAAATTAGTCATTATTTAGAAAATGGTATTATTATTATTGAGCCGTAAGAAGCTTAATATCAGTTCTATGTTCGGAGCATAATGATTTGTGATCATTTCTAAAGATTAAAATAAATTTAAAAACTTACGTTCGCCAATACCCCGCTTTGGGTCGCTTCGTTTTGCAGTTTTTGAAGTTGTATAGCTGCTCAATTAAGACTAATTTCCTATTTGCGTCGCTAAGTATTCAAAGTTGCGTTGTTCTGGATTCTAGTCTGGAATTTTTTTTCTATTCCCTTTTTATCAGATGAATGGCCTTTTCGTCAATTTAACTCAAGGGTGGATAAAGAGCAAAAACTTGGGGAGACAATGTGACAAAAGGGTTAATAATTGACAAAATCATTCTAAAAAAGAGTGAAGAAAGAAAAAAACTGGAAAAGAGGACACCAGAATAATCTAGGGGGCAGGGTTCCCTTGGTCTTCCCAGATCCACCGGGGACTTGACTTCATCTTTCCTTTAAATTGATTGTTTTGTTTTTGGTTCTCTATTTTAAGTAATAATTATAGTTTTTACAATATTGAACTCCCAATTTTATCAATGCAGAACTTCAAATTTTACATAAGGAAACGTTAAGAGGAATTGGCCAGGGTGGAAATTTTTAACCGGTTGGAAATTTCTGAGTATCGATACGTAGGGGGATTTTTCCACGTAAAATTCTCCATGAAGGAGTTTATCACGGCATAAATTCTCCAGAGTGCAATTTTTGTGGGAGTAAGTTGTTACTAGGGGGTAGGGTATTTGCAAAAAGAATTTTCCACGGATAGGGCGATTTCCCGTGTGATTTAAGAACAATCAGAAATTAAAGAGTTTTTCCAATGAAAGTGTGCTAAGATATATTTAACAGCCAGAATCGTCTGCAAGAAATTTTGTGTGGAGAATTTTCAACTAGAATGGAATTGCCCGGGAGTTTTTGTGGCGTGGGGTATTTGTCGTGTAAGGAATTTTATATGGACTTTGAAATTGAGGGATTTTTGGGGGTGGAAAGAGTTTTCCATGGAGGGGGAGCCGGATTTCCAGGCATTGTTTAAAAGCAATCAGAAATTAACTTTTAAAAAACTAATTGTTTTCAACCGAAAGTAAGGGGTAACATTAAAACTAAGAAAGAACAGAATTTATTTCATATTCAAGGGGGCAGGCTGCTCCTTTCTCAATACCTCGCTCTTTACGCTGAAGTTTGACTTTTTGTCCTAAATCTTTTAGAACAACTTCTGATACACAAGGGCCATTTAATTAGGACAATTCAAAGCTTTTTTTATTTAAATACTAAAAACTTTCAAATAACTCAAAACTTGCTCGAAACAAGATCAATGGCTATAAAATGTTTATGCTATGGCTATGGCTACAGAACATAATGAAGAATATATCACCTACTGTGGAAAAAAAGGAATAAAAATAACCAAAGGCACTTGGGAAAATGGGAAATTCAAGAACAAAATTTAATTTACATTATCAATATATTCAAGCATGATTTTATTTATTACTTCTTCATGGATTAGTTTTGACACACAGGCTTCAAAATTTACGTAAACCACTTTATGTCTTACGGATTTCACTGCATTATTTCAAAATGATCAAAAATAAAATAAAAAAAAAATTTCCGACTGAAAGTAAGGAGCAACATTAAAACTTAAAACGACCAGAAATCATTCTTTATATGAAAGGGGATGCCTCGGCCTCAACACCTTATTCTTTTCGCTAAAGGCTGACTCTTTGTTACAACTCTACCTTTTAAAGTAATAAAAAACCTTAGCGTAAAGAGCGAGGTGTTGAGGAAACACTCTTTGTTTGGCGCTAGCCCGCTGGACAAAAAGGACCATCTTTAGCAATCTGTCATTCTTCATCTGCAGAACGCATCTAAGCCATTATAGCCCTTATTATATCTCTCATTATAGCCTTAGAAAGTGGGACTGAACAGCATTTTTGGTATAATCTGCTATTTGAGATAGGTCAGTCAGTTCGGTGACCAAAATAAAATCCGCAAGCAATTTCTCTAGAAAATCTTTAGCAAATCCTCCTGCATTTTTTGGACCGCCCATGCTTCTGAGCCATAATTGACAATTTTTATCAATCTAGCTACCACTATTCTAATCTTTGGTTCGCACACTTATCTTCATCTAACTAAAGTGAAGCAATAAGTAAGTAAGTGAAGCTGCCCACTTGATCAATCTTCTCGCTACCCAACATTACCTCTTCACCCTCACTTATTTCTATTCATAGCAACCTAGTCCGCTTTAAATTACTATTCGGACCTATTCTTGCAGCCTGAAGTAGTAAAACCTTTATAAATTAATTCATTCTGCCGATCTTTTCATCTAGGATGGCCAAATCATCAGTATAACTTTAGTCTAGAAGTGTTTTCCTTCTCTTATTGACTTCATGTTCTCCCATTGCCTTTGTTGCGTTCTTTAGGACAAAGTTCATTGAAATGATCCAAATGAATAGACGTACAGTCCTGCTTAACTCCAAACTGTGCACAAAACCAGTATCTAACCTCATTTTCGGCCTTGATCACTACAATGTTATTCTCGTACATAGCACTAATTACTTTATTTCATTTATCTAGTACATTCTCCAAAGCGCTTGCATCAGCAGCATCAAACGCTTGTTCATAATGTATAAAATTTAGGACCAAAGGGGTGTGATGGCTCTGACACTTCTCATTTATTAATCCTAGAGGGAAAATTTGTTAACCAGATTCTCTCCCCTTCCTAAAACCACTCTGTTCTTCTCTTAAAACTCTATTAACATCATCTCTTAGTCTAATTTTCAGTTCTTAAACTCTAGGGCTCTTATTTCACTTAATTCCATACCGAGATTAAAGAGCCAAAAAGAATAACTGAAGGAATAGCGTAGCTATATAATTGACGATCTACCAAGATTCATGATTTCACAAATAAAAATCCTTTTCATATAGGAAATTCGAGTGCAATTGTGGGATAAACTGTTGCTATTAAACTGGGAATAATTAAGCTTGGCGAAATCATTCACCTAACTAACTACAAAATTTCTGTTCGAATTAGCCCATAAAGAGATCAAAGTTTCAATGGGCTTCTACAGGAATAGAAGCAAAATTTACATGAAACAAAATCCCTTGCACTTTTTATACAGCGCTGCCTGGTAAACCTTGACACTCCTAAGCTTTAAAAAGTGTCATACTTTTTTTTAAGCTTGTTATATAAACCAGAATGAGCTTTCATCTGGTTTTTAAGACCTATATTTTTTTAAGCCTGATAGTGTTACTTATAGACCGGTTTTAGTGTGAAAGTAGTGCATAGTTATCATACATAAAGTATAACTTTTCATAGAAGCGATCAAGCCAAGTCTGTTTGTGCGTCTTGTCGGATTACATCTTAAACAACAATTTAGAAGAAGGCAAGTGCATATAATTTTGTTAAAAACTTGGTAAAATGCTTAATCTATATTGAAAGCATAGCCTTTCTTTTGTAGCACCCAAATTTGTAAAAAAAAACTGTTATCAGAGGAAAAAAAGAAAATCGAAGACAGATTGGCTCTGATTCGCTACAATGCTCCAAATCCGCCAGAAACAAATATTAAAAATTAATTACTGGTGCTGCTAAAACCTGAAAAATCGGAGAAAGATTGGCTCTGATTCGCTACAATGCTCCAAATCTGCCAGAAAAAAAAATATTTTAAAAACTAATTACAGGTGCTGCTAAAACCTGGGTGAAGAAAAAAAGACTAGCAAAACCTACTAAAGCTTGTCAAATGCACAGCCAAGTGAAAGTGAAGGTGACATTTTTTTTTTGACGGATTGATCGTCACGAGCCTGGTCCAAAAGCACAAACTAGTAGAGAAAAGACCTACATAGGTGTCTTTACTGTTTCTGGGACGCAGCACGAAGAAAAACACAAGATTTTAAAGGACCATACAGCTGGAATTAGAAGGCTTATACTAGAGTGTGGACCAAGCACAACACCCTAGTCCTTCCTTAATCTCCTTATTCATCAGACCTAGCTCTGTATGGTACTTTTCTCAAATAAGTTAAAGAGTTCGTAAAAGCCAGCGTTGCAAAGAGATGGATGTCTTCCAGTACAATACGACAGTTTTTCTACGGAGAAGTTTGAAAATGGTTTCCATGGGGTTTCTAAATGCGTCAAAAGCAAAGGAGATAGTTTACATATTCATGGAGAGTCATTTTTGAAGGAGATTAAGCGTAAATGATCGTATCTAAAGAATATACGGTATTTAATTTTTTCCCACAGTGCTAATACTTACTCATAGAAGTGACATCATATACCACGATACAAGTGTTATATCTATGAAAACCTAGAAACCTTTTAACACCCCCAAACGCTGCTTCTGCCCCAGCTGGTTTGCCAATGAACAAATTTTAGCCACCTATCATCCTTCATCCGATACGTCACACAACCTTCTTAATACTTTCTTCATTATATCCCTACACATTCAGATGGAAAATCATTTTTCGTTGAGCTTATATTTGATAAAGAGTACTGGAAATTTTGATATGTAGCACATAAAACTATCCTCAGACAATTATTCTGGAAAAACATTTAACATACTCTCCTTAACTTTGAGGCACTTAAAAACCGGAAGATTTTTCTAAAATTTATTTTTCACGAGTACTTTTAGTGTGTGATTTTGCTTTAATAAATGGCAGTTTAGAAGGGGCTCTGGTATCCAAGGGCGTCTCAAACATTTCAAATGGTAGCTCAATATAAGTTAGGAGATTTAGATTCTACCCGAAAATTTAAGTATAATTTTTTAGTGAAACACAATATGCACTCTTTTTCATGTCTTATACGGGTTGGAGATACAGGGATACTTCAGAGACAATGTTTTAAATTAACCCCAATCTTCATGAACATCTACAAGCAAAAAAAAATCCAATACAGTACCAAGTTTTTGAGATATTTAGCACCTTTGGGTTAAATTAGTAGGCACTTGAATATATTTTGGTTCGATAAATATTTGAAATCACACAAACACGGATCAAAAAACATTAAATATGTAGCCTACATCAATACATAGGAGGATACATCAAAAACAAATAGCCGCAGTAACATAATATTTTATTACTTCCTATTCAGTCACCCCTTAGAACCTGTTAGCTCCTTAAAAAAATTTAAGTAATTTAAGTATGTAAGTTAGGTAAGGAATTTATTTTACCTTACCTAACCCAACTTTTTTTCCCTCCTAGAACTGTCAAACAGGCGGTTTCAACAATTCCAGATATTTACCCTTTGAAATGGCAAGGGAGCTCAGGGTTGTTTCGGACTTGAGTTGGCTCGGACACTCCCATTATAAAATTGCGATTTACACGATAAATTCTACCAAAAATCAGGATGAGGTATTGACGATTGGCCGACTTCGCACACAAGTTGAAAAGTGGCCGAAAACGTGTTTCGAATAAATTCCCTTTAAACCACTTTTTAAACTATTTTTTTTTTATGTCCACTAACATGCACCTGTTTTGTAGCTGTGTTGCTATAGCTATTCACAAATTGGACTCACCTTAGCTATTTTTGTCTACAAGTGATTTGTTAGAGATGGTCAGTGTAGTGTTGATTTGGACGCCATTCTCGGTCTGGTTCAGATGACTTTTTGAGAGCGTTCGAAACAACCCTGTTTTATCAAGTTAACCTCATGAGGGGGGATAAAAGCGCAAAGAGAGAAACAAAAGCCTGTTTATAGTATCCGATAAATTCCACCTGTGTTTAGCCCAACGATATAGGCTACGGTTTTAATCAAACAGTTCGTGGTAACGAACTGTAGTAAGGAGTGACCCGGCTCAATAGTAAACGAAACTCTAAAAAACGGAATTTTGATGCTAAAATACCCTATATAGGCCAGTGTATTCTCCTAATGAGCCCTTATGTTGGGTGTTGCCTCTGAATTATTTGTCTATATTATTTTTTCAATTGTTTGGTAAATGACGACTTATACTTATTGACGACATGACTGCCTGTCCATGGATTATTCTTTATGGTTGATTGTGTGTGGCTATGCTATTTGACCTATGTTATTGTAAGGATGAGTAGGGTTGAGGCCTCATTCAAGTGCTGGTCTATATTAATCACTATTTAGGAAAACAGTCTTCCTTTTCTCCTTCTGTCTCTCTTTTTTTTGTGTTTGTGCTGTTGCATTGGTGATTTCTCTTTTCATAATAAAAAGAATCAGATTTTTATGTTGACTTTAAATATATAAGTTTCATCAAATTTAGTTTTTGTCATCAAAAGTTACGAGCCTGAAAAAATTTGCCTTATTTTAGAAAATAGGGAAAAACACCCCTTAAAAGTCACAGAATCTTAACGAAAATCATACCATCGTATTCGGCGTATCAGAGAACCCAATGGCAAAATTTTCAAGTTTCCATCAACGTAAATGTGGAATTTTGTATTTTTTGCCAGAAGACAAATCACGGGAGCGTGTTTATTTGTTTTTTTTCTTCTTCTTTTCCCCAGGGGTCATCGTATCGACCAAGCGGTCCTAGAATGTCACAAGAGGGCTCATTCTAACGGAAATGAAAAGTTCTAGTGCCCTTTTTAAGTGACCAAAAAATTGGAGGGCACCAAGGCCCCCTCCCACACTAATTGTTTCTCCAAAGTCAACAGATCAAAATTTCGAGATAGCCATTTTGTTCCGCATAGTCAAAAACCATACAAAACTATGTCTTTGGGAATGACTTAATCCCCCAGAGTTCCTGGGAGAGGGGCTGCAAGTTACAAACTTCGACCAGTGTTTACATATAATAATGGTTATTGGGAAGTGAACAGTCGTTTTTAGTGGATTGTTTTTTGGTTTTGGGGGGTGGAGTTGAGGGGACGGGGCTATGTGGGAGGATATATCCTTGGAGAAATATGTCATGGGGGAACAGAAATTCAATAAAAAGGGCGCAGAATTTTCTAAAATTACTATGAAAAAACAATGAATAAATAAACATGGAAAAGTTTTTTCAATTGAAAGTAAAGAGTAGCAGTAAAACTTAAAACGAACAGAGACTATTAAGCATATGAGGGGTTCTAAAAACACTTTAGCATACAGAGCGAGGTATTTAGGAGGAGATAAATACCTCACTCTTTATGCTATAGTATTTTTAGTAATTTCAACTATTTATTTTACGGCCTTTCTGATTCAGGAGTCATTCTTAAAGAATTGGGACAAAACTTACGATGTAGTGTAAAGAACGAGGTATTAACGAGGGTACAAACCCCCTCGTATACATAAAAAAATTAAAGAATATAAAAGTTTGTTACGTAAGTTAATTCTTAAGTTACGTATATTTTTTACTAATAAAAAAATTCGTAAAAAATTAAAATTTATAGCTGCCTTTTTATGTAACAGAAAAATTGCATGGCAACTAGGCCTCCTTCCCCATCTCTCATTTCTCAAAATCGTCTGATCAAAACTAAGAGAAAGCCATTTAGCCAAAAAAGGAATTAATATACAAATTTCATTTTAATAATTTATGTGTGGAGAGCCAAAATCAGACACGCATTAATTCAAAAACGTTCAGAAATTACATAAGAAAAACTAGCGGATTTAACTGAAAGTAAGGAGCGACATTAAATCTTGAAACGAACAGAAATTACTCCGTATATGAAATGGGTTGTCCCCTCCGCAATCCCTCGCTCTTTAGGCTAAAGTCTGACTCTTTGCCACAATTCTGTTTTTAAAACAATTAAAAGCTTTGGCGTAAAGAGCGAGGGATTGCGGAGGGGACAACTCATTTCACATACGGAGTAATTTCTGTTCGTTTTAAGTTTTAACGTCGCTCCTTACTTTCAGTTAAAAAAAACTAGTTTTTTTTATGTAATATTGAGGTAAATACGAAACACATTTCTGACCCACGAATAAAGTGAATATAACACTCTATGCCTTTATTATGCTCTTTCGATACTCTTTCCTTTTTCATCCTGGAAAATCAAGGCACAAGCTTCGATAGAATGGATGACAACGCACTTGAGAAATCTCTTGCGGAACACTGAGATCTCTATCAGATTCAGTTTCAACGAATTAGTATTAGGGAGATTATTCAATAACCTTGCCTTAGTCTATGTTAAATACCAAATCCCTCCAGACCGTACTTAGAGCACCGTTGAAACAGGTGTCCCAACTTTATTACCTACTCCTAGAGTGCTTGCCAAGAATGGCCAGAGGCAAGTTGCCAAGAGGGCATCAGCAGAAAGCGTTCAAAATGTAACCATGGTCTGTTTTATTAGTGTGACAGGCAATCACGTACGTCCAGTTTCATTTTTCCAAGGGTTAACTTCTAACCATGAATACTGAAAAATAGGCCCTCATAGTGCTTTGGGACCAGCTCATCTAAGTGGTTGAATTAATCCTGAAGAATGAAACATTTTGTGAAGCATACCATATCATTAATAGAAATCAAACTTTATTACTACCGGAAAATTGTGACAGTCACCTGGCCATCCAAGTAGTCTACTTCTGCAAAAATATGGGTTAATCTTAAATATCTTCCAACCCCACTGCTTGCATCGTCTATAATCTTAATATGTTTCGGTCTATTGATCATCCAAATAGCGTTGGGAAGTAACGGTTTCAAAATATTCAAACTTTTATATGATGATATTAAACATGATATACATGTAACATCATATATGTCATTATTTCAATAAAAAAATTATCTCATTTCATACTTAGTAATATTTTCATTATTTTTTTGGGTACGCTAGCAAATCCAATGCTTAGAATAGAACTTCACTGAAAAAACCATGTCAAATTTAATTCATCGGTTTAAACTTTATAATCAACAGAGGTAAATTGTTTTAATACTTAGAAAAATTTAAGGAATAAACCATGTCAAATTTAATTCATCTTTTCAAACTTTGCTATCAAGAGATTTAAAGCTATACATTCTTGTGAAAATTCATTGAATAAACCACGTCAGATATAATTCATCAGTTCAAACGTTATACTCAAAAGAGTTAATCCTTTTAGTCCTTAGAAAAATTCGAGGAATAAACCGTGTCAAATTTAATTTTTACTTTCACCACAGAGTTTAACTTTTTAGCCCTTAGGAAAATTCAATAAAAAAAAACACGTAAAATTTCTTGCATCAGTTCCAAGTTTTTACTCGACATATTTAAACCTTTTAGCCCTTGATAAAATTCAAGGAATAAACCGTGTCAAATTTAATTCATCTGTTCAAACTTTGCAATCAACAGAGCTAAAGCTATTTATTCATGGGAAGAATCACTGAATAAACCACGTCAAATTTAATTCATAACTTCAAATTTTATGCTCAACAGAATTAAAAATTTTAGTCCTTAGACAAATCCAAGGAATAAAACCGTGTCAAATTTATTTCATTTGTTCAATCTTTATACTCAACAAAGTTAATTCCTTTAGTCCTAAGGAAAATTCAAGGAAAAACCAGTGTCAAATTTAATGCATCTGTTAAAATTTCTACTCAACAGAGTTAATTCCTTTAGTGTTTAGAAAATTCAAGGAATAAACCATGTCAAACTTAATCCATCTGTTCATACTTTATAATTAACAGAGTAAAACTTTTTAGTCCTTAGGAAAATTCATTCAATAAACTAAGTCACATTTAATTCGTTTGTTCAAACTTTATAATCAACATAGTTAAACCTTTTAGTCCTTAAGAAAATTCAATGAATAAACCGTGTCAAATTTAATTTATCTGTTCAAAGTGGATTCAGATTTGGAACTGAAATCGGGGCAGGCACAGCGAGAACTTGAACCGGTTGAACCGGAGTAGAAGCCTGCAGAATCGGAGGTGGAACCGTTGTAACGGGAGGCAAGAAGTACGGGAAATAGATGTTAATGTATTAAAAAATAACTAGAAAATGTCTTAGGAATGATGAGGGATGCCATAGTGTGCTAAAGAGCCAGTCATAGTGTGATACGATGGCTTGAATTGACATGGTGTATCACGTTTGGGTGGCTTACGAAAAACCATGACACTGAATTTAAATCGTGTTTATATCATAAAAATATCTGGAAAACATCTTTGGAATGATGAAGGGTGCTAGAGAGTGCCGGAGGGTTCAGTTATAGTGTGGTACAGTGGCGTGACTTAAGATAGTGTATGACTTTGAGGTTTGGCTTGCATAAACATGACCCAATGGATTTATATCATTTTTATCGTGAAAATATCTGGAAAACGTCTTAGGACTGATAATATGTGACATTGGGATGTCATTTGCCTGCCACATATTGCCACAGTGGCACGAGTTGCTTGAACTAACCTATTCTAGAGCTGAAAATTACCTGGGAGGTGTTAAAAGATTTTTTCGACTGAGTGGAAGTGAAGTCTAACGCTCATTCATAGAAAAGATGTATTTTTATTAAAAGCCCTCATAAACAACT
Organism: Artemia franciscana; assembly: GCF_032884065.1. Lineage (NCBI taxonomy): Eukaryota > Metazoa > Arthropoda > Branchiopoda > Anostraca > Artemiidae > Artemia > Artemia franciscana. Next base: position 57,215,768 of record NC_088864.1, read on the forward strand.
CTTAATATAGTTTAAATCTGTTTCTAATAACTACCATCCCCCTCTGGAATTGCTTCTAAGGGTGGTCTAACAAAATTTTGTAAGCGTGAATATGCATAGCCTTGACCCAATGAAACGTGGTATATTCATTAAAACCTCTCAGAAATAACTGTAAGCAGAAATTGGTCTCTTGTTTTGTTCGTTTGCATGTTTCGTTTTTCATCATGTGATTTTCTTAGTATTAAGATTTAAATCGATGGAATGTAACACATAGGCGTCCCCGATAGTTCAATAAAAAGGAGGTATTTTCACTAAGACCTCTTGGATATACATCTTAATATTGCTTAAATTTACCTCTAATGACAACCCTCCCCCTCTGGAATTGCTTTCTATGGTGGGTTAGCCACATATTGTCACGTTGGCGTGAATATGCATGGCCTTGGCTCAATGAAAAATGGCATTTTCATTAAAAACCTCTCAGAAATAACCGAACACAAAAATCTGTCTATTATTTTATTTATTTCCGTGCTATATTTTTTTCAAATGTGATTTTTAGTATCAAGATTTAAATTAATGGAATGTAACAGACAGGTGGATCCTATATAGCAATAGAAACGCGGCATTTTCACTAAAACTTCTCAGAGATACCTCTTAATAGGGATTAAATTTACCTCTAATAACAGCTTTCCCCTACTGGAACTGCTTTCTAGGGTGGGCTAGCCATAGCCCTGAATATGCATAGCCCTGACTTAACAAAATGTTGCATTTTCATTAAAACCTCTCAGAAATAATCGAATGCAAAAATCTGTCTTTTTTGTTCTCCTTAGCATGTTCCAATTTTACCTCTAATAAAAGCCTTCCCCCACTGGAATTGCTTTCTAGGGTGGGCTAGCCATATGTTGTCACGGTGGCATGAATATGCATAGCCCTGACTCAATAAAACATTGCATTTTCATTAAAACCTCTCAGAAATAATCGAATGCAAAAATCTGGCTTTTTCTGCTCTTTGGCATGTTCCAATTTTCTAAATTCGATTTTGCTAGTATCAAGATCTAAATTAACGAAATGCAACAGGCAGGCGCATCCGACAGTACGATTGAAACGAGGCATTTTCACTAAAACTTCTCGAAAATGGCTATTAGTATGGCTTATACTTACCTCTAATAACAATCCTTCTCCTACGGAATCGCTTGCTAGGGTGGGTTGGTCAAATATTGTCACGGTGGCGGGAATATGCATAGCTTTGGCTTAATTTGGATGCTAGCCAACCGATGGAATTGGATGCTAGGATTCCAGTGAAATTAGATGTTAGGAGCCCAGTGGTTAGGTTAGGGGACCCCTGTCGTGATTTGATGCTAGGGGGCCTGGTGGCATCGCACGATAGGATCCGGCGTTTTGAAGGTTCCCCCACTAGTCGGCCCTGAAGGTTCTTAAGAATTTATGAAACTATTAAGTAACGTTTGAATCCTGAAGAGAAAGCTCTTTATTAGGTAGTATCCAAACTCTATGACATATTATTCAAAGAAAAATGATTTGGTGGTGGGTCTGCAGGTTTTTCATCATAACAACCAAGGAAATCATAAAGTAAACAAGCCCTGGCTGTTGTGGGTTTTTTAAACACTCTCTATGAGGTAATACCCAAAGTCTATTATGCATTACTAAAAGAAATCCTGATTTGGCGGGGTCTTGCAGCCTCTATTAAGTAACAGGCAAGTATAACATGCAAAAGTAAACATTCTCTACGATGTAGCTGACACCTGCATCTCCTAAATAACATTCCCTATGACGTATCATGCATCTGCGTCTTGGAGAAGTTTAAAAAAAAGTGTCTAGATTGAAATACGAAGGGAAAGGGCTCTCACAGAAACTGGAACCCCCTCACTACCGTTGCAGTGTGTTATATTTATGTAATGTCAATTCCTTAACAGTGTATTTAGTTTTCTTCTTTCATTGTCATGGCCATAGGGCTTTCAGCACAATAAACTTAATAATTTACTTACTATAGTAAGTTGAGCTTAAAACAAACAGAAATTACAACCAGTGAATGAGAAAAAAAAAAAACCTAAAATGAAGAGAAATGAAAATTAATAACCACTTCAAGCTTAAAACAACATGCTATGAATGAGTTCATATAAGTTCATATAAGTTTATTATTGCAAATTCAAATACAAATAAATAATTTAAATAACGCTTTCGCGCTGGAGATAACCTAATAAATAAATACTAACATGTAGTACTAAAGTACTATAACTACTAAATACTAACGTGTAGTACTTAAGAAATTACCAAAATATGCTGAATTAAAATGAGTAATCAAGCTAGTACTTGCGCGTTATAGCAAACGCACTCAAGTTCTTGATCTGGGTAAAAGATTTTCTCTGTCTGCATGCGAAGATAATTAGCTTAGTCTGAGTGAAATAAACAACTATACAGGTGTACTTAATTAAATATGTAATGTACAGAGTTGGTTAGGTTAGGTATTCAATATACTTTATTTTGGACGGCCTGCTTTCCATAAATCTCTGCTGTAGTTTCCATAATTTTGTCATTAAAGTATTATATTTTCGGCATATTTTCGGTGTGTTTTATTGAAATTAACCTTACTCCACTTCTTTGGTGTTGTCGCTATAACACGTCTGTACCATTCAGTTTAACCTAATACGAAGCAGAATCGTCAAATATAAAAGTGAGACTAGCGCCCCCTTGACCCCGCTAAGGGATAAAGTATAATTTATGCTTTGCTAAAAATATTCTTTCGAACATTATTTTTTGTGTAACTATTTTGAAAGTATGCAATATTAATTCTAAGATTCTTTCGGCGTTTCGTTCCAGAATAGATTTACACCTAAATAGGATTTTAAGATAAGTCGATAATTTTGAACCAATGCGTCTTTTCTATCTTTTAAGGCAATGTTTTGAATTGGTGAATCAATAAATGATTCATCTATATTTCATCTGGAAACAAAGGACTTAAAAGGAAGAAAATATTGCTAAAAATTTATTGCATGTTCGACGAATGAAAGGAAATAGATTGTTTAAAACTTAATAATATACAAACAGTGATAGAAAAGTAGTATTAAGTTCACAAGCTTCATAAGCAGAACAAAAAACCTTTGAATTATAAACAAAATATATTTTCTTTCAGCAAAGTGCAAATGACTAAAAATTCCTTAGGGGATTTGACGGGCTGGTAGCCCCATTCGCATTTGTCTTATTTCCTTTGTCTTGAACTTGACTGGGTTCCCATGCAATGGAACCTGCATGTAACTTAACCCTCATGTATCTCAACCCCATTTAACTCCACCTTTGCAAAACTAGACCCAATGCAACTAAACCCTATTCAACTCAAACCTTGTGCATCTCAACACCCTTGCAATTCTGCCTCCGTTTCATTCAGCTCAAACTCATTCAAACCAACCCTAATCGTGTCACCCCTTATTCAACTTAATCCTCGTGCAATTCAATAATCATTTAGCTAAATCCTACTTAACTCAACCCCACGCAACTTAGCTCCCTCGTACTCAACCCCTCTCTGTTCAATCCCAATTCCCATTCAACTCAAACCCAACGCTATCTCGATTCAACCAACCCTAACCTAATATTTGAATGGGGGCTGAGATAAAAGGAATTGGAGTTGAATGGGGTAGAAATAACAAAGGAGTTGAGCTGAAGGGGATTGAGTTGCACATGGGTTGAGTTGAACGGAATTAATTTGCGTGTGGCTGGATTGAGTACGGGGTTGATTCAAACGGGAAAGAAGGTTGAGTTTGAAGGATTAGCTGAACAGGGTTAAGTTACGTTTCCATCACTTAACTTGATTAATAATTAGAACCTTGCTTCCTTTTAGGTTTCTTTAATTAGCTCAAAGTAATTACTGTTTCTGGTACTTGTAAATTAAACGAAACACACTCTAAAATTAGGCTTAGGTTAGATCTCAGAAAACAGATTTCATAGCAACAAAGACGAGTGACGAGTGATAGAATGCATTGGATTTGTAAAATTTGGGCTGGGCTATATATTTGAACATTACGGGGGATGGGAGTTAGCACAGGTTAGGTTAGGAGTGCTGTCCAAAGATTTTACCCACCCCCTAATATGCAAATACATAGCCCAAATGATATTATTATTTAATATCATTTACCCTGTTTATTTTTTTTATTCGACATATAAAAAAACATTTTATATAAAAAAACATTTATATAAAAAAATATTTTTCTGCCCGTTTGATGTTTCTCTTTACTTATCTCAAAGAAATTGTTTCAATCATGCTCTTATAATTGAATTCCAATAATATATCTTCAATAAGCACAACAGACTTGCAAACAAGAAAAATATTATTTGAAGACAGTCATACCAACTAAGCAAAACAACACATCAAAACATTTCATCTTCTAGCATCAAACCAAACTTATTGCTATTGTACGAGTCTAGTGACTCTATTCCTATTGTCTCAAATTTTTAATGTTTCAAATGAAATACTTCCGTTAGTTCTCAACTGACTTTTGAGGGATAAAGAAGCTTTGAAGAGGTAATATATTCTGTATTTAGAGCAAAAGAATGTGACTACTTAGTGCTTTTCACCTGAAAAAAAGAAAGAAATTCAGTATTAGGTAAATATTTAGTTGTTCAATTCTTTCTAAGGAAATTTATAAAACTCAGTGAACTACTTAAAGACAATCTAAAATACTTTATACTATAATTCCTAAAAACACATCGGTTTACTCCTCCCCCTCTAATGTGCAAACACATACCTCAAATTATATATATTCAATGAATTGTCAATAGAGCGATCGTTCCGCATGTTTGCGTAAAGCTAATAAGAAAAAAAGGTCGTGCTATCGAAAATTCATTGATGCATTTAATTTTGGGTCTATATTTTTACCTTGGGGGGGGGGGGTAAGGATTGCGATACACTTCTAGGGATATTTTAAATAAGTATTTAGAAAGTTTTGATGTAGTTTCCAGAATCGTATAGTTTCCCTGTGGGAAATGATTCACCAAATATTTATCTTGATTTAGTTGCTGGTTATCGTTTAGTTGCAAGACATTTTATAGTCAATAAAGTAAAAATATTTCTCTTGAAGTAACATTAAGGCTAATTATAGGAGGGCGATCGTGGCAAGACGTTTTTAGAGGCGAAAAAGTACCAGTTGTGAAAAACCAAAGCCAAAATAACAAATATAAAATAACTAGCCAAAAAAAAAAATTAGCCTAACTAGCCAAAATATTTTAAGGTCTGTACAATTTTCACTGTCTTAAGTAAATTTTGTTGTTTTACTATCCCAAACATTTTCATTTAAAGGTTTTAAACCTCTACAATGGGATTCCATGATTGTTTGGTAGTAAGGGAGGGAGGGAGATGCCTCAAAGGGGCATTTTTAACCAAAACATCCCAACTCTCGTTGAGCCTTCAGATAAATACAGAATTAGTTATAAGAGAGACAAGGGGAGGGTGAAGGTAGAAGTTGAATATAATCCTCAGGGCTTTTAATCCAGAACTTTTCTTTTTGGGGTAATTCTTCGGGGGGGGGGGAGGATAAAGAATTTTAAAAGCACATCAAAAATGGGAAATTTATATTTAATCCCTCTTGATTTCCGGGAACATTTCTTGTCGACGCTGTAATGAAAATAAAGAGCTACATTAAACAACAAAATGAGCAGAATTTTGTACTTGTGTCCTATGGCCACCACACTCGAGTTCTGTCTAGAAGTGACGTTGGGTTAAGTTACTATAGGTTACAAAAACTACAGTTAGTTTAGGTTACGAAAATTATGAAAACTACAGCAAAAAATTATGGAGGGGGAGGGCCTTGACAGCATTTTATCATAAATGTAATCTAAACTAACCTAACCAAAATACCAATTAAATATCTAATATAGCTACAATGGAGTTTCCCACCGAGCCGAAGCTAATATTGTCTGGTAGAAAGACCGTGAAAACCGGCTATAGTCTCATGTTCGCGATACGAGATCTTGAGTGTGGTACCGAATTAAGACAAAAGTACCGAATTTTTTTTCATATAGGAGGGGAACTGCACTTTCTTCTTCCCCACATCCGCCTCATGGTCGTAGAAAATTTGGAGGATGCTCTTTTGATCAGGAATTGAGAGTTATAGTCCTCTTTATAAAAGTTAAAAGTGATTAGAAACCAACCAGCCACGGGGAATATTTTCCTCAGTTTTTTTCAAGGGGGATTCTGGGGGTTAAGCGCCTACACTCGTATATAGTGACAGGGTGAAAGGAAACCCCATTAACAGACATAAAAAAGGAGAAATGTGTCTCGCCTTAATTGTTTATCACGTCCGATTTTCTGTGCTTTTTGTGACAGCAAAATGGGGCTTTTTTATGAATCATCTTGACAGACATTTATATCTATGCCTTATAAAACACAAACAATTCCAATAAGGTTGAACATGAAAAGATTTTAACTTATCTTTTACCCAATGATATTGTCTCATATTTGTAGAATACTGAAAAGCTGGTTTCAGTTCAGTTACAAGAGGGGTCACTTACTCGAGGGTTCAGTTGCACTAGAGTTTAGATGCACGGGGGTTCTGTTGAAGGGTGGGCCAGTTCCACGGGGGTTCAGTTACACTAGGGTGCAATTAAATAGGGTTCAGTTGCACGGGTTTAGTTACACGGGGATCTTATTGCACGAGGGTTCAGATATACGAGGGTTTAGTTAAATAGGGTTGAGCGGAACGGGGGTTCAGTTGCATGAGGGTTCAGTTGCATGAGGGTTCAGTTGCATGAGGGTTCAGTTGCACGGGGTTTGGTTACACTGGGGTCTAGTTGCAGTGGGGCTCTGTTGCACGGTGGTTCAGTTGCATGAGGATTCAGCTACATGAGGGTTCAGTTAAATAGGGTTGAGTGGCACGGGGTTTAGTCGCATGAATGTTCAGTTGCACGGGTTTAGTCACAGGGGGTCCAATTGCACGAGGGTTTAGTTGCACAGTGGTTCAGTTGCATGGTGGTTCCGTTGCAAGGGAGTCCAGTTGCACGGAGGTTCAGTTGCACGGGGTTCAGTTACGCGGAGGTTCAGTTACGCGGAGGTTCAGTCAAACGGGGTTGAGTTGCACGCGAGTTCAGTTGCGAGGGTTCAGTTACACGAAGGTTCAATTCACCGGGGGTTCAGTTGCAATGTAATCCCTCGGTAAAGGTCTAGATTTGGAGCTATTGAGAGGGGAACATGCTACGAAATAGTTTGGTACTTATCGGTTATTTAATAGACACTCGAGAAATGAAGTTCGACTAATGCTAACGAAATGAAACAAAATATGATGAATATATAATAGTTTAGAAACAAATTTGGGCTATATATTTGCACATTAGGGGAAAATACCTCTTTTTGAGGTTTTTCATTTAAGATACCTTTTTTGGATTTGTCAGCGAAAGAGACGACACATTTAATCCTGTTTGACTTGACTTTATTAAACAAGAAACAATATACATAAATTTTATACAAAGGAGACAGGGACACAACTTGTTTTGTCTCCTTTAACAATGAAAAAAAAAAGAAGGCATTGCACCTCAATAACTCTCACAGAGTACATAGAGAAAGAGAGAGAGAGAGAGGAAGAGAGAGAGAGAGAGAGAGAGAGAGAGAGAGAAGAAAAATATATTTTTTGGAAACCTCATGAAGTATATATCTTAAACTTAGTCTCTATCTCTCATTTTTAATAAAAGGAAAAAGAAACCGTACTTATCGGTTATATAATAGACACTCGGGAAGTGCAGTTCGATTAATGCTAATGAAATGAAACAAATATGATATAAATATATATAATTTTTTAGAAACAAATTTGAGCTATATATTTGCACATTAGGAATGGGGTGGTGATGGTGGGGGTAAAGCATAACATACATTAAATGTGTAAACTAACCATTGCTGTATTTAATATATGCTATGCTTTACCCCCACCCCCACCCCTAATTTGCAAATATATAGCCCAAACTTTTGATAAAGCTAATGAAAAAAAAAGATGAAAATATAATACTTTATTAGCAAAATTGTTGATGAATTTTTGTTTTGGGCAACAACCCCTTATTCTGGAGATATATAATTGCCTGTTCTTCTGTCCCTGGCAAATCCCAAATCTTAACCTGAACATCCATGGTGAGACTCTGTTTTCTGTCACTAGTCAATGCAAACTAAGCGGTTATTATCCCTTGTGATCTTTGCCATCGAAATCATCGACAGTATAAAGAAGTTACTTGGCCAGCTTCTTGTGCCGAAATTATATAGTGTATTATATAACTGATAAGTACTAAAGAAACTTATTCCTTGCTCTTGATAAATGGGTGTTTATTTTCAAAAAAAAGTTTCATGTTATTGAAAATATCATCTCTACACTGGATTTCTTAAAAACCATATGCATATATTAAGGTGAAAAATTTGTTGTAAATGAAGAATATCAAGAAATAAAAAAGATGTTATGGTTTCAGATAATTCTTTTGTCCTCCTAGGGTGTGTTAAAAAATGGTCCAGGATTTTTATTGACTGGTTTTGGACAATTTGGAGTCCTCGTAGTTGTGAATGAAATATAAGAATTCAAACAGTTGGGTAATATTGAAAATAGCATTCAACTAATGAAAAACATAATTTTCTCATTATTTGGTAAGGGAACAGGAACTTTAGTCTATGCAAACAACCAAGATTCCTGGACGCTGATGCCTTGAGTTTATTTATATGCGCCTTAAAAGACAGAGTTGAGTCAATGTAGATACCTAAATATCTAAATGCATCCTCTTTTTGTGGAGGAAGTTCCAATACTAACAGTTTTAAATGACACACATTTCACTGCTCTCAAACTTCTCCTAAAAACCACAAATTCCGTATTCTCTATATAAAGGTAACAGCCCCAATGCTGACCCTTGTGGAACCCCCATATTTTCTAAAGGAACAATATGAGATGATTTCTCACCAACTTGAAGTGTAAAACTTATTTCTAATAGATAAGATCTCACTAAATCAAGAGCTATTCCACGAATTCCTATATTTTCCAACTTATCAAAAAGAATTGCATGTTCTATTGTAGCAAGAGCTTTTTTAATGTCAAAAAACAGAGTTGCCGGCAAATAACTATCATCCATAGCGTCTGATAAGAAATTATGTAAAGCAGCTATTGCTTGCTCTGTTGACCTACCACGCAAGAAACCAAACGGATTGGGAGAAAAAAATTATTCTTTACCAGAAATGAAGTAAATCTACTCTTTATTATTTTTTCAAAAACTTTAGAAATAGGTGATAAAATAGTGGTAGACCTATTATTATTTGGATTAACTTTATTGCCATTTTAAACAAAGGCAAAACCATAGCTACTTTAAGACAAACTGAAAAAAAAAAATTTTTCATGCAAGAATAAAAAATTAATCAAAGGGGCTGACAAAGCACTGTAGTTAATTCTTTAAACCAAGAAGTCGACATACCGTCATATCCTATCGAAAATCTGTTTGTATGGTACTTGACAATTACCATGTGACATATAGCGATCACAAATTTCTGTCGGTCTCTCTCTATCTGTCGATCCCGCTTTTGCTAGTTTGGGCACTTCCAGATAAGTTAGGACAGTGAAAGATGGTAGGCCTATCAGGGAACAGACGAAATGAAATTAGAAATAGTCTCTTCCCCAATTCGACCATCTGAGGGAGAGAGAGCGAACACGATAGTTGAGAAGAATTTTATTTGCCGATAAAACAAATAATTGTTCTTCTCAAGTATGGCTTGTGGTCTAGGGGTATGATTCTCGCTTAGGGTGTGAGACGTCTCAGGTTTGAACCCCAGAACACCCCAATTTTTACATGAAGAAAAACCGAAACTAGATACGTGATCAATATAGTGATCACTGAAAGTTGGCAGGTGTATCAGGGACCTGACCATATTAAATTAGAAATAGTCGCTTCCCCGATTCAACCATGTGGGGGTAGTGGAAGGACGATTAATTAGGAAAAATTAGAAAAAATACGGTATTTTTAACATTCGAATGGGTTATCGGATCTTAATGAAATTTGATATTTAGAAATACCTCGTGTCTCAGAGCTCTTATTTTAAATCTCGACCGGATCCAGTGACATTGGGGGAGTTGAAAGGGGAAACTGGAAATCTTGGAAAATGTTTAGAGTGGAGAGATCGAAATGAAACTTGGTGGGAAGAAGCTCTTGGCTCTTCCGACCTCTTCAAAAGTTCTATATGAGCTCTTAGCTCTTGTTCAAACTACTAACAGCTCCTTGAAGTTCCAAGAACTGCATAGGGTACATAAATATAGTCTATCTACTTTATTTGGAATAAGTTTTCTATGATTATGTGTTGCAGCAGAAATTTGACCCACCAGATCACGTCCAATTTTCCTAAAATCGTTAGTATATGCTTCTGCCATTACTCTCTCATCCGTTAAACTCCTTCAAGTTGTAATTTGGGATGGAATATCTCTTGTTTTGATATTATTTATTCTTTCAATTATTTTCCATGTTTTGCTCGGTGAATCGCATTCACGAAATTTCTTTTGATAATATTTTGCTTGTGCCTCTCTGAAAACTAGAATTAACCAATTTTTGTATTTAGATCCTGAAAATGCATTTTACGCCATCCCCCCTAAAAGGTTTGGTGAATTGACAACACTGCGTGCATAAGCCTTTTGGATAGTAGAATTAGATGAAGCATGTATTTTTCCTCTTATTGCCGCGTAGGCACCGGAAAAGGAATCTAGCCTTTTTTTGGGGGGGGGATTTTGGGAATTCTGGAGGGAATGCGACGCTCTTTTCAAATTGTTCCTGTCATATGAAGTGAATAATCTTATTTAGCTTCAATTTTCCTTTACTAGCCGAAGCAGATAGGGAAGTGGACACAGAGATTGCTTTACAAATTAAATATGGATATTATCCGTTGCTTAGTGCGTGACAAATTGCAGCACTATTGAAAATGTTTTTATATATTGCACTTATATAAGTGTAAAAAATGTGTAATTTTGTTGTTTTTTTGTTTTTTTTTTTTTCCAAGAAGATACATCATGGATGGGTGTTTTGGATTGTGCGACGACCGTTTCGAATCAATGGTCCTAAAGCATCGGGGAAGGGCTCATTTGAACGGGGATTAACTTTTCTAGTTTTCTTTATAAGTCGTCAAATAGATTGAAGGACAACAAGCCATTGCTGTGCCTCCTTTCTCCCCAAAATCTTCCGATAAAAATTTTGAGATAACCACTTTGCTTTTGAGATAACCACTTTGTTCTGCATAGTTGAAAGGTCCAGTAATTATGCCTTCTGAGATAATATGACCCTCCCCCACAGCCTCTTGGAAAAGTTCTTTAACTTATAAAATTTGCCCATTGTTTACAATATTATTTGTTATTGGGAAGTATGCATATATTTTTTGGGTGGATTGGGGGGATTTTTTCCTTGAGATTTCTCACAGGGAGGGAACATTTTACACTGGGGAAATTACCAGAATTTCTATACAAAATATTTTTTATTGGTCTTACTTTCTCTTTTCCACCTAATTTTACGTGTCGAGATGTTAAGGGCAATTGTCCCTAGAGGATATTTCTGTGGAGGTGTAGTCTTATTTCCCGGCATTGTTAAAAAAAGCATCACAAATTAAATAAAACAAGCAAATTTTTTCAACTGAAAGTAAGGAGCAACTTTAAAAGTGAAAACGTATAGAAATTATTACGTGTGCGAAAGGGTCACCTCTTTTTGAACAACTCGCTGCTTACGCTAAAGTTAAAATTTTTCTCAATTCTTTAACAACAACTTCTGAAATACAAGGGCCCTTTAATTAAAACAATAAGATGTATTTTAAAAGCACTAAACAACTTTAGCGTAAAGAGCAAGGTGATGAGAAGGGGTTAGTTCCCTTTACATATGTAACAATTTATGTTCGTTATAAGTTTTGATGTTGATTTTTACTTTCGGTTGAAAAAACTTGTTTCTTCATTCAATTGTAGTAGGATTGGGGGCAGTTGTTTAAATGTTTTACTGAAGAGATTTGAATGCGTCGATGAAGATGAAAGGACCCATGTAAAGCCTTGTAATATAGGCTTTCTGTGAAGCACCGATTTTGTTGTTTCAATATTTTCTTGTTAGAAGACTGCTTACAGTTGTGAACTATAACTGGCACAATTAAGAAGGGGTGGGGGTGTATTTTCAAACTAAAGGGTGAGATAACTAAGTATTTTATTTTTGTTTACAGTAATTTCCATAATTGAAAGTAATATCTTATGGAATAGTCTCTGAAGGATTATCCTTTCATTTTCATGATTTTCACTGAAAATTTGATAAAAATGTTTATCAAACAGATCGTGGTAGCGAACTGTAGTAAGGAGCCACCCGGCTCAATAGTAACAGAAACTGTAAAAAATAGAATTTTGATACCAATAGCTACATCAAAAGAATCGCATTTTAATACTGATTTTAAATATATAAGTTTCATCAAGTTTTAATCTTACCCATCAAATGTTACGAGCCTGAGAAAATTTACCTTATTTTAGAAAATAGGGGGAAGTACCCCCTAAAAGTCATACAATCCTAAAGAAAATCGCACCATCAGATTCAGCGTGTCAGAGAACCATAATGTAGAAGCTTCAAGCTCATATCTACAAAAATGGGGAATTTCGCATTTTTTGCCAGAAGACAGATCACGGATGCGTGTTTATTTGTTGTTTTTTTTTGTTTTTTCCCCAGGGGTGATCGTATTGATTCAGTAGTCCTAGAATGTCGCGAGGGGGCTCATTCTAACGAAAAATAAAAGTTCTAGTGCCCTTTTCAAGAGACCAACAAAATTAGAGGGCACCTAGGCCCCCTCCCACGATCATTTTCCCCCAAAGTCACCGGATCGAAATTCTGAGATAACCATTTTATTCATCACAGTCGGAAAACCTAATAACTACATCTTTGAGGACGACATACCCCCCACAGTCCCCGTGGGAAGGGCTGCATATTACAAACTTCGTCCAATGTTTACATATGGTAATGGTTATTGGGAAGTGTACAGAAGCTTTCAGGTGGATTTTTTTGGTTTGGGGGGGAGAAATTAGTTTGGGGGTTACGTGTGAGGATCTTTCCATGGAGGAATTTATCATGGGGGAAGAGAATTTCAATGAAGGGGCCGCAGAAACTTCTAGCATTATTTAAAAAAAAATGAAACAATAAATATGAAAAGTTTTTCAACTGAAAGTAAGGAGCAGCATTAAAACTTAAAACGAACAGAAACTATTTCGCATATTAGGGGTTCATCTCCTCGTAATACCTCGCTCTTTACGCTAAAGTATTTTTAGTATAGTTTATATAATAATTTATAAATAGTTGAAATTTTCAACTATTTATTCTACGGCCTTTGTGATTCAGGTGTCATTCTTAAGGAATTTGGACAACATTTAAGCTTTAGTGTAAAGGGCGAGGTATTGATGAGGGGGTGAACCCCCTCATATACGTAATAAAAACATACGAACATAGAAGTTCGTTACGTAAGTTAATTCGTCAGTTACGTATATTTTTTACTAAGGAAAACTTTCGTAGAAAATTAAAAGTTCTAGTTGCCTTTTTAAGTAATCAAAAATCGGAGGGCAACTAGGCCCCCTCCTTTGCTCCTTTTTTCTCTACATCTTCCAATTAAAACTATGAGAAAGCCATCTAGCCAAAAAAAAATAATAGGAAAATTTCGTTTTAATTATTTATGTGCAGAGAGCCAAAATCAAAACATACATTAATTCAAAAACGTTCAGAAATTAAATAAAAAAACAAGTTTTTTAACTGAAAGTAAGGAGCGACATTAAAGAGCGACGAAATTTTACTGTCCAATATAGGAAAAGGAACTTTTTAGCACTGTCATTAATTCTAATATAAATTTTTTTGAACATTTCCTCTATTTTTTCAATTAAATTTTCATCCTTTAACTTCACCTTTTTGTTAACATTGGTCGTATATAACTCCCTTGTTTAGACATCACAATACAGCTTCTGACAAATTATAGCAAAATTGTTTTTAGTTTTATCCACCGGTGCAATTACAAATTCATTCTGTAGATTAGCAATTGCTTGTTTTATCCTGGTATTATAAAATAATGATTTAATGTTGCTGGTTTTTTAAGTTAGCATATATTTTATTTTGTATTCTAATAATAATTAAATTCTTCCATCTTTGAAGACTCTCTTTATCTTTATTCTCTTTCTTGCACCACTTATCAATAAATATATCAAATCACTCTCCAAGCTACCAAGAATGCTTAATGGTTTCAAATGATGGGAAAGACGGAATTTAATTGATTATATTTTGAAGATCTTCATGTTTTATTATTGATAAGTCCCCTGTTAATTTTTCATTATTGCAACAATGGTCCCATCTCTGTTAAACTTCTAAAATATTCTGTTATCCACTTCTTAACATGAAGTCATTGTAAAGCAATGAGAAGAGCGGGTAGGGTATAAAAATCAGAGGGGGGCGATCAAGGTTATTTTACTGAAAAGTCACAGGGCTTAATTGTTTCGGGTTTTAGTTGATTGCTTTCCTCGCCCCCTTGGTATGGAAGAAGTGTTTATATGAAGGTCAGAGGGGGTTTATTCTATGCAAAATTGAAAGTACTAGGCACTATTTAATATCCATAAGTGACTAGAAAGGAAAGTAAAACCCATTCCTGTGAACTTTTTTGCTATAAGGCCTCCCATAACTTCCCCCCAAAATATCAAACAAAAATTATAGGGTAGCCATTTTGCTCAACTGAGTCTGTAAGTTCAATAAAATATGCTTCTGGAGAGAGCATAATCTCTGCATTGATGTTGGGTCAAAACTTTCAAGGATTGTTTATTGGGATAAGGAAATTAAGCATTTTAGTGTGAAAAGAAGGGGCTAGGGCTCCGAAAATGGGCCCAGAAACATTTCGTCCATGTTCAGTTTGAAACTTATTGACGGAAGATATTGGCCTATTGTAAAACTTTATTTTTTGGTTACAGTTCCCCCCTCCTCCCAAAAAATGAAGCTCATTTCTCTGCGATATACTCAAAACTAATATTCTGGGCCTTTGACAAGAAGTACCTCACTGCAGGAAGAAACTGGGACTCTCAAACGGACGGAATTTAGTTTTTTTTTTTTTTCAACTGATGACTGAAAGTTCTACTGTCTGTTTAAGACCAAAATAATTTGGGAATTATTTGGGAGGCAGCCAGTCTTTTTCAATGCCCTTTTCTACAAGTCAACTCCCCCCAGTAGCAAAACGAGCAAAGATTATTGTATCGTAGCACATGTAACGTAAATCCATTGAACTAACTTAGGCAGATCAGCTATTCCCTTATATTCTGTGTTTCTTTATATTTTTAGGATTTTGAAAGACTAAAGATTTAATGAAAACACTAAAATACATATAACATTTTATATAATGTTAAATATGTTGCTGAATAACGACATAAAAATCCTTAGGGTGTCTTTTAAAGTAGGAAAATAAAGTATCTCAGGAGGATTTATATGATTGAATTTACTGCATTCGTTACGAGCTGTAGACTAATTTTTTTTTTTTTACAAATATTTGAAGTACAGGTGTTTTGAAAGTGTTAAAATTATATAATAATTCTATAAATTTGCATCATATCTGGAAAATTCCCATTCTTTAGGTAGAAATAGTCGATTTATTTCATTTATGTTATGTTTTGTTTACATTGAATTTTAAAACAACGTTATGCCCATATCGGTGTTTACTTAGACAGCGCTATTGCTTGTCTAAGTAAACACCAATATGGGTATAATGTTTTTTTCGGGGGGGAGGGGAGTTAAACCAGGGCGCTTCGCATAGAAGGGCTTGTCATGGAAACTGGAAAAGAGCTTAACAGATTGGAAATTGAAAGGGCTAGTGCCCTTTATAGCAGTCGAAAGGCATTGGAGAGCATAGCATCCCCCCAGGAAACATTTCAGGTTTATTTTGGCCCGGAGAATGACTGTGAAATTCCTATGCCGGTCAGAGAGATATGATGATGTATGTGCACATTTTGGTTTAAAAATAACCTATCTGTGATGAGTGGACAATTAGGGAATTTAGATTCTTTTACCCTGGGGCAGTGATAGTCATGTCATACAAGAGGCATTTTTTGTACCTTCTTCCTATCCTATGCAAAATAAATATGGATTTGTAAAAAATTTGATTTTATACCATGGGGAGGGGGTTGGGGGTTTTTGGGAATGAGTAGAACGGAAGGGGGTACCTAAATAACTTTTGAACTTTATAAATGACACTAGAGATATCAATTTCCAATCGTTTGAGATAGTTTCTGGGACCACCTTTTTCATAAGAATTGGCTTAAGAGCACATCAGCAATACAAAAGAGGGTTATTGCTCTTTGCGTAACTGATGCTACAGTATTGTGTGAGACCAGGGTAATCACATGACAAAAAAATCAAAGGGCCAACGTTATGCTTGTCAAAAAATTCCTAATTTCAACGGTTTACTTCCTTTTTTCGAATGCAGTAATGTCTTTCTTTTCAAATTATTATAGCGACCTCTACCCCCCCCCACTAATTCTGCATTGCTCATATTTGATTTCATCTTGTTTACAGAGATGAATCGAGTTTCTGGCCTGGTGCAAATTTTGACCAATTTCAATATGGAAGAAAACCCTATGATTACTATTCAGTGTGAAGGAGGTAACATTGAAGCCCAAAAATCCCTTTTAGTGGCTGTAAGTGACGTCTTCAAGGCTATGCTAGAGTCGGATATGCTTGAAAAACGAACAAATCTTGTTCTAGCCGATGATGTGAACTTTGAAACCATGAAAGTTATTATGGATTACTATAAAGAAGGAAGTGTTTCTGGTTTCATAACAATGAACAGGCATATATTTACATACATTGTGGAAAAGTACAACTTTCTTTGCATTAAAGAAAGAATTGCTGAACATTTGCTCCAAAGTTATTTTATCAACCAAGATTTAAGAATTCTTGAAAGTATTTTTTTCACTTATGGAAACCAATATGAAAAAACGATAGTTATAAAAGAGATAGCTCATATGATTGCAAAAGGGAGAGATACTCCCGATTTTGTTACCGAATTTAATGCTCCTGATTTTATGGAATTAGCTCGATATAGTTGTGATGCTTTGAAAAACTCTGCCTTTGATAGATTTCGAAGTCTTTTACGGACACTTTACTATTGGGTTTACGAAAATTCTGAGGAAAGATCGGCAGCAGTTTTGGAAATTGTAGGGATGATAAACATGGAAAATTTTTCTAGAAAGAATGTTCAAATTCTACTAGAGAAGCTCCCGCTTTCTAAAAAATTTAAATGGTTCAAACTACTACTTCTAAAATCCTTTGAACATATTGACATCTTAGAAGACAATATGTCTAAAGTATGGCAAAACTCTATCAAAAATTCTTCGTCGGAGGAATGTAAAAGTGATAATATAAAGTGTAAAAAATGCAGTCATGATAGTTGCTATCCTTTCCATAATGATCCTAACTGTAGTGGAATACATGGGTGCTCCAGATCCTTCTACGTGCATAAGCAATCATATGCGTGTGGTACACATATTAGTCATCCAGATAAGCAAATTTTCAAATAGCTATTGCGTTTTATAGTATATCGATACATTTAGTGAAGTTAAATGGATTCAAACTTATAGTTTTGTCTTATAGATGTGTTTATACTTCTCAGAATTTCATTAAAAAAAAAAAAAAAAAAAAAAAAAAAAAAAAAAAAAAAAAAAAAAAAAAAAAATCAAACCAAACGTTTGCAATGACAACACAACGCGGGGACTCTGGCTATGGTGCATGTGCTCACCACATTAGTAATCCAATTAAGCATATCTTCAACTAAGCGTTTCTTTCTATCATACATATTGCAGCTAATGTAAACTAATGAGTTTCGAATTTAGAGTTTTGGTTGAGGTGTTTATTATTATTAATATTTGAACTGAAAAAAATTACAATAGTATCAGTAGTGAAAATTTGGATGTGTTTGTTATGTTATTGTCGACTTTAAGTTATGTTCTGAATCCATCTCTATTTGAAAATGCTTAAAAATAAACGATTTTCATTTTCTCTTCAGTCATTTAACAGGAAAAAGGAGAAATCAGCCGTCTGAAATCTTGGAACTATACGATTAGGCAAGAAAATGTTTTAACACCATAAACACGAATAAGTACATTCTAAGCAAAATATTTTACAAAATCGTAAGAATCTGAGCAAGGGAGGACTCAAGCACAGATCCTCCCTGTTTACGCAACAAGGTGGCAGTGATATCTGAGTTCCTACTGTCTTGTTCTTGAAATCTCATCTGTTATTCAGAAAATCCTTTTTTACTCAACAAAATATCTTTGAAGGCCTGCCTGCCGGATTATTAAAAGTGAAATCAAATAATGCCTTTATTTGAAATCGAATAAAAGCCGTGCAGATTTTCTTACAGAGATAAGCTCAGATTTTATCGTACTGATTGAACAATGTGTTTTATTGAAAACGATAAAGTTCATATACTCATGAAAGTGAATAATCTTCAGTCGATATTCAAAGTCTTGATTCAATTACCTTTGACAAGAAATATTATAATATTTATTTATTTATTATTACCAATAGTGGTAAGTATCAATACTTGTCGCAAAAACACAAAATCATATTACTAATCTAAAGTAAACTGGCATTGTTTACAATTGTAATCAGGTGTAAACTAAAATACGACATTTCGCATTTCCAGTTAATAAAGCATCATCCACTCCTTTAAGTATACGAAGCACATTTATAAGGTCACTACGACGTCTACGAAACTTCAGTGACGGGAGAAAGCCTAGAAAGTCTTTGTGGATAAGAAAGGCGCTGAATGTATGGGACCATCCTAGTGGCCCTTCTCTGAACTTTTTCTACTCTATCCTAATCCATTAGATTTAATGGAAACCAAACCGAAGTATTATACTCAAGAAGAGGGTGAACCATTGATTTATATAGTAGTAAGAAATTAAGAAAGGTTAAACTTACTGAAGCTTCTCTTTATAGACGACAAACGATAATTGCATTCTTTACAATTTCCGAAATATGCTTATCAAATTTTAATTGGGTATCAAAGTAAACGCCAAGGTCACGCACTATTTCGTTAGAAGGGATTCGTATGCCAGACAGCTGGTAAGCATGCACGGGTGGGAGTTTACGAGCATAGTGTAGAACAACACACTTATACGGGTTTATGAACATGGAATTAGATTTGCACCAATAAGTCAGAGAGTCAATATCCTCCTGTACAAGTTGCACATCGTTTTGGTCTCGTACTGGTAGATGTTTTACGTCGTCCGCGAATATCTTGACAGAATCCTGAATAGAAGAAGGCAGATCATTGATAAATAAATAAAATTGGGCCCAGGCAGCTACCCTGGGGGACACCACTTAACACATCAATTGAGGATGACATAGCTTCACCAACAACAACCTGTTCAGTTTTTCCAATTAGATAATCAGCAATAAATGCAATTGTTTTTTTGTCCAATTTATAAGCTGCACACTTTTGAAGAAGGACGGGTATTGAAACTTTGTCGAATACCTTCGAGAAATCGATATAAATGCAATCAAAGGGTACGGCAAAACGTTGAAAATCCAAAATAACCTCAAGAAGCTGAGTAGGTCAACAAGAACTACTTTTTCGAAAACCATGCTAAGTAGGGTTCCAAAGATGATTTCCATCAAAGTACTTTTGAACGCGTGAAACAATCAACTTTTCCATCACTCGGCAAAAAATAGACTTAATTGAAATCGGCTGATAGTTTCTAAAATCCGACTTGGACCCACTTTTGTGAAGTCGCTTCATCAAGGTTTCTTCAATCCCGAAGGACGCAATCCATGCCCCCAAAGATAAGTTAAATATATTGATAAGTGGTTCCGAGATTTCATGAGCAATTTGTCTTATCATTTTGTTTGGGAAACTGTCAATGAGAAATCCGAATCATCAAATGGAGCAAGAATATCCGACGATGCAACCAACTCTACTTGAGATGCAAAACTAGCTTCATTTGAATGAATTGGCTGTGTTTTAACAAAAACCGAAGAAAATTTTTTATTAAAAATAAGGGCCTTCTCAGAATCACTATCAATCTTTTGGTGTGTCCCCGGAATCCGGAAGTATAAACGTAGATGTAGATGGTGCAAGGCTAGGCTTATTCCTGCATATTTCTAAAATATTTTAGGTGATATGGTGCTTGAGTGAATAAATAATACGCGACTCAAGCTCTTCACAATTAGTCCTAAGAACCCGAGTGACCTTGTTTCTTGCTAGTGTATACGCATGCCATTCACCTAGATCCTTTGGCAGCTGAGTATGCGAGTGTCCTTGCCTGACTACTTTACTATGTTGTGACTCAATATACGACCGCCAAAGACTGTTTTTTTCATATATTACTTTGAGTATATGTCTCTGGAGTTTAGGTTTATTTCTACGACCGAGCAAATTCTTCAATTATTTTGAAATATTCTTCAATTCAATTCAAATTATTTTGGAAAATAGGGAGAAACACCCCCTAAAAGTCTTAGAATCTTAAAGAAAATCACACCATCACATTCAGTGTATCAGAGAACCCTGTGGCTTCTATCTACAAAAATGTGGAATTTCGTATTTTTTGCCAGAGGACAGATCACGGGTGAGTGTTTATTTGTTTTTTTGTTGTTTTTTTTCCCAGGGGTCATCGTATCGACCAAGCGGTCCTAGAATGTCTCAAGAGGGCTCATTCTAACGGAATGCCTTTTTTAAGTGACCAAAAACTCCCACGCTCATTTTTTTCCCAAAGTCAACGGATCACAATTCTGATATAGCCATTTTGTTCTACATAGTTGAAAACCATAATAGCTATGTCTTTGAAGATGACTTACTCTCCCATAGTCCCTGGGGGAGGGGCTACAAGTTTCAAAGTTTGACCAGTGTTTACATACAGTAATGGTTATTGGGAAGTGTGCAGACATTTTCAGGGGGGATTTTTTTGGTTTGAGAGTGGGATTGAGGGGAGGGAGCTATGTGGGAGGATCTTTTCTTGGAGGAATATCTCATGGGGGGAAGAGGAATTCAAAGAAAAGGGCGTGGGATTTTCTAGCATTACTGTAAAAGGAACAATGAAAAAATAAACATGAAAAAGTTTTTTCAGTTGAAACTAAGGAGGAGGATTAAAACGA
Organism: Artemia franciscana; assembly: GCF_032884065.1. Lineage (NCBI taxonomy): Eukaryota > Metazoa > Arthropoda > Branchiopoda > Anostraca > Artemiidae > Artemia > Artemia franciscana. Next base: position 57,236,861 of record NC_088864.1, read on the forward strand.
CCAGAGATTATTACGCATATGAGGGGTTCTAAAAATGCTTTAGTATAAATAGCGAGGTATTTAGGAGGAGATAAATACCTCGTTCTTTATGCTAAAGTATTTTTAGTAATTTCAACTATTTATTCTACAGTCTTTCTGATTCAGGGAATATTTTTATAGAATTGGGACAAAACTTAAAATTTAGTTTAAAGAGCGAGGTATTAACGAGGGGACAAACCCCCTCAATACATAATAAAAATATAAGAGAATAATAGTTTGTTACGTAAGTTAATTCTTAAGTTACGTATATTTTTAACTAATAAAAATGTTCGTTAAAAATTAAGAGCTCTAGTTGCCTTTTTAAGTAACCGAAAAACTACAGGGCAACTAGGTCTCCTTCCCCACCCCTTATTTCTCAAAATTGTCTGATCAAAACTAAGAGAAAGCCATTCAGCCAAAAAAAGAATTAATATGCAAATTTTATTTTAATAATTTATGTGCGGAGAGCCAAAATCAAACACGCGTTAATTCAAAAACGTTCAGAAATTAAATAAAAAAACTAGTTTTTTAACTGAAAGTAAGGAGCAACATTAAAACTTAAAACGAACAGAAATTACTCCGTATGTGAAATGGGTTGCCTCCGCAATCCCTCTTTCTTTACGCTAATGTTTGACTCTTTGCCACAATTCTACGTTTTAAAACAATTAAAAACTTTAACGTAAAGAGCGAGGCGTTGAGGAGGGGATAACCATTTCACATGGAGTAATTTCTGTTTGTTTTAAGTTTTAATGTCGCTCCTTACTTTCAGTTAAAAAACTAGTTTTTTTTATTTATCTGACACATAGAATGAACTTAAATTTCAACTACTGTCACTGATTTTCTAGTCTTTTTTCTCGAATTTTTTAGTTAGGCTTTTTTCCAAGCTCTGATACTTCACTCCAATTAGGTTCTCGGTGAAATGCTGGACGTTGGAAAGTTTGCACTTATTTTTTAAGTCTTTCTTGATTTCAGCTACTTTCCGTTGGATAGGCCCTAATAAGACGCAAAACATATCTTCCATCGCCTTAAATGACGTTTACATTTCACTCCTCAAAATATCTTTCATTTCTGGAGATATCAGTACTTGGTTGATCAAGTTTTTCTGTCGTTTACATACGGGACAGAACCAAAGTAACCCGAGTCTGCGAGTCATTTCTGTGAATTAGTTGTATTCGGGCTCTGTCATTTCCAAGCATCCGATGCATACCCAGGATTTGCACGAGTTGCAAAATTGTGAAAACCGTCATCTTGCAATTTGGAGCCACAAGCTTTGTACTCATCAACATATTTTTTTGCCGATGTCTTGGTCTTTTCTGGGCAACTTAGACGGTCCTTTATTTTTCTTCAGGCTGTAGTGGGGGGCTACATATGACCTTATTAAAGAGGAGAGCACTCAAAAAAATCACTAAAATTATAATTAGTTGCCATAGACAACGCCGTTTATCAATTTAACACCGCTTTACCAATGTGATCAACTTGTTTCTTAAATACGTTCAACACAGGTCACCATTGGGGAGGTGGCGCAGTTGTTCCCCTAGATTTTGAAAACGAGCTGTGGTTTTTTGTTTCATTTTATTCGAAGCCAAAGTCCCAATGTATTTTGAAAAATACATTTTTTGCATTTTTAGTTCTCGGTAAATATAATCGAATAATCGAAGTCTTCATATCACCTCAACAAAACCCAGGTAGCGCTAGTGGACTAAGGAAGGGTCATTCCTGCTCTGAGTAAAAATTATTTTCACCCTTTATAGATGTTCTCAAACACAATAATAATGCCAAACGCAGACCAGAGAGATAAACCTTGGTCTAGCTGCAACTGACCAAAGTATCATAAAATATTCAATAGTCAACTGTTTCAACTGACAGTCTTAACAAAACCAAAAATCAGACACCCCTTGGTCAAGCTGTAACAGTCCCAAGCACCATACAAAATTTAATAGATGACAGTTTTACCTGATGCTTCAAAAAAAATTCTATACTCTTTATTTTATCTCTTAAACACATTTTCAAAAGACTAATTTATCAAACACAGAGCAATTAGACAAAACTTGAAAAACTTCCTACCGACAAAAGTGCCATAAAATATGGATTGGTTTCCAACTGACTGTTTAAAAAAAACAATTGCTAGACATTTTAGTACTCGATAAATACAGCACTGCTTCTTACACGAACCTACTTGCCATAAAATATTTACTTGTTTCAATCCTTATAGAATTAAATAAGAATAAATAACAAGCTTTTTGAACTGAAAGTAAGGAGCATATTAAAGCTTAAAACGAACATAAATGACCAAAGTTTATATTTATGCTAATGGAATATCCATGTAACTTCAAGTTACCTAGATTTACTCCAGTTACTAGATGGTTTTTATTCCCAGTTTGATGTCGTAAGACGTGTGAAACTTTTTTGTGTGTAAATCAGTCTCTCGCTTTATTCATTTCCAGGTTACAACTTACATGTCAAAAATCGTATTTCATTAGGCCGAGGTGGTATTGCACTTTTGGTGAAGGAAGGGATCAGGAGTGGTTTAAGGGACGATCTTACTATATGGAGAGAAGGTAAGGTGGAAATGTTTTCAGTAAATATTGAATTTTATAAAGAAAAAAAATTAGTATGGTGAATCAGCATCCTAGCGATCACTTGGATGAGTTTACTGATGGATTAAATGAGCTCCTTGATATAGTCCCGAATTTCGTTAGTCATATAGTGAAGGGGAATTTTAATTTTGATTTATAGTATCCATCTAGTCAAAATGGTGATTTCTTAAATTTTCTGATCGCAAATGATTTATATCCACTCGTCAATATTCCAACGAGAATCGTGAGTCAATCTGCAACGATTATTGACAATGTATTCAATTTGTTCAACATATTTGAATCGAAGTTTTTCCGACGTGATCATGTTTCCTGGGTCTGATCATCTTCCGCTCTCAAAACAACATTTTACCTTCATTTTCAGTTATCAGTCTCTTTTTCTCTGGCCTATGCAATTCCTATTAATTGAGTAAAACTTTAAGCCATAACACTGGATTTTTCTAAATTTAGGAATAATCACCTCTATATAGGTTAAATATATGACTGATATTAAAATTCTCCTTGAATTTTTGTTTTGTTTGATTTCATTGACGTCACTTGCTTTCTGTTAAAAATATATACATTTTTTTAAATCAAGCTTCTTCTTTTGTAAAAAAAAAATTAATTGTTGTTCTCTTACATGTTAGATAAATTGTGAAGGAATGCCTGGCCCTTCATTTAATAGATTTGACTAAAAGTCTTTGAAGTATCTTATATCAAAATACATCTAATACATTTTAATGTTTTTTAAAGAGATGATATAGGACAGCATTAAAGTTTTGCATTTACTTTGCTAAAAAATTGTCTTAAAAAGTGCCAGGTGTAGAAAGTTATTTAATATTCTTCCTGCTGATCAGTATAATTGGTTTTAAAATTTCTTCTGTTCTAAAGCATTTTAGAGAGATGATGAAATCAATGATTTCACAAATGATTTTGCTCAAATGAGCTGGTGGAAAGATATAGAACATATAATTTTTCTTTTTTTTTTTATTATTTCAAGACTAGAATATCATAAAGCTAAGCATTCACATTGCTGGCTGTATCTTCAGTAAATACAATCCCTGGTGGAGTTTGGTTGATACCTGTCTTAAAATTAATTGGTCTAAATAAAATATATATTGTTGATCATCCTCCACTCTCAAAACAAGATTTTACCATAATTTTTAGTTATCAGTTTCTCTCTGATCATATTCCACTCTCAGCTACAATTTTTTTGTAGTGTTTAACGAGTTCAGAAAAAAAATCTAAAATTTTGGATAACGAAAAAAAAAAATCTTCTAAAGTTTTCAGAAGAAGTGAGTGTAATAGACTCGAGTCGATTTTTTGAAGAGAAAGAATGCCCTACTAAAATCCTGGATAGTCTGATGGAAGTCAACTTCAACTTCTTCAACTTTATTCATATCAAATAATCAATACATGCAATTCTTTTAACATCCCCGCAAAAGGCTCCACCGCCTGTGAACGTAGGGAAAAAAAAATTATAATCATATCTATCAAGATTTATAATACAAGATAAGGGAAAAAAAACACGGAGATGAAAAAAAAACAAAAAAGAAAAATAGGAAAATGCAAATAGTCATATCAAACCTTTTTTTTTTTACTAAGGGCTAAATCCTGACCTCACAGTTGGAGTTCTAACAACAAATAAAATTTCAGAGTTACAAGTTCCATGAAGATTAACACTAACTCGGAGTTGTAGCAATTTCGACAAACAAGAGGGAAGTTGACCATGAAGATATTTATGAATAAAAATAACACAAGATAGGAAATAGTGTGAACGAAACCTAAGGAGAGAATTAGTTGACCTACTATTCGTATCTGAACCTAACTAACGGGTCTTTTCGTAAAGAAGAGAAGGTGGTATTAATAGGGAAGGAAAATTAGTCATTCAAACAATAGAACAGTAATATATGTACAGCTGTATAAGAGAACTATAAAGAAGCTTTAAAACAGATCAAGGGAAAATATACCTTAGCTTACGTATCATACCTAAGTTTCCTGAAACTTTTAATAGGAGAAATTTTAAATGGTTCTTAAATAAAGATTCTCATCGACAAGAACTTCTAGAAATCTAACAAACCTCTTCTGCGATTTAGAAATAATACCTTTAGAACTTGGAATAATATTCAAGCCTGGAAATTGCAAGCCAATTCTGGAAAAAAAATTGAAACCTGGAAAACAGTTAGAACTAGACAATTACCTTCAAACCACTCATAAGCTCTGTCCATTAGTATTTGAACTTTGCTATCAAATTACCTTGATCCCACTCGGCTGAAACAAGCGTACTATCATCAGCAAATGCAAATAAATCAACATATTGTTTAATATATATTGAATTGGGGTACTGCAACTCATCTGGGTGACATATATTGCAACAAATGGACATTGGAGCATCTCTTATAGCCCAATATAAGTCATTGGCAGATATAATGTAAAGCAAAGAACCAAGGATAGACCCTTGTGAAGTTGTAAAGCCTACTTCGGCCTTAATATCAGACTCTAGATCAAAAGCAATAAACCAGCCACGAAAATGAAATTGCAACCATTCTAATACTTGTCCCCGAACACCAAAATACAAAAATTTCGGAAGAAGAATACTATGGGAGAAAAAGCTCTTCTTACATTCAAAAATTGTCACTGGCGTTTTCTTCAAGTTTAAACCATTATTCACAAAATTGAGAAGGCCAATGCAAGCCTGTTCAGTAGAATACTTTGGACGAAACCCAAACTGGTGCTCACGAGAAAATTTCTTAGCTGCAAAGAAATCTGCCAAACGAAAATGGAATGATTTTTCAAAAATCTTTGAAAATGTAGAAAGAAGGGGAAAGTGTCAGTAATTTGAAGCATGACTCTTGTCACCACCTTTGTGGATGACGATTATACACGCGGACTTCAGTGCCTGAGGGAAAACGCCACGTTTAAACGACCTATTAATTAATTTTGTTAGCAGAGTCACTATCACTGTGATAATAGACTTGACTACTCGAGTAGACACTAAATCAGGTCCTGAACAAGATGACCCCTTTAAAATCGAAACTATCCGAGAAGCCTCTGTTTCAGTTACTTGTTCAAGCACAAAAGATTTGTGGTAAGAAGGACCCAAATATCTAGTAAAATCACTATTAGATTTGACTCAGATACAGAGTTAGGTGTTTAATGACCAATTGAAGCAAAATACGATGTAAATACCGCTTTATTTGTTCTTCTTTATCAATATCCTTTCCGTATTGCTTGAGCTTCGTTGGTAATGATGGAGGTGAATGAACAGCGGATTTTTATAATCGTCCATGTTTATGGCACTTGCCCGTCGGCCAAGTGCCATATAGGGATCGTAACTTCTGTCCGTTGGGCATCATAAAAACGGAAATGCTTGGATAAGTGAACGCTACGGCCTATTGAAATCATGGAAAAAATGTGACTTGGCCATATATTTGCACACTAGGGGGGGAAGGTAGATGTTAAAAGGAGGTGGAGCGCTTTTAGGAATGACATAAGTAATCATAAGAATCCTAAAATACACATTAATATCAATCCTAAAAGTGCTTCACTTCACTCTACCTGCTACACCCCCTAAGGTTAAATTTATCTTGGATTCCCTATAGACTTTAAACTTTGTAGGGTGAGGAATGAAGAGGCAAAGAATTTGTACTGCCTTACTCTGGATTATTCAGAAACAAAGGATTGGAGTTTTTGCGAGAAGACTTTTCTGTTCGCCAACTCATACTGGCGTATACAACCTATATTAGGCATATCCTCAAGCATTGCTGTTCCCTTTCGGGTCCTCAAACTTAAAAACACTTCTGACATGTCAGGAGAGCTAGAAGATATTTAAAAATGTGCTATCAAAATAATGATCCGGCCCCGCTTCAGCAACTACGAAAGTGCTCTTGAATTTGCCCACATTATTCTCTTCAAGACATGATTTAATAGTGAAATTTGGGAAAAGCTATTAGAACTGACTTGTTTTTCCACCATCTGCACTGATCAGCACAATTACTAAGCATCACTATAAACTACAACCCTTTAAGTGATGTACAAACAGATTTGTCAATTACTTTTTACCATATTTTTAAGCGTATTTAACAAGTGGCCTTTTCTCTCTCTCTCTCTCTCTCTCTCTTTCTCTTTTTTTATTCTTCTTGTGATTGTAAAGTAGCATATCTTAGTGCTTATTTCTTAGTGCTACGATAGAGATTTTAATAAACGAAAACGAATAATAATCTAAAGGTACGTAAATGACCGAACCCATTTTATCCTATTCTGACCGAAGATAAGTTCTTCCAAACTGATTTTACCCAGTATCTGCTTCAAGTGCCTAATTCAATATACTCAAATTTAGATAAGCTTAGAGCCAAATACTTAATCTGTTTATAGAATAGAATATGATTTATTGGCTAAAATAGCACACAAGCTAGCATAAGCACGTCAGAACAATTATAATTACAATGATAAAATAAATGTTAAGGGATAAACATAGTTACAAAGTTAAATCAATTATTAAAATGCGAAACAAAATAGGGAACGAAAGAGTTTTTGTACCTCATTGTCAACATTTGGGGACACAAGTCAAGTTGAGTATTTGGAGCTCTACGAGCATTAAGTCTTGTATTGGGAAGGATTGGGGGGTTTTCTTTGAAGGGGGGAAGAAGACGTCGATGATAGTCAGAACTAAGGCACTTGTGCCCGAAGTTCATGATAAGGAAGTGACGTCGTAATTCCAATGTAGTGAGTTCAAGTCTAGCCAAACCTTTATCATAAGTAGTATAGGACGTCCCCAGTATAATTTTTATAGCTCTTTTTTGAATGCTTTCAATTTTAGAACATTGGGATTTGGTCAGTCCAGGGTGCCAGATAGGGCAAGCATATTCAAGACAAGGTCTTATATAAGAACAATAAATTATTTTAAAGTTCTGGAAAAGATATCTATAGAAACGTCAAAGCAAGCTCATCTAATTGGAATTGAGCATTCTAGTGTCTTTGCGAGAGCTTACAAGTGCTCTTACGACAAATACGACGAATGTATGTCCAGTATGTCTCAAGTATGGCGTGCTTGAACTTGAGGCTTTCAAACAGCCTAACATCAGAGATACTGTCTAGGTACGTAATGTCCGCAATACGGCGAAGTAACTTTGTTTCGAATGCGGCTAGGTGAGATTGGTCATCTATTTTGAGGGTCCATGATTCACAAATGTTAATGGCAAAGAGGATAGTCAGTCTATTGAAGAGTCTTGCTTTTAGCAGTGTCGACAAATTCTTGTTCCTCCAGATCAGTATCAAGGCTTTAAAGCTAGACTTGTCAAGCGCCAGGCGTCTCTTAATATCTTTCGAGTGGTTGTTATCAGACGTTATAAGGCTACCAAGGTAGGTGAAATCTTTGACCCATTCTGTGTTGTCACCTCCGAGCTAGAGGCTTCAAGCTTTCTTTGTTTTCCAGCTTTCGTGAACAGATCATGGCTTTTGTCTTTGAATAATTGGGGGTCATTCCAAAGAGGCTGGTAGTTGATTGGAAGTTGTCGGCCTGCGACTGAAGATCCTCAAGGTTCGTATTTATTTGGTCAATGTCATCTACATGAGTTAATTTATCAATCAATATTTCACCAATGAGGACACCTGATGAGTTGTCAAGGATTGATAGGACAGAAGTAAGGAACAGGTTAAACAGTTCCGATGAAAGCAAGCAGTCCTGCAGCACACCAATAGATGTTTCGAAGCTATCGGAAAGGCCCTCTCCCGTCATGACGCGGCTTCTTAACTTTGAGTATACATCTCTGATCAATGATACTAAGTTTTATGGTATACCAAAGCGGAAAAAAACGTGTTACAGACCTTCTCTCCATATGAGGTCAAAAGCCTGTTTAAAATCAATGAAAAGGTGGAAAATACTACGTCGAAGTTCAAGATATTTTTCCGTAGTCTAACGGACCATAAATATCTGATCAGGCATTGACCTGTTTGGGTGAAAAGTAGCCTGATATTCTGGAACAACAGTTGAAACTATAGCTCTTATACGCTCCAGCATTACTCTAGTGATTTTTTTAGTGGCGTAGCACGTAAGGCTTATAGGCCGGAAGTTATCACAGATTGCCTTTGAACCTTTCTTACGGAGTGGAACTATAGTGGCTTCAAACCATGAGGAGGGGAAACGACCTTCTTCCCAAGCAGCAATAAAATTTTTTTGGTATAGGTCAACAAGGGGATCGCAACTGACTTGGGATCAACAAGGGGATCAACTCTGGTTTGATTCCATCTGGATCTGCACCTTTGTTTGTCCTTAAACACTTGATAGCCGATTCTATCTCAGAACGAAGTGGGGTGGGCTTGAGTCAGCAGCGATGACGGGGAGGCTGTTAAGGACCGATGGGTCTTGGAGGATCGTTGAGTGTAATTTGCTCTCAAAGTGTTCTTTCCATCTGGTTTTGATTCCGTCTGTTGTTTGAATCTTCATCGAGGAGGGCAGAGGATTTCAGCCCTTTTTTTGGTGTGTTCCTGCACTCGCCTCTACTTGAAGTGAGCGACATCTTTCTTGAAAGCTATTTCAAATTGCCCATATTGTTCCCTTATATAAGAGCGTTGAGCACGGCGAGTTGCTTTCTCTACCACACGTTTCAATCGTTTGTACATATCCCTATTTTCTCTATCTAGTTTGTTTATGTGGTTGCGTTTTTCTTGGCATAAAGAGTTCATCCGTGATTCAAGGTTTTGGGTCGGTCTTTTGGACTCCCAGGGTCGACATCACATATAACCTTTGTCTGAGAGAGTTCAATAATATGTTATTGCTATAATGTAAGATATCATGCCGAAAATACTTCATTTATATGGGGAGATGTGACCAGTCAAGTATATAACTATAAATTCAACGCTCTTTTTGTAGTTAAAAAACACAGAAGATTTTGACACATTAAGTATTGATTCAATTTACGTTTTGGCAATATCAAAAAAGAAAATTTACAATTCAAGACTTCGGATAAACGCAGGTACCGAACTCTCTCAGACAAATCCAGTGAATTAACAGGAAACTTATTTTGTTCTGTATAACTATGTTAGTTTTAATTTTAATGCTTTAGTATATCAGCTGATGGTGATCATTGTTTATGTGGCTGAAATATCCATACTTTTGTATCTGTTTTCACTGTCTAATAAATGAAATTATCGCCATTTGAATTTTTATCTGTTCGTAAAAGAAAGGCAGTGTGATCTTGAAAAAAAACTAATCTAAGGTATTACGTTGAAAATTAGAGCAACTTAAAGTCATTGGAGGCAAACCATCCCTTTCGCGTCTCATTCTATCCCCGGGTACTCTGTAACCTTCTCCTCTATCCCCATTGTGTCGAATTAAAATTTTTCAGATCGACGGTTTGCAAAAATAGTTTGTAAGAAATAGATATGTCTCTAGACATAACACAAACTAGACAGCCGTGGGTGATGTACCTTAAGTTATACAAGTTATGCAGTATTCACAGATTTGTTTAAGCATAAAAAGAAAGGAATCTGTGTCTCGGCTGTACAATCAGCTTGGAGCTTTCATACATATATCGCTAGTCATGGATACATTAGATTCTTCTGAAATAGGTCAAAAATTTATTGTGTCTTATCAGTTTGAAGTTTATATCAGTAATTCGTCGAGCCAAGGAGATCCCAACGTGCGGAAAAAGTGAGAATAGGGGCTCCCTCCCTCTCGCCCTCCGAAAATAGAGCACAAAAACGGCTTTGATGCATTTTTCCAATCGTCTTAAAAGTTGTATTTCTTTTCGTTAATTATTGGTTATTATTGTTTCGTTTGAAGAAACTCCAATGCACAAAACAAAAATGAAAAATAAATAGTATTATTTTGTCGAAAAATCTGACCCAAAAAAGAGTCATTTTTTATATTATCATATCTTAATGAAATTTGATATATAGAAGGATCTTATGTCTCAGATGCTCCAATTTCAATTCGAATTGAATCCGGGGACATAGGGGGTTGGAGGGGGGAAACAGAAATCTTGGAAAATGCTTCGAGTGGAGAGATCAGGATGAAGCTTGATGGGAAGAATGAGCACAAGTTATAGATACGTTATTGACATAATTGGAACGGATCTGTTCACTTTGGACGAGCCGGGGGGTGTTGATTTGTAAAAATTAAAAACATTCAGGAATTTTTAACTTAAGAACGGGGGACCAGATTTTAATAAAATTCGATATTTAGAAAGAACTCATGTCTCAGAGCTTTTATTTCAAATCCTGACCAGATCTGTTGACATTGGGGGGAGTTGGAGGGGGAAACCGGAAATCTTGGAAAACGCTTAGAGTAGAGAAATCGGGATGAAACTGGGTGGGTAGATTAAACAAATGTCGTTGATACGTGATTGAAGTAACCGTACTGGATCCACTCTCTTTGGGGGAGTTAGGGGATGGGGTTCAGGTTAGGAGGTAGGGGGCTTTGGCGAGTTTAGTGCTTCTGGACGTGCTAGGACGATGGAAATTGGTAGGCGTGTCAGGGAGTTGCACAAATTGATTTGATCGAGTCGTTTTCCCTGATTAGACCATCTGGGGGACTGAAGGGATAGGAAAAAGTAAAAAAAATGAGTTATTTATGATTTACGAGTGGGTGATCGGATCTTAATGAATTTTGATATTTAGAAGGACCTCGTGACTCATAGCTCTTAATGTAAATCCCAACCGATATTAAGCCTCCAATTTTCCTTTTAAATCAATCTATTGATTCTTAGAATTTTGCTAGAGCTCATACCATATGAGCTCCTCGCTCTTGTTTTTTTTTTCCTTACCAAGTTGAAGCTTAAATATGCAAAGATTTGTGCCCAGATAATTCTAATGCATAAGGAAATTGGGCTGGGGACACAGGTTCCATGAAGATGGAGCCTGAAAAAAAGCCAAAAACTTATCTTATTCACTTTAAATTATCCGTGATTCTATTTAAATATCCGTGAGTCTTTGGGCTGAACTTACCCTAACCCAATGGATATTTTAAATTACTTAGGTATAATTAGAGTGGATGTGCAGATATATAAGCGTAAATCCGGGGTGAAGAGACGGAAATTTGAAAAAGCTTCGTGCAGAAGGGGGAATGGGTTAAACTATTACTTCCATCCCCTGTATATAGTCATGGTAAGAAACCTCGTATTGCATAGAGCTTTAAAAAACAATTGAACTTTTTATTTACTTTTGCTGCTTAACAAAAGAATGAAAAAAGAGCGGATGTACAGACATGTAAGCGTAATTCGGGGTGAAGAGATGGAAATTTGAATACGTGTGGTGCAGAAGGGGGAAGGGGTTAAACCTATTAATCCCGTCCTCTGTATAGAGTCCTGGTAGGAAACCTAGTATTACACAGGGCTTTAAAACATTATTGAACTTTTTATTTACTCATGTGGTTTAACAAAAGAATGAAAAAAGCTACTTAGTGGTATTTTCCTCAGCTGTCACTGGCTTATGTTGAACTTGGGTAATAACTTCAGGGTTATAAAATATTTGATGTTGCGGGAAAACATTCCGATCGTAAATCATATACTCTTTTTTATCTGTCTTTGGACAGCAGGTAGTTGCTTGACAGAATAGTGTCGCATTAGCTGTAGATATTACTAGTGATAAAACCCCCAGTCCAGCCAGCACTGAATTCATTATAATGCCTCCACTCTCGCCTTCAAAATCGTAGAAGAACTGATAATCAGAAAGGCTATCACCAAGATAGTCAATATTACAACTACAGCACGACCTGTAGCAGGCTTGGTAGTATGTAGATGAATTTACATTATCTTTGCACAGTTGGAGCGGGTTTTCTGATAGTACATAACCCCTTTCATCCCCAAGATGGTAATTCAGTCCAATTGTTCCACAAACTATTGGTCCACATACAAGCAAACATGCTAATATAGAAAAACTTAGATGTGTTGACAAGAAGCAATGTGATGAGTTCTTGGATACAGCTACTGCAAGGACGCCTGTGACAATGCAAGGTATTCCAGACCACAAGCCTGAACATACATATTTGATTTCAAAGTTACAGGTGCTGAATACCAAGTCTAAAGCCTGAAAAGGATATTGCATTTACTAAAAAAAATACTTGAGGGGACTTTCATGCTAAAAATGCACACTTTTTTAATCCACAAGCTAATCTTCCAAGTGGCCAGAATATTTCTCAAGAAGATATACATTTTCAAAAAATCAACAACAATTGTGTTCGAAAGCTAAGCGGATTTTTTTTTTTCAAAAAAGAAGTTGTTAAAGAGTTTCGAGCACAACTCAATGAAATTCAAAAAATGAGTATTGAACTAGATAATTTATTCATTAAAAAAAACTATGAATGTGTTTTAAGTTTTAATTGCTGAAAATATTTTGAAGTACCAGAGATAGCGAAACTAGTGTCTTATTGGTTGAGTGGGAACTAAAGCAATCACGTAATTTTTGAAAACATAAGGGAAAGTCAGTATTTTGATTTTGATTAAAACACTACCATATACAGTAGTGCAGTTTTCGGTGGCAGCGGGCACAGAACTGAAAAAAAGCCGTGGGTGAAAAACCAGCAAAAATAATTTATAAGCATATGATGCTAAATAGAAGTTATAGGTGTATCAAGGAATCAATAGATTACTGGATTTTGGATATCACGAATGAAAAGCGTTGCCAAACGTAATTAACTAGTTTTGCTTATTTTTCTTCGTGGTTAAACGTGGCACCACTGATTAAATTATTATGATCCTAAAGACCAGGTATGAATAGAGCTAAAATAGGTTCAGGGGCAACAAATTATTTTAAATTTTATTTGAGGAATGTGTGACCATCTCTTGTATAATATTCTTTGTTAACTATCAGATGTGCGACTGACCGAGTCTCAAGTGTAACGATGCTCTTTGGGATCTACTAGCTATGCGATCTACCAGCTATAGGTTGGGATCAGTGCTGTCACTTACTTGAAGTACTTTTACTTGAAGTACTACTTAAGTAAAATTTTCCATTACTTGTACTTGTACTTAAGTAAAAACTCTAGGGTGTACTTATTACTTGATACTTAAGTAAGAATACAAAATACTTATTACTTAAGATACTCTTAATGTACTTGTTTTTCAAATACTTTACCTTTGACACGAAAATTTTGTGTGTGTGTGCTTTGGCAACGTACAAGAAAACATCACCATTAGATTTAAAGCAAACTCAGATATAGCTTTTGTGTGTCTGTGCTTTGGTAATGTACAAGAAAACATCACCCTTTAGATTTAGAGTAAACTTCGATATAGCTCCATGCCCTATTTTTGAATATGAAATAAGGTATTTGTTTTTTGACGAAAAAAAATTATAGTATTATTAAAACTTGGTTTAATTTCTGTTTAAAAGTTATATAACAAAGAAAATTGAAATTGTTTCACAATTCACTGATCGACAGGGAGCTAAAATCCCTTGTTTTGTGCTAAATGTTGCATACTGTAGTCCATTTGGGCTTATATTTCGGACATACGTGTTTAAGTTTTGTCATCTCGTCAACTGAACCAGATTTCTACCATTTCATCATCTTGAGGACCATATTATTGGTAAAATTACCGAAGCCATGAATCTTTGCCCATCTAAATGTTGTCTGCAATACATAAGTCTATCGAATTCTAGCTGGATCCAATGCAGTGGTATTTTGTCAAATTCGTTCCAGCAAATTCATGTATTCAGACAAATGTGACTTCAGATTTGTCACTCGATTCGTAAGCTATAGGTCCTACTAAATTAAAGGAAAACTCAACTTTCTTAAGACTTGAAACCCTCTCCCCCTCGACCTATTTGAGATAGGGTTTGTGATATCAGAATTTGATATAAGCCTTGATCTTAGGCATCTTTGGTCTAGTTTTCATTCGGATCCGTTACTCCATTTGCAAGTTATACTAAATTAAACAGAAAACTTAAATTTTTCAGGAATTAAAACCCACTCCCCCTTGTTAAATTTGAGCTAGGGTTTATCTCAAAACTTGATATGTGTCATGGTCTTAAACCTCTTTGATACAATTTTGATTCAGATCCATCACTCCAGTCGCAAGTTACTCTGAATAAAACGAAAAACTGTTTTAGCAGGTAGAGCCCTCTCCCCCCTGTTTTGTTTGAGCTAGGGTCTTCATCTTTCAACTTAATGTGTCTCATGATCCTTGGCACCAAATCTGGCCATCAAAATTTTAACCCAATCCAACCAGCGTTTCTCCCCTTATACGTGATTACACATACGGACGGATAGACAGACAGACGGACGGACAGATTTTGCAAAGTCTTAGGTAGCAATGTTGGCTAATTGGATCCAAAAAAAGGAAAACAATGGCATATCATCATACAGGTATCATCACCTATTTTGATAGTGGAAAATATCCATCAAGATAGATTTTGAGATCTGTCTGTCTGTGCAATCGAGTATAGCAGGAGAACCGCCAGTCAGATTTGTATTGAAATAGAACTATTTGGATTAAAACTGAGCTTAATTAGGGTGATGGGGCTTTAAGTGTTAAAAAAAATTCGAGTTTTTCATTTAATTCACTGTAACTTGCATATGGAGATGAATTTCGATGAAAATTGAATAAAGGTGCCTAAGAGTATGGTATGCATTGAGTCCTGGGATTGAGACCCAAGCTTAATTAAAAGTTGAGTTTTTCATTTAATTCAGTGTAGCTTGCGAGAGATTGATGGATCTCAGTGAAGCTTTTGGTTTAATTTAGTATGACTTGCGAATGGAGCAACGGATCCAAATGAAAGCTAGACCAAAGATTTCTATGATCAGGGCTCATATCGAGCTCTAATATTACAAGCCCTATCTAAAATAGGGCGAGGGAGAGGGGGTTTCAAGTTTTACGAAAGTCGAGTTTTCCTTCAGTTTAGTATGGCCTATAACTACTTCCACGCATGGCTTGCCCAAAGCCTGGAAATAACCCTTTTCAAAAATAAGTCATACTGAAGCCAACCTTCAACCAAACATTCCATTCCCAGAGAAAAATTACTTTGTAAGACACTTGGTATTCACCAAGTGACATACAGTGATCGCAAATTCTGTAGGTCTGTCGGTCTGTCAGTCCCGGGCTTGCTAGTTTAGGCACTTCCAGATAAGCTAGGACGATGAAATTTGGCAGGCGTATCAGGGACCAGACCATGTTAAATTTGAAATAGTTGTTTCCCCGATTCGACCATCTGGGGGGGGAGTGGGTTAACTTAGAAAAAATAGATCAGATCTTAATTAAATTTGATATTTAGAAGGATATCATGTCTCAGAGCTCTTACTTTAAACTCCGACCGGATCAGGTGACATTGCAGGGGGAAACCTAAAATCTTGGAAAATGCTTAGAGTGGGGGATCGGGATGAAACTTTGTGGGAAAAATAAGCACAAGTCCTAGATACGTAATTGACATAAACAGAACGAATTCAATCTCTTTTGTGTAGTTGGGGGGAGGGTTAATTCTGAAAACTTAGAAAAAATGGGGTATTTTTAACTTACGAAGGAGTTATCGGATCTTGAATTTCATCGGAAGAAAATTCATATTAGAAATACATCGTAACTCAGGTCTCATGCTTTATATCCCGACCAGATCAAGTGTCATTGGGAAGATTTGGGGGGGCGGGAATCTTGGAAAACGCTTAGAGTGGAGTGATCAGGATGAAACTTGGTGGGAAGAATAAGTACAAGTCCTAGATACGTGATTGACATAACCGAAATGGATTTGCTCTCTTTGGGGGAGTTGGAGGGGGTGTTAATTCGGAAAAATTACAAAAATTGAGGTATTTTTAACTTAAGAGCGGATGACTGTTCGTGAGTATATTGAATTTGATATTAAGAAGGAACTCATGTTTCAGACCTCTTATTTTAAACCCTGATCGGTTCTGGTGACATTGGGAGAGAGTTGGAGCGGGAAAGCGGAAATCTTGGAAAACGCTTAGAGTGGAGAGATTGGGATGAAACTTGGTGGGTAGGATAAGCAAATATCGTAGATACGTGATTGACGAAACCGGTCTGGATCCACTCTCTTCGGGGTAGTTAGGGGGGTCCAGTGCTTTGGCGAGTTCAGTACTTCTGGACGTGCTAGGACAATGAAAATTGGTAGGCGTGTCAGGGACCTGCACAAATTGACTTGATAAAGTTGATTTCCCCGATTCAACCATCTGGAGGGGCTGAAGGGAGAGGAAAAATTAGAAAAACGAGGTGTTTTCAGCTTGTGAGCGGGTGATTGGATCTTAATGAATTCTGTTATTTAAAAGGACCTTGTGTCTCAGAGCTCTTGTTTTAAATGCCGACCAGCAATAAGCCTCTGATTTTTCTTTTAACTTAATCTATTGATTCTTATAATTTTGCTAGAGCTCATGCCATATGAGCTCTTGGCTCTTCCGACCTCGTCACAAGTGCCATATGAGCTCTTAACTCTTGTTTTATTCCTTTTTTCTCAGAAGATTTTCGACTTAGTCTCATGGTTTTTACCACTTCATGGTATGAAAACTGCTGCTAGAAGCAGATAGATTGCAACTTCTGCCGTTATTGTCTTCTAGTATATTTAAATTTTCGTGCCTGCTTCCCCTTAGAAGTTCTGTTTCTTACGGTAATATTGGTTTGTCTTCTGTTGCATATGCAGACGACGTTCTTCTTGTTGCCCGGACTCGCCGTGGATTGCTTTCCGATTTTAATATATTAACCAATAAACTATCTAAGATTGGACTGTCAGTTAATGCGTCTAAATGCGAGTATATTTGTTCTAATAGCCCTTATGCGGTCGCTCCATTCGTTGCTAGGACTGCAATTCTGCCATGTTCTTCTTTAGTTAGTTGGCTTGGTCTGTGTTTCGGTCCAACACTTTCCACTACCTTTTCCCTAGTGAATCAAGCCGTGAAAAACCTACGCGTCACTTACGGAAGAATATCCCACAACAAAATCTGTTACAACCGCAACGGTTTGTGCATGATCTATAACGCTTATTGCGCCCCTGTGCTTTTGTTTTTATCAGGCATGGCTCATCTGTTTCGTAAGAAAAATCTCCATACTCTACATGCGGCTTATTTCAGATAATGCAAATTCCTCCTCCAGCCTCCTAGATGGCACCAAATTAGAAAAATCATTGCTCGATTTGGTTTAATAGATATGCCTTCTTGGATTCGGTCTTCCAGTGATGATTTATGTAAAAAGACAATCTACTTTATTCACGTTTACGACCCTCTGCAGCCTATTTTCCATATTGATACTGGTTAATTAGTCCATGTTGTCTTTTGTTAGTTTAAATTTTTTTCTTGCTGTTTATCGTTTTGTTTATTTATAATACTCCGTACTTCGTGTTTTTTTATACTTTTACGGATAATAAAGTTCATTCATTCATTCTGCAGTTTGACCAGCCGTATGGAATGCGTCTGAATCAGCGGGCTTGTTGCAGGCCCGTGATTTTATAATATATATTTGTAGGGAGTTTTACCGACCATCTGAATTGACTACACAGCATGCGGCTTGCTTGAGTGAAAACCAGCTAAAGGATATAGATGCTATACATTTTCATAGCGTGTCTGTAATTTAACTTGAAAACTTGAGGCAGTTTCTTTGTAAAAGTGCCGAGGGCGAGACATGTCATCAATTGATTTTTGATTATTGACCTTTGATTTATCTTATTAAAAAAGTCTGCACCTGACTCACTTGGCTCCTTACTTTTAAATTTGAGTTTTTTGTTGCTAAGGTTTTTCCTTATTGAATCAGAGAATGAACTACTTTATTACCTTTTATCAGTTTTAAAGCCAATCCAAAGTTTATTTCAAACCATTCCGACATGTTTCAGAATAATCCTGTATTTTTTTAAACGTGCCAGATTTGACTGAACACTAATCGACAAAAGTTCAACTCTATGTGCACTGTATTAATCCTGTCATGGGATCTGTCTGATCTAATCAGAAGTTTTTTGACTGCACTTAATTGTTTTGATAGTCTTTTCTTTCAAGCCGTTGTGTCGAAAATTGGTTCAGATTATTTTTTGGACTTCGTTGGGTGTTTACCAGCCAAACAAGGGAAAAAATATTTTCAATATATTTTTTATAATTCCCACATGTTTCAGAATAACCGTGTATTTTTCAAAAGTGCCAGATTTGACTGAACACTAATCGCCAGAAGTTCAACTCAACGTGCACTGTGTTAATCCTGTCATGTGATCTGTCTGATCCAATCAGTAGTTTTTTGACTGCACTTAATTGTTTTGAAAGTCTTTTGCTTTCAAGCCGCTGTGTTGAAAATTGGTTAAGATTATTTTCTTGGACTTCATTGGGTGTGTACCAACCGAACAAGGGAAACGGTTAAAAAGATAAAATGGAAATTTTGGTTCTTGATCAAGATTTCCAAGAGAGGAATGACAGGGGACATTTTATAGGCAAGGGAAGGGGCTAATAAGCCTTAAGAATGGCTTTAAAAAAAGGTAGCATGGGCTTTATATCAGAAATTTATATATAAGCTATATATATATATATATATATATATATATATATATATATATATATATATATATATATATATATATATATATATATAGAATAAATACTTGAAGTAGTACTTGAAGTAATACTTAAGTACAATTTTGGCAAGTACTTGATATTTGATACTTAAGTAAGAATTTGGAAAGTACTTATTACTTGATATTTAAGTAAAAAAACAATGAGTACTTAATATTTGATACTTAAGTAAGAATTTGGAGTACTTGTTGCAGCACTGGTTGGGATGATCTTTGTGATCTAATATCAGGCTACCAGCTAGGTAACCTCAGAACCTAAAGGAATTTAAAGGAGGGATTGCAACGTACCAGGGTATCCTAGGAAAAATAAAACAAAAATCAATATTTAACTTATTATTAAGAGGCTCATTTAAGTAGGGAGTCCTTATAATTTTACAATAAATATATTTGAAAAATTTAAGTGCAATATGTTTATTGATCTTGGGATAAATATTTGTATATGACGAAAGATTGATCAGAAAAGTTAGAGAGGTAACTCGCATGGCAGCTACTGAACTCGCGGAAATTGTTTAACTTGCACCCTTCTTGATCAAAAATGCCTATTTTTGGGCCGGCCTTGATTTGGACGCTTTTGAAACTTCGGCAGTTGTCAGTCAGAAGCACCTCTCCTTTTGCCGCATCAACTACTGTTTATTTTAAAACTACGATGATAAAGCAGAACCAATGCCAGCAAATGAATGAAATAGGCACTTCTAACTATACACTCATTCAGGTTATTATTCAGTCAGATAGAGCTATACAGTCTTTCTCCATGACTGATGCTTGAATAAAAGAAAGTTCCACAACACAAAAAATCCCTCCCAAGAAATTCCTACATGGAAACTTATTCACCCCAGAAATGCCCCCCCCCCCACTCCCAGATAATTTTTGCCGGATATTCCTACAAATCCAATTTTGAAAATATTCAGTTTTGTTGTTCACCTTTCAAAATTCAATTACGTAAGTCAAAAAGCCAACAAAAATGAGCATTGATGGAGCTCATTGATGGAATTCTGAATCCTAAATCGTGTCTAAAAACATACTCTAAGTAATAACGACAGTTATTATGGCACTACCATACGCTGCTTCTTCATCAACGCTACGATCTTTACTCTAAAGTTTGACTCTTTTTCTCAACTCTACTTTTTAAAACAATAAAAACTTTAGCGTAAAGAGCGGGGCATTGATGAGGAAGCAGCCCCTTTCACATACAAGGTAATTTCTGGTCGTTTTAAGTTTTAATGCCGCTCCTTACCTTCAGTTAAAAGAAACTTGTTTTTTTTTTATTTAATTTCTGAACGTTTTTGAATCAATACAAGTTTTGATTTTAGCTCTCTGCAGATGAATAATTAAAATAAACTTTGCATATTTATTTTTTTGGCTAAATGGCTTTCTCATAGTTTCGATCGAATGATTTTGAGAAAAAGGGAGCGGGGGAGGAGGCCTAGTTGCCCTCCAGTTTTTTGGCTACTTAAAAAGGCAACTAGGACTTATTTTTTACGAATGTTTTTATGAGTAAAAGATATGCATAACTTACAAATTAGATTACAAAACGAACTATTGTATTCTCATGTTTTTATTACGTAGATGAGGTGGTTCACCCCCCCTCCCTCGTCAGTACCTGGCTTTTTACACTAAAGTTTAAATTTTGTCCTAATTCTTTAAGAATGACCCCTGAATCAGAAAATCCGTAGAATAAATAATTGAAATTACTAAAAACACTTTAGCGTAAACAGCGAGATATAAGGAGGAGGTGAGCCCATCATATGCGTAATAATTTCTGTTTGTTTTAAGTTTTGATGGTGCTCGTTATTTCCAGTTGAAAAACTTTTTCATATTTATTTTTTCATTTTTTTTTTAATAATGCTAGAAAATCCTGCGCTCCCTTCATGGAAATTTTCTTCTCCCATGACAAATTCCTCGATGGAATGTTCCCCCAACATATCTCTCTCTTCTCAAATCCCCTCTTCAACCAAAAAATCCCCTTGAAAACGTCTGTACACTTCCCAGTAACCAATACTATATGTAAGCACTGGTCAAAATCTGAACTTGTATCCCCTTCCACGGGGACTGTGGACTATGCTGAATAAATTGTTATCAGTTTTGAATAAAAGGTTATCTTGGAGTTTTGACCCGGTGACTTTGAGAAAATAAATAGCGTG
The DNA here is from genome assembly GCF_032884065.1 of Artemia franciscana. NCBI lineage: Eukaryota > Metazoa > Arthropoda > Branchiopoda > Anostraca > Artemiidae > Artemia > Artemia franciscana. Next base: position 57,258,069 of record NC_088864.1, read on the forward strand.
GGAGAGGGCCTAGGTGCCCTCCAATTTTTTAGGTCACTTAAAAAGGGCGCTAGAATCTTCATTTCAATTAGAAGGAGACCTCTCGCAACATTCTAGGACCACTGGGTCGATACGATGACCCCTGGGAAAACAAACAAACAAACAAACAAATAAACACGCATCCGTGATCTGCCATCTGGCAAAAAATACAAAATTCCACATTTTGTAGATAGGAGCTTGAAACTTCTATACCAGGATTCTCTGATACGTTGAATCTGAAGGTGTGATTTTTGTTAAGATTCTATGACTTTTAGGGGGTGTTTCCTCCTATTTTCTAAAATAATACAAATTTTCTCAGGCTCGTAACTTTTGATGGTCAAGACTAAACTTGATGGAACTTGTATATTTAAAATCAGCATTAAAATGTAATTCTTTTGATATAGCTATTAGTATCAAAATTCCATTTCTTAGAGCTTTGGTTACTATTGAGCCGGGTCGCTCCTTACTACAGTTCGCTACCACGAACTGTTTGATATGTCGGCCGAATCTTTTAATTTAAGTATAATGTCCTTTTAGTGCAAGCCAAAGCTCTGGAATACTGTTCATTACCACGAACTGTTTGATTTGATGTTTAGAAGGATATTGTGTCTCAGATCTCTTATTTTCAATCCCGACCGGATCTAGTGACCTTGTGGGGAGTTTGGGGGGGGGGACAAAGTCTTGGATACAGTCCTAGATACATGATTGACATACCCGGAACAGATCCATTCTCTTTGGGAGATTTGGGAAGAGGGGGTTTTATTTCTAAAAAATTAGAAAAAATGAGGTATTTTCGATGTGATTGGATCTTAATGAAATTTGATGTTTGGAAGGATATTGTGTCTCAAAGCTCTTATTCTAAATCCCGACTGGATCCGCTGAAATTGTGGGTAGTTGCAAGGGGGGAATCCAAAATCTAGGAAAAAGCTTAAAGTGGCGGGATCGGGACGAAACTTTGTGGGAAAAATAGTCCCAAGTCCTAAATAAGTGATTGACATAACTGGAACGAATCCGCTTTCTTTGGAGAAGTTGGGGGGAGGGTTGATTCTGAAAAATTAGAAAAAAATGAGGTATTTTTAACTTACCAAGGAGTAATTGGATCTTAATAAAATTTGACGTTTGGAAGGATATCGTGTCTCAGATCTCTTATTTTTTATCCTGACCGGACCCGGTGACACTGAAGGGAGTTGGGGGGAACCTAAAATCTTGGGAAACGCTTAGAGTGGAAAGACCGGGATGAAACTTTGTGGGGAAAATAAGAATAAGTCCTAGATACATGATTAACGTGATCGGAATGGATTCGATCTCTTTGGGGGAGTTTGGGGGAAGGGTTGATTCTAAAAAAATTAAAAAATGAGGTATTTTTAACTAACGAAGGAGTGATCGGATCTTAATGAAATTTCAAATTTAGAAATACGTTGTAACTCAGATCTCTTACTTAAAATCCCAACCGGATCCAGTGTCATAGGGGGGAGGACCGGAAATCCGGAAAACGCTTAAAGCGGAGAGATCAGGATGAAACTTGGTGGGAAGAATAGGCACGAGTCCAAGATATGTGACGGAAATAACCAAACCGGATCCGCTCTTTTTGGTGGAGTTGGGGGGAGTAATTCGGAAAAAATAGAAAACATAAGGTTTTTGTAACTTTTAACGGGTGATCAGATCTTAATGAAATTTGATCGTTAGAAGGATCTTGTTTTTAAAACTCGCATTTTAGATCCCGACCAGATCCAGTGACATTGGGGGAGCTTGAGGGGGGAAACAGAAATCTTAGAAACCGGAAATCTCGGAAAATGCTTAAAGTGACGAGATCGCGATGAAACTTGAAATAATTGGAACGGGACCGTTCTCTTTAGGGGAGCCTGATGCTGCTAATTAAAAAAATTTAGAAAAATTGAGGTATTTTCACTTAAGGATGGATGACCATAAGAATAAGAATGGATAATAATCCATCCATAAGAATGGATGGATGACTTAATGAAATTTAATATTTAGAAGGAACTCATTTCTCAGTGCTCTTCTTTGAAATCCCCACCAGATCTGTTGTCATTGGAAGGAGTTTGAGGGGGAAACCAGAAATCTTGGAAAATACTTATAAATGTCGTAGATACTTGATTGGCGTAAATGGACTGGATATGCTCTCTTTGGGGGATTTAGGGGCTGGGGTTCAATGCTTTGGCAAGTTTGGTGCTTTTGGACATTCTAGGACGATGACAATTGGTAGGCAAGTCAGGGAGCTGCACAAATTGACTTGATAAAGTCATTTTTCCCGATCCGACCATTAGGGGGTGGGGCTCAAGAGGGAGGGAAAATTAGAAACATTGATGTATTTTTAACTTACGAGTGGGTGATCGGATCTTAATGAATTTTGATATTTAGAAGGATCTCGTGACTCAGAGCTCTTAATTCAAGTCCTGACTAGCATTAAGCCTCTGATTGTCCTTTTAAAGCCATCTATTGATTCCTAGAATTTTGCCAGAGCTCATACCATATGAGCTCTTGGCTCTTCAAACCTTTTCACAAGTACCATGTGAGATCTTAGCTTTTGTTAGTTTAAAAAAACAGTGTGTCTATTCGAATTGCTAACTAAGAGTGAAACTCTCACCGATGTAGCTAATAATGCAAAGCCAAGGAAGATCAATGTAGCTCCCAGTCCTTTGTACACAGAAGTTGGCACTTTCTTTTCCATGTTTCTTAGACAACAAAGAGAAGATAAGCCCCACAGAGCTGGTCTAGGAACGCAGTTCCAATTTAAACTGCCTAAGTATTAACTTATCAGCGTCCAGAATGGCCACGCATCTATTAAATTAGCATGTATCCTTTTAACCTTATCAGCAGCAGAATCAAAGATCAAACTTGAGAATGAATCATCAATTCGGTGAATTGTTATTGAGGATTTGTGCAAGGTACTTGAGAAACAAAAATTCATATTTGTTTTAAAATTGAATCACCTTTTTGATCAAAGTTTTATATCGATAAATAAGTAAGACAAAGAAAAAAAAAATAGAAAAATAGGCAGCGACTGAGTTATTTCTCATAGCCTATCTTGATGCCAATCTAGACCTACGTTGCCTGAGCCCTTTATACGTCGCCGAATAAAGTGTTGCGAAAGCAATACTTTAGGTTTGTTTCTTTTCTATGTTAAACGTTGAAGTTGTCAGCGTGTCGAAGCTTTTAAAACGTTATGTTCAAGGAAGAACGCGATCAGTAATCACATGATCAAAGGCTATTCCTCAGCGTTGAAAAAAAACAATAACAAAAGAATATCGAAAGAAGGGACTAAATTGACTTTGAAGCCATTTGAACTTTATCCTTTCCAGTCATAGACATTGTGACGGATCAAGACTTGGAACAATATCTTATATAATCTAGTTGGTATTATAAAGCTATCAGTAACTTTTCAGGATCAAAATACCATAGATGACACTCCATTAATTACTACGAAACTGCCTCATTGTTTCACATTATCGTTTGTATCCCTTGCGTAAACACTTATTTCTATGTTACAGTGAATATGGGTAAACCAACTAGCAAAAGTTACAAACCCCTCAGCGCTTTCATTGTTTTACATTATCGTTTGTACCCGTTGCGTAAACACTTAATTCTAGATTACAGTGAGTATGGGTAGGCTACACCAACTAGCAAAAGTTACAAACCCCTCTTTATTGAAGATGATTGTAGCCTAACAGACGATTATTACTTACAAGTCCCCTGCATGTCTTACCACTGGAACCAAATTAGTCTAACCATCAAATACACCGGAAACAAATAACAGGTACACCAACTAGCCAAAGTTGCAAACCCCTTATTGCCGAAGGTGATTATGGTCTAACAGTCGACTGTTGCTTACAAAGTCCTCTACTTGTCCAACAATTAGTATCAGCCTTTTTTTGGTTTCAGTAAGTACCCTACTACTGAAGTTGTCAACACCTTGAAACTTTCAAACTAGTATACCTCAATTTTTTTACCAAAAAATGGATGATATACACTTTGATCAGCTCATCAAGAGCTAGCGATTTGCCATTGAAAAAAATTCTATCTGTGTTAGTTCAAAAGTTGATTTTTTTTTTTGCCGTTGGCCAAGTTTTTAACGTCACCACTTAGAAAGGAGCAAAGGATAAGCTCTAATATCTTTAGCAATGACAGAACTTATGAAGTTTAAAATATATATCTGATAACATTTCTCTACCTCAATCCCGAGTCCGAAAAAACAAATGATAAACCCAGCCGAAATCACGGCAGCACTTTCGGACCCGTGGGAAAATGCCACTTTTTTGTTTCTGTAAATTTTTCTATTTATCACTCAAAGAAGATATATTGGCTGTGGGGCCGGGTAACTGCTGCATAAATTTAACACTTATAGATTTTAGTCCATCTTCAATTTGAAAGTGGTGCCTGCCTGCTAGAACGGAGCTTTCCACTCAAAAGCAGAAACATTTGTTTGATCAAACGAAAGCTTGACTGTACAACTTCAGATACTCCTCTCTGACATAGGCTATATAACTCCACTTCGCTTCGCACACCATAGGCTCTGGCTCGTGGACAAGCAAAAACCATCCTTTTTTACCCCAGGCAAGAGTTCTGCGGAGCTTTCCGAAATGTAATGTCATATTCATCAATCCGGCCCGAGGTCCACACTTTTCGTAAAAACCGCACAGGTTAGACCCTAACCAGTTTCCAGGAGTAAGCTGAGATCGGTGGCATAGAAGAAAAAAAAATTGGATAGAATCAAAGTGTTGCTCTCGCGTCACATTAAGGGGTTAGGATAAAGTTCCGGGTCAAGCTTTATAAAACTCGTTTACAGAAAGTGTTTACAGAAGATTTCGTAAATTATTTTCTCCTTAATTTTTTTTATTCTTGAGCATTGTACGTAAATACCTGGGAAACAATTACACACCCAATGCAGTTCTTTACCTGGATTCAAATACAAAATACGATTTTTCTTTCTGTAACCTATAGCTGTCTTGTTATAGTTTTATAAAAATGGTGAATAGTAGAAACCCGAAAAATTCATAATACAAGAGCTTTTCAGGGGGTATCAATCAGGGAGAAGGAGTCTTTGCCTCCAGCCAAGACGTCCCCTCAGGATTTTAAAAAATAATGTTTTTTTATTTGTTTTATTGAAAATGGCTTTTTTGATAATTTTCATTGCAAAAGCGCCCTTGTAGATTTAGATTAATAAATTGTAACAATAACGTCTATAAAATAGTTCCATTGGAGCCTTGGAAAGCAATGCAATACGAATAATTTAGGCAAAGGATGTTTGCTCTTCATGAATTCTTCGGAATGCCTCATCTTTTAGGTCCAATTTCTGTGCTTCTTTGAGGTTTTGATTTCTTTTCCAAGTTTCTGCCATGTTATTTTTCTAAAGTTCTACGGCACTAATTTTGCAAGAAAAGAGGGCAGTTTTACTATCATTCGATAGTTGAGATTCGGTATACAAATTAACGAACTACTGACAAATTAATTTTTCGGACTTATACATTTTTCTTTTAGATTAAATTTTTGTTTCCTTTTATTTTGTTAAATTCTTTTCCATTTTCATATACTTTTGTCTCTCTTTTTTTAGATTTAGGTAAAAGCAAGAAAAAGAGTGGTCTGTATTTTTTAAATAAATTTAGATCCTTCTTTACGTAAAACTCAAAACAATACCATATTTGTGGTCTTGCGAATGGACGAATCTATTAATCTATATCTCTTGTTCTTTTAATACAAGCTACAGCTCTGGAATTAACATGAATATACGGTGAGTCTAAAACTTAAACTTAAAGTCTTGAACTTAAACATGAACTTAAAGTCTTCAAACTTAAACTTGAGTCTTAAAACTTAAAGATGTGGAATTAGTGTGTGCTGTCCTTCTCCGCCTTTCTCGTCTTTTCAACTTGAACTTTGTTTCGTGAAGGTAAACCTGGAAAAATTTCAAGTTTTTGATTATTAAATGTTCAATAGTTTGGAACGAAAGCTTTAATACTTCAAAAAATTTGTGCCAAATTTTTATATTTGCAATTATAATTATGTAATGAATCTATGAGAATAAATTCTTATCACGAAAATAGAGAGCTATTCAAATAATGTTTTGATACTGATTCTGCTTATTAATTCAAGTAAAAGTCGTAATTTTAGCAAGTACACATAAATTCCTGTTTCTAAACCGTAACAAACCTTGAATAAGTTTCAGCGGCCGTATTCTAGCTTTAAGTCTTATGTTGTAAGTAAAGTGAGAGTTTGTTCTAATTACGCTAGCAGGCAATATTTTGTCACAAATGCGGATTCGTAGATGTTGTTTCATCCCAGGATACAAGTTTCAGAGCAAATCTTTTATCCACCAATGACATTCCTGTAGTTAATCATTTCCTAACCAAAATAGTCGCCAGCCAAATGAAGTTTGACTTCCTTAGCCACGGAAGCCATATTCCAAAATGAGACTTGACGATTTTTACGCGTTCATACGTATCAAGAGATGGGTTTGCTGCCCTTTGCAATTCTTCTACTTTTGCTGATCCTTTTTTACCGGAATTGTTCTCCTCCGCTGCCACCGTTTCGGTTTCTTCTATCACGAATGAGCTTCTCTGCGGTCACCTTACAGATTCAATACCGGACGTGCTAGTGCGTTTGATAGACTGGAGTCGATTTTGGAGCCACCGGTCCCTGCCTCCCACCCCTCCTAGTTCCTACTCCTTTTCCTTTATTTGGATTAAATGAGCTCCTTGATATAGTTCTGAATTTTATTAGTCATATAGTGACGGGGGATTTTAATTTTGATTTATAAGATCCATCTAGTCAAAATGGTGATTTCTTAAATTTTCTGATCGCAAATGATTTATATCCACTCGTCAATATTCCAACGAGAATCGTGAGTCAATCTGCAACGATTATTGACAATGTATTCAATTCATCTAAGTTTTTCCGACGTGATCATGTTTCCTGGGTCTGATCATCTTCCACTCTCAAAACAACATTTTACCTTCATTTTCAGTTATCAGTTTCTTGTTCTCAGGCCTATGCAATTCTTATTATTTGAGTAAAACTTTAGGCCATAACACCGGATTTTTATAAATTTAGGAATAATCTTTTCTCCCACCTCCGTATAGGTTAAATATATGACTGATATTATTAATTCTTCTTGAATTTTTGTTTTGTTTGATTTCATTGACGTCACTTGCATTCTCTTAAAAATATATATATTTTGTTTAAATCAAGCTTCTTCTTTTGTAAAAAAAAAAATGAATTGTTGTTCTCTTACATGTTAGATAAATTGTGAAGGAATGCCTGGCCCTTCATTTAATAGATTTGACTAAAACTCTTTGAAGTATCTTATATCAAAATACATCTGATACATTTTAATGTTTTTTTAAGAGATGATATAGGACAGCATTAAAGTTTTGCATTTACTTTGCTAAAAAATTTCCTAAGAAGTGCCAGGTTTAGAAAGTTATTTTAATATTCTTTTTGCTGATCAGTATAATTGGTTTTAAAATTTCTTATGTTTTAAAGCATTTTAGAGAAAAGATGAAATCAATGATTTTATAAATGATTTTGCTCAAATGAGCTGGTGGAAAGATATAGAACATTTAATTTTTCTTTTTTTATTATTTCAAGACTAGAATATCACAAAGCTAAGCATTCACATTGCTGGTTGTATCTTTAGTAAATACAATTCCTGATGGAGATTGGTTGATACCTTTCTTAAAATTAATTTGTCTAAATAAAATATATATTGTTGATCGTCTTCCACTCTCAAAACAAGATTTTACCTTTATTTTCAGTTATCAGTTTCTCTCTGATATTATTCCACTCTCAAATGCAATTTTTTGTGGTGTTAAACGAGTTCAGAAAAAAATCTAAAATTTTGGATAAAGAAAAAATAAAGATCTTCTAAATCAAACAGTTCGTGGTAACGAACTGTAGTAAGGAGTGATACGGCTCAATAGTAACGAAAACTCTAAAAAATTTAATTTTGATATCAATAGCTACATCAAAAGAATTGCATTTTAATGTTAATTTTAAATATATAAGTTTCATCAAGTTTAGTGTTAGCCATCAAAAGTTACGAGCCTGAGAAAATTTGCCTTATTTAGGAAAATAGGAGGAAACACCCCCTAAAAGTCGTAGGTTATTTTCTTTTCAAACAGTTCGTGGTAAAGAACTGTAGTAAGGGGCGACCCGGCTCAATAGTATACGGAACTCTAAAAGATACATCAAAGAATAGAATTTTGACGCTGATTCTAAATATATAAGTTTCAATTAATTTAGTCTTTGTCATCAAAAGTTACGAGCCTAAGAAAATTTGCCCTATTTTGGAAAAAAGGGGGAAACATCCCCTAAAAGTCATAGAATCTTAACGAAAATCACAATATCGCATTCGGCATATCAGAGAACTATAGCAAAAATTTCAAGCTCCTATCTAAAAAAATGTGGAATTTCATATTTTTTGCCAGAAGACAAATCACTCGTGCGTGTTTATTTGTTTGTTTGTTGTTTTTTTTTCTTTTCCCCAGGGGTCATCGTATCGACCAGGTGGTCTTAGAGTGTCGCAAGAGGGCTCATTCTTACGGAAATGAAAAGTTCTAGTTCCCTTTTTGAGTGATAAAAAAATTGGAGGGCAAATAGGCCCCCTCCCACGCTAATTTTTTTCCAAAATTCAACAGATTAAAATTTTAAGATAGCCATTTTGTTCTTAAAAGTTTTTCCTCTACTACTAAAGACCTTCTATGTTAGATCATTGATAGTGTAGCCACTAAAAAAAAAAAAATTATAAAACCTGAGCTTTTGAAGATCAGAATGTGATTCTCCTATCTTTCTGCTTTGATTTGAGGCCAAAGTCACCTCTCTATTTTGCCTCTAAGCATTTTAAATCTTTTTTAGAAAACAGTATTTTACAGAAGGAAATGCCTGTGTTTTACTACTGACTTTAGGGTTCTGTCCATCTAGTATCCAAATTGGAACTATGTGCTTCAATGAAATTCTATGAAACTGGGTGGTTTTGAGCTGGTTTTGGGTGCATGGGAAACCCCAGCAAGTGAGTTAGATGGCAAAATGTGAATATGATCATCAAGGTTATAGTCCAGTAGACCTATTACTGCTGTATAACACTGACTTTTCCTCCTTAGTATCAGTAAATTTTTGTAGGCAAGTTCAGCTGCTTTTTTTACATCTAAATTTACATTGAAAATTAAGAAATAATATTAAATAGCTAGAACATCTTACTGATGGACTTATAAGACACACAATTTTGTCCTGAATGCAATGGTTTTTTTTAAATATTTTTTAGAGATGTTTTAGACTTGTAAAACTGAAAAGTAAAATTCACAGTAATTCATGCTTTCTATTACAAAAAAATCGCCAATTTCTTTAGCGCTGATTGCACCAGAGGCTAGCCCAAGGAGGCCATTGCCCAATGTTTCAGCACTGAGTGTTGTGGAAATGTTGCCGCCTCCTGTACCTTCTAGTACAGTAGTTGAGTTGCCAACAGCAAAAATAAAAGACGTAGAATCGCTTCACCGTTTCATGCCAGCAGTAGATGTGGCATATGTGAAAAGTCTTATTAGAAGTTGTAAGAGAGCTGAGGTACGTAGTACTTCAGCTGAAATCACAGCGTGTCCCAAAGCAGCCTCTTCCGTTAATGCTCCGAAGATTAAAACCAGAAATTCCAAGAAGCTTGTTGCTAAGTGAGACCTCCCACGGATCTTTTGTAGCATTTTATTGTATAGCCCCCAGTTAAAAGTCGAAATTAAAATTTATCTATCAGATGATATACGTTTTGCAGAAAATCGCATTTCTAATTCATGCTGAGCCAATTCGGTTTTGCCATATCTTACCTATGTTCCGGAATTTTCAGGCGGTTTTGCCGAAACCGATATTCATTCCGTTTTATCTCAGAAAAGGCTCACCTTAGGCCAATAAAAATTAGCACAACGATTTAAGCGATTTTTCTTCTTAATTCTGAAACAAAAATCAACGCTCTAGCTTTAGCCAATTCCGAGATAGAAATGTCAAAATTTTCAAACTCGTTTTCTCCGGTTTTTGGAAAAACAGATTCGGCAAAACCGCTTTCAGGCGACGAGATATAATGTAAAGAAAAGAACCAAGGATAGATCCAGGTGGAATTGCAAAGTCTACTTCGGCCTTAATATCAGACCCTAGATCAAAAGCAATAAATCAGCCACGAAATGAAATTCAACCATTCTAATACTTGTCCCCGAACACCAAAATACAAAAATTTCGGCTTGAACTTTAAACCATTATTCACAAAATTGAGAAGGCCAATGCAAGCCTGTTCAATTGAATGCTTTGGACGAAACCCAAACTGGTGCTCATGAAAAGATTTCTTAGCTGCAAAGAAATAAACCAAACAAAAATGGAATGATTTTTCAAAAATCTTTGAGAATGTAGAAAGAAGGGGAAAGTGTCACTAATTTGAAGCATGACTTTTGCTACCACCTTTGTGGATGACGATTATACACGCGGATTTCAGTGCCTGAGGGAAAACTCCACGTTCAAAAGACCTATTAATTAATTTTGTTAGCAGAGTCACTATCACTGGGATAATAGACTTGAATACTCGAGTAGACACTAAATCAGGTCCTGAACAAGATGACCCCTTTAAAATAGAAACTATCCGAGAAGCCTCTGTTTCAGTTACTTGTTCAAGCACAAACGATTTGTGGTAAGAAGGACCCAAATATCTAGTAAAATCACTATTAGATTTGACTCAGATACAGAGAAAGGTGTTTAATGACCAATTGAAGCAAAATACGATGTAAATACCCATTTTATTTGTTCTTCTATATCCTTCTTCTATGTTCTTCTTTCCTTTATCAATATCCTTTCCGTCTAGCTTGACCTTCGTTGGTAATGATGGAGGTGAATGACCAGACTTAACAGCGGATTTTTATAATCGTCCATGTTCTTGGCACTTGCCCGTCGGCCAAGTGCCATATAAGGATCGTAATTTCTGTCGTAATTTCTGGCATCACAAAAAACGAAAATGCTTGGATAAGTGAACGCTACGGCCTATTGAAATCAAGAGAATAAAAAGTCTGAAAAAAATCTTGATCCTAAAGGTTTTTTACACGAAACAAATCGTGATAATAAACTGTTAAGAAGGAGCAACCCTTGTAAATAAAGATCAAACCATGAAATAATATGGATTGGAAGTTATCTAATTGGCCTTGGATTATCGTAACAATATTTGTATCGGACATATTTCGTAAGGATATATTTCAGAGGACAGACTGGTGTGTTGTAGCCCATTTATCCTTAATAAATTATGCAGTCCATAATTAATATTTCTATAGACAGTTCATCTATTAAAACTAGCAGTTGTACTGTACATATTGTTTTGGTCTTTTCCGTTATACCTGTACCATTATTTATTCGTGGATTAAGTTCCTTGAATTTTCGGGTATTCAGTTGAAACAAAAATGTGACGTAGGTTAAATGCATGGGAAAAATGTGACTTGGCCATATATTTGCACACTAGGGGGGGGGGGGGGGGTAGACGTTAAAAGGAGGTGGAGCGCTTTTAGGAATGACATAAATAATCAGCAGAATCCTAAAATACACATTAATATCAATCCTAAAAGTGCTTCACTTCACTCTACCTGTAACACCCCCTAATGTGCAAATTTATCTTGGATTCCCTATAGACTTTAGACATCGTAGGGTGAGGAATGAAGAGCCAAAGAATTTGTACTACCTGACTCTGGATTATTCAGAAACAAAGGATCGGAGTTTTTGTGAGAAGACTTTTCTGTTCGCCAACTCACACTGGCGTATACAACCTATATTAGGCATATCCTCAAGCAATGCTGTCCCCTTTAGGCTCCTCAAACTTAAAAACACTTCTGACATGTCAGGAGAGCTAGAAGATATTCAAAAATGTGCTATCAAAATAATGATCCGGCCCCGCTTCAGCAACTACGAAAGTGCTCTTGAATTTGCCCACATTATTCTCCTCAAGACATGAAATGATAGTGAAATTTGGGAAAAGCTATTAGAACTGACTTGTTTTTCCACCATCTGCACTGATCAGCACAATTACTAAGCATCACTATAAACTACAACCCTTTAAGTGTTGTACAAACAGATTTGTCAACTACTTTGTACCATATTTTTTAAGCGTATTTAACAAGTGGCCTTTTCTCTCTCTCTCTCTCTTTCTCTTTTTTTATTCTTCTTGTGATTGTAAAGTAGCATAATTTAGTGCTTATTTCTTAGTGCTACGATAGAGATTTTAATAAACGAAAACGAATAATAATCTCAAGGTACGTAAATGACCGAACCCTTTTTATCCTATTCTGACCGAAGATTAGTTCTTCCAAACTGATTTTACCCAGTACCTGCTTCAAGTGCCCAATTCAATATATTCAAATTTAGATAAGCTTAGAGCCAAATACTTAACCTGTTTATATGGAAAGGATATCTATAGAAACGTCAAAGGAAGCTCATCTAATTGGAATTGAGAATTCTAGTGTCTTTGCAAGACCTTACAAGTGCTCTTACGACGAATGCGACGAATATGACGAATGTATGTCCAGTATGTCTCAAGTATGGCGTGCTTGAAGTTGAGGCTTTCAAACAGTCTAACATCAGAGATACTGTCCAGGTACGTAATGTCCGCAATACGACAAAGTAACTTTGTTTCGAATGCGGCTAGGTGAGATTGGTCATCCATTTTGAGGGTCCATGATTCACAAATGTTAATGGCAAAGGGGATAGTCAGTGTATTGAAGAGTCTTGTTTTTAACAGTGTTGACAAATTCTTGTTCCTCCAGATCAGTATCAAGGCTTTAAAGCTAGACTTGTCAAGCACCAGGTGTCTCTTAATATCTTTTGAGTGGTTGTTATCAGAAGTTATAAGGCTACCGAGGTAGGTGAAATCTTTGACCCATTCTGTGTTGTCACAACCGAGCTAGAGGCTTCAAGCTTTCTTTGTTTTCCAGCTTTGGTGAAAAGATCATGGCTTTTGTCTTTGAATAATTGGGGGTCATTCCAAAGAGGCTGGTGGTTGATTGGAAGTTGTCAGCCTGCGACTGAAGATCCTCACGGTTCGTATTTATTTGGTCAATGTCGTCTAGATGAGTTCATTTATCAATCAATATTTCACCAATGAGGACACGTGATGAGTTGTCAAGGATTGATAGGACAGAAGTAAGGGACAGGTTAAACACTTCCGATGAAAGCAAGCAGTCCTGCAGCACACCAGTAGATGTTCCAAAGCTATCGGAAAGGCCCTCTCCCATCATGACACAGCTTCTTAACCTTGAGTACACATCTCTGATCAATGATACTTAATTTTATGGTATACCAAAGCGGAAAAAACGTGTTACAGACCTTCTCTCCATATGAGGTCAAAAGCCTGTTTAAAGTCAATGAAAAGGTGGAAAATACTACGTCGAAGTTCAAGATATTTTTCCATAATCTAATGGACCATAAATATCTGATCAGGCATTGACCTGTTTGGGTGAAAAGTAGCCTGATATTCTGGAACAACAGTTGAAACTATAGCTCTTATACGCTCCAGCCTTACTCTAGTGATTTTTTTAGTGGCGTAGCGCGTAAGGCTTAAAGGCCGGAAGTTATCACAGATTACCTTTGAACCTTTCTTACGGAGTGGAACTATAGTGGCTTCAAACCATGAGGAGGGAAAACGACCTTCTTCCCAAGCAGTAATAAAATTTTTTAGGTATAGGTCAACAAGGGGATCGCAACTAACTTTTAGTAGCTCTGGTTTGATTCCATCTGGATCTGCACCTTTGTTTGTCCTTAAACATTTGATAGCCGATTCTATCTCAGAACGAAGTGGGGGTGGGCTTGAATACAGCAGCGATTACGGGGAGGCTGTTAAGGACCGATTGGTCTAGGAGGATCGTTGAGTGTAATTTGCTCTCAAAGTGTTCTTTCCATCTGGTTTGGATTCCGTCTGTTGTTTGGATCTTCAACGAGGAGGGCAGAGGATTTCAGCCCTTTTTTTGGTGTGTTCCTGCACTCGCCTCTACTTGAAGTGAGCGACATCTTTCTTGAATGCTATTTCAAATTGCCCATATTGTTCCCTTATATAAGAGCGTTGAGCACGGCGAGTTGCTTTCTCTACCACACGTTTCAATCGTTTGTACATATCCCTATTTCCTCTATCTAGTTTGTTTATCTGGTTGCGTTTTTCTTGGCATAAAGAGATCATTTCATACGTGATTCAAGGTTTTGGGTCGGTCTTTTGGACTCCCAGGGTCGACATCACATATAACCTTTGTCTGAGAGAGTTCAATAATATGTTATTGCTATAATGTAAGATATCATGTCGAAAATACTTCATTTATATGGGGAGATGTGACCAATCAAGTACATAACTATAAATTCAACGCTCTTTTTGTAATTAAAACACAAAGAAGATTTTGCCACATTAAGTAGAGATTCAACTTACATTTTGGCAATATTAAAAAAGAAAATTTACAATTCAAGACTTCGGATAAACCCAGGTACCGAACTCTCTCAGACAAATCCAGTGAATTAACAGGAAACTTATTTTGTTCTGTATAACTATGTTAGTTTTAATTTTAATGCTTTATTATATCTGCTGATGGTGATCATTGTTTATGTGGCTGAAATATCCATACTTTTGTATCGGTTTTCACTGTCTAATAAATGAAATTATCGCCACTTGAATGTTTATCTGTTCGTACAAGAAAGTCAGTGTGATCTTGAAAAAAAAACCTAATTTAAGGTATTACATCGAAAATTAGAGCAACTTAAAGTCATTGGAGGCAAACCAGCCCTTTCGCGTCTCATTCTATCACCGGGTACTCTGTAACCTTCTCCTCTATCCCCATTGTGTCAAATTAAAATTTTTCAGATCGAAGGTTTGCAAAAATAGTTTGTAAAAAATATGATCAAATTAGTTTGATCAGATCTTAATGAAACTTGATATATAGAAGGATATTATGTCTCAGATGCTCCATTTTCAATTCGAATTGAATCCGGTGACATAGGGGGTAGGAGGGGGGAAACAGAAATCTTGGAAAACGCTTAGAGTGGAGAGAACGGGATGAAACTTGATGGGAAGAATGAGCACAAGTTATACATACGTTATTGACATAATTAGAACGGAATGATCAATTCGGAGGGGGCTGGGGGGTGTTGATTTGTAAAAATTAAAAAATTGAGGAGTTTTTAACTTAAGAAAGGGGGATCGGATCTTAAAAAAATTTGATATTTAGAAGGAACTCATGTCTCAGAGCTCTTATTTCAAATCCCGACCAGATCTGTTGACATTGGGGGGATTTGGAGGGGGAAACCGGAAATCTTGGAAAACGCTTAGAGTAGAGAAATCGGGATGAAACTTGGTGGGTAGAATAAGCAAATGTCGTAGATACGTGATTGATGTAAACGTACTGGACCCACTGTTTTGGGGGATTTAGGGGGTAGGTTTCAGTGCTTTGGCGAGTTTGGTGTTTCTGGACGTGCTAGGACGATGGAAATCGGTAGGCGTGTCATGGAGCTACACAAATTGACTTGATCAAGTCGTTTTCCCCGATTAGACCATCTGGGGGGGGGGTGAAGGGAGAAGAAAAATTAGAAAAAATGAGGTATTTATAATTTACAAGTGGGTGATCGGATCTTAATGAATTTTGATATTTAGAAGGACCTCGTGACTCAGAGCTCTTATTGTAAATCCCAACCTACATTAAGCCTCCAATTTTCCGTTTATATCAATCTATTGATTCTTAGAATTTTGCTAGAGCTCATACCATATGAGCTCTTGGCTCTTGGCTCGTCGGGCCTCGTCATAAGTGGTGTATGAGCTCTTAGCTCTTTTTTTTTCTCCTGACCAAGTTGAAGCTTAAATATGCAAATATTTGTGCCCAGATAATTTTAATGCATAAGGAAATTAGGCTGGGGATACAGGTTCCATGAAGATGGGGCCTGAAAGAAAGCCAAAAACTTTAAATTATCCGTGATTCTATTCAAATATCCATGAGTCTTTGGGCTGAACTGACCCTAACCCAGTGGATATTTTAAATTACTTAGATATAATTAGAGTGGATGTGCAGATATGTAAGCGTAAATCCGGGGTGTAGAGACGGAAATTTGAATAAGCTTTGTGCAGAAGGGGAAGGGGTTAAACCTATTACTTCCATCCCCTGTGTACAGTCTTGGTAGGAAACCTCGTATTGCATAGAGCTTTAAAAAATTATTGAACTTTTTATTTACTTATGCTGTTTAACAAAAGAATGAAAAAAGAGCGGATGTACAGATATGTAAGCGTAATTCCGGTGTGAAGAGACGGAAATTTGAATAAGAGTGGTGCAGAAGGGGGAAGGGGTCAAACTTATTAATCCCGTCCTCTGTATACAGTCCTGGTAGGAAACCTAGTATTACACAGAGCTTTAAACCATTATTGAACTTTTTGTTTACTCACGTTGTTTAACAAAAGAATGGAAAAAAGCTACTTGGTGGTATTTTCCTCTGCTGTCACTGGCTTATGCTGAACTTGAGTAACAGCTTCAGAGTTAGAGAACACTTGATATTGCAGGAAAGCATTCCGATTGTAAATCATATACTCTTCTTTATCTGTCTTTGGACAGCAGGTAGTTGCTTGACAGAATAGTGTCGCATTAGCTGTGGATATTACTAATGATAAAACCCCCAATCCAGCCAGCACTGAATTTCTTATAATACCTTCACTCTCGCCTTCAAAATCGTAGAAGAAATGATAATCGTAAAGGTTATCACCAAGATAGTCATAATTACAACTACAGCAGGACATGTAACAGGCGTCATAGTAGTATGTAGATGAAGTTACATTATCTTTGCACAGTTGGAGCGGGTTTTCTGATAGTACATAACCCCTTTCATCCCCAAGATGGTAATTCAGTCCAATTATTCCACACACAATTGGTCCACATACAAGCAAGCATGCTAATATGGAAAAGCTTAAATGTGTTGACAAGAAGCAATGTGATGAGTTCTTGGAAACAGCTACTGCAAGGACGCCTGTGACAATGCAGGGTATTCCAGACCACAAGCCTGAACATACATATTTGACGTAGAAATTGCAGGTGCTGAATACCAAGTCTAAAGCCTGAAAAAGAATAATACATTTACTAAAAAATACATGAGCGGAATTTCAGGCTAAAAATGCACAGTTTTTGAATCTACAAGCTAATCTTCCAAGCGGCCAGAATTTTTCCAAAGGACAATTGGGAAAAATTCCCAATTGTGTTCGAAAGCTAAGTGGATTTTTTTCAAAAAAAGAAGTTGTTAAAGGATTTCGAGCACAACTCTATAAAAATCAATAAGGATTGAACTAGATATTTTATTCATTAAAAAATAACTATGAGCGTGTTTTAAGTTTTAATTGTTAAAAATATTTTGATGTACCAGAGATAGTAAAATTAATGTCTAATGTATTGAGTGGGAACTTAGGCAATGACGTAATCTTTGAAACTCTATGGAAAAGTCAGGAATTTGACTTGAATTTAAAAGACCTTCATATACAGTAGTGCAGTTATTGCTGGTAGCCGGCACCAAACTAAAAAAAAGAAAAGAAAAAAGAACTGTGGGTGAAAAACCAGCAAAAATAATTTAAAAACATATGACGCTAAATAGAAGTTATAGTTGTATCTAGGAATCAACAGATTACTGGCTTTTGGATATTACAAATAGAAAGCATTGAAAAATGTAATTAATTAGTTTTACATATTTTTCTTCATGGTTAAGCGTGGCACCACTGATTAAAACATTATATTATCCTAAGGACCAGGTATAAATAGAGCTATAAATAGGTCCAGGGGAAACAAATTTCCCCAAATTTTACTTGATGTATGTGTCTCTTGTATGTATGTATGTATGTCTCTTGTGTAATAATCTTCGTTTAATTATCAGACATGCGACTATGGGGTCTTACAAAAATACAGAGTCTCTTGTGCCCGCAGCGATGCTCTTTGGGATCTAATATTAGGCTATCAGTTAGCTAACCTCTGAAACCAAAAGCAACTAAAGTAGGGATCGCAGCATACCAGGGTTTCTTGGGGGGAAAATAAAACGAAAATAAATGGTGAAATTCTAGTTAATTGACTTCTTGCTATCTCAGAAAGGGTTTAGGTTAGGAAAATCAAACTTTCATGGATGGGTCTACAGGCTAAACTATGTCCCGGGAAGGTATTTTAAAGTACCCATCTCCACTCCTTCTCCCTCTAGAGGGCTCTGAAATTTGCCTACATGACAGGTCTATACCTATTGAAATTTTGACAAAACAACATTTTACCTTAATTTTCAGTTACTAGTTGCTTTTTCAATGCCTTTAGTTATGCAAATGCAACTTCTGTTATTTGAGTAGAATTTTGAGCCATATCAATGTTTTTCTTCAAAATTTAGGAAATGTATTTGCATATCTTTAAAACCTTTATAAAGTGGAATTGGGCAAAGCTATGAAGCTGAAATCAATTTTGTTGTACTTCAATTAAGCATAAGATCTATTTTGCAAGGTTTCACTTTTATAACAGAAATATTTTTAAAGGTCATCAAAGGTCAGGGCCCTCTAGAGGGAGAAGGAGTGGAGGTAGTTGCATCAAAATACCTTCCCGGGACATACATTAGTTTGTAGATTCATCCCTGAAAGTTTCATTTTCCTAACCTATACCCTTTCTGAGATAGCAAGAAATCAATTAACTAGAATTTTACCGAATAAATATTTAACTCATTATTTAGAGGCTTATTTAAGTAGGGAGCCCTTATAACTTTATTTTAAATACATTTGAAAAATTTAAGGATAATATGTTTATTGATCTTTAGATAACTGATAATTCTTTGTAAATGACGAAAGATTGATCAGAAAAGCGAGAGAGACAACGCGCGTGGCAGCAGCTGAGCTCGCGGAAATTGTTTGACTTGCACTCTTCTTGATCAAATATCCCTATTTAGGCCTTGATTTGCACTCTTTTGAGATGTCGGTAGTTGGCAGCACGTCTCCTTTTGTCCCACAAACTAACGTTCATTTTAAAACTACAACGGTAAAATATAACCAATGCCAACAAGGGAATGAAATAGGCACTTCTATCTATGGACTTTTTAAGGTTATAATTCAGTCAGCTATAGCAATACAGCCTTTCTCCATGACTGGTGCTTACAAAAAGACATTCAACATAATCAATCCCCTCCCCCCTAGAAAATTCCCACGTGAAAACTTCTTCCCCGAAACCCCCCCCCTCCCCTCCCGGATAATTTTCCCCGGATATTTCCACAAAACCAATTTGAAGATATTCAGTTTTGGTTATTGTTCAGCTCCCAAAATTCAATTGCTTCGGCAAAAAAGCCCAATAACATGAGCATTGATTCAGAAAGAATTCCTAGTCCGAAAGCTGGTCTTAAAAATATACTCTTTAAATAAAAACAACCGTTTTTAGATTGAAAAACGGTAAGTCTATCCAGCCTTCAAGCTAAGAGTGAGACTCTTACCGAAGTAGCTAATAATGCAAATCCAAGGAAGATCAATGTAGCTCCAAGTCCTTTGTACGCAGAAGTTGGCATTTTCTTTTCCATGTTTTTAAAACAACGAAGAGACGTTAAGTGCCACTGAACTCGACTAGGAGCTCACCTTTAATTTAAACCGCCTACATATCGACTTATCAGCGTCCATAAACATCACGCATCTAAATGATTGACATGTAGCTTTTTAACGTTATCAGCAGCAGGTTCGAAGATCCTACTTGAGAATGAATCATCGGTGAATAATTATTGAGAATTTGTACAGGGTACTTGAGGAACAAGAATTCATATTTGTTTTTAAATTGAATCACATTTTCGATCAAAGTCTTATATCGATAAATAAGTAAGACAAAGAAAAAAAAGGTAGAAAAATAGAAAGCGACTGAATTATTTCTTCATAGCCTTTGTTGACGTCAAATAAAAGGTCAGGGTAAAGTTTCAGTTCAAGCTCTGTAAAACTCAACTTTTACAGAAGATATTCCTAAGGTTTTTCCCCCTCAAGAATCTTTTATGATGGAGCTTTGAACGTAGTTACACCTGAAAAACAAGTACACGCCTAATACAGTTTTTTTTAGCTGAATACAAATACATAATGCTATTTTTTCATGTAATCTATAGCTGTCTTGTTATAGTCTTATAAAAATTGTGAATAACAGAAAACCAAGAAAAATTTATAATACAAGAGCTTTTCAAGGGTGTCAATTAGGGAGAGGGGACATTTGCCTCCGACCAAGACGGTCTCCTAGATTCTGAAAAACACCGTTTTTTGTTGTTTCATTGAAAATAGATTTTTTTGGTAATTTTCATTGCAAAAAAGCCCTCCTAGATTTAGAGAAATAAATTTTAGCCTTAATTTCTATGAATTAAATCCATTGGAGCCTTGGTAAGTAATGTAATAAGAATAATTTTAGGCAAAGGATGTTTGCTCTTCATGAATTCATCGGAATGCCTCTTCATTTAGGTCCAACTTCTGGCCTTTTTGAGGTTTTTTGTTTCTTTTCCAAGTTTCTGGCATGCTTTTTTTTCTGAAGTTCTACGGCTTTAATTTGCAAGAAAAGAGGACAATATTGCTGTCATTCGACAGTTGAGGTTCGCCTCAATCTACTAACGAATTAATTTTCTGGACTTTGCATCTTTTTCCTTTTTGATTGAAATTATTTTGTTTTCTTTTATTTTTTTTTTTTCTTGTTTGAGTTGGAAGCATGAGAAAATAGGGAAATGTCTGCATTTCTAAAATAAATTTAGATCCTTCTCTACGAGAAAGCCCAAGTAATAATATAATTCTGGTCTAGTAAATGAGTAGGTCGGCCGAATCCGTTAATTTAAGTATCTTGTCCTTTTAGAGCAAGCTACAGCTCTGGACGTGACACAAAAACACAGGGAGTCTAAAACTTAAAGATGTGTGATCAGTGTGTGCTATCCTTCTCCATCTTTCTCGTCTTTTCTTTTTGAGCTCTGTTTCGTAAAAGTAAACCTGTAAAAATAAAGTATTTGATGGAAAATGTTTTAATATGTTTGAACATAAGATTTAATACTTCAAGAAATTTGTACCAAATTTTATATTTGCAATTAAAATTAATTAATGAATCTATAAAAATAAATTTTTAGCACGAAAATAAAGAGCGATTCAAATAATGTTCTGATACTGATTGTGCTTTTTTAGGTAAGTACAAGTTGTGATTTTAGCAAGTGCACGTACAAAGAGAGTTTGTTCTAAGTACGCTAGCGGGCGATATTTTATCGCAAATGCCGATTTGTATACGTTGTTTTATCCCGTGATACGAGTCTTAGAGCCAATCGTTTACCCGCCGATGACATTACTACAGTTAATTATTTTTATAGCCAAAATAGTCGCCAGCCAAATGCAGATTGACTTCCTTTGCGACGGCAGCATAATTCTACAGTGAGACTTGACGATTTTTACCTGTCATGCGTATGACGAAATCGGTTTGCTACCCTTAGCGATTCTTCAACTTTTACTGTTCCTTTTTTCTTCAGCGGAATCCCCCTCCTCCGCTACCGCCGTTTCGGTTTCCTCTTCCAATACTAAGCTTCTCTGCGGTCTCGTTATAGATTCGATACTAAACACGCTAGAGCATTCGATCAACTGGAGTCAATTTTGGAACTGGCGACAGGCGCAGCCGGTCGTGAATTTAGTGCTAAACGTGACGTATTTCCGTCACTTCTCTATTTTAATGCAGAAAATTTCCGTCACTTCTCTATTTTAATGCAGAAAATACAAATTTGGCAAAATTGACACAGTTTGAGAGCTTGACAAAGATTCATTCCTTCGTTATTTGTGTAACTGAAGTACAAAGGCAAGACTTTATTTTACTGAAAATGTCCAAATTCGTTTTATTTATTTATTTAATTAAGGCCTGCTGATTTTTATTTGCGAAAAAGGGGAAAAGTCAGGCCCCACTCAATGAGACCCTGTGGCCTGACTTTATGAATATTCCTTCTCTTAATGAGTAAGATGATGTTTTATGGGATAAATTCCAGCAAAAGCAACCCCCTAGATTTGTCTCAGCGGTAGCGGTGTGCAACCCAGGCAACTGGGAAACCCGCTGCTGTAAGAAAGGCTTTTTAGGAAAAGGTTCAGAAATCGACAGATTATGTCCAGAATACATATCCTTTGTCAGTATAGCTGCGCTAGGAGATATCATTAAACTAAGTAGTAAATCTCTGGCCAAAATCAACATAAAGAAAATTGACGATTTTCCAATAACTAAAGGTGGTACTTCTCTGGCTATGATAATGATAAATCTCTACAATTATTATCAAAAACCGAGAAAAATCACACGACTTGATGGTAACTATCATTTTATATTGCAGTGGAATCCAATTGAGAAAGTTAACGTCAATTTCTCAGTAGCTAAAATGAATTCAAGACCAAGTACTGATCAGGAAAATTCTAAGTTTGGGGACTGCATAGGTCTAACTAAAGAAAATTGGGCCGGAGTTTCAACTACTGAGGATTTTGACACAGGAAGAAATTTTTAATAGAAAACTTTTAGAATATTTTCCGTAAAGAAGGACCAAAATGTGTTAAACCGACAAACCCTATATAAATTCAGAGATTAAACAAATGCTCAAACAATTATTGGAAAAGGGAAGAAAGAAGCCAAAAAATTAAGAAACAAATTAAATGGAAAATCAAACAAGCACTAGATTGTGTCCAGAAAAGTTATCTACGAGAAGTATTATAAAATCAAAGTATATAGCCTTTTCGAATCCAAGCCAAAGTTCTTCCGTAAAGTTGAACACCTAATTAGAGAGGCCTGCGACCAATTTATTTCATTAAAGATAAGCCACCGGAGAAACCAGTGAACGATCTAAATTCTCATGTTGTTTCTATTGTACAGTCCTATCCGCGCCTTTCTCCTGAAAAACCACCTTAATTTTCAGCTGAAGCACCATCACAAAATTCACAATAAGATTCAAAAGGAGATTTTAATTTAATGTCCCAAATCTCAAGATGTGAAATTATAAGAGAAAATTCCCTATTGTATAACTGTCACCCTAAGATGTCCCAGTAGCCATTAGCAAAAAAAATAGCGAAATAATTATCGTCTCCCTTCATAATATATACAAAAATATAAATAAAACTGGATATTTTCCTAAAAAGGGAAAATCAGATTCAACACTCCTATTCAGAAAAAAATGATCAGTTAATGATTTCTCTGGTGCGAGGCCGATCACTCTTCCGCCGATCTTTAGCCAAATTTAAGTTTCATTGCTTCGTGGTTAAAAAAAAAAATCGGAAGTAACTGATAAGAAACAATTTAAACAATGTCCCGAAGTGTTAACTGTCTCAATAGTTTACTTCATGTCATTTTAAACATCGAGACGAGCCATGGGAATGGAAACATTTAATTGCAATACAATTTAAAAAAATCTTCAATCTTTTTGTTTACGAGATTTACTGGAAAAAATTGTAGAGGAAAACTTTTTCGAATGTCTTATTAATATTGTAAAAAAGTTTTTTAGCAAATGGAGAAAAAATTGCAAAATAAAAAGATTTTCTTCTTTGTCAGTTTTTTTGCGATGTCCCACAAGAAGCAGAGATCCTTCCTTTATACTTCCTCTTCCAGATCAATGAAATAGCTGTTGGGATAGATTGAAAGATACAAGTGTATAGATAACTTTTCTCTAGCTGAGATAGTCTCTGGAAGGGGTAAAAGCCAAACTTTCAATCAAATTGAACAACTCACCTCTGAAACAGCAAAACTGAATGGGAGGGCGGGGGTCGGGTAAATAAAAATAAATGCTCTGTAACTACATATTCTTTTCATACCAAAAGTGAGCCTAAATTTGAACCACTTATGGACCCAAATCTACTCAGCTCCAGAAATAGCCTACTAGGGCTAATTATCTCTTCTGATCTTACTTGGCATGAAAATACAACATTGATTGTAATTAAGGCAAACGATACTATCCCAATGCTGAAAACTCTAGAGAAATTTCGGGTTCCAAAGGATAAACTAAAATTACCTTATTAGAACATACATATTTTGTTTAACACTTCGCTCTGACAATAGAAGAAAGTGACAAAATTGAGCAGATTCAGAAGAGAACACTATAGATCATTTAAACAAGTTTCCTGCTACCTTACTTTTTTATGTAAAAGCATTTAAACTTGACCCGCCTTTTGTCAGTCATGAGAAACTGTGCATGAAACTTGGCTCAATTCTTTTCCGTCACCCCATCTGCAAATACTCCCTCATGCCTCCATTTGTCCCTCTTATATTCCGACTCCCATGAGAAGCGTGACCATCTTTAGTTATTATAGTATTTTTTATTTGTCCCTCTTATATCCCGACTCCCATGAGAAGATGACCATCTTTAGTTATTATAGTATTTTTTATTTTTGACTAAAAGTACAATGTTTGGACCATCATTCGGGCTTTTAATACTTCTTGTGCGTTTTAATTGTTTTTTCGATCATTGGTAATTTTTTTTTTGTATTGACCATGTTTTAATTGTTATAGTATTTGTCAACTTTTTGCGATCGATGACAAATTTTTCTTGTATTGACCTTGTTTTAATTATAGTATCTCTTATTTTTGACTAAAAGGTATTATATTTGGGGTATTCTTCGTACTTTTAATATTTTAGAGCTTGTACGTTTTGATAACTTTTTGTGATCGTTGACAATTTTTACTTGCATTGACCATGTTTTAATTATTATAGTATTTTCCATTTTTGAGTAAAAGTTACCATGTTAAGGTATTGCTCTTACTTTTAATAATTCACAGCTTGTGCGCTTTCAAAGCTTTTCGTGATCGTTGACAAATTTTTGTTAAATTGACCATGCCTTAATTGTTATAGTATTTTACATATTGGACTAGAAGGTACCATGTTTAGGGTATGGTTCGTACTTTAAATAATTCACAGCTTGTGTGTTTAGATAACTTTTTGTGATCGTCGACAAATTTTTCTTGCATTGACTAAGTTTTAATTATTATAGTATTTTCGATTTTTGACTAAAAGCTACCATTTTTGGGGTAATGTTCGTGCTTTTGATAATTCACAGCTCGTGCGTTTTGATAACTTTTTATGACCATTGACAAATTTTTCTTGTATTGACCTTGTTTTAATTATAGTATTTCTTACTTTTGACTAAAAGGTATTATATTTGGGGTATTTTTCGTACTTTTAATATTTTAGAACTTGTGCATTTGGATAACTTTTTGTGGTCGTTGATAAATTTTTCTTGCATTGACCATGTTTAAATTATTATAGTATTTTCCGTTTTTGACTAAAAGGTACCATGTTGGGGTATTGCTCTTACTTTTAATAATTCACAGCTTGTGCGTTTTCATAGCTTTTCGTGATCGTTGACAAATTTTTGTTAAATTGACCATCTTTTATTATTATAGTATTTTACATTTTGGACTAAAAGGTACCATGTTTGGGGTATTGTTCAAACTTTTAATAATTCACTGCTTGTTCGTTTTGATAACTTTGTGTGATCGTCGACAAATTTTTCTTGCATTTACCAAGTTTTGATTATTATAGTATTTTCCATTTTCGACTAAAAGCTACCATATTTGGGGTATTTTTCGTACTTTTAATAAATGGCAGCTTGTGCGTTTTGATAACTTTGTGTGATCATCGACAAATTTTTGTTGCATTGACCATATTTTAATTATCATAAAATTTTCCATGTTTCGGGTATTATTCGTACTTTTAATAATTTACAGCTTGTGCGTTTTGATAACTTTTTGTGATCGTTGACACATTTTTCTTGTATTGACCATGTTTTAATCATTATAGTATTTTCCATCTTTGACTTAAAGCTACCATGTTTGAGGTATTGTCCGTACTTTTAATAATTCACAGTTTGTGCGTTTTGATAACTTTTTGTGTTCGTTGACAAATTTTTCTTGTATTGACCATGTTTTAATCATTATAGTATTTTCCATCTTTGACTTAAAGCTACCATGTTTGAGGTATTGTCCGTACTTTTAATAATTCACAGTTTGTGCGTTTTGATAACTTTTTGTGTTCGTTGACAAATTTTTCTTGTATTAACCATGTTTTAATCATTATGGTATTTTCCATCTTTGACTTAAAGCTACCATGTTTGAGGTATTGTCCGTACTTTTAATAATTCACAGTTTGTGCGTTTTGATAACTTTTTGTGTTCGTTGACATTTTTTTTTTTGCATTGACCATGTTTTAATCATTATAGTATTGTCCATCTTTGACTTAAAGCTACCATGTTTGAGATATTGTCCGTACTCTTAATAATTCACAGTTTGTGTGTTTTGATAACTTTTTGTGTTTGTTGACACATTTTTCTTGCATTGATCATGTTTTAATTATTATAGTATTTTCTATTTTCGACTAAAAGCTACCATTTTTTGGGTATTTTTCGTACTTTTAATAATTCACAGCTTGTGCGTTTTGATAACTTTTGTGATAGTTGACAATTCTTTTTTGCACTGACCTAGTTTTAGTTATTATAGCATTTTCCGCTTTTGAGTAAAAGATACCATGTTTGGGCCGTACCTATGTAAGTGTATCTTTCTTCAATAAATGATTCGATTATGTGTATTTGCTTTATACTGAAAAGTCTCCGCTCAAATGTTGTGAAAGGTAACAAGTGAGCAAAACAGTTATAATTAACAAAGACTATACTTTTTTGAATTATAATACACATTCAATAAATCAGAGGTTAATAAAGCGTAAGTCCAACAAAAGGACAAAGGGCAGGGGAACAAAAAGTTTGGAACCCCCACCCTCTAGTATCTACGGCAATTTGTATTAATTTTCAGTTTCAGCTTCGCTCTTTCATTTCCAGCCAGAAATCTTGTTTTTCTTAAATTAATTCAACTTAATTTGCGAGCAAAATACACCACCGCGAGGAATCATACCCTTGAAAGCTGGATTTCTCGTTTATAGGCAAGGAAACAGGGGGAAAAAACAACTTGAAAACTTCCTTCATAAGGGGGTGGTGCCTAAATTGCCAAAAAGTGAATCTTCAGATGTAGAGTTTGGATTCTTACAGAGGATGGAGGTTTTTCGTAAAATCTCGATCCTCCCACTTAGGGATAATTTATTGCGCCTCCCGGAATTGCGCACCCCTAAGCGCGAGCCTATTGGTAAGTCCGGGCCTGACTCACTCTCTCCTCTGTGACATTAAGCTCATGAATTAAATCTTCCGTTTTACTCACAAAGTCTTCTATTGGGACTGAAATTTACGTTTTTCAGCGCAAAATGCCGAATAGGCACGTCACTGAGGCAAAACTTCTTTTGCTACATAAAAAGGCCCATAAAACTTAAAATATATGCTTAATTGAGCCCTCTCCTGAAATCATACAATGATTGGCTCAACAGTCACTCAAACTAGCGTACTCAAACTATTCTAAGACGACTTATTTCAAAAACCTCTTGCATGTCTTACTCAACTTTTCTAGCACCCAATTTTGCACTCAGCTGCCCATACTTAACACTAATATTATCCCTGCTAATAAAATCATAATTTTAGTTTAATTCTTACCATTTTTATTCTTACCAATGTCTTTAGCAACTAAGAAAGACACTCAATGCCTTGACTATTCTTCTTTTGGCTTCACTTGCATCCACTTTTCTTGCAAACAATGCTACCTAGGTAAATGAAGCTATCAACTCCATTGACCTCCTCCGTACCTGCCCTCACGTCTATATTACTACTTATTCTCAATTAGATATTTATTCATCACACCACAGCTTTTATCTTGATTACTTAAATAATTTGTAGAGCTTAAAGATAGGAGTTTTACATTTGACTTTCATTTCAAAGCTAAACATCAGATTTTACAGGGAATTCAACCTAGCATTCTTGATTAGCAAGAGAACCCCCCAATAGTGACAAGAAACGAATGACACTGGTCAAATGTACCACTTAGTTCTGTCTCTAAGACTTGGTTTACGGTGGTATCGGTAAACTGAACCGACTGCATTCCGACCAGTGGCAAGAAATGAACGACAGTGGTCAAATTTGACCACTTAGTTCTGTCTCTATGACTGGTTTTACGGTGATATCAAACAGTTCGTGGTAACGAACTGTAGTAAGGAGCGACCCGGCTAAATAGTAACCGAAACTCTAAAAAATTGAATTTTGACTAAAAAATTGATATCAATAGCTACATCAAAAGAATCGCATTTTAATGCTGATTTTAAATATATAAGTTTCATCAAGTTTAATCTTACGCATCAAAAGTTACGAGCCTGAGAAAATTTGCCTTATTTAGGAAAATAGGGGAAAACACTCCCTAAAAATCGTAGGATCTTAACGAAAATCACACCATCAGATTCAGCGTATCAGAGAACCCTACTGTAGAAGTTTCAAGCTCCTATCTACAAAAATGTGGAATTTTGTATTTTTTCCCAGAAGACAAATCACGGGTGCGTGTTTATTTTTTTTTTTTATTTTTTTTTTTCCAGGGGTCATCGTATCGACCAAGTTGTCCCAGAATGTCGCAAGAGGACTCATTCTAATGGAAATGAAAAGTTCTAGTGTCCTTTTTAAGCTACCAAAAAAATTGAAGGACATCTAGGCCCCCTCCCACGCTTATTTTTTTCCAAAGTCAACGGATCAAAATTTTGAGATAGCCATTTTGTTCAGCATAGTCAAAAACCATAATAACTATGTCTTTGGGGATGACTTACTCCCCCACAATCCCTGGGGGAGGGGCTGCAAGTTACAAACTTTGACCAGTGCTTACATATAGTAATGGTTATTGGGAAGTGTACAGACGTTTTCAGGGGGATTTTATTTTGTTTGGGGGTGGGGCTGAGGAGAGGGGGCTATGTTGGAGGATCTTTCATTGGAGTAATCTGTCATGGGGGAAGAAAAATTCAATGAAAAGGGCGCAGGATTCTCTAGCATTACTATAAGAAAACAATGAAAAAATAAACATGAAAACTTTTTTCAAATGAAAGGAAGAAGTAGCATTGAAACTTAAAACGAACAGAGATTATTACGCATATGAGGGGTTCTAAAAATACTTTAGCATAAAGAGCGAGGTATTTAGGAGGAGATAAATACTTTGCTCTTTATGCTAAAGTATTTTTAGTAATTTCAACTATTTATTCTACGGCCTTTCTGATTCAGGGGTCATTCTTAAAGAATTGGGACAAAACTTACGATTTAGTGTAAAGAGCGAGGTATTAACCAGGGTACAAATCCCTTTGTATACATAATAAAAATATAAGGATATGAAAGTTTGTTACGTAAGTTAATTCTTAAGTTACGTATATTCTTTACTAATAAAAACGTTCGTTAAAAATTAAAAGTTCTAGTTGCCTTTTTAAGTAACCGAAAAATTGGAGGGCAACTAGGCCTCCTTCTCCACCCCTTATTTCTCAAAATCGTCTGATCAAAATTAAGAGAAAGCCATTTAGCCAAAAAAAGAATTAATATACAAATTTCATTTTAATAATTTATGTGCGGAGAGCCAAAACCAAACATGCATTAATTCAAAAACGTTCAGAAATTAAATAAAAAAAACTAATTTTTTTAGCTGAAAGTAAGGAGCGACATTAAAACTTAAAACGAACAGAAATTACTCCGTATATGAAATGGGTTGTCCCCTCCGCAATCCCTCGCTCTTTACGCTAAAGTTTGACTCTTTGCCACAATTTTACTTTTTAAAACAATTAAAAGTTTTATCGTAAAGAGCGAGGGATTGCGGAGGGGACAATCCATTTCATATACGGAGTAATCGGTAAATAAAGCGATCACAATCCAGACATTTTTAGGAAGAAATATCAGACACTATTAACTTGTGTAATGTTAGTGTATCTTGAGCAAACTGGCCAAATCTGGTATATTTGTGTCAGAAAGTTTAACTAAGAAGCGACGAGAAATTCTGCAACTGGCTCGTGATAGGTTAGGTAACCATAACGTATGGTCTGATCACGGCCGTATTTTCGCTCGATCTGGAAATGACGCTCGGACACGCCAACTGTGGAGTTGTGACGACATCTAATCTGAATTTTTTTTTTCGTTTTAGTAGTTATAAATGTGTACTTCAGTATTTACATTCTTTCGTAGTAATAGTTCTTTAATAGGAAGTAGGATAATTTATTTATGAATTTTTTCACGATTACTACAGTTAGAAAATAATCACTTTTCGTTGGATAATATTTTTTCGAGTGATCTTGGTAGCCGGTCGGAATTTTCAGATAAACAGCCTGCAAGGCTTAGTAAATATGTTGCAGTAGATGATGTGAGTGCACCCGTTATGCTGTCCGGATTCCAGATTCTCCACTGGAATTGTCATTTAACTACTTCGCATGAAAATGTAGTTTATATAATTAATAAACTTGAGTGATAGGTATTTGTGAATCATTTATTAGTGAACAGTGTCCTGCTTCGTTATTTAATTTTGCAGGTTACACACTTATTTCCAAGAACCGGTCATTGATGGGAAGGGGAGGTTTAGCATTCATAATCAAGGATGATATAAAATTTAAAGTAAGGGAAGATTTATCTTTATGGATTGAAGGTAAGATTGAAACTTTTGCTATTGAAATAGTGACAAGTAATAATAATCCACTTCTTCCCCTTGGTGCTAGTCCGGATTTTTTCCTAGAGGAATTTGAAATTTTAATATCTGAAATAAATCGAAATTTTGATAAAATTGTAATCATAGGTGATTTTAATTTTGATTTATTAGATCTTCAAGCCAAAAATTTGGATTTCCTTAATGTCATGCTTTCATTTGGTCTTTTCCCATTAAATTCTATCCCATCCCGATTGACAGACCATTCTGCAACTTTGATTGATAATGTTTTCGTCAGTGAAGTTATGGTGGAAGATAGCATGTGTGATGAATTAATCCATTCTGGTTCGGACCACTTACCGCTTCTTTGTTTGTTGCAGAAGTTATCACATTGTAAAATTAAAAGAAAAAATAAGATTCTTCGGCGTGACATGAAAGAAGTTAATCTGGCTAAATTTAAAAATTAAGTTAGTTCGTTGGATTGGGAGGTGATTTACAATGAAAAGGATGATGCTTCAAAAGCTTTTAATATTTTTTCAGATATTCTTTACCCTGTGTTTGAGACAAATTGCCCATTGAATAAAATTAATTGCAAGAAAGCTAAACCGAGAAAGCCGTGGATAAATGATGAAATTTTGAGTTTAATAAGACAAAGAAATAAGTTGTATTGTCAATATCTTGATAATCCATCTGAAATGATTTTAAATGAGTTTAAAGAGTTGAGAAATTATGTTAATAATTCAAAAAGAAATGCAAAGAATGAGTATTATTTAAACTGTTTGAAGATTAAGGAAGGTAATATAAAAGATACTTGGGGAATTGTCCGTGAAGTGAAAGGATGTGAAAAAAAAGATATGTGTGTAACCAATTTAAAAACTAGTAATAGAATTATTCATGATAAATTGGAAATAGCAAATTACATGGGTGATTATTTTTCGAAAATTGGTAGTGTTATACAGAATGAAGTGTCTAGAGGTGGTTGTGCCGTCAACATTAACGCAAATCCTTCAAGCATGCAGAATGGGTTTGAATTTGTACCATGTAATGTAGAAGAAGTTGAAAAAATTGTTTGTAGCCTTAAATCAAATTCTTCTGGTGTAGATGGATTGAACCTAAAGGCTTTTAATTATGTGTCGGTGTATCTTTTACCGGTACTGGTTCATTTAATTAATCTCTCAACGGTTAAAGGGCATTTCCCGTCGGAACTGAAACGATCTAAAATCATACCTTTACATAAAGGTGGGGACCCCTCAGACCCCTGTAATTGGCGACCAATTTCCATTTTACCTTTATTTAATAAAATTTATGAAAAAGTTATTTATAAACGATTGTATGATTTTTTAGATTCGAAGAAAATTTTGTATAATGGACAGTTTGGTTTCAGAAGTAAACATTCCACTAGTCATGCAGTACACCATCTTTTAAGTTTTTTTTGTTAATGCGTTTGAAAATAATATGGTTCCTTTAACTGTTTTTTTTAGATTTCCGTAAGGCTTTTGACACTGTTGATTTTAATACTCTTCTTAGTAGACTAAGTGGGCTTGGATTAGGTAGTACTTATGTAAAGTGGTTTTCATCGTATTTGCATGGCCGGACTATCAAAGTTGCTTTATCAGATATATCAAGCAGAGAGTTCGGTGTTAAGTGTGGAGTGCCTCAAGATTCCGTGCAGGGACCTCTACTTTATCTTATTTATGTTAATTCGTTGGCTTCACATGTTGGAGTTGAAGCGCTGACCTCTTTCGCGGACGAGACTGCGATAACAGTAATTGGTAGTTGTTTGGTGCAGGTTGCACATAAGGCTAATTTGGCACTTGAACGTTTGCGCAGTTTTACAGTAGGTAGTTCCCTAGCAGTTAATGCATCTAAAACAAATTACATTATATTTAATAGAACAGGTAGGTTACTTAATGATAATAATAAACATTTTTTTTGACATTTACCCATTAAACAAGTTTTTGAAATTAGGTATTTGGGGTTTTATTTAGATAATAATATTAGTTGGAAAAAGTATTGTAGTGTTATTGGTGCTAAAATGGCTAGGGGTCTAGGAATTTTGAGACGTGTAAAAAAAACTTTTCCGTTCAAGATTTTAAAAATCATTTATTTTTCCCTTGTTCATCCTTATATAGATTATGGTTGTGTTCATTGGGCTAGCAATTTCTTCTCTAATTACAAAAGGATCCAGATTTTGCAAAATAAAAACATTCGATTGATTGCGGACATAAAAGAGCAGGTTGAATCTAAAACTACTGCTAGCTTTTCCCGGTGTAATGTTTTAAATGTTGGTCAGATTCGTGACTACCAGGCATAAATTTTTGTGTTCCAGAGCATGAAACATATATGCCCTGAGTATTTTCATGATTATTTTTCCTTGAATCAGGAGTACCATAACTATGATACAAGAAATTCACAACTTTTAAGCCATGAACAAAGAAAAACAGTTCGATCATCATATGTGGTTCGTAATCTGGGGCCTTTTGTTTGGAATAGTTTGCCGGCTGGCATCAGGGAGTCCGTCACTTTATATGGGTTTAAAAATAAATTGAAAATATTTTATTTAAGTAATAGGTTTTGAAGGGCAGAAGGTTTTTGATGGCTTTTTTTTGCATTTGATTGATGTGGGGTGGGGGCTGAATACCGATAAATGATATTTAATAGTATTATTTTGTTGCATTTTGTTCATGAGTATGTGTTGTTATTTTTTATATATAAGATAGGCTAGGTGGTTAATCATGAGATGTTATGTTTAGATATTTATTTATAAGATGTAAATCATAATATGAAATTGCAGCACAAGTCCTTAGGACTTTCTTTTTGCTGCAATAATTTATTAGTGTTGTCATTTTTTATTTACGTTTGTATTGTGGATAAAATAAAACTTACCTACCTATCACATAACATCGAGACGTCTTAAGAGTACCCGTCCATCGATAAAACATCACTGAGGGACGATCCATGAGGTATCGTATAGAAGTATCGGGAAACGCAATATAATCGAGAGTAGTTTCTACGCTATTTGTCAAGTACTGTTGCGTTTAATTGGTTTGATTTTTTAGAAGCGTGGGGCTAAAAAATGTGCAGTTATAGTGGGCATTAAAGATTATTGTACCGGAGCACATTTCCCATTTCTTTTCTTTGGGCTCCTATATGAACTTGATTAAATATCAAAGAGGGTAGTGCCGAGAAGCGATATGATACAGTTATTTGCTCCCTTCGATAATGGCTTTTGGACACAGAAGCTCCCTCCACACCAGGAACTAAAGTGTCACAGTAACAAGCTTTAAAAAAAATCTGCAAAAATTTAAGCTTTTACATTTATTTTGCTATTTTAAGATATAAGTATTGGTGGGATTATGCTACAAATTTGTCAGCCTCTCTTAAAACACGGGTTCTCCATGATTTTTTAAATTCCCATAATAGGTAAATTTATTGAAAAGCCTAAAAGGCCGTGTACAAAACATAAAAAATAGAAGAAAACACATAAAAAAAAACAAAATCAACGCTATGCATGCATTTTTAACTCGTCCCAAAACACAGCTTATCGATTCATTAATTAATTTTATACAATATATAGATTATTTGGAGCTAGATGTTTACTACTTCCCCCCCCCCTGGAAAACTCCCTGCGGCTGGTTGGTTTAGACTTCAGGTTGGTCAGTTTGGCGGCTGGTTGGTCAGATTTCTGGGAATATTTTTGGTCTGCGCTGTAATTATGAAAGTAAAGCTCATTAAACCTCAAAATTAAACATTTAATAGTTTAATGTCACAATTAAACATTAAACCTCAAAATGAGCAAAACATATTCCACAGAGGAGGGGGACGGACCCTTTTTCATCAACACCTGTGCATAACGGTCGCAGAAACTTTGGAGGGTGCTCATTAGATCAAAAATTGAGAGTTCTAGATCTTTTTTATAAGTCGAAAGTGATTGGGGACCAAACAGCCCCGGGGAGCGGGTAATATCCGTAGTGGGGTATTTTCTGGAGAGGGGTGGCGTTTTCCATGAGCGGAGGGGGAAGAGATAAAATATGGCTCGCATATTATTTTCAACTCCTACAAGGCCATAAGGTCCCCGGCTCTTTATTGAACATACTACTTACCTATTATCATAAACCAATTTGTTAGTGCTTCTGGGCAAAACTCTAGTTTTGGGAGTATTTCTTTTTATTTTCTTTCTTTGAGGGGGGGCAGTATATGCTTTTCTGATGATATCTGCTTTAGGGTGATCTTAAATTATATGGCAGTATTATTGACATGGAAGTTCAAAATTTTCAGAATCTCCAGAGTGTTGTACTTTAAGACAATACAACTTCTGAAAATGTTCAAGAATACAATTCGAACTATGTTTATTTAAAGTTAAAATCACGCTTTTTTTAGGCCAATAACAGCTACATTATCTCATGTAAAACAAAAATACTAAGAAAACGTACAAAGAGAACAAAATTAAAATGAGAAAAGTAAATAAAAATATATTAAGGAGACTCTAGCTACGGACTGAGTTTTATAACGTGCCTTTAAACCAAATCTATATCCAACTAAGCCATTAAAAAGCGGCAAAAAAATTTAAGAAAAGATAAGATAAAAAAAGCATTAGAAGTCATATTTATTCTTTCCTTCGACGCTTACTCTTCTACTGATTAACCGAACTGTCACCAACGAACTAGAGGCTTAAGCTTTCTTTGTTTTCGGGTTTTCTTGAACAGAGTATGGTTTTTGTCTTTAAGGAACTAATGGTCATTCCAAAGTGGCTGGTGGTTGATTGGAAATTGTTGGCCTGGGACTAAAGATCCCCAAGGTTCTCACTTATTTGGTCTATGTCATCTGCATATATGAGGTCAAAAGCATGCTCTAAGTCAGTGAAAAGGTGTAAAATAGCACGTCCAAGTTCAAGATATTTGTCCATAATCTCACAGATCGTAAATATTTGATCAATCGTTGACCTGTATGGGCGGAAACCAGCCCGATATTCTGGAATAACAGTTGAAGCTGTTGCTTTTATACGCTCCAGCATTACTCTAGTGAGTATTATAGCGGCGTGGCTCGTAAGGCTAATAAACCGGTAGTTACCATAGATTACCTTTTAGTCCTTCTTATGGAGTGCAATTATTGTGGTCTTACACCATGAGCAGGGGAATTGACTTTCTTCCCAAGCAGCAATAACAATATTTAGGCATAGGTTAACAAGTGGATCGCATTTAATTTTTAGTAGCTCCGGTGGGATTCCATGGGGGCCTGCAGCTTTGTTTGTCCTTAAAACCTTGATAGCCGATTCTATCTCAGAACAAAGTGAGGGTGGGCTTGAGTGTGGCGACAACGGGGAGGCTGTTAAGGACCGATGGGTCTAGGAGGATCGTTGAGTTAAATTTGATCTCAAAGTTTTCTTTCCATCTGGTTTGGATTCTGTCTGTGGTTTGGATCTGCTTACCATCTTCATCGACGAGAGTAGAGGGTTTTAATTCTTTTCTTTTTTGGTTAGTTCCTGCAATCGTCTGTGCGTCTGTGCATGAAGTGAGTTTCATCTTTCTTGAATACCATTTCACATTCTCCCTTATATAGGAGCGATGAGCACGGCGAGTGGGTTTTCTCTACCACACCTTTCAATCGTTTGTACATATTTCAATTTTCTCTAAATAGTTTTTTTTGTGTGGTTGCGCTTTTCTTGGCTTAAAGAGATTATTTAATCCGTGATCCAAGATTTTTGGTCCACCTTTTGGACTTCCAGGGCTGACTGGGCGACATTGCATATGACCTGCGTCTCATAATATGTTATTGTTATAATCTAAGGTAGTATGTCGAAAATACTTCGTATAAATGCGAACATTGGACCAATCAAGTACATAGCATAAATTCAACACTCTTTTGTAATTAGAAAACAAAGAAGATTTGCCGAATGAAGTAGAGCTTCATCTTACATTTTGGCAATATTAAAGAAGAAAATTTACAATCCAAGACTCTGGATGAACCCAGGTACTGAACTCTCTCAGAAAAATCTAGTGAATGAACCGGAAGCAATTATTTTGTTCTGTATAACTATGTTTGCATTAATTTTAATGCTTTAATATGTTGTTTAAGTGGTCGGAATATCCATACTTTTGTATCTGTTTTAACTGTCTAATAAATGAAATTATCGCCATTTGAATGTTTATTTGTTCGTAATAGAAAGGCAGTGCGGTCTTGAATGGTTTAAGGTTCAAGGTTTAATCGGGTTTTTTAAAAAAAAGGAAATAAATAAACTTAAAGTACACTGCTCTGTGACAAAACTCTCGTTGAGACCCATAAACATAAAAGACTCTTCACGAACACGTAGTACGGCTCCTACTTCACTCTTCAACACAACCACACGCCTCCTCATTATATAATTTTTTTAATCTTAACCAGAGGGTTCCTTCCTCCCTGCCCGGCCGTACAACCACCTCAACTAAATATTCTAAAAAATCTAAACTTCATCAAATTTAATTTATCTTTCTTTTTTTATCATTCTTAACTTATTGACCTTTAACTAGATATTTATTTAAATTATTTTTGAAAGACTCGAGGGAGCTCCTACATCTCAGCTGTTTTAGAAGCATGTTCCACACTTTAGCACATGCTACATCCGGGGGAAAATCTGAACGTACTGTTGGAGTTCGTCTCACTTGAAGGTCAAAGGCAGAGCGCGTGTTTCGATTATGTTGTTGAGATGTCAACCGAAACAGATTGTGGAAGGGAGATGGAAGTAAACCGGATAAAATTTAAAAACAAAAACTGAGCACAACAGACGGTAAAGGGAACCAAGGGACAGACAGTCGCCTACATCTCCAATAATTTTCAATGCACGCTTGTGGATTGAGTCCACCTGACCTAATTTAAGGTATTACGTCGACAATTACAGGAACTTCATGTCATTGGAGGGAAACCAGCCCTTTCGTGTCTCATTCTATCCCCGGGTACTCTGTGACCTTCTCCTCTATCCCCATTGTGTCGAATTAAAATTTTTCACATTGACGGTTTGCAATAATAGTTTGTAAAAAATAGATATGCCTCTAGATATAACACAACCTAGACAGCCCTGGGTGAAGTACCTTAAGTTATACAAGTTATGCAGTATTCACAGATTCGTTTAAGCATAAATCTGTGTCTCGGCTGTACAATCAGCTTGAAGCTTTCATACATCTATCGCTGGCCATGGATACATTAGATTCTTCTGAAATAGGGTCAAAAATTTATTGTGTCTTATCAGTTTGAAGCTGATGTCAGTAATCCCTTGGGCCAAGGAGATCCCAATGTACAGAAAGTGGAGATGGAGGCACCCTCCCTCACCCTCGAGAAAATAGAGCACGAAAAGAGCAGAAAAGTTTTTTCTCAATCGTCTTAAAAGTTGAATTTATTTTTGTTTAAATCCTTTCATTTAAAGAAACTCAGTTGCACAAAACAAAATTGAAAAATGAAGAGTATCATTTTGTCCAAAAATCTGATCCGAAAAGAACCAAAAATTGTTTATTCCGACCAACTTGAAACTTATATATGCAAATATTTGTGCCAAGATAATCCTAATACATAAAGAAATTAGGCTGGGGACTCAGGCTCTATGAAGGTGGAGCCTGAAAATAAGCCCAAAACTTATCTTATTCGCTTTAAATTATCCATGAGTCTATTTAAATATCCATGAGTCTTTGGACTGAGCTGACCCTAACCCAGTGGATATTTTAAATTACGGTGGTATATTTAGAGTGGATCTGCAGATATGTAAGCGTAAATCCGGGGTGAAGAGACGGAAATTTGAATAAGCGTGGTGCAGTTGGGGGAAGGGGTCAAACCGATTAGTCTCATCCTCTGTATACAGTTCTTGTAGGAAACCTAGTATTACACAGAGCTTAAAAAAATTATTGAACCTTTTATTTACTCATGTTGTTTAATAACAGAATGAAAAAAGCTACTTAGTGGTATTTTCCTCGGCTTCCACTGGCTTATCCTGGGCCTGGTTTACAACTCCAGGGTTAGAAAACACTTGGTATTGCGGGAAAGCATTCCGATCGTAAATCATAGACTCTTTTTTATCTCTCTTTGGACAGCATGTAGTTGCATGACAGAATAGTGTCGCATTAGCTGTGGATATTGCTAATGATAAAACCCCCAATCCAGCGAGCACTGAATTTATTATAATACCTGCACTCTCGCCTTCAAAATCGTAGAAGAAATGATAATCGTAAAGGTTACCACCAAGATAGTCATAATTACAACTACAGCAGGACATGTAACAGGCGTCATAGTAGTATGTAGATGAAGTTACATTATCTTTGCACAGTTGGAGCGGGTTTTCTGATAAAACATAACCCCTTTCATCCCCAAGATGGTAATTCAGTCCAATTATTCCACACACAATTGGTCCACATACAAGCAAGCATGCTAATATGGAAAAGCTTAAATGTGTTGACAAGAAGCAATGTGACGAGTTCTTGGAAACAGCTACTGCAAGGACGCCTGTGACAATGCAGGGTATTCCAGACCACAAGCCTGAACATACATATTTGACGTCAAAACTGCAGGTGCTGAGTATCAAGTCTAAAACCTGAAAAAGATTAATACATTTACTAAAAAATACATGAGCGGAATTTCATGCTAAAAATGCACAGTTTTTGAATCTACAAGCTAATCTTCCAAGCGGCCAGAATTTTCCCAAGAAGATCAAAATCAACAACAATTGTGTTCGAAAGCTAAGCGGATTTTTTTTTTTTCAAAAAAGAAGTTGTTAAAGAGTTTCGAGCACAACTCAATGAAATTCAAAAAATGAGTATTGAACTAGATAATTTATTCATTAAAAAAAACTATGAATGTGTTTTAAGTTTTAATTGCTAAAAATATTTGAAGTACCAGAGATAGCGAAACTAGTGTCTTATTGGTTGAGTGGGAACTAAAGCAATCTAAAAACACAACAACAATTGTGTTCGAAAGCTGAGCGCACTTTTTTTTCAAAAATGAAGTATTTAAAGGGTTTCGAGCACAACTCTATAAAATTCAATAAGGATTGAATTATATAATTTATTTATTAAAAAATAACTACATGTATGAACATGTTTCAAGTTTTAACTATTAAAAATATTTTGATGTACCAGAGATAGTGAAACTAATGTCTAATCGGTTTAGTGGATTTTTATGCAATGAGGTAATTTTTGAAAATATAAAGAAAAGTCAGGAATTTGATTTCAACTAAAACGGCCTCCATATACAGTAGTGCAGTTTTTGGTGGTAGCGGGCACCAAACTAAAAAAAAGACAAAGACCCGTGGGTGAAAAACTAGCAAAAATAATTAGAAATATATGAAAAATACATATTTGTATATTAAAAAAATGTATATATATAATATATATATATATATATTTAAAATATATAAAGAAAAATATATGAAGTTAAATAGAAGTTGCAGGTGTATCAAGGAATCAACAGATTACTGGCTTTTGGATATTACGAATGAAAAGCGTTGCCAAATGTAATTAATTAGTTTTGCTTATTTTTCTTCGTGGTTAAACGTGGCACCACTGATTAAATTATTATGATATCCTAAAGACCAGGTATGAATAGAGCTAAAATAGGCTCAGGGGAAACAAATTATCTTAAATTTTGTTTTATATATATGTGACCATCTCTTGTATAATAATCTTCGTTAATTATCAGACATGCGACTATTGGGTCTTACAAAAATACCGAATCTCTTGTGCCCGCAACGATGCTCTTTTGGATCTAATATCAGGCTATCAGTTAGCTAACCTCAGGACCCAAAAGTATCTAAAGTAGGGATCGCAGCGCACCGGGGTATCCTAGGAAAAAATGAAACGAAAATTAATATTCAACTCATTATTAAGAGGCTCATTTAAGTAGTAAATAATCAAGAGAGATAAAACTCTACAAAAAGAAAACTTCAAACGAGAACGACGGCCAGTAGAATTAAAAGACTAAAACAACGCGGATATTTCGCCTGTATAAAACAAGGCGTCTTCAGCACAAGATAGAAAATTAAAAGAAAACTAATCTAAAAACCAATAAAAACCACCACCAAATATAATAAATACAATTGTCGCTACATATCCACGTAGGGAAAAGTAGCTATGCGGGTTACTTCAATGAGAATCAAAGAGCAACTGAGGAAAAATTTATGAAAATTGAAACTTAGTTAATTATTCTGTTACGAAATAATCCTCTTGTAAGCTAACATTGAAGCAACTCTTTTTGGTCTAGTGGGTAATCTTGTCCCCTGGTGATTGTGTAAAATTTTAATTTCCCCATCGACTATTGGTTCATTTTTTAAAAGAATATCATAAATTGGGTCAATATTTAAATTTCCTGTGTCTCTATTTATTGAAATATTAGCAAATATATGTTTTTTAATTTCTATAGCCTCCCTCGCCCACTGAGAAAAACCTCTATCGTTAGAAATAGTTGTAGCCTCATCAAATTGTATAAAATGTTCAGGATAAAAGAATGTGTGTTCAGCTAGAGCCGAAACAAAAGTTTCGGGAGGCTTTCTTAGTTGTAGAGTTTTTTCTATTGAGTTGCGATGCTCAATAAATCTTTCAGTAAATTGTTGGTGAGTTCTACCAATATAAAACTTTCCACAGGAACAAGGAATTTTATATACCCCACTAAATAAATCTCCACGGGTTAAATCCTTCCCAGAATTAAGAAAACTACCTAATGGTCTCACTGATTGGAAACAAGTATCAATGTTATGTTTACCCAAAATTCTTTTAAGCATCTCCCCCAAAGTAGGTACATAAGGTAAAGAAATGAAAATACACAGTTTTAGGCTCTCTCCTTGTTTCTGGGGCAGATTCATGGATGATATGGTCTGCATTTGGAAACACGGTTTAGAGTCTTTAGACCTTTTCCATAAACATTTAAATAGTTTTGACCAAAACGTAAAATTTACAGTGGAGCTTGAAGAAAGTGATAAATTACCTTTTCGGGATATCTTACTGATCAAAAGTGAGTTCCATTTACTTTTCTCAGTTTATAGAAAGCCTACCCACAGTGATAGGTATTTGAACTTTCACTCTTGCCATCCTATCTCAGTGAAACGAGGGGTTGTGATTGCACTGGTGGATAGAGCTTTCAGAATTTGTTCTCGGGAGTTTTTAGATTCTGAATTGTTATATTTGAGGGATGTTTTATTTTGTAAAAGCTACCCGATTAATTTCATTGATAAAATAATAAAAAATAGACGCATTAAACACAACAATGGGGTTATTGGGGATTCACAGTGCACAGATTTAAACTTACCGAAACGTTTCATTTCTTTACCTTATGTACCTACTTTGGGGGAGATGCTTAAAAGAATTTTGGGTAAACATAACATTGATACTTGTTTCCAATCAGTGAGACCATTAGGTAGTTTTCTTCATTCTGGGAAGGATTTAACCCGGGGAGATTTAGTTAGTGGGGTATATAAAATTCCTTGTTCCTGTGGAAAGTTTTATATTGGTAGAACTCACCAACAATTTACTGAAAGATTTATTGAGCATCGCAACTCAATAGAAAAAACTCTACAACTAAGAAAGCCTCCCGAAACTTTTGTTTCGGCTCTAGCTGAACACACATTCTTTTATCCTGAACATTTTATACAATTTGACGAGGCTACAGCTATTTCTAATGATAGAGGTTTTTCTCAGTGGGCGAGGGAGGCTATAGAAATTAAAAAACATATATTTGCTAATATTTCAATGAATAGAGACACAGGAAATTTAAATATTGACCCAATTTATGATATTCTTTTAAAAAATGAACCAATAGTCGACGGGGG
The DNA here is from genome assembly GCF_032884065.1 of Artemia franciscana. Classification (NCBI taxonomy): domain Eukaryota; kingdom Metazoa; phylum Arthropoda; class Branchiopoda; order Anostraca; family Artemiidae; genus Artemia; species Artemia franciscana. Next base: position 57,300,345 of record NC_088864.1, read on the forward strand.
AATTAAAATTTTACACAATCACCAGGGGACAAGATTACCCAATAGACCAAAAAGAGTTGCTTCAATGTTAGCTTACAAGAGGATTATTTCACAACAGAATAATTAACTAAGTTTCAATTTTCATAAATTTTTCCTCAGTTGCTCTTTGATTCTCATTGAAGTAACTCGCATAGCTACTTTTCCCTACGTGGATAAGTAGCGGCAATTGTATTTATTATATTTGGTGGTGGTTTTTATTGGTTTTTAGATTAGTTTTCTTTTAATTTTCTATCTTGTGCTGAAGACGCCTTGTTTTATACAGGCGAAATATCCGCGTTGTTTTAGTCTTTTAATTCTACTGGCCGTCGTTCTCGTTCTCGTTTTCTTTTTGTAGAGTCTTATCTCTCTTGATTGTTTATTGTCATGTCTGGCCAGTTCGGCTTAAGAACTTTCATTTAAGTAGGGAGTCCTTATAACTTTATAATGAAAAATAATGAATACATTTGAAAAATTTACGGGCAACAGGTTCATTGATGTTAGGATAACAGATAATTATTTGTAAATGACGAAAGGTTGATCAGAAAAGTGAGAAAGGAAACGTACGTGACCGCTGCTAAGCTCGCAGAAATTGTACAGCTTGCATTCTTCTTGATCAAATATCCCATTTTTGGGCCTTGATTTGCACTCTTTTGAGACGTCGGCAGTCGGCAGCCAGAAGAACCTCTTCTTTTGTCCCAGAAACTAATGTTCATTTTAAAACTATGATGGTAAAATACAACCAATGTCAACAGAGGAATGAAATAGGCACTTCTAACTATGCCCTCCTTCACGTTATAGTTCAATCAGCTAGATCTATACAGTTTTTCTCCATGCCTGGTTCAACAACACAAGAAACCACCTCCCCCGGAAAATTCCTACTTGGATAATTTTTTCCCCGGATATTTCCACAAATCTAATTTTGAAAATATTTAGTTTTTTTTTATTGTTCAGCTCCCAAAATTCAATTGCATAGGCAAAAAAGCCCTCTAAAATTAGTATTGATTGAAAAAAAGTCCGAAAGCTGGTCTTTAAAACATACTCTTTAAATAAAAACGACCGTTTTTAGATTGAAAAACGGTACGTCTATCCAGCCTGCCAGCTAAGAGACAAGTCTTACCGAAGTAGTTAATAATGCAAATCCAAGAAAGATCAATGTAGCTCCAAGTCCTTTGTACGCAGAAGTTGGCATTTTCTTTTCCATGTTTTCAAGACAACGAAGAGACGTTAAGTGCCACTGAACTCGGCTAGGAACGCACTTCTAATTTAAACCGCCTACATATCGACTTATCAGCGTCCATAATCGCCAGGCATCTAATTGATTGACATGTAGCTTTTTTACCTTATTAACAGCAGAATCAAAGATCAAACTTGAGAATGAATCATCGATTCGGTGAATAATTATTGAGGATTTGTACAAGGTACTTGAGGATCAAAAATTCATATTTGTTTTAAAACTGAATCACATTTTCGATCAAAGTCTAATATCGATAAATAAGTAAGACAAAGAAAAAAAGGTCAAAAAATAGAGTGCGAATTAATTATTTCTTCATAGACTTTGTTGATGTCAAATAAGAGGTCAGGATGAAGCTCCGGTTCAAAATAAACTTTTACAGAAGATTGCAGAAGATCTCCTAAACATTTTTCCCCTCAAATATTTTTTTATTATGGAGGATTGAACACAATTACACCTGGAAAACAATTACACGCCTAATGCAGTTTCTTTAGCTGAATTCAAATCCATAATGCTATTTTTTCTTCTGAAATCCCCATAGCTGTCTTGTTATAGTTTTATAAAAATTGTGAATAATAGAAACCCAAAGGAAATTCATACTACAAGAGCTTTTCAGGGGTGTCAATTAGGGAGAGGGGGCATTTGCCTCCGACCAAGACGTTCCCCTAGATTTTGAAAAATACCATTTTTCGTTGTTTCATCGGAAATGTTTTTTTTTTTTGGTAATTTTCATTGTTTAGCCTTAATTTATATGAAATAATTCCATTTGAGTGTAATGGGTTTCAGTGCTTGGTAAGCACTGCATTAAGAATAATTTTAGGTAAAGGATGTTTGCTCTTCATGAATTCTTCGGAATGCCTCTTCGTTTAGGTCCAATTTCTGGGCTTCTTTGAAGTTTTTGCTTCTTTTCCAAGTTTCTCGCATGTTATTTTTCTGAAGTTCTATGGCTTTAATTTTGCGAGAAAAGAGGACAATTTTTCTATCATTCGATAGTTGAGATCCGGCTTAATCTACTAACGAATTAAGTTTCAGGAACTTGTATTTTCTTTTCTTTTAGATTGAATTTTTTTTTCTTGTATTGTATTGTGTTGTATCAGATTAACGACGCTTCTTGACTACTAAGGTCCCTGCGTCGGCCCTGCAGTGCATTCCTGCAGCATGATTCGATCTCTGGGTCCCGTATTACCAAGCTAAGGTCAAATCCACTGCGCCACCACAGGACAAAATATGGGGGGGGGGGAAGATGCGGGGCAACAAATTTTTTCTTGTATTTTTTTTGTTTGTTTTCTATTTCGTTTTCTTAGACTTTTTTTTCTCTTTTCGTTTTCTTGAGACTTCTGTTTCCTTTTGGTTTCTTTTAGATTGACTTGGAAGCATGGGAAAAGAAGGAAATGTCTGTATTTCTTAATAAATTTTGATCCTTCTCTAAGAAAAAATCCAAGTAATATCATAATTCTGGTCTAGTGAATGAATAGGTCGGACGAATCCGTTAATTTAAGTATCTTGTCCTTTTAGAGCAAGCTACAGCTCTGGACTTGACACAAAAACACAGGGAGTCTAAAACTTAAAGATGTGTGATCAGTGTGTGCTAATCTTCTCCATCTTTCTCGTCTTGAGCTTGAGCTCAGTTTCATGAAGGCAAACCTGGAAAAACTAAGTTTTTGATATTAACTGTTCAAACGTTTGAACATAAGATTTAATACAAATCTTTTCAAATTTGTGCCAAATTGTTATATTTGCAATCAAAATTCAGTAATGAGAATAAATTCTTAGCATGAAAATAAAGAGCGATTCAAATAATGTTCTGATGCTGATTGTGCTTATTTAGGCAAGTACAAGTTGTGATTTTAGCAAGTGCACATACGCTCCTGTTCCTAAGCCGTACCATACTTTGAATAAGTTTCAGCGGCCGTATTCTAGCCCTAAGTCTTATGTTGTAAGTAAAGAGAGAGTTTGTTCTAAGTACGCTAGGGGGCGATATCTTATCACAAATACCGATTTGTATATGTTGTTTTATCTTATGATACAAGTTTCAGAGCTAATTCCCCGACAGGGACACGGGATCAAAAGCCGGACGGCAATACAAACAGTATAAACAAATAAACCCAGAAGGAACGGATGTCATCACACTTCTCACTCTATCTCACACCAAAAAATAAATGCCAAAAAACATTTTTTTAAAATTATTGTCATTATTTATCAAATTGCTGAACAGCCGGGAGCTATTCGCAAATTAATATTAACTAATTAGCAGAGCTTTGATTTTTGTCTTTAATGTAAATAGCGATAGACTCGGATCAAAAAAAGATTCATATGTGTTCCAATAATTTGTAATAATATTTTTAGGCGAAAATCTAGACCGTTCGGAGACAATGAAACGCACAAGAAGCTTACTTAAAGGTCAACGAGTATTATGTGATCGGACTGAGGGAGGGCCTGGAAAAAATGATTTAAAACAATCTCGTTGCAGATCCTTTAGATAATCGATTAGGAAAAGTATGCATTGAAAAGCTAAAATTTTATTTTGTAACTTCACAATAGGAGAAATATGTGACTGAAACGTACTGAAATAAATAATAGAACAATAATTAATTTACGAATGAACAAGAGAAAAATAGATTGATTTTAAAATAACATCTTAAGGATTCTCATTGCTTTACTTTGTAACTTCACAATAGGAGAAATATGTGACTGCAACGCACTCAAATAAATAATCGAACAATAATTAATATACGAATAAACAAGAGAAAAATAGATTCATTTTAAAGTATAAAAAGGAAGGAAAAATTTAAGGCGATGCATTACACCTACGTTCCTTCCTAACTTAAGCCTTAGGCTAGTGATATGAGCTTTCCAGCTTAAATTCTGATCAACAATACTGCAAAATACCGAATTGTTTGCACTCGATTTATTTTTATTACTCGACCTCCAAATGTGACTTCAACAACCTTTTGTAACGTAAATACTGCAGTAGTACTACTGCAGTAATACTAAAAAAAAACATTACAAGTTTTTGAAGTGTTGACAACCATTTTGTTACAATGAAATTTTTCTTGTATTGACCATGTTGTAATTATTATAGTATTTTTTATTTTCAAACAGTTCGTGGTAACGAACTGTAGTAAGGAGCGACCCGGCTCAATAGTAACCAAAATTCTACAAAATAGAATTTTGATGCCAATAGTTACATCAAAAGAATTACATTTTTATGCTGATTTTAAATATATAAGTTTCATCAAGATTAGTCTTACTCGTCAAAAGTTACGAGCCTGAGAAAATTCGCCTCATTTTAGAAAATAGGGGGAAATACCCCCTAAAAGTCACACGATCTTAACGAAAATCACACCATCAGATTCAGCGTATCAGAGAACCTTGTTGTAGAAGTTTCAAGTCCCTATCTACAAAAATGTAGAATTTTTTATTTTTTGCCAGAAGACAAATCACGGATGCGTGATTATTTGTTTTTTTATTGTTTTTTTTCCCAGGGGTTATCGTATCGACTCAGTGGTCCTAGAATGTCGCAAAAGGGCTCATTCTAACGGAATTAAAAGTTTTAGTGCCCTTTTTAAGTGACCAAAAAATTTGGAGGGCACCTAGGCCCTCTCCCATGCTAATTTTTTCCAAAGTCACCGGACCAAAATTCTGAGATAGCCATTTTATTCACCATAGTCGAAAAACCCAATAACTATGTCTTTGGGGACGAATCACTCCCCCGCAGTCCCCGTGGGAGGGGCTGCAAGTTACAAACTTTGACCTGTATTTACATACAGTAATGGTTACTGGGAAGTGTTCAGACGTTTTCAGGGGGATTTCTTTTAGTTTGGGGGGAGGTTGAGGGGGGGCTACGTGGGAGGATCTTTCCATGGAGGAACTTTTCATGGGGGAAGAGACTTTCAATGGAGGGGGCGCAGGATTTTCTAGCATTATTTAAAAAACAATGAAAAAATAAATATGAAAAGTTTTTTCTACTGAAAGTGAGGAGCAGCATTAATACTTAAAACGAACAGAAATTATTACGCATATGAGGGGTTTACCTCCGCGTAATACCTCGCTCTTTACGCTAAAGTATTTTTAATAATTTCAACTATTTATTCTACGGCCTTTGTGATTCAGGGGTCATTCTTACGGAATTGGGACAAAATTTAAGCTTTAGTGTAAAGAGCGAGGTATCGACTAGGGATGAGCCCCCTTATATACGCAATAAAAACATACGAATATAGAAGTTCGCTACGTAAGTTAATTCGTAAGTTACGTATATTTTTTACTTATGAAAACGTTCATAAAAAATTAAAAGTTATAGTTGCCTTTTTAAGTAATCAAAAAATTGGAGGGCATCTAGGCCTCCTCTCTCGCTCCTTTTTTCTCAAAATCTTCGGATTAAAACTATGAAAAAGCCATTTAGCCCAAAAAAATTAATATGCAAATTTCGTTTTAATTATTTATGCGCGGAGAGCCGAGATCAAAAAATACATTAATTCTAAAACGTCCAGAAATTAAACAAAAAAAACAGTTTTTTTAAATGAAAGTAAGGAGCGACATTAAAACTTAAAACGAACAGATATTACTCCGTATATGAAGGGAGCTTTTCCTCCTCAACGCCCCACTTTTTACGCTAAAGTTAAAAAACTGTTGTTTTTTTTTGTTTAATTGACTAAAAGGTACAATGTTTTGGCCATTGTTTGTACTTTTACTATTTCACAGTTTGTGCCTTTTGATAACTTTTTGTGATCGTTGACGAATTTTTCTTGTATTGACCATGTTTTGATTATTGTAGCATTTTCCATATTTAGGGCGTTGTTCGTGCTTTTAATAGTTCGCAGCTTTTGCGTTTTGATACATTTTTGTGATCGTAGACCATTTTTCTTGTGTTGACCATGTTTTAATTATTATTTTATTTCTTATTTTTGACTTACGGTCCCATATTTGGGCAGTTGTTTGTACTTTAATAATTCCCAGCTGGTGCGTTTTGATAACTTTGTGTGATCGTTGACAAATTTTTCTTGTATTGACCATCTTTTAATTATTGTAGCATTTTTTATTTTGACTCAATGTCCCATATTTTGGCAGTTGTTTGTACTTTTATTAATTCGCAACTCGTGCGTTTTGATTACTTTGTGTGATCGTTGACAAATTTTTCTTGTATTGACCGTGTTTTAATTATTTTAGCATTTTTTATTTTTGACTAAAAGGTCCCATATTTGGGCAGTTGTTTGTACTTTTATTAATTCGCAGATTGTGCGTTTGATAACTGTGTGTGATCGTTGACAAATTTTTCTTGCATTGACCATGTTTTAATTATTGTAGCATTTTTTATTTTTGACTACAGGTCTCATATTTGGGCAGTTGTTTGTACTTTTAATAATTCGCAGCTTGTGCGTTTCGATAACTTTGTGTGATCGTTGACAATTTTTTCTTGTATTGACCATGTTTTAATTATTGTAGCATTTTTTATTTTTGACTAAAAGGTCCCATATTTGGGCAGTTGTTTGTACTTTTATTAATTCGCAGATTGTGCGTTTTGATAACTGTGTGTGATCGTTGACAAATTTTTCTTGTATTGACCATGTTTTAATTATTGTAGCATTTTTTATTTTTGACTAAAGGTCTCATATTTGGGCAGTTGTTTGTACTTTTAATAATTCGCAGCTTGTGCGTTTTGATAACTTTGTGTGATAGTTGACAAATTTTTATTGTATTGACCCTGTTTTAATTATTTTAGCATTTTTTATTTTTGACTAAAAGGTCCCATATTTGGGCAGTTGTTTGTACTTTTATTAATTCGCAGATTGTGCGTTTTGATAACTGTGTGTGATCGTTGACAAATTTTTCTTGTATTGACCATGTTTTAATTATTGTAGCATTTTTTATTTTTGACTAAAGGTCTCATATTTGGGCAGTTGTTTGTACTTTTAATAATTCGCAGCTTGTGCGTTTTGATAACTTTGTGTGATCGTTGACAAATTTTTTCTTGTATTGACCATGTTTAAATTATTGTAGCATTTTTTATTTTTAACTAAAGGTCCCATATTTGGGCAGTTGTTTGTACTTTTGATGCTTCGCAGCTTGTGCAGTTTGATAGCTTTGTGTGATCGTTGACAAATTTTTCTTGTATTGACCATGTTTTAATTATTGTAGCATTTTTTATTTTTGACTAAAGGTCCCATATTTGGGCAGTTGTTTGTACTTTTAATGCTTCGCAGCTTGTGCATTTTGATAGCTTTGTGTGATCGTTGACAAAGTTTTCTTGTATTGACCCTGTTTTAATTATTGTAGCATTTTTTATTTTTGACTAAAGGTCCCATGTTTGGGCAGTTGTTTGTACTTTTATTAATTCGCAGCTTGTGCGTTTTGATAACTTCGTGTGATCGTTGGCAAATTTTTCTTGTATTGACCATGTTTTAATTATTATAGTTTTTTGCACTTTTGACTAAAAGATACTATGTTTGGGCCATACCTATGAAAGTCTATCTTGTTTTCAATAAATGATTTAATTATGTGTATCAGCTTTATATTTGGAGTCTCCACTCAAATGTTTTGAAAGGTAATAGGTGAACAAAACAGCTATAATTCAGAACTGGTTTTATTTTTGAATTCTAATACACTTCCAATAAAGTAGAAGTTAATAAAGGACAGGGGAGCAAAAAGCGTGGCCTCTTCCGGGTCAAATATACAATTCGAACCTTTCGGGGTCAAATGACAGTGGTCAAATGTACCACTTAGTTCTGTCTCTAAGACTAGTTTTACGGTGATATCTGTAAATGAAGCGACCATATTTCGGACAGTGACAAGAAACGAACGACAATGGTCAGATGTGACCACTTAGTTCTGTTTCTAAGACTGGTTTTATGGTGATACTGGTAAATAAAGCAATCACATTCCAGAAAATGGTAGGAACAAATATCATACAGTATTAACTTGTGTAATATTAGTGTATCACATAATATCGAGACGTCTTAAGAGTATCAGTCCATCGATAAAACATCACTGAGTGACGGTTCATGAGGTATCGTATAAAAGTATCGGAAAACACAATATAGTCGAGAGTAGTTTCTAAGCTATTTGTCAAGTATTGTTGCGTTTAATTGGTTTGATTTTTTAGAAGCGTTGGGCTAAAAAATGTGCAGTTTTAGTGTGCATTAAAGATTATTGTACCGGAGCACATTTCCCATTTCTTTTCTTTGGGTTCCTATATGAACTTGATTAAATAAGTAAGTAAGTAAGTACTTTTATTACCCGAAAATTCTCTAGAATTACATCGGAGTACAAATGTAAAAAGAAAAGAAAATCACACTACGAACATAACCATAAGTAAACACACACTATGTACACAAACAAAAATACTGACACATGATAGCTAGCCACGGCTTCGTCCTTCCCTTAGCCTTTTCCAGGAAATTCTCTAGGACCCGGTTAATGCAAACTGTTGGATCGGACACTCCGTAATTACGCATGATATACGAGTTCTTCGTCCATGGAAGAAGTCTCAGAAGGAACTTCGCGAATCGAAAAAACAGAGCTCTTACTTTTGCACATTGGGCGGACGACAAATAATTCCAAAATGGTGCTATATACAGTACATGTGGGAGGGCAATGGCATTATACAGCGACGCAAGAAATCTACGGCAGAATCGATGTCTGTTACCAATGATTTATCCATAAGCAATCTGGATTTTCACCTCTACGTGTCGTAAAAGTTCCCGTCTTCCCGTCGAGTAGAGGCTTCGACCGATTGGTAAACCAAGGTAGGTAATGCTCTCACATAGCTTAACAGCTGAATCACCTAAAAGAATTTCTTTCTCATAATACCCCGCGTTGAAGAACAGAACGGCCGATTTAGACACATTAAATGATAAGCCTATTTTATTATATTCCCTACTCAAAACATCAAAATTCTTCGATAGCCGATCGGCAGACCTGTTCAAATTAAGCAGGTCATCAGCATACGCCATCAACGAAACATCGATCCCTTTTGAAACACAAGACGTAGCTACTTGTGCTTGTGCCGGCAGAACGCTATTGTTATACAAAGTCGGAGACACAACTGAGCCTTGCCTGACCCCTTTACGAACTGGTACAACAACGGATTCAGTCGGACATGAGGGTATTTTAATTTGCGCTCTAAGGTTATTGTACATATAATACACAGCTCTTACAATACACAGATTTAGCCCTTGTTTATACGCTTCTAAAAGGATCTGCGCATGCACCGACGAGTCAAACGCCCGGCTTACATCAAAAGAACCAATAACTAATGAGTCACCCGTTGCCTCAGAATCAGACAAAATAGCAGCGAGGGCCGAACAGAGCATCAGCGCAACCAAGACCTACCGTAAAGCCAAACTGGTAGTTTGGCATTTGGCAACAGTTTCTAACATTCGGCAATATAAGCATTTCAAAAAGCTTACACAAAACTGGCGACACAGTAATTGGGCAATAGGAGGAGCATATATTAGCTGGCTTCCCTTTTTTCAGGATGGGCGTAAGTTGTCCTCTACAGTAAACATCGGGCACAATACCGACTACGGATATGATCTGGTACAATAATGTTAACATTTCATACAAAAGACGAGTGCCATTCACAAGGTGAAGTGCACACAAACCGTCAACTCCGCGCGATTTTTTCTTTTTCAACTTAAAGACATTTGCAGTTACATCTGAAACAGTTACGGTAAAGTCCGGAAGACTCGAATTTGATGGCACAGATTCAAGTTGCTCGATATATGGCCTTGCTACACTGGGATCTTGGGCACTAAATTCAGTCGTATAGTAGGCTCGCCAGTCGTTTGGGTCACAAGGCATGGACATAGGCGTTTCTTGGCGGTCTTTCACGCGATCTTTCCATAGACGACTTGGATCGTTGATTATTCTCTCTGTATATTCATGTTTCATATTTGTACGATGCTGCTTGAGGGCTTTCTCAAATTTACATTTTGTTTGTTTGCGGAGACAATTCAACACGCCGGATTTCGGGCGACCGCCTTCCCTCCATACCGAGAACCAAAACTTAGCATCTTGACACGCTTTCACTAGCTCTCGATTCTTTGAGAACCCAGGGATTTCAGTATGTTTACGAATTTTCCTAGCGGGAATAGCAGCCTTATCTGCGGTTAGTAGTGCATGGGTGAATTTCAGCACAAAAGCTATTGACCTGTATTTTAGTTTCTTGGATATTCCTTTGCACGTTGGCTTGTAGGAGATTATATGGTACATTGATCTTCTGCAGCGTCTTGTCGAGCACTGTCTGATAAAGAGGAAAGTCGGCCTTTAAACAATCCTTTATTTCGTACCACTGTGAAGAACTTTTTTCCTTAGGAATACACACATTAACACATGCTTCAATGAGGATATGGTCGGTGGAGTGACTTCCCATTAGCACGCTAACTGTGCCACTCACGTTTAATGTGCATGCGACATGGTCAATATTTGAGACGGAACCACTAGTGTGTACGAAAGTAAAATCATTGTCTTTTGGAAGCACACGATACCGATTTTTCAATGTGCTTAGGATCAACTGGAACCGAGGAGACGAGTCGTCGGCTAGATCACAATTGTAGTCTCCGATTATAACGTATTCCAGTTTGGACAACATAATGGTCTTGAGGCACTTTGCAGGAGCACGCACTGCCTTTGAAAATCGGTTATCTGATTCTTCGTCGCTGTAGTTTGTGGGGAGGTAGACATTGACGATCACAAGATTCCCAGCTCTTATAATCATAAAGTTTTCAGCTGTATGAAGACTCTCGGAATCAACTGCAGAGCTACATACGATCGCTAGTCCACCAGAGAGTCTTCCACGTTGACGAAACTTTGCTGGGACAAAATAAAATGTATGATTTTCCTAAAACTTGAGCAGGCTGAGACTATCACTTGTCAGCAGATGTTCTTGGATGCATAGAATATTGCCTCGCCGATATAATTCTTCAATTAAGGGGATCCTGTGAGAAACACCTCCGTTCATTTGCCACGACACGATCTTAGTACTTGCATGCTGTTCATTCATCGGATCTTTTTTGCTTTCCAATTTACTTTTTCATCTCAGGACATTGGAATGACTGACAGGTATGTTTTGTCGATTTGCATGCTGCACAATTGGATTCGTGCAGGGGGTAGTAGCATTTGACGTATGGCCTAGGACATTGCAACGGGGACAAACCTGGGGAGCGGAACACGCCGCTGAAACGTGACCGAATTTCTGGCAGCAATAGCATCATTTAGGAAGGTACACAAATTCTTCAATCGGAAAACGTTCAAATTCTAGTTTTGGTGGAATTTTCATGGCCAGACCTAGCTGATAGCGGGAAGAAAAGTACAACTTATAGGTTCGACTTCTACCACACTGCTCTGCCCTTTCGCAACCTGAAACGCAGTTTTTCACCTTATCGGCATCATATGTAGTCGGAATGTTTTTGGTCACGCCTATAAAAACTGGGAATTTCACCCTAGCTTCTGCACTTTGCGACTTCTGGTTGATAGATGAGGCAATGGTGTTTGCCTTGACCTTCGTTTTAACTACAAGCCACCATTCAGATCGACTTCTTTTCAATTCAACATCATCGACTGACAGGTCTTCTCCACGCATACTCATCAAAAACTGTTTTCGTTCCTCTGGCATGGTAGTTGGGGGTGGGTTCTTCAGAACTACGGAATAGGGTAGTGGAGAAAGTGTATCTGGTGCAGGATTGGGTTGGTTTTCGTCACTTACAGATTCGCCGGGAGCCCACGGGATTGGGATTTGGTTGTAGCGCTCGAGAAAACTTGAAAACTGCCGTCGCATTTCATTCACTGTCGATATGACACATGCGCCTACTTCTGCTCCACTGGCCGGTACTTCTCGAGGATCAAATATAACGAAATTGGGAAGTTCTATTCTTTCTTTAGCGCATCTTGCAAATAGCTTAGCAATATCCGTTAAATTGTCCTCATCTTGGACGCATTTTGTAAATCGATCACCAGTTTTGGCCTCCTTAGTCAACAACTCTTTGGCCTTTAAGATTGAGTCTCTATCAAAAAACTCCACAACTCGTTTCAAAAATACTTCCTTCTTTATCCCGCTATTCATTAAACGTGATATGTAGTTCAACAGAGGATTTAGTATTATAGTCTCCCCCATGCTTGAAGCAATTTACTGAAATCACCCAGGAACAAGGGAAGCGTAAGGACCCCCTCAACTATTCCCCACAATTTACGGGTAACTGAATACCGGCAGGTACAGTACGGCGCTTCCTTCCCCTTTTCTGCTTGTTCTGAAAAAAAATCAGCACCTTAATGAAATGGAAACAAAGATGGCGCTCTATGAATAATATCAAAGAAGGTAGTGCCGAGATGCGATATGATACAGTTATTTGCTCCCTTCGATAATAGCTTTTGGACACAGAACCTCCCTTCACATCAGGAACTAAAGTGTCACAGTAACAAGATTTTTAAAAAATCTGCAAAAATTTAAGCTTTTACATTTATTTTGCTATTTTAAGATATAAGTATTGGTGGGATTATGCAACAAATTTTTCAGACTCTCTTAAAAAACGGGTTCTCGATGTTTTCTTAAATTTCCATAATAGATAAATTTATTGAAAAGCCTACAAGGCCGTGTACAAAACATAAAGAACAGAAGAAAACGCATAAAAAAAACAAAATCAACGCTATGCATGCATTTTTAACTCGTCCCAAAACACAGCATATCCATTCATTAATGAATTTTATACAATATATAGATTATTTGGAGCTAGACGTTTACTACCCCCCCCCCTGGAAAAACCCCTGCAGCTGGCTGATTTAGACTTATAAAAAAAAGACTAGAACTCTCAGTTTCTCATGTAATGAGGACCCTCTGAAGTCTCTATGACCATGAGGTGGAAGTGGGGATGAGGAAGGCGCAATCCCCTCCTATACGGAATAAATTCTGCTCATTTTAGGGTTTAATGCAACACTTCCCTTTCATAATAACAGCGTAGACCAGAAAAGTCCCTGTATCTCCCTTAGAACTAAATACTAACTGTTAGCAGTAGACAAATTACAAACTTCTACACTTAAACTTCTACAATGGGGTTCTCTGCCTTTTTTGTAGTTAGGAAAGGAGGGAGATACCTCAAATGGTTCATTTTAATGCCAAAACATCCAAGCTGTCATTGAGCCTTTAGATAAAGAAATAATTAGTTCTAAGGGAGAGACGAGGGGAGGGTGGATGTAGAAATTGATGTATAATCCCCAGGGCCATAACTACGAGTTGTGGTGGTGGTGGTATTTTTCGGGGGCGAGGGGCACAAAAAAACATTAAAAAGGTATCAAAAATGCGAAACCGATATTTACCCCCTTATGATTTCTGGGAATATTTCTGGTCTACGCTGTAATTATGAAAGTAAAGAATAACATTAAACCCCAAAATGAGCAAAACTTATTCCACAGAGGAGGGGGACTGACCCTTTTTCATCAACACCTGTGCATAATGGTCGCAGAAACTTCGGAGGGTGCTCATTAGATCAAAAATTGAGAGTTCTAGATCTTTTTTATAAGTCGAAAGTGATTGGGGACCAAACAGCCCCGGGGAGGGGGTAATATCCACAGTGGGGTATTATCCGGGGAGGGGTGGCATTTTCCACGAGGGGAGGGGGAGGAGAGAAAAGCCGGCTCCCATATTATATTTAACTCCTACAAGGCCATAAGGTCCCCGGCTCTTTAATGAACATACTACTTACCTGTTATCAAAAACCAATTTTTTAGTGCTTCCGGGCAAAACTCTAGTTTTGGGAGTATATCTCTTTTATTTTCTTTCTTTGAGGGGGGGGGGCAGTATATGCTTTTCTGATGATATCTGCTTTAGGGTGATCGTAAATTATATGGCAGTATTATTGACATGGAAGTTCAAAATTTTCAGAATCTCCGGAGTGTTATACTTTAAGACAGTATAAACTTCTGAAACTGTTCAAGAATACAATTCGAACTATGTTTATTTAAAGTTGAAATCACGCTTTTAAGGCCGGTAACTGGTACCACTGGTACTAAGAGTCAAACTATGTTATTTAAAGTTAAAATCAGGCTTTTTTAGGCATATAACAGCTATATTATCTCATACAAAACAAAAATACAAAGAAAACAAAATCAACATGACTAAGCAAATAAAAACATCCTAAGGAGACTCTAGCTCCGAACTTAGTTTTACAACGTGCCTTTAAACAAAATCTATATGCAATTAAGCCATTAAAAAACGGCAAATATTTAATAAAAGGCAAGATAAGTAAAAAAAACAAAGAAGTCACATTTATCCTTTCCTTCAACACTTACTCTTGTATAGATTATAGGATCTACGGAGCCTCAATCAATAACTATTCCCATTATCCTCGCACAGCAATAGATCCCATTATTAATGTTCCTCCAAAGGACACACAAGCAAATTTGGAAGGATTAGGGTTAAAGCGTAGTTGTTGGAAGCAATAGCGAACAATCTAACAACCCCACTCCTACTGTAGCAATCAAAAACTCTTGTGCAGTTATAATTTTGCTCAGTTGTACAATACTTGCAAAAGGAAGTAAATGTTAAAATATTGACTTTTATCAGAACAAAAAACAGGAAAGCAGTATTTTTTTTTCTTTTTTGATTTTTTTTTCCTTCTAGTTTTATTTTTAGTCTATGATTCTGTGCATAAATTTCTGTCTAGCCCCAGACCAACCCCTAGAAGAACCGCTTATTTCCTCGTTGATCGCTTATTGCTTCCACTTTTTCCATCTAAATTGATTTTTCAATCTATGATTATAAAGCACTGGTTACTTCCTAATTCTAATTCACTCAATGAAAGACGAAGAAAGAAGATCTTTTTCATATTTTAATTTGTATCAAATTCTAAACATTTCATATATATCTTAATAAAACATTAATGAATCGTATTCATTATATGCCATTTTACTACTAAATTACATATTATATAATATTAAATATTCATTGTATATTTCATACCTTACATACTTATTTATTTTTTAGCATGCATTTATAATTCATTTCAAATAATTCACTGATTGAAAATTTAGCAAACATTTTAAAAACCCTTTTTGATTAGAATAAGGCCCACAAAAAATTATAAAAACTTTGATAATTTTCAGAATAAGAAGTGCCTCTACGATGCTTGGTTCTCGCTCCAGTCCCACATTCACTCCTGTAAAAATGTCTTCACACCAGACAAAACAAGTCACCTTTATTATCATTTGTGCCGTGAGTTTTCTGAACAGATACAACTTGATTTTTTCATAATTTATTATAGCCAGGCTACGAAATAAAACACTTCGTGATCTTGACGGGGAACTGCAAACCCACGTCCAGGCTAGGTTTCAATGCTAAACATGTGCATTGCCGAGTCCCGTATTCACTCCCATGATTGTGTCTTCAAATTAGGCAAAACAAATTTGATTACTTTTGTTGAGTTTTCTCACTAGATACAACTTTATTTTTTTTATATATAATTCACTGTAGCTAATATACGATATAAAATATTTCGTGATCTTGACGGGGAGTCGTGATGCCGAACACGAGCCCAGGGTTGCCACACGGTGAAAAAAACACTAGCTTTTAATGATTCTTAGGTCAATTTAGTGAATTTCTTCAATAACCTAGTGATTTATGTACTGATTTAGTATTTTGTTTAGGCAATATATATATATATATATATATAGAAATAGTGAAAAATCACTAGGGTTTGGCAACTCTGCCTGAGCCCAAGGTTCCAATACTAAACACGTGGCTGGATTGTACGTCAATTCTCACTTATAAATGCAACAGCAGCAGCATCAGCATCCTTCAAATTTTTTCTTGCTTTTTTATAGATTCAAGGGCACATTTGCTGATAATACCCTTAATGTCAGCAACATGTCGATAGATTATTTGTCAATTGTCACTCATAAATGTAATCACGGCAGCGAGAACATCCAGCAGAACTGTCATCTTGCTTTTTCATAAATTCTGCTATATTTCTGCTACAATCTGCTTAATGTCAGCAACGTGTCAATAGATTATTTGTCAATTGTCACTCATAAATATAATCACGGCAGCGAGAACATCCAGCAGAACTGTCATCTTGCTTTTTCAAAGATTCTGCTACATTGCTGCTAACACTACCCTTAGTGTCAGAAACATGTCGATAGATAATTTGTTAATTGTCACTCGTAAATATAATCACGGCAGCGAGGACATCCAGGAGAACTGTCATCTTTCTTTTTCATAGATTGATCCACATATCTACTTATAACACCATACACTTCTGAAATACACTTGGCTCGAATGTCTAGAGGGAGACTGTTTATATCTTTTGAAAGGCACAAACCCAAAGGATCAACTTGAACTGGCTGTACTTGTGTAGGGGTCACGTGTAGTGTCTCATAAGGAATTGAATTAACCTCTGGCATAACCATCTTAGGTAGAATCTTCCGCCTATAGAAAAGATAGAGAAATCTAAAATATTATTTCTGAAAATGGGTTGCAAGTCTTACCCACTGGCATCTCTTCCCACTATCTTCAATTACAGGTTCTTGTCTTTTACTTAAACTCTACTAAAAAAAAAGAAAAAAAAAGATAGTCTCGTTCAGCTGAATGGTTGGTTTAGTCGACCTGAACAGACAAAGAAAATGAATTTTACAGTGAATGGAAAAATCACCAAAATGCCAATTCATTTCTATGAGCCCAATCGCTGAACCTAGATACCAAGAAATTGAATAGAAAGCCTACCGTTCTCTGTCAGGACTTAACTTTAGTTATGCAAGGAATAGGGACTATTTGATTTTTATTGTTGAATTTTATTGATGGCTAACTACAAAATTAACGTTTTTGGTTACAAACATTTTCATAGTATACTGCCGTCTTTCTTTGTAATTTGTTCCTAAAAAATAGTGATTTGTTGACTACAAGAAGTGATTTGTAGAAGGAATTTAAAAATATTCCTCTTTAAAAGAGGAATTTAAACAATAATTAGCATATATACATCAGCTGTGCCACTCCTCCTTCGCCCCCAATCTATCCAAAACTTCATAAAAATAAATTTCATTGACGTGGATTCGAAACTGAGTTCAGTACTGAGCGCAGTAGAAATCAAATACTATCCACTAGGCCATCACCGCACAGGTATGTTAACCGGGACACAACTTACGACCGGGACAAAGGGAATATAAATGACGACCGGGACACTCTAAGAGAAATTACAGACCGGGACACAAATGACGACCGGGACACAGGGAATATAAATGACGACCGGGACACTCAAAGAGAAATTACAGACTAGGACACCGGGACACAAATGACGACCGGGACACAGGGAATACAAATGACGACCAGGACACAGGGACACAACTACAACGGGGACTTCGGGGGCACAGGGAGGATATATAAGTGACGACGGGGACACAGGGAATGTTCGATTAGCAATCACCATCAACAAAGCTCAAGGGCAATCATAAGAATAATGAGGTATAGATCTGAATAAGGATTGTTTTTCCCATGGACAAATGACGACCGGGACACAGGGAATATAAATGACGACCGGGATACTTAAAGAGAAATTATAGACTGGGACACCGGGACACAGGGAATATAAATGACGACCGGGACACAGGGACACAACTACAACGGGGACGCCAGGGGGGACAGGGGGGATATATAAATGACGACCGGGACACAGGGAATATAAATTACGACCGGGACACTCAAAGAGAAATTACAGACTGGGACACCGGGAAACCGGGACAGAGGGAATACAAATGACGACCGGGACACTCAAAGAGAAATTACAGACTGGGATACCGGGACACAAATGACGACCGGGACACAAGGAATATAAATGACGACCAGGACACAGGGACAAAACTAAAACGGGGACGCCGGGGGCGCAGGGGTATATATAAATGACGACGCGGACACAGGGAATGTTCGATTAGCAATCACTATCAACAAAGGTCAAGGGCAATCGTTAGAAAAATGCGGTATAGATCTGAATACGGATTGTTTTCCCATGGACAATTATATGTTGCATGTTCAAGAGTCGGTAAACCTGACAATCTATTTATATGGACAGACAATGGGACAGCAAAGAATGTTGTATATTCGCAAGTTTTACGCAGTTAAAATATATATATATATATATATATATATATATATATATATATATATATATATATATATATATATATATATATATATATATATATATATATATATATATATATATATATATATATATATCACAGGTGGGACACAGGGACACAACTACAATGGCGCGTAACGACTTACGCGCCATATTAGTTACGCGCCATTGTAGTTGTGTCCCTGTGTCCCAAATGTGAATATAGATAGATATATATATGTTTTTAACTACGTAAAACTTGCGAATATACAACATTTTTGGCTGTCCCATTGTCTGTGCATATACAAAGCCTTATATACTTATAATGACGTCATATGCAAACGCTCTTTTTACAAACAAACAAACATGCATACATACAACTTATTTTTATATAGAAAGATAGATAGATAGATGTACATATACAACACAAATTAACTACGTAAAACTTGCGAATATACAACATTCTTCGCTGTCCCATTGTCGCTGCATATAAATAGATTGTCAGGTTTACCGACCCTCGAACATGCAACGTACAACTGTCCATGGGAAAAACAACCATTATTAAGATCTATACCACATTTTTCGATCTTGAGCTTTGTTGATAGTCATTGCAAATGCTAATCGAATTGGGAATTACAATCTTTTGAATTGAAAAGGCAGATCCGTTGGAATCATAGGAATGCGAGGAATAAGAACAACCTCACCCTCAAAAGCCCCTGTCAAGATTGTTGCCTCTATTACGTTTTCCATTGTTTTTTTTTACGGCAAGTCGCGTGCCATTGCAAAGCTTTGGTGGGTTGATATTTCATAACAATATTATTGGTACGCCTATTTTTAGTTCTAGCACGTGTGGTGGAAACCCTGGGAGATCCAGGGAATTTAAAAATTCAGATGGATAATTAACCGCTTCATTTGGTTCCAGAACTGTGTCGACTGACTTGTAAAGGACTGCCTGGTCTCGAATCTTGGTCAAAACAATATTGTTGATTTCGTGGACGTCTATATTTTTGGGTGCAAGAATCGCTCTTTCACTTAGCCATTTATGATTTTTATAATTGGTTAGAATATTCGGAAATACTTTTTCAACCAATTCATTTTTGGACGTCACTAAATTACAGAATTCAGCAGGTAGTTGTATTCGTCCTGAAATTGAGTCTACTGGGAGCTTTCCGTTTCCAATTGCCAGCAATTGATCTGAAAATGTTTGACCAGAGTCATCGTTTTGCAATCGGACACGCATATTTGTAGTTAATTTTAATGTTTTTACGTGTGCCCATAAATTAGAATTTTTCAGGCAAGCATTCATTTCGTCTGCAGGGGTTGATCTAGGTATTATAGGTAATGTTTGCCTGAAATCTCCCGCAAGCAATATTAATGTGCTGCCAAAGGGTTTCAAATCCCTTCGCAAATCTTTCAAACATTGATCCAGAGCCTCGAGCGATTTTTTGTGTGCTATTGTGCACTCGTCCCAAATAATCAGTTTGCATTGCTGCAATACTTTACCCATCCCAGATGATTTGAAAATATTGCACGTGGGAGTTTCTGTAGAATGCAAATTCAGTGGCAATTTCAAAGCGGAATGAGCAGTTCTTCCACCAGGCAGCAACGTTGCGGCTATTCCGGACGACGCAATTGCCAACGCTATATCATTTTTTGATCGAATTGATGCCAGAATCAGTTTTATCACAAACGTTTTACCAGTACCTCCTGGCGCATCCAAAAAGAAAATTTCTCCAACGTTGTTATCGACACAATGCATTATCGTATCATAAATGTCTTTTTGTTCCGACGTTAACTTGGAAATGTTATTTTGTACATACGACAATAGATCACTCGTACTGTAACTTTGTTCACGATCCAATTCTACACATGTCGAAACAGCAGCGGTACGATTAGGTGAAAGCATTCCCAAATGCTGAAGAGGTTTGTTTGCCATACATACGCACAAATCTTCTATAATAACTAAAGTGTAGTTATAAATTTCTGATGTAAAATCAGAAGTCATATCTGATGTCTCTAACCGTTTTCCATGTAGTATATCTTCAGGCGTTTTCGATTTATATTTTCCCCATAACTCTGTAGGAGCTGAAAGAGAGCAAGTTGTTAGAATGATTCCAAACAATGCACGAATTTGACTTGGAGTTGACGTTTCGCACGCGTCATTGATGCAGTTATCCCAGTGTTGGTCATTCTCCAATAAATTCAGAGCGTAGCTCTGAGTTATCCCAGTGTTGGTCATTCTCCAATAAATTCAGAGCGTGGCTCAAATACTCAAAGGACGTCGGACCGGGTACATTCACCAAAAGCAGGCGTAGAAACAAGCATTCATGTTGATTGGGGTGAACGGTGTAGAGTCTTCCTATCGTGGTATCTTTGAAGATGGTAGGTTGGCCGTCGACTGACTTACCCTGTTTCCGACGTTCAAATACTTTATTTTTAGTATTCCACGTGTAATGCGAAGGCACTTCAGTATACAGCAGTTTTTTGCAAAAGAATCATTTTTGCATAGCGAAAAGAAAGCAGTTAACTTTGTATCCGGTGGATTCAGGGCTCTTTGTTGCACGTTGGATTCCGAAAAATAAACACGTTGACCATTTTGTAAATGTACCGCTAAGTGAACAACAGCTGGACTACGTTCATGTATCGGAAATGAAAGAATTCGCCGAACAGCTTCATTACTGCTTATGTATCTTCCAGCCTGATATTGTACGATTTCGTCGATATCTTTGATTTCGGACTGCAAGCCAAAAACTGCCATGTCACTGCCTTCGTTGACGTATTTACATATGTATTTGATTGCCTTTACGGAGTTACAGTATTCAACGTTTATGTGTGCATTAAATGTTTTTGATAATAATGGGGAATATGGAACAACCCACTGGTTATCTACTCCGATGGTGGTACCGTTACGCTTCTTTATTATTGCTGTGTTACCACCATCTTCAGTAGATCTTCTTCTATATTGTGGGTAACCATCATTGCCAGTAATTGTTTTGGGTACTAAAAGTCGAGGATATTGCTTTGTGCACCTTCCTTTGGCCATGCATGGTGAATTTTCGTTCAGTGCACCGCAAGGTCCATGTATCATATTTTTTACAACAATATCATATAACCCCTTATCGACATTTTCCATCAGGTATTTCAGCGGAAATCACATCATCAATTTCGTTAGAAGTAATTTTATAATGTAGCCAGATTAGTATATGTGCGTGTGCCAATCCTCGTTTTTGCCATTCCACTGAGTACATCCAGCATCGCACTGACCCAAACACTTCAAGTTTTACTATGTAGTTTATCAGTGATTTCACCTTTTGCCGGAAGACACGGGCCATAATGTCATGTCTATGAACCGCAGATTGTCCTTGAAGTAAAAGCTGCTGTATCTCGTCCCAAGATTAATTACATGTAAATGTAATAAATAAACCTGGACGACCATAGAGACGAACATACGCAATAGCATCTTGAGCATATTCATGCATATGACGGGGACTGCCAGCATATGACGAAGGTAAAATCGTTAATCTTCCAACGTTTGTGGTATTACCGTCATTTACAACTGCATCTCGCAAATGAATGTATTGTTCAGAGCGGAGCTTGGTCTGATTCAGACGGATAAATAGCAAACGTTCGGATTCAATTTTTGCATACATATCAACGACGTATTGGTGAAACAATTGACGGCATTTTAAAATATAATTGTCTTCATCCTGCCGAATCATTAGTCTATAGGAATAATAATGCATTGCACTGCATTTCTTATTCATTTCTTTGTTAGTGGCTGGATTTATCAATTTAATATTAAAGTGACAGCCGTCGGCTCCATCCCAAAAAATGATAGGATATTGTAGGGCATCGTAGCATCGATGAGTTTCAGCAATTCTTACCAACTGAGCGTTTCGCTTATGAAGAATAATATCTCGAGGTAAAAACTGATCACCCACCATAACGATTGCCACTTCGTCGATAGTTGGAGCAATGTATCTACGCACATGTTCGCCAGTAGGCGTTTTGTCAGCGGAAATAACAATTTTATGCGTATCAGTAGGCATCAAATCGATAGCTGTTTTGAACAGATGCACTAAATCATTATTTTCGTGGAAAAGACGTTACAATTCGGAAACGATAGTCCTTTCAACGTCGGGAAACATTTCGCAACGTGCATTCAATTCAGAATTGCTATCACTGATGAAGTACAGTTGTAAAAATTTATGATTCTCACCTGAGAATGGTAGAAGGGACCCTGCTTTATGATAAATTTGCTCTTTTACTTTGAAAGTAGGCATAAATCGATCTTGATTTTCGATTTGGGCACCAAACGACGTCATTTGGAAACATGAGTTATATTTTCTGATGTTTGATAAAAAAAAATAAACGCTTAGATTCTGACGTAGTTCCAGTAAGCAAAGTCTTCAACGGCTCTGGGGGTGCAGCCGGTTGAGGAAGTTTAACTTTTCCTGAGGCGCAACACATTCCCATTGTTTCACCATTAAATTTCAAGGCCTTGCAGTAGGGACAAATTTTAGACATAGTCCCGAACACATCTACTATATTCATCGACTGGGCTGTACCTGAATGCCAGGCGATAACTTTCAGGTTGCTCTGATTCCTCGGCACGCTTTCTTTTCTTACTTTCTCTATCAGCAGCAAGCCTGATTTCTTGCTGTTCTTGTGATTCCTCGGCACGCTTTCTTTTGGCATAATCTCTTGAAGCCGCAAGCCTGTTGTCACGTTGCTCTTGTGATTCCTCGACACGCCTTCTTTTTTCACTTTCTCTTTTAGCAGCAAGTCTGGTTTCGTGATGCTCAGGTAGTTCCTCGACACGCCGTCGTTGCCGTAAATTGCACATTCCTAATCTGGCATTATCTTTTGAAGCCGCAAGCCTGTTTTCACGTTGCTCTTGTGATTCCTCAACACGCCTTCTTTTTTTACTTTCTCTTTCAGCAGCAAGTCTGGTTTCGCGTTGCTCTGGTAGTTCCTCGACACGCCTTCGTTGACGTAAATTGCACATTCCTAATCTGGCCCTTTCTCTTTGAACCGCAAGGCTGGTTTTGCTTTTTGGTAACATTTTATAACATTGACAGTTGGAAAAATCTTCACGTGCCAAGTTTTAACAATTTATAATAAGCCTCAAAATTTTAAGTATCTGTTTTAAGGTTTTCAAATTACTTTAATCTATTGTCAAAATATTCCGAAATATTTATCCAATTCCCAGTTTTTACATTTTAGTTTGTTTTCTTTTTCTTCTTTATTTTTCAGACGTCATATGCAAACCCTCAACACAAAAATACATACAACTTATTTTTATATATATAGAAGATATAATCTGGCGTAACAGACATAGTGTAACAGGCATAACACACAAACAACTTATTTATCATGAAGAGAGAAATCACCAATGCAACAGCACAAACACATAAAAAAAAAAAAAAAGAGACAGAAGGAGAAAAGGAAGACTGTTTTCCCAAAATAGTGATTAATATAGACCAGCACTTGAATGAGGCCTTAACCCTACTCATCCATACAATCACATAGGTCAAACAGCATAGCCAAACACAATCAACCATAAAGAATAATCCATGGACAGGCAGTCATGTCGTCAATAAGTATAAGTCGTCATTTACCAAACAATAGAAAAAATAATAAAGATTTATCTATATATATATATATATATATATATATATATATATATAGATAAATATATATATCCTGGGAAAAATACGAATTCTTTCTTAAGGTTGTGACCTATTTAGATCGTCTTTGCATTCAAAAATGTTAATTTACCAGTTTTGATAAGAAAATAAACTATATAGCCGATTTCCATGCCAAGTCCTGTCATTGCTACGCGACAGCCTTGTCTATATTGATTCTTATTATTTTTCATTTTTTTTATTCACTTATTTTTTAATTGCAGGCAAATCGAGCCTCTTCTTGATGCCATTGCGTCACCATAGGTTATATACAACCTTTATGAGAAAAATACAAATTCTTGCTTAAACTTGTGACCTTTTTAGATCGTTTTTTGGGGGCCGGAAATGTCAATATGCCAGTTAAGAAAACAACTATCTAGCCAATTTCAATACGGGCCCCGGCACCCAGCAAGTGGTAAGCTTGTATATACTGATTCTCGTTCTATGTAACAACCTCCAAATCAGTGAGATTTGTTTGTTGCTCCTTCTTAGTAAAAAATAGAGGGCTCTCATGGAAAACACAGAACGTTGAAGGGTCCCAATTCAGTTCATTCGGGTTTATTAAAAAAAATTATAACAGTCATAACATACATAATCTCTCATCTCTATGCAAAAAAATGCATGCTGAGTCCCTTATCACCTCAAAAATAAATACACACTTTGGCTCTCCCTCCACTCCTCGATACAACCATAGCCTCTACCAACAAATGACTTTTAATGAAAAGTTGCGTTGTTTATGGCATCTTTGTAGAATTGTACTTGGTTTTGAGCCACATTTTGATTGATTGGTTTTGAGCCACATTTTTGTTAGCACTGAAGATCGTGATGGTGTTGTTACAACATAGTAATATTTCATTTGTCCTTCACTTTCATTTTTGACTCGGTATGATTTTTGTTGTCGCTTGCTTTCTAACTGTACAATTTTCGTTTTCTACTCCATTTTTGACACGTTTTGATAATCACTTTCTTTTGAATGGTCTCAAAGATACAGTAATAAAAGACATTAAATTGCGCAGAGAAAAAATAACTGGTAATTGTAAAGATGTTTGTATATGGTTTAACAAGAGATTACAACAATTTAAAAACTTCAAAAAAGACAACCAAAAGTTTGAATCTTAGTATAAATCGTTGTTAGAAATTGTACTAATTTCAATAATCAGATATCTTTGAAAAGAGACAGTATGAAAAGACATTAAATTGCTTGAAGAGCAAAAAAAACGGTAATTGCAAAAATACTTTATAAATTTTAACAAGGGATTGCAACAACTAAAAAACCTTAAAAAAGAAAACCAAAATGTTAAAGCTTAGTAAACAATCGGTGTTTAAAAAAAAATTAGTTATGTGGGTGACGTCATTTTTATATATATCAGTATTGCAATGACGTTGTCACACTTGTCACGCTTATGTGGAAAAATTGAAGATTTTCATATATAGAGAAGTTTATGTTAAATTGCTTAAAGAGAAAAAAAAATGGTAATTGCAAAAATATTTGCATATATTTTGACAAGGGATTTCAACAATTCAAAAACTTAAAAAATGAAAACCAAGAAGTTTGATGAGTTATATCAGTCTCCCCCTCCTCCACCACAAGAGTGAATGTATCGTTTTTATATCTATGATGCATACAACATTACAAATAGAAAGTATTTAAGATATGAAAAAAAGCTGAAATTTTTTATGTTCAGTTCAGAATCGCAAAAGTTATTATGTAAAGTGATAAAATATTTATGGTGTCAGAGCAACAATTTTAATGTTTTAATTCAAACTAGTAAAATACCTCACAATTTTGAAATTAGTTTTTTCTTTATAAAAACAACTTGTTACATGAATAAGACCTACAGGTTTGAATGTAACCAGCTATATAATGCCTTTAGGAAGGCCTAAAAAACGAACACATTTGAAAATCAAAACCTGGACTAGATAA
The DNA here is from genome assembly GCF_032884065.1 of Artemia franciscana. Taxonomy (NCBI): domain Eukaryota; kingdom Metazoa; phylum Arthropoda; class Branchiopoda; order Anostraca; family Artemiidae; genus Artemia; species Artemia franciscana. The sequence goes on from NC_088864.1 coordinate 57,326,298, forward strand.
ATCATTGGAAGAAATAGATATTTTTGTCCCACCACCTGAACAATTAAAAGAAACAAAAATTCGGCAATATGTCTTTCATAATGACAAAAGACAAGCCGAGGCAAAAGAAGGAGTTTTTGTCTCACCACCTGAACAATTAAAAGAAACAAAGGTTCGGCTACATGTCTTTTATAATGATAAAAGAGAAGCCGAGGCAAAAGTTAAAGATACAATGAAAAAAACGTAATTTTACAAAGGCACTACTTCCAGTTTAAGGGCCATTTGGTCGGCATGACATCAAGAAAAGGCTCAAATTGTCTACGTTTAGAAGACAAGCAACAATGACAATTGCCTCGTGTCGAGTACCGGGTGCTATATAAACTGCTAGCAACTTAGCAAGATAGCTTCAGTACTATAGGTACATTCATACTTCAATAATTTATGCATTTATCTAGGATATTTAAACATAATTATAGATATATTATCATATATAAAATAAAATCCTTACAGAAGGTTCAAAGAAATAAAAAAAAAAATAAACAATTTGCTCGAATTTGAAAATAAAGACCAAATAAATCAAGCTTGTGTTTTTCCAATTCGTTGAAACCCTATTATGTTGATATAGTAAAAATAAATTGCTAGAAACTTCAATAGTGCACCAACAAGCTACATTTTCATCAGTTAAAGGCTCATGTCCCTATTACTAAAACGCCATGCTTTCCGCCATGGTGTTAGTCATGGTGTCCGCCATGGTATAGTAAAAACAAAAATTGCTAGAAACTTTAATAGTGTGCCTGTTACAAACATGTTATGTTTTCATCAGCACTACTTTATGTCCAGCCTACCGACTACTAGAACGCCTGTTCTAGTAGTAGTTCAGGCGTCAGTAGTTCAATAATTCATTTAATTCTCAGTAGTCAGTCATTCAATAGGAACTTTAATAGTGTGCCTTTTACAAGCATGTTACATTTTCATCAGCACTACTTTCTGTCCAGCCTACCGACAACTAGAAAGCCTCTTCTAGTAGTTCTACTAGGTGTTCTAGTAGTCGTGTTCTAGTAGTATGTTTTGTCATGCAAATTTCTGGAGGCGTCAGTAGTTCAATAATTGATAGCACATACTTTTCAGCAATTAAAAATTAGACAACAGTATTATTTATATAGACGATTATAATTTGTAAAGACGTATTTATATACACGTGAAATTTTTAACATTCCGTTCATCTTACAGCAGAATATACTTCTTGAATTTTAATATTCTTAAGTTAACTAAACATTGTCTCAAGTAAGAGCCGTTTTTAGATGCCAGTAGCTAGTATATCACTTTTAAGCTACAATTTAAGCAGAATTATAATTAAAAGCTTTTAAACTAGTAACAAGCATTAACTTATTAAGAAAACTAAAGCAAAATTTCCTGGTAATATTTTGTAAATAAATTTTTGGGGCTTTTTTTCAAACCACATTTCGTATTACACTTGGAATAAGAACTGTGAACCATTTCTGACTCTCAATTCAAAGGTACATTTTGCTATTCCAAATAAAAACAGAAAGAAAAGTGAACTTTCTATTTAATGCTTGTGTACACTTTTCTGTTTTTCTTGTTCAATTCTATTTCTTTCTATCTTTGAACACTCATAAGAATTGACATTAGGAGTGACAATTTGTGACATTAAATTTACATGTTAAGCTACACATCCGTGAAAAATTAAGTTTAATCCTATTTTTAGAATACCAACAGATTAAATAGAGCAGGATAACATTGGATTTAGACAAAAAGCTAAATAAATGAAAAACATTTGCTTTGAAAAAAAAAACTTAAGGAAAATCATTCGTATATTCAATCTTTAATAAAATTAAATAAAAAACATAAGTTTTCTCAAATGAAACTAAAGAGTGAAATTCAAACTACTCATTTTCAGCTATAATAAAGGGCAATTATCGATCACAAGTTTCACCGAACAGAACATCATCGATTGAAAGTTCTGAGTTAGCCAATGATTTTATAGCTCAAAAAACATTTCCAACTCCTCAGTTTCAAAGGATGTACTGCTGCGTGGTGGAAAATTCCCCCCTAAACATATAACCCCCTCTTGAATAGAATCTCAAAATTCACATGTAAGCAATCAATATAATTACCAATTACCGACCGCAAGTTTCACCGAATAGATCATCATCGAGTGAAATTTCTGAGCTAGCCAATGATTTTATAGCTCAAAAAACATATTTCCAACCCCTCAGTTTCCAAGGACGTACTGCTGCGAGGTGGATTATTCCCCCCCCCCCCATAAACATATAACCCACTCTAGAATAAAATCTCAAAATTCATATGTAAGCAATCAATATAATTACCGATCGCAAGTTTCACCGAATAGAACATCATCGAGTGAAATCTGAGCTAGCCCATGATTTTATAGCTCAAAAAGCATATTTCCAACCCCTCAGTTTCTAAGGAAGTACTGCTGCGTGGTGGAATATCCCCCCCCCCCTCTAAACATATAATTCCCTCTTGAATAAAGTCTCAAAATTCACATATACGCAATCAATATAAAGCTAACGCTTTTTTTCTGCGACAGTTCTGACCTTTTTTTTGAGTAATTACATATACATACCCTAATATTGGTTTCGTAAATAATATTGAGTTCTCATAATTCACACAAAAATCAGTATAAATTTAACTTTTTTTTATCTACAATAGTTTTAGGCTTTACTTTGTTTTCATATAGAGTACCTTGTTTTTAAACTATCACTAAATAAAAAAGCAATTTTTTTCAACTGAAAGAAAGCAGCAACATTAAAACTTAAAACGAACAGAAATTATTACGTATATTAGGGGATTTGCCCCCTCGTCAATACGTCGCTCTTTAAGCTAAAGTCCGAATTTTGTCGCAATTCTTTAAGAATGACCCCTAAATCACAAAGGCAGTTTAATTAAAATAAATAGCTCTTTTGAAAGTACTAAAAAAACTTTCGCGTAAAGAACGAGGTATTGACGAGGAGGCAAACACCCATAATATATGTAATTATTTCTGTTTGTTTTAAGTTTTAGTGTTGCTCCTTACTTTCAGTAGAAAAAACTTGTTTGTTTTATTTAATTTCTGATCGTTTTTAAGTGACGTTGGGAAATCCAGCGCCCTATTCATGGAAAATTAACTTCCCCCATGAAAAATTTCTCCAAGAAAAGATCTCCCACGTAACCTCTCCACCCCAACAGAAAACAATCCCCCCCTGAAAACGTATGTATACTTCCCAATAACCAATACTATATGTAAATAACGGCCAGAGTTCAAAACTTGCAGCCTTTCCCCCAGGGACTGTTGGGGATTAAGTCATCCTAAAAAACATAGTTATTGGATTTTTCGAATATACAGAACAAAATGGCCATCTCCAAATTTTTATTGGGTGACTTTGGAAAAAACTGAGCGTGAGAGGGGGCCTAGTTACCCTCCAATTTTTTGGTCACTTAAAAAGGGCACTATAACTTTTAATTTCCGTTCGAATACGTCATCTCGCAATATTCTAGGACCACTGGGTCGATACGATCTCCATTGGAAAAAAACAACAAAAAAAAGAAATAAACACGCATCCGTAATCTTTCTTCTGACAAAAAATACAAAATTCCACATTTTTGCAGATAGGAGCTTGAACCCTCTACAGTAGGGTTCTCTACCCTACTAAGCCATTACTATGGGGAGATTTTTGATGCTAGGCTTCCCCCTTTACTCAGGCATATGAAAAATTCTACCCATATTTTGATTTTATATTTATGGTCAAAAGCCTTGTTCTAAAATTGAGCCTTCTGTCCCAATCAAGATCTTATCTGTTGGCTTGGTTCTCGTAACTGATAACAGAGCAAATTGTTAATATAGAACTTACAATGGAGGAAAACCGGGCGGGTGCAATGCTTCCGTCATTCCATTTTGGCAATTTAATAGCCTAACATTTCCGTTAGTATGATTCAGTGGTTGAGCGATTCCACTAGGCAGATTCAAACACTGCATTGGTAAACTTTGACTGCTTTGTTTCCAAGTTGCACAATCGTCATGCATTTCTTCTTTTACAGGAGTTCCCTCGTTTCTTGAACTATCTGCGTCATCCGTCCTAAAATTAATTGAATACAACAATCAACGGGAACTACTGTTTTAATATGAGAAGTGGGTAAAACAAAATTAATCATTGTTTTCATCTAAATACCTAAAAGAAGCAAAAAATTTTATGAAGCCATTATCTCGTATTTACTGATCATTTACACTGAGTACACGGGTGGATACCAGACAGGATCGTCAATTAGGGAGAGGGGGTGAATTCTCTAGTTTTGGTTCAAAAATTGTGCAAGAATTATCATGTGATATATTCTAGAAAAGAGCGTAAAGAACTACTGGTGTTGTATTGGTTTTAAGTGCGGCAGCAAATAAATGACTTGTAGATTGGGAGCCAATCAACGATCCTATTTTACAAGCATGTTTAGCGACTACTTCGGTAAAAATGACGGTTACATCTGAGTTTGCACATAAAAATGAATCAAGTGGTTCTGATCAAGACATTTTCTGTCAGTTGCAAAGTAGTGTCACCAGTAAGGTCCACAGATACGACTCATCAGTCGTTTGCATGATTTCAGTGCGAAAGTTGGTTGCAACAAGGATTATGCACCAACAGTGATCGGCCCACAAGAACTTGAGGAAATAAGCGATAACAGTTTGTCTTTGATAGATTTTTGAGCTACTTATGACTGAACCGTGGGGGGTACATTGTTTCCAAATAATACTATTCTTAAATCTATACGGTACTACCTGACAACACCACCTGAAACGAGATTGACCATATACTCGTCAGCAAGCGCTGAAGATGGATCCTTAAAGATGTTAAGGTCTACCACGGAGGGGAATGTTTTTTCCAACCGTCGATTAATGAGACCTCCAGTGCCAAAACCCAGAGCAATGACGCAGTAACTAAGGCCTAAGGGATAGCAGCACGTGCAACTACATGTCACGGGTGATAAACGTTTATGCTGCCGTATCAAGTTTGCAGATGCGTTATGACTATTCTCAGTTGTTATTTACAAAGTCAGTACGCAATTAGAGAACTTCTGAAATAAGTTCTGCGTGTAGGAAGTATCAGTCAAACTCTATATGAGCATTGTTTTTGGCTTTACCTGTAATAGGTCTATGAAACGGTTAAATCTGTAAACTTAACGAAAGTATTGGTTTCTTTTAACTAATTAAAATTGTTTAAGTTATTCATAGTTTCGACAATAAGTTTAAAATAAAAACCATACATTTTATAAATTGAAAAGAGACACAAAAAATGGAAGATGCAGAATTCGCAAAATCAAAACTTCTAAATCGAAGAAGCCACAGAACAAGTTTTATTTTTGAAAACCTAATATTAGCTCCAGCTTTGGGAAGACCAAGACTTGTTAATCAGCGTTAGAAATAAAATTATATCTTGTCTAGAGAAAGTTATCTCTAGATCCTTTTTATCCTAAAGTCTATGTAAAAAAGATCAAATGCGCCCCCACAAGAATTCTTACGACCACCCCTTCCATAAAAACATATATCATGAAAGTCGATGCGCGGATGATAACTATAGAAATTATTTCTTAGTATACGGTTTGATTTCATATATAGAAGAGTGTATGTCTCCTTGCTTGTTTTTCATGGCATTAAAATTCAAAAATTTAATAAACATAAAAATTAAATTGTAAAAAAATAAAAGATCGGAACTTCTATTTCGAAATCAAGATTTCGTTGTTGTTTCCCAAAAATTTCTGAGTGATGTGGAAATTTTGCAGAGGTTATTGAAGAGATAATATGAATTTCTATCTACATTCAAAGTTCTTTGATTTCTAAAAAGTTATGTTTCGAAGCTAAGGCACAGAAGGAGTTCTATTTCTGGAAAACCAATGTCAGTTCCAGTTCTGGAAAAAATTCTGTGTCTTTTCCAGAAAAAGTTACCTCTAAGAAGTCAAAAATATCAATGGTCGATGACAACTTTAAAGATTATTTTCGGATGTAGAACAATATATGTCTTCTTGCTTAATTTCTTAGTATTGAAGTCCAAAATATCATAAAATTTAAAATCACAAATTTTAGAAGAAAAAAATAAACTGGAACTACCATTTCGAAACCAGGATTTTCATAATTAGTTCCCAAAAAATTATGAGATATACGGAAAATTTGGCACAAGTTGTTGAAATTTAGCACAAGTTGTCGAAGAGACAATATAAAGTTCTCTCTTTTTTTAAAGTTAGTTGATTTCTAAAAAGTTAAGCTTCAAATAAAGGACATTTTAATACGATAAAATAAAGGGAATTTGTCGAAACTTCAAAATAAAAGAAGGCACAGATGAAATTTTATTTCCGGAAAACCAATGTCAGCTCTAGTTCATAAGATCAAGATGTATCTATTCGCATTGGGTATTTCTTTACACCATGTCTTGAAAAGTAAGTTTACCTCCATGGTGTCATGGAAATTGGTGCACAATGGCAACCTTAGAAAATGTTTCTTAGCCTACAGTCCATTTTCGGATATAAATGTGTACATGTCTTCTGGCTTAATTTTCACAACACTAAAAGTCCAAATATAATAAATATAAAAACTTAAGTTTTTTTGAAAAAAAAATCGGAACTGGATTGAAATTCAGAATTACTGTATTATTTCCCAGGAATGTAATAGATATAAGGAAATTTTGCTTGGTTTTCGAAGAGATAATATGAATCACTATCAGTATTCAAAGTCGTATGATTTCTAAAAAGCTTAGCTTCGAAACTAGGACATTTTACTCAGACGAAAAATAGGAACTTCGTAAAATCAAAAGTTAAAAAAGAAAGACATAGAAAAAATTTATTTCTTGACAACTAATATCAGATCCAGTTCCTAGAAGAACAAAATTTGTCCATAGGCGTTGCAAAAAAAAAATCTCTACCATGTCTAGGAAAAGTTAGCTCTAACATATCAGAAAACTTGATGCGTCATGACAACTTTGGAGATTATTTCGAAGTGAACAAAAAAATTCATATATAAAAAACTCAACCTTTCTTTCATTATAGCCATAGCAAGCGGAACTGAACCAAACTTTTCTAACAGCCTACAAAAAGAGACACAGAAGAAATTTATTTCTGGAAAACTAATATCAGATCCAGTTCCTAGAAGAACAAAATTTGTCTATAGGCGTTGCAAAAAAAAATCTCTACCATTTCCAAGAAAAGTTAGCTTTAACATATCAGAAAACTTGATGCGTCATGACGACTTTGGAAATAATTTATAAGTGAACAAAAAAAAATAGTGTATAAGAAAGTTTATGTCATATTGCGTACTTTCTATAGTACTCCTCGATTAAAGTACAAGAGGGATGATATCAAAAATTTAAATTATTGGAGGATGTGCCTTAGTCATCTCAACCGTTTTTTTATTATACCCAGCAAGCGGAATTGAACCACACTTTTCGTACAGCCTAGTGTCTGAGATACAGTCTGTCAGTCGGGTATCCAAACAATCCGTAGGCTATTTACCGGCAGTCTATAAGAGGCATTGAAGCACGAAATAATCACAATTAGTACTAATTCTCCGTAATTTACATGCCGAAATTTTTTTTTTTATATAAAGCTCAAGTAAAAGCTTATGCCTAGCAAAAAGAAGGAGTAAAAAGAAATAAAGGCAAAAAAAAACAGACTTACGTTACCGTGAATTCAAGCATTTCAGCAACGTGATCTGCACTGTTTGCATCACTGTAAAATAAAAAATACAGCATATTATTTGAAAAAACATCTTACCCTAGTTGCAGCAGGAGCGAATAAGAGATATTGGTTTCTGGTAATTCTGTGGCAGATATTGGCCTTTAAGGTCAAGGGGCGGATCTAGAGCCAAATCTTGGGGAATACCCAATGTGACAAGGGTGCCAATGAGCAAAATCTTGGGGGTGTGAATGTAACAAAGGTGTCAATAATTGACAAAATTAATTTTAAAATAAGAGTAAAAGAAGAAAATAAACAAGGAATGAAGGCGTCACCCCAAGATTTATAAAGAAAGAGAGGTCAAATTTTCACTGATTACTTCTACTGTGTGAAATTTTAAACCAGTAAAAAGAAGAAGAAATTAAATCTCAACTGATTGCTAATATTGAAATTTTAAACCGGTATAAGGAAAGAGAGGTTAAATTTGAACTGATTGCTTCTAATGTGTGAAATTTTAAGCCAGTGAAAAATGAAGAAAAACTAAATCTCAACTGATTGCTCCTACGATATGAAATTTTAAGCCGGTATAAGAAAGAGAGGTTAAATTTCAACTGATAGCTTGTATTTTGTGAAATTTTTCGCCAGTAAAAAAAAATGAAATATTTAATCTTAACTGATTGCCAATATTGAAATTTTAAGCCGGTATAATGAAAGAGTGGTTAAATTTCAACTGATTGCTTCTAATGTGTGAAATTTTAAGACATTAAAAAAAGAAGAAAAATTTAATCTCAACTAATTGTTCCCCTATTGTATGAAATTTTAAGCCGGTATAAAGACAGAAAGGCTAAATTTCAACTGATTGCTTTTACTAAGTGAAATTTTTATCCAGTAAAAAAAAAAAAAAAAAAAAAAAGAAAAAAAAAAGAAGAAAGATTATATCTCAAATGATTACTTCAACTGAAATTTTAAGCTGGTATAAAGAAAAAAAAGCTTAAATTTCAACTGATTGCTTCAACTGTGTTAAATTTTAAGCCAGTAAAAACAATTAAAAATTAAATTTCAACTGATTGTTTCTACTTTGTTAAATTTTAAGCCACTATAAAGAAAGATAAGTTAGACTTCAACTGTATGAAAAGAATGAGGGGGTTATCCCCTCCTCAAAACCTCGCGCAAGACGCTAAAGTTTGAATTTTATCCCAATTCTTCAAGAGTAACTCCTGAAACACAAAGGTTGCGCAAGCAGAACAATAAGCCATTTTTTTGAAGTATCAAAAACTGAAACATGAAGAGCAAGGTATTGAGGAGGGAGAACCCCCCTTCATATAAGTTATAGTTTCTGTTTATTTTAAGTTTTAATGTTGCTCGTTACTTTCAGTTGAAAAACTTGTTTTTCACTTATTTAATCAAACAGTTCGTGGTAACAAACTGTAGTAAGGAGCGACCCGGCTCAATAGTAACCGAAACTCTGAAAAATGGAATTTTGATACCAATAGTTATATCAAAAGAATCGAATTTTAATGCTGATTTTAAATATACAAGTTTCATCAAGATCAGTTATACCCATCAAAAGTTACGAGCCAGAGAAAATTTGCCTCATTTTAGAAAATAGGGGGAAACACCCCATAAAAGTCATACAATCTTAACGAAAATCACACCATTAGATTCAGCGTATCAGAGAACCTTATTGTAGAAGTTTCAAATTCCTATCTACAAAAATTTGGAATTTCGCATCTTTTGCCAGAAGAGAGATCACGGATGCGTGTTTATTTGTTTTTTTTTGTTTGTTTGTTTTTTTCAGGGGTGATCGTATCGACTGAGTGGTCCTAGAATGTCGCGAGAGGGCTCATTCTAAAGGAAAATGAAAGTTCTAGTGCTCTTTCTAAGTGACCAAAAAAATTGGACGGCACCTAGGCCCCCTCCCACGCTCATTTTTTCTCAAAAGTCACCGGATCAAATTTCTGAGATAGCCATTTTATTAACCATAGTCAAAAAACCTAATAACCGTGTCTTTAGGGACGACTTACTCCCCCACAGTCCCCGTTGGGGGGGGGGCGGCTGCAAGTTACAAACTTTGACCTGTGTTTATATATAGTAATGGTTACTGGGAAGTGTACAGTCGTTTTCAGGTTTTTTTTTTGTTTAGGGGAGATTTGAGGGGGGGGTTACGTGGGAAGATATTTCCATGGAGAAACTTGTCATGGGGGAAGAGAATTTCAACGAAGCAGGATTTTCTAGCATTATTTGAAAAAACAATGAAAAAATCAGTATGAAAAGTTTTTTTTCTACTGAAAGTAAGGAGCAGCATTAATACTTAAAACGAACAAAAATTATTACGCATATGAGGGGCTTACCTCCTCGTTATACCTCACTCTTTACGCTAAAGTATTTTTAGTAATTTCAACTATTTATTCTACGGCCTTTGTGATTTACAGCTCATTCTTAAGGAATTGGGACAAAATTTAAGCTTTAGGGTAAAGAGCGAGGTATCGACGAGGGTTGAACCCCTTCATACACGCAATAAAAACATACGAATATAGAAATTCGTTACGTCAATTAATTCGTAAGTTACGTATATTTTTTACCAATGAAAACGTTTGTAAAAAATTAAAAGTTGTAGTTACTTTTTTAAGTAATCAAAAAATTGGAGGGCAACTAGGCCTCCTCCCTCACTCCTTTTTTCTCAAAATCTCCCATTAATTGCAATTAATTAATATGCAAATTTCGTTTTAATTATTTATGTGCGGAGAGTCAAAATCAAAACATGCATTAATTCAAAAACGTCCAGAAATTAAATAAAAAAAAAACAAGTTCTTTTTAAATGAAAGTAAGGAGCAACATTAAAACTTAAAACGAACAGAAATTACTCCGTATATGAAAGGGGCTTTTCCTCCTCAACGCCCCACTCATTACGCTAAAGTTTCTTACTGTTTTAAAAATAGAGTTAAGAGAAAGAGTCAAACTTTAGCGTAAAGAGAGGGGCGTTGAGGAGGAAAGAGAGGGGCGTTGTTTTTTTATATTTAATAACATAATAGATCCAGCTGTTTAGCTCAAACCTGTTCTAATTCAACTGGATTTCTCTAGAAGCCACCCAATTAGTGTCAAGACTGGCTTTGAATAAGTATCCATTTATTTCTATGTGTTTTCCATAGAGACAAGTGCACTTTACAGTGCATTTGTGAGTTATGATAATCTTGGATGGCATTCAATAGCCGCTCCATAGGTATAAATAGATTCATTCTTAAGAGGGGTATGGAGTGTTAAACATAATTTATACAACTCTTGTATACAGCTATGGCCCTTATAATATTGTTGGTTATGTTAGTTTGAGATACTTTCTTCAAGGAACTGTTTACACGTATTTAGCAAGAAACTGAAAAAATGATCAGACAGACTTTTCTTTGTAGGGGAGACTTGGAGCACTTGGGACGTTTTGTCCCAAGTATAAAACTAGTTTTATACTTGGGACTAGGTCGTTTTGTACTTGGGACATAGTTTAATACTTGGGCCGCCAGGGTTTCCATATATTTTTAAAGTTAAATATAGTCATATAATATTACAAAAAGAAAAAAAAGTTTACATGTTAGAATGTTTACAATACATTATATACAGACATGTCACTCGAAAAAATAGAGTATCCGGCTTGGCGTTCAGTTTGGCCAGTTGGTTCTGGGTTTGGCAGCTTCTTTGCAACTTAAAACTTCTCAAACCGGTACGGAGCTTTGTAGCTGCATATTTCTGAAAAGGAGCAACCCTTTTAAAGTAGCGGACATCAAACTCGCTCTTACCAACTTTGACAACTTCTCCTAGACTGTAAAATTTTCCACGTTTTTCATCTTCCAGGACAAGGACAAAGTCCTCACACTGTATCTCCATTTCCTCAATCTTATTCTCCATGGTTTCATGAGATGTTGATGGGTGTTCGCTTTCAGCTTCACTGCTAGCACTTACACAGTTCTCTTATTCTGAAGATGTATCAAACAGTTCGTGGTAACGAACTGTTACCACGTAAGGAGCGACCCGGCTCAATAGTAAAAATTGAATTTTGATATCAATAGCTACATCAAAAGAATCGCATTTTAATGCTGATTTTAAATAAATAAATTTCATCAAGTTTAGTCTTACCCATCAAAAGTTACGAGCCTGAGAAAATTTGCCTTAGGATCTTAACGAAATTGACACCATCAGATTCAGCGTATCAGAGAACCCTACTGTAGAAGTTTCAAGCTCCTATCTACAAAAATGTGGAATTTTGTATTTTTTGCCAGAAGACAAATCACGGGTGCGTGTTTATTTGTTTGTTTGTTTTTTTTTTTTCTTCTTCTTTTTCCCAGGGGTCATCGTATCGACCAAGTGGTCCTAGAATGTCGCAAGAGGGCTCATTCTAACGGAAATGAAAAGTTCTAGTGCCCTTTTTAAGTGACCAAAAAAATTGGAGGGCATCTAGGCCCCCTCCCAAGCTCATTTTTTTCCCAAAGTCAACGGATCAGAATTTTGAGATAGCCATTTTGTTCAGCATAGTCGAAAACCATAATAACTATGTCTTTGGGGGTGACCTACTCCCCCACAATCCCTGGGGGAGGGGCTGCAAGTTACAAACTTTGACCAGTGCTTACATATAGTAATGGTTATTGGGAAGTGTACAGACGTTTTCAGGGGGATTTTATTTTGTTTGGGGGTGGGGCTGAGGAGAGGGGGCTATGCTGGAGGATCTTTCCTTCGAGGAATCTGTCATGGGGGAAGAAAAATTCAATGACAAGGGCGCAGGATTCTCTAGCATTACTATAAGAAAACAATGAAAAATAAACATGAAAACGTTTTTTCAAATGAAAGGAAGAAGTAGCATTGAAACTTAAAACGAACAGAGATTATTACGCATATGAGGGGTTCTAAAAATACTTTAGCATAAAGAGCGAGGTATTTAGGAGGAGATAAATACCTTGCTCTTTATGCTAAAGTATTTTTAGTAATTTCAACTATTTATTCTACGGCCTTTCTGATTCAGGGGTCATTCTTAAAGAATTGGGACAAAACTTACGATTTTGTGTAAAGAGCGAGGTATTAACGAGGGTACAAACCCCCTCGTATACATAATAAAAATATAAGGTTATGAAAGTTTGTTACGTAAGTTAATTCTTAAGTTACGTATATTTTTTACTAATAAAAACGTTCGTTAAAAATTAAAAGTCCTAGTTGCCTTTTTAAGTAACCGAAAAATTGGAGGGCAACTAGGCCTCCTTCTCCACCCCTTATTTCTCAAAATCGTCAGATCAAAACTAAGAGAAAGCCATTTAGCCAAAAAAAGAATTAATATACAAATTTAATTTTAATAATTTATGTGCGGAGAGCCAAAACCAAACATGCATTAATTCAAAAACGTTCAGAAATTAAATAAAAAAAAACTGATTTTTTTCGCTGAAAGTAAGGAGCGACATTAAAACTTAAAACGAACAGAAATTACTCCGTATATGAAATGAGTTGTCCCCTCCGCGATCCCTCGCTCTTTACGCTAAAGTTTGACTCTTTGCCACAATTCTACTTTTTAAAACAATTAAAAGCTTTAGCGTAAAGAGCGAGGGATTGCGGAGGGGACAACTCATTTCATATACGGAGTAATTTCTGTTCGTTTTAAGTTTTAATGTCGCTCCTTACTTTCAGCTAAAAAAATTAGTTTTTTTTTTATTTAATCAGACAAAGAAATGGTAGAATATTTCTGTTTTCTGGCAAACTTCTTTGCTGACACCTTTTCCACCTTTGATGCAGTTTGATTTTTCTTCTTAATCCATCCAACTGCCTTTTCTTCAATTTTCTTTTTCTTGGGCGTGTCTGTCAATACTCGGCGAGACCCACGAGCTCTACCTCCTCCTCTAGATTTTCTTGGCCCAGCTTTGGGAAATGGTCTAATGTCACCTGGCAATACAGCACTGGAAGGATCCATTGTTTGCCCTCCTTTGGGAGTTTGAGAGATGGTCGACATCCGTATAGGCTCGATGGTTGAGACATTGCTACCAACTTCTGCATCAGAGTACGAGGGTGGCTCTACTGTTCCACTGCCAGTCGTAGCTTCAAATTCTGGCCTATCTGTAATTGAAGATGGTGCATATTCATCATCAGTGATTATATCGTTGTTAAATGGTGAAATCCCAGAAACACGGAATCCTCACACAATGTTACTCGGAATAAAACTCAGTGGGTATGCTGTTTCAAGGAACTGAGGGATTCCATACATTGAAACTGGGATGCCCGGGTTATTCATCCAGTTCGAAATTGGTCTCTTGGAATGAAGCTTGAACGGGAAAAACACAGTCTTGTTCAGTGGCTGCAGTTCGTGCGAGATGTGTGGTGGAAGGGTTAGCATGACGATGTGATTGTCTTTTGCCAGCTGCATTGCATCAATTGACAGATGGGGTTCATGAATGTCAAGGATCAGAAGACAGGGAAACTGTGCCTGTGGGCCTGCATAGGATATGAAGTGTTCCATCCATTCAACGAAGATGAAAGAATAGGTCCATCCACTTTCACCTCCTCAAAAATCCAGAGTTCCAGTGGATGTCCCCATGGTCATTCTGGGGGTCACTTTTTTCTAGGGAAAACCAGGACTGGGGGAATTGTATTTCCAAGAGCTGACACAGTTGCTAGAATTTCAACAGTTTGGCCCCTCTCTGCGGAAGTGCTCATTCCAACTTGTCTAACCCCTGACTCGGCAACAACCTTGTGTGGCTTCTGCACAGTGGTCAGGCCACATTCATCCATATTCCAAATATTCTGAGACTGAAATCTGAATTTTTCCATGACCCCCTTCAGTTTGTCGATGAACGTGGAAACTGTATGTGGATTGAAAATTATAGCCCTTGCGAGGCTGGTTTGTTCTGGTGTCCTTAAGCTAAGTGACGGATTTCTAGCCATAAAGCTGTGAAACCAAATTGTCCCTGCCTGTTGTTTGGCATCCCAGCCTGCAGGGTAAAATATACTATTCCTATTGGCATATTCGTAGACTAGCGTTTTAACTTAAAAATAACAAGCCCATAATGTAGCTTAGATGCATCAATCAGGTAAGTTTTCAGCTCAGTTTCTTGTTCAGTGGTCAAAATCTTGTTGTGGGTTATTTCTGACTGGTATATAAAAGGGGTATTGACTGCATCTCTGCTAGAGTTCGTCCTGTGGGAAGTGAGGTGCCTGTGTAGAGAGCTTTTGGACAGGCCATACATTTTAGCAGCTTCCCGTGTTATGACTTTTTTGACAAAATATCTGCTATGGCTCGCCTCAAGGCTCCTTCATTGACTGGTGGGTTTTTCTTCCCCATGTTAATGAAAACTAAAAAAAAAAGGCTGTTCACAGAACTTAGAGGTTGAGTTTACCTAGTCAGGGTGTGAACAGAATTAATCCAGAAAAGTACAAAGAGATCTAGTCAGGGTAGAATTCAAAATTTGGTTGTAGATTCTATATTCTTAGTACTTGGGACATGTCCCAAGTACTAATACTTGGGACTGTCCCAACCATAACTTAAGGTGTGTATTGACACAAAAACATATTGAAAAAAATACTGAAAAAAAATTTATGCAGATGCCACCTATGAGTGAAGTTATTCAGAGGGCAAAATATTAATGTGTATGCTAGATGGCATCTTGTAGATGAAGGTGCAGTGCCAAGTATAGAAATGTCTTAAGTATTCCTACTTGAAAAAAGGAAGAAAAAAGAAAGTACAAAGAAACATTTTGTAAAATAAGCAACCTTTTTCCTTTTCAACCAGGTGGCAGATCCTTTTTCTATTGAGTCTCAAGGACAAAATAATGCTTACAAAACAAAAGTTATCTAAAATAAGTAAACCTACACATCGACCATTACTCACATTCCGCCTCAATACGTTTTCTTTTCCACCTTTTCTCCTTTTCTGCGTTTTAACCCTATTCGATCTTATGTTTTTCGTTTAGAGTAGGCAGGATTACAAATATATATATATATATATATATATATATATATATATATATATATATATATATATATATATATATATATATATATATATATATATATATATATATATATATATATATATATATATATATATATATATATACAAACGAAAATGGAAAACCCTCTTAGATTCACCAATATTGCAGATTATAAAACTAAGGAGATAAACTTGAGAAGAAAACCTGTCGGTACTCAATGGACTCCTTCGTTTTCTCTGAGTGTTTCTTTGTTTGAAATTTCCAGCCATAAATGAATGCATGCTTTGGTAATGAACCCATTTTTGTTTTGTTGGATATGTTTGTTTCTGCAGGATTTTCCTATGCCTTCCATATGCAATTCTTAATTTTGTCCATTGGCTCTCACAATCTTGGGCTGAAAGGGATAAATTATTTACTCTAAATAACGATCAAAATCAAACAGTTCGTGGTAACGAACTGTAGTAAGGAGCGACCCGGCTCAATAGTAACCAAAACTCTAAAAAATCGGATTTCAATAGCTACATCAAATATCTTGATATCAATAGCTACATCAAAAGAATTGCATTTTAATGCTGATTTTAAATATATAAGTTTAATCAAGTTTAGTCTTACCCATAAAAAGTTACGAGCCTGAGAAAATTTGCCTTATTTTAGAAAATAGGGGAAAACAACCCCTAAAAGTCATAGAATCTTAACGGAAGTCACACCATCAGATTCAGCGTATCAGAGAACCCTATTTTAGAAGTTTCAAGCTCCTATCTACAAAAATGTGGAATTTTGTATTTTTTGCCATAAGGCAGATCACGGATGTGTGTTTATTTGTTTGTTTGTTTTTTGTTTTTTTTTTTGTTTTCCCAGGGGTGATTGTATCGACCCAGTGGTCCTAGAATGTTGCGAGAGGGCTCATTCTAACGGAAATGAAAATTTCTAGTGCCCTTTTTAAGTGACCCAAAAATTGGGGGGCACCTAGGCCCCCTCCAACGCTAATTATTTTCCCAAAGTCAACGGATTAAAATTCTGAGATAGCCATTTTATTCAGCGTAGTCGAAAAACTTTATAACTATGACTTTGGGGACGACTTACTACCCCACAGTCCCCGTGGGAGGGGCTATAAGTTACGAACTTTGACCAGTGCTTACATATAATAATGGGTATTGGGTACAGTGTACAGACGTTTTCAGGGGGATTTTTCGGTTGGGGGAGGGGTTGAGAAGAGGGGGATATGTTGGGGTAACTTTCCATCGAGGAATTTGTTATGGGGGAAGAAAATTTCCATGAAGGGAGCGCAGGATTTTCTAGCATTATGTAAAGAAAAAAATGAAAAAATAAATCTCAAAAAGTTTTTCCAACTGGAAGTAAGGAGCAGCATCAAAACTTAAAACAAACAGAAATTATTACACATATAAGGGGCTCACCTTCTTCTAATACCTCGCTCTTTACGCTAAAGTATTTTTAGTAATTTCAACTATTTATTCTATGGCTTTTGATTCAGGGGCCAATCTTAATGAATTAGGACAAAATTTAAGCTTTAGTGTAAAGAGCGAGGTACTGACGAGGGGGTGAACCCCCTCATGAGAATACAAAAGTTCGTTACGTATGCTAATTTTTAAGTTACGTATACCTTTTACTAATAAAAACATTTGTAAAAAAATAAAAGTTCTATTTGCCTTTTTAAGTAACCAAAAAATCGGAGGGCAACTAGGCTTCCTCCCCTGCTCCCTTTTTTCTCAAAATCATTCGATCAAAACTATGAGAAAGCCATTTAGCCAAAAAATAAATATGCGAATTCTGTTTTAATTATTCCTCTGCGGAGAGCCAAAATCAAAACATGCATTGATTCAAAAACGTCCAGAAATTAAATTAAAAAAAAAACAAGTTTTTTTAACTGAAAGTAAGGAGCGACATTAAAACTTAAAACGAACAGAAATTACCTTCGTATATGATAGGGGCTGCTTCCTCATCAACGCCCGCTCTTTACGCTAAAGTTTTTTACTGTTTTAAAAAGTAGAGTTGAGAGAAAGAGTCAAGCTTTAGCGTAAAGAGCGGGGCGTTGATGAGGAAGCAGACCCTTTCACATACGAAGTAATTTCTGTTCATTTTAAGTTTTAATGTCGCTCCTTACTTTCAGTTTGAAAAAACTTGTTTTTTTTATTTAATTAAAAAAGAGAGACTGGTCACACAATAAAATCTTATATAAGAGGTAGGTAAAGAAAAAAGCAAGAAACAAACCGAAGCTAGTATCCAAGAGAAGTCAAACTTTTCTTTATTTGTAGGATTTCATGTCACATGGTTAAAAAACATATTTTTTAATATGAGCACATATTCAGTTTGTTTCCATTCTAGACAGGGTTGCAACTTGTAGCAAGAAATAAGCACTAAAATAAGCACTATTTTATTATTAGCAGCATTGTAGTACGTGCTTAGGGTTGCTATAATAGCACAACAGTGCTATTTTAAAATTTTTGACTATAGCACCGAAAATCGCTATGTAGGATGCAAATTTGGACAATTATAGCACTTCAGGAGCTGACCGTGGTGGCAATCCTGATTGTGAACCAGAGTCAGAGGCAACGTCTTAGCGTTGCATGTAGTAAAGAAACATCAGCTTTCAGTGCATCATTTATCTATTTTTTTTTCCAAGAGCCACTTCATGTGGAAGGGATGGTCAAGAAACTTTAGACTGGGCTAACTTGATTATGAACCAGAAGTTAGCATCCTTTTAGGAGTCAAAATGGAGGGAAACCACCCCTCCCTCCCAAGTTTGTTTTATCTTGAAAGCTGTTTATTAACTTGGAAAGCTGGTTTAACTCAAAAACTTTGAACTAAAACATTTAAATATTTTTCAGATATGAGACAAAAATAGAACATTTTGAACCCTGTTCATCAGCATTAGTCAGGTTTTGTTCAAAACAGCCACAGGCCTTTTGCCTAAGTCCGCTCCCCTGTATGATGGACAACAAATAAAACTGGCTTTCTATGCCTTTCCATGACGAACAAATAAATGTTCAAATCAGAATAAGTCCTTTTATTAGAAAGTGAAAACAGATATAAGAAATCTGATTGGTCAAAATCTCATTGGTCTGTATGTGGTCAAAATATCCAAATTTTTTTAATATCTGTTTTTACTGTCTAACAAATGAAATTATCCCCATTTGAAATTTAATCTTATTTTATAAACTTGAATTCCAAAATGCGTTTTCATTCTTTTAACCTTCACGGCTGCATAATTGTCAGCTGCATTTCATATTTTGTTCAATTCTTACACTAATTCCAAGAGGAGATAGGAAAAATGATTCAAGAGCCACCGCTCTCCTTTCTTTAGAGGCCTTAGACGAAAGGGCTTGGTCCAAAACAATACAAAAATGAATCTATTTCCTCTTATATACATCCTAAAATATTTGAATAAAGGCTAAAATTGTCAGAGAAATAGGAACTCTATTAAAGATGCATGCATGTATGAGCTTCAAACTAAGTATATGAGTCAAAATACAAATAATTATTGATTTGTTATCTTTGTATTTGATAGGTATAGAATGGTGATTTATTATTCTCATGGTTTCAAGCAGTGGAGATTTTTAATTATTTTTTTTTTAATTGCGATATTTTCAGATATTCAATTCAAACGTTTAAATGTCAATATGTCTGTTGAGTACAAAAAATAAAAATTTTGAAATTTCACTCAGATTTAGCATTAGTTAAGAGAATTGTCCTGTAAATTTTTTTTATTTATAAACAACTAATCATTGAGATATGATTGGATGGCATGCATCAAAATAAGTATAAAAATCCTCAGTGGTATATATAGCAATTTAGACAATTTTATGGACGAACATATTTAACCCCTATACAAAAACACACCTATATTTTGTAACTGGTTGGTATTGAGAAGGTGAGAAATTCTGGAGTAATATTGCAGTTGGATTCTGTTTATGTGGTTAACTCAAGTTGTGTGAATTTCTCCTTTTTAGAATTTATTTTATTTTTAAATTTTTGAAAAAATCAATGCCATTCTACTGATTCAAACTGAAAATTCAGAGACCAATCTATACAACCTAGATACAAAATAAATAAAGACATAATTATTTGCCTTCTTTTATAAACAATTTTACAAAAATTTATTCTTCTTAAATGATTACTGCCATATTTGAAAGAGTATTTTCCTCATATACTTGGTTTTAAGTATATAGGCCTACTTACACATACCTTTACTAAGGTTTAAAGAGTATGGCCTTTATTTTAATGTTTTAGGATGAACAGAGATGATTTGTAAAATAATGTAGAGCTTTAATTAGATGAAAATAGGCAGTAAAGTGACCACCATTTACTCATAAAAATCCAAAATTTGAATTAATAATTTTTGCACTTTTCATACATTTACTTTCTATTATACAAATCCTCTAAAAAACAACAATGTTAAAACCATGCTGCCTTGCAAAAAAGGCAAACCCAAAAAAACCAAAACAGAGAGCCAAAAAAAGTAATAACATCAATTTCTTTGCTTCAGTGCTATAGCAAGACTCAAAAACACATTTTTGACAGTAGAACAAATTAAATAATTTGCTTTTCAGCCCAGTCATGACAGCACAATCCTGAAATATCATTTGACAGCCTAAGAAGTTATGGTCTTAAATTTCCCATCCTTGTTATTATAAAATGAAGATTTTTGCCTCCCAGTTGGCTTTTGTGGTAAAACAGATACATTCCCTTGACAAACCTAAATTTCATTAAATACTTTTGGCAGTAAATACTTGTGTGGCAGACCAAACAAAGTTACTAAAACCTTGTTTGCAAAATTAAACAGTCTTAATAATCAAAAACTTATTAAAAACTAAAGTATTAAAAAACAACAACAAAATTTCATACCAACCCAAACTAGAGCAAGTCCACAACCCAACCACAAATCCACCACTATGTTAGGGGGGGGTGTACCCCTCCATGTCCCCCTGTATCTGCCACTGTGTCCGCTAAATCAGTTGACAGCTTCAAGATTGGTGTCAACCATGATTGCAGCAATAAGTCATTGCAGATGCAGTGAGATGAACCAGTATCATCCAGCAGGGTCTATTAATTGCCATCTGCCCCTTTTAGCCCTCACAAATGCCCATCCAGTAATACATCAGTACTTGTGTGTTATCCAGAACACACTCAATAAGTGAAGTTAGGTTCTTTCATGAAACAAACTACAATGCAGGTACATTTTAATTAAAGATTTTATATACAGAGGTGGTTAGGTTAGATTAAGTAGGTATTTGATATAATGCACCCCTTCCCTCCTAATGTGCAAATATATAGCCCAAACTTTTGATAAAGCTAATGAAATAAAACAAAATATGATGAAAATATAATACTTTATTTGGAAAATTGTAAAGTTACAACTTAGAATTAAGTACTCAAAATGCAGAAATGTCAGTAAGAATTGTGTTAAAAGGATTTCTTCCTTCTGCCTTTACTGCCACCCACCATATGTACTCTACTAAGCATGATTGTAAATGATGGCAGGATGTATGTTGTGGGCAACAACCCCTTATCCTGGAAAAACACAATTGCCTCTTTTTCAGTCTTTGGCAAATTTCAAATCTTCATTCAAAATCCATGTTCAGACACTATCTTCTATCACTATACATAGCAAACTAAATTGAGTTTTGTCTTTGAGGCTATGAAACTGGATTTTCTCAGCCAAATTCTTGAGTGTTTTCTGAATTGAATCAATTGAATAATGAACAAGTACCAAATATTTAATTAAAATGTACCTGCATTGTAGTTTTTTTTTTCTCAAAAGAACCTAACTTCACTTATAGAGCATGTTCTGAATAATACACAAGTAAAAATGCATCTAGTGACACTTAACAATGAAACCAAACTGTTCTGTATATATATGTAAATAGTGAGGATCCACTCATGAACTGCAAAATGAATATCAAATCAACCAAGCACCACCTACATGTTCTTTAACCTTAATCACTAGAAGATATGATTTAAGGTAATTAACCAGATTTTGGACATTCACAGCAGCATAAATACCATGTGTTTTCCTGTTTCTTGGATTCATCAGTGTTGATTCCATTTATGGGTATTAAGCTGAAATAAGAGTGATGTAAAATACACAATTTGAGCTAAATATTTGCAAATTATGGTAGCAGAGTTAGGGATAAAGTATAGTGGAAACATCTTCAAAATTTGTTGATAACAATTTTTTTATATAGTGACATAATAGTTTTCTAAACATGTTTCCTTCTTAAGAGCCCTAATAGACTACTGTTATTTATGTACACTAATATTCTTAGATCATTTCAAACAGAAAACATTTATGTATACAAGTCTATTTTCATTTAATTGGGGAAAGCTAGATTTCATCAAGCAGAGGCTAGAGCTAGCCAGCTTGTTATAGGCCTAGGCTACAACACACCACAAGATAAAAAAACACAAAGAATGGGTTATCAAGGCTAGATGGTAAATTTTTTGTTGTTCATATTATTGACTGATTGGTAAAATTCTAGTTGTGACTTCTTGCTATCTCAGAAAGGGGTTAGGTTAGGAAAACAAAACTTTCACAGATGGGTCTACAGGCTAAAGTATATCCCAGGAAGGTATTTTAAAATACCCACCTCTACTCCTTCTCCCTCAGAGAGCCCTGAAATTCACCTACATGACAGGTCTATACATATTGAAATTTTGACAAAACAACATTTTACCTTAATTTCCAGTTACCAGTTACTTTTTCTCTACCTTTAGTTCTGAAAATCCAATTCCTGTTACTTGAGTAGAAATCTGAGCCATATCAATGCTGGTTTTTGAAATTTAGGAGATGTATTTCCATATCTTTAAAACCTTATAAGTTGGAATTGAGCAAAGTTGTGAAGCTGAAAACAATTTTGTTGTGCTTTATTCAAGCAGAAGATCTATTTGCAAGATTTCACTTTTATAAGACACATAGGCTTATTTTTGAAGGTTGTCAAATGTCAAGGCCTTCTAGAGGGAGAAGGAGTGGAGATAGTTACTTCAAAATACCTTCCTGGGACATACTTTAGCCTGTAGACTCATCCCTGAAAGTTTCATTTTCCTAACCTAATCCCTTTCTGAGATAGCAAGAAGTCAATCAACTAGGATTTTACTGACTGATTTTCCAATAAAATATCAAAAATATGAAAGCCAATGGAAGAAGGTGTGAATGGTTAGATTATGCTATTTTAAGCCTTTTTTATACCTGAACACTAGAAATATTTTGGACACTTTCAAGAGGTCAACAAGGGCCCAAATTTGAATTTGCAATAGCCTAGAAGTGATTATTGTATCTGTAAAGAGCTTAAAAGAAGGTATCAAGTGGTATGTTCACTTTATTTGTAAGTTGATAATAGGAACAACTAAAAGTTTACTGGCTAAACTATATATGGGATGATCAGGGGGTGAGGTCAAGTGAGATATACTGCCAGAAATACAAACTAGCAAGGAGGCTAGGCTAATATTTAGAAAATATATAAATAAGCCTAAGAAAACTACTGGTATTCAGTTACTTTTACTTTACAAAGATTCTTCCTCCTTGGCACTAATTTACTTTAGCATGAAATAAAAGAAGCCAAAGGGTGGTTGACTCTGTGCTTAAAAGGACTTGCCTAAGCCTACCTGTGAAGTCAAGATCACTAAAGGTCGAATTCATCAGCTGGCTGATCTCAATCCATTTTTTTTCAATAAGCTGTTTTCCTTTGAGCTTGGGAGGCCTACTGTCATATATTGCTGGCATTTGAGAAACAAAGATTATTAATTGTTTTTCTGTTTCAGTGTTCCACATCTTTTAAATAATATGCTCTTGTTCTTTCTTTTGTGAACACTGTTGATAAATGCAATTCTTTCCTAGATATCAAAATTCGCAGTCATCCTAGTTGTCATCCTAGAATTAGCTAGTATTTTTTAGAACTCGTTGGTTTTTACGCCACAATCACCAGGGGTGTCAATGAGGTCAAAATCCTAGGGAGTGATTCTGTCATCTTTTACCAAAAATACAAAAAAAGAGCTATTTAATAGATGAAAAGTGTTTGCAAAGTCTTGCGGGTGGTGCGTATTGGCAAAAACAATAAATCTTCTTCCCCCTCCCCCTTATATTCAGTTATAGGTCCTGTAGCCTAATTTGTGAGTCCCTGCTTAGTACTTCCATTTGTGTTGCCAAAAATAAATCATGGTTCAGTAGTATATGAAATGGCCAACAAACCTGCACTGACAAAGCTGGATATAATTCAAACATGGAGCAAGACGCTCAGCCGCTGCATCGTTTCTACTGTCAGAGAGTGGGTTGACAGTCAAATAAATTAGAAAAAAATTGGACAACAGAAAAAAGTCATCTTTTAAAGTCTAAAATTGTCAAATCTTGCCTTCAGAAACAATGCTATGTCCAAAAGTACTGCTTTTCAGGAGAGGGTTTGAAGCTTCTAAAAAAAATTCTCAGTACTTCCAAAAGAGGCAATAGGAGAGTAACCAAACTGTGGGGTTATCTTGTTATCAGTGGTTATGTATTAGTAAAGAGATTTTATCCTACTTAGGTCAGAACGTCAAAAACTTGACATAGGTCATATTGCTTACATCAGAATGAAACAATACTAAATCCCACTTTTGGACATAAAATTGCTACAGATCTGAGAATCCCTACTGAACAAAAGCAGAGTCCATTCTATGTCTGTATAACATCAAAGTTTTCACCATATATACATAATTTCCCTTTCAGCCTAATCTTCATCTAATTTTATTTCGTATAGAAAGTATGACAAAGTGAAAAATTAATGTTCGAACTATTAAAAATGAAAAATAAAACTAAATTAATCAGAATATTCTGAGTCAGCAGAATGTATTTCGAACGATCAAACGGAAGATCTCTAAAAAACTGGCAGTAAAGTTTGGAAATGTGGATTTGCGGATTGGAACTGGGACTGAATACAGCTTTTGCAATTTGCATGACCCTGTTGAAGTCCTTGCTGCTACTTTCCCCCTTCTCAGTCTCTTGATAGCTTCAATCATCTTTGCATCTTCAGCTAACCAGCTTGTCCGAACACTAATCATGTCAGACAATGTTTGGCTTACTTTCAACACTCGGGATGCACTTCCTGCAACCTGAGACAACTGAGGAGGCACATACACTGTTTGGTTCTTAGCAAATCTCTCGATGACAGTATGGACACAATCGTTCTGGTTTTGCATGTGTCTGGTTTCAAGATAAATGTGAGTAATCACTATTTTAAGTTTTCTGCCACAATATTCCCCTTCACAACCGTCACTTATGAAAATAAATTCTTTGCTTTTTTCTACCATGCTCACATTAAAGCTGTAAATAAAACTCCCGATCTCTGACAAGCCTTTCTAGCGTTGCCTGCGTGCCAGATGTAGCAGTTTCCTTGAAGAGTATTGCAGTTATAGATACTGAGATTATAACAGTTACGTTTTGACTTATAATAATAAGATACTTCTCCACATGGACAACATAAGAGCTTTTGCAGGTCAAAGCACGCTACGATAATTTTTTTAGGATTCATCTTTCCTCTCTCCTGTTCCTCTGCTATAAATTTTTTACTTTCTTTCTCATTTCATGTGTCATTACTGTGCTGTTTGGTCAACTTTTCTTTCATCTCAGGGGTTATATATTCCGTCGCAACGCATTTGTTGCACTGATCTTTTTTTGGAGGGAAAAAGCTGAAATTGAAATCATGCTAAAAAAATATCGTTGTATTATTCTGATCTTACAGTTCTTATATTGTATTCCAGGCACCATTTTCGATAGAGTCTATAAGGCTGAGCATGAGTCTTGATCCCATTTTCCAAGTACTGAGATTCAGATCTAGCTCTGCAGGAATGGCTCAGGTTTTTTTTCAAAAGTTTTGTATGCTCCCTGCATGAATTAACTTCTCTCATATCAGCTGATATGTAGGATTCCTGTTTACTACTTCTTTCATCCCTTTTTACAGCTACCGTGCCAGGTAATTTTTTCTTCAAATCAGTTTTAACATCTGCTCAAACATTCCTAGTGTATTTATGGAAAATATTCGACAGACTTTGTTAGGTTTCCCATCGATGCAGAAATAATACGTTACTGAAAAAAACCTTCTTCTCTGGCTTCTCAGTCCCATACCTATTCTGTTCCTCCATTAATTCTTCATGATCATCATTGTCTGGTGGTCTCTCGCTTTTATGTACCCTAGAATGTTTTTTTTTTCGCTTGACTAACTTGCTGAAGTATGTAGTCTCTTTGTCTATTAATACCACCCAATTTCCAGAAAGACCCGAGAATAGCTATTAGGGTCTCTTCCGGAATTATTGCATAACTTTTCAATTTGCGCTTACAAGGCCCTTTTATAGTCCTTTCTGGCATAGTCTTTCCTTAGATGCTGATGTGTTTCATACCGGCATTTTTTATGTATCTTCTTCAGTTGGGAGGTTTTCCATTTCTCTTATTTCCCAGAACAGTAGGACTTTTTTTCTCTTATGCCGAGTTCAATAGCAGACTCATAGTCATTTTTTTTTGCTCCATAAAGCTCATAGAAGAGGTTTTCTCTTTCTCATCTATTCCGCAGGATTCATTGGTAGAGGCGTTCCCATTCTGTTTTATTCTATTGAGATCATAAACGGATGCAGAACCAATAATACCTAGCTCACAAACTTCTCGGATTCTTCTCAATAGTAGTTTCGCTTGCGCATTATGAATTAAGCATTATTGTTTTCAAATCTTTCTATAGCCAAAAACAGGAGAAAAAATTATCATACTTAACAGTTCACAAAGGGCTTAGGATTAAATTTCTAAGTAAAACGAGTGTTTATTCGGAAAGAAAAAAAATGCATTGAGCGAAACGTTAACATAATTCATACCTGTGTAATGGAAATTCTTCTAATTTGCCATTGTTTGACCTAAGATATAGTGTGTGTAACCACAGTAGCAGTTTTAAGCCTCACAATCGGGAGGTCAAGGTATACCACAAGTGTAAAAACATAGAATTTAAGGAATTTACCTGTCAGAAGATCTGGAGGGGCAGCTTCTCGACCCCATGCCTAGGCCTACAATCATCACTATGTAACCAGTAAAACCTTATCAGTATTAGTGGAAGGGTCTCTTAACATTGTAACGGCATTTGGGATGCTGTAGAATGGAATCCCTCTGTGCCGGTGGGCACAGTACCAGTGGGCTCTGCACCAGGACTGGGAGTAGCTTGAGGATGGCAGCTTCCAAACATTTAGGCAATCCACCCTGCTCGGTTTTACCCAGGAATGAGCTAACATCACTAGCCAGAATGGACCAGAGAGGACCTGAAGACATACACAGTCTAAAAAAGCACAATATCTAATGGTTTATTGTCTCGTTTGCATTGTAACATTGAAAAGGTAAAAAAAGGGACCAGAATAAGGATCAGATATTTTTTCTTTTCCCTTTCTTAGCTTTCTCTCTGTCTAGCTCAATTAGTTTTTCACCTCTATTATTATTTTTAAAAAATCTGTTTTTTCAACTGAAAGTAAGGAGCAACTTGAAATAAACAGAAATTATTACGTTTATGAGGGGGATTGTTCCCTCCTCAACACCTTGCTCTGCACGCTGAAGTTTTTGGCACTTTGAGAAAAGTTACTTATTGTTCGAATTCAACGACCATTGTGTTTCAGGAGTCGCTTTTAAAGAATTGGGACAAAATTTAAGCGTTAGCGTCAAAAACGAGGCGTGAGGGTGAGCGAGGTGTTTTTGCTTGTTTTGAGTTTGACTTAACTATTTATTGTAATTTCTGTTCGTTTTGAGTTTCTTTTATTTATTAATGGTGATTTGTGGTAGTTTTACGCCTGAAAGATTATTGTGTTGCGAGAGCAACACATTGGTTTTGTCCCGTTTTTTTCTTATGCCGCCGATGTCGGCTTATTCCTGGAAACAGGTAAGGGTCTAACCTGTGCGGTTTTTACGGAAAGTGTGGAACTCAGACCGGATTGATGAATATGGCATTACATTTTGGAAAGCTCCGCAGAACTCTTACCTGGGGCCAAAAAGGATGGTTTTTGCTTGTCCACGAGCCAGAGCCTATTTTGTGCAAAGTGAAGTGGAGTTATGTAGCCTATATCAGAGAGGAGTATCTGAAGTTGTGCAGCCAAGCTTTCGTTTCATCAAACCATGTTTCGGCTTTCGAGTGGAAAGCTCCGTTCTAGCAGGCAAGCAGGCAGGCACCACTTTCAAATTGAAGATGGACTAAAATTTACAAGTGTTAAATATATGCGGCAGTTACCCGGCCCCACAGCCAATATATATTCTTTGAGTGATAAATAGAAAAATTTACAGAAGCAAAAAAGTGGCATTTTCCCACGGGTCCGAAAGTGCTGCCATGATTTTGGCTGGGTTTATCATTTGTTTTTTCGGACTTGGGATTGAGGTAGAGAAATGTTATGTTAGAGAGATATACCTCTTACACTTTAAAAGTTCTATCATTGCTAAAGAAATTGGAGCTTATCCTTTGCTCCTTTCTAAGTGGTGACGTAAGAAAGTTGGCCTACGGCAAAAAAAAAATCAACTTTTGAACTAAGAAAGATATTTTTTTTTTCGACGGCAATCGCTAGCTCTTGACGAGCTGATCAAAGTGTATGTCATCCATTTTTTGGTAAAAAAAATTCCTTCATGAGATATACTAGTTTGAAAGTTTCAAGGGGTTGAAAACTTCAGTAGTAGTTTACACACTGAAACCAAAAATAAGCCGATACCAATTGTGAGACATGTAGGGGATTGTAAGAAAAGGTCGGCTGTTAGCTCATAATCATCTTCGGCAGTGAGGGGTTTGCAAATTTTGCTATTCGTGTACCTATTATATGTTCCCAGTGTATTTGATGGAAAGACCGAGTTGGTTCCAGTGGTAAGACATGTAGGGGATTTGTAAGTAATAATCGTCTGTTAGGCTACAATCATCTTTAGTGAAGAGGGGTTTGTAACTTTTGCTAGTTGGTGCAGCCTACCCATACTCACTGTAACCTAGAATTAAGTGTTTATGCAACGGGTACAAACGATAACGTAAAACAACGAGGCAGTTTCGTAACAATTAATAGGGTGTCATCTATGGTATTTTGATCCTGAAAAGTATTGTTCCAAGTTTTCATCCGTCACGATGTCTACGATTGAAAAGGATAAAGTTCAACTGGCTGCAAAGTCTTCTTAGTCCCTTCTTTCGATACTATTTTGTTGTTGCTTTTTCAACGCTGAGGAATAGCCTTTGATCATGTGATTACTGATCGCGTTCTTACTTGAATATAACGTTTTAAAAGCTTCGATACGCTGACAACTTCAGCATTTAACCGATAGAAAAGAAACAAAACTAAAGTATTTCTCTCGCAACACTTTAGCCGGAGAAGCCGGACAAAGGCTGCCGCAACACTTCACATTGCTCAAGCAACGTAGGTCTAGTTTGACCTAATTTCTGCCCATTTTAGTTTAATGGAGCTCTTTACTTTTTTTGGAAACTTGTTTAGGGGCAAAATTTTTAAATTAGTCTTTGTCCGTTTTTACTTACATAGCCTTCTTGATGGGAAAAAATCTTACATCTTTTCAATTTTCAAACGGTCCGTGGTAACGATCTGTAAGTAAGGAGCGACTTGGCTCAATAGTAATCGAAAACTTTAAAATTTTGAAATTTTGATATCAAAAGATATAGCTTATTACACTGATTCCAAATACATAAAATTCATCAAGTTTACTTTAACCCATCAAAAGTTACAAGCCTTAGAAAATTTGCCTAATTTTTGACAAAAGGGCGACTCATCCCCTAAAATTCAAAGAATCTTAAAGAAAATCACAGCATCAGATTCACCGTACCAGAAAACCCAACCATAGAAGTTCCAAGCTTATATATACAAAATATGTAGAATTTGGCTACTTTTGCTGCGTGTTTATTTTTTTCCTATTAATTCGAAATAATGGTCCTAGAAGATTGGGAGTGGGTTCATTCAAACTAAAATTAAAAGTTTTAGTGCACTTTTTAGTGACCAAAAAATTTGGACGGCAACTGGCCCCCTTCCACGTTCTTTTTTCTCCAACGTAATCAAATCAAAATTTTGAGATAACAATTTTGTTCAATATAGTTGAGAGATCCAATAACTATATTTTTGAGGGTAACCTCGCCCCCTCAGCCCGTGGGAAGAGGCATGTAAGCTATGAAATTTGCCCATTGTTTACTCATAGTATTTGTTATTAGGAAGTATACAGGCACTTTTTTTGGGGGGGTGGGTGGGTGAATATTATGCTTGGAGTGGGCTTTCATAAGAAAATTATCCTTGGGGAGGGAAATTTCTGGGGGTGAATTTTCCAGGGAAAATTCCACACCGGAGAGATTGGCAGAATTCCTTTACGAAATTCTTGTTAATTGTCTTACATTATCTTTTCCAACTCAATTTTTCACGTGGAGATGTTCCAGGGGAATTATCCAGGGGGTATATCCGCGTGTTTTGATTTCCAGGAAGGAATTTCCACTGAAGGGGGCATTCTCAGAGTGATCGAGAAACCGATTAGAAATTAAAGTCTTTTTCAAAGGTATGTATGCTATGAAGAATTTTTCCGGCTGAATCGTTTGCAAGAAATTTTACGGAGGGATGGGATTTTCAGCGAGATGAAACTACCTGGGGAAATTTGCACTTTATGCGGGATGATATTTCCACGGAGGAGTTTACCATGAGGGAGCTGGGGTGGATATTTCATGGAGGTTGAGCCAGATTTACCAACTTTATTAAAAAAAAAATCAGAAAAAAAATAACTGATAGTAAACACAGACTATGTTTATAATACAGTAATATATAGAAAGTAAATATAAACAATAGTACATATAGAAAATGTGCCTAGTTTTTGAATTAAGAGGGAAACATCCCCTAAAAATCTATGAGTCGTAATTAAAATCCAACAATGAAATTAAGCGAGTTTTATTGGTTACTGAGATGTATACAGATATTTTTCGGGGGAAGTATTTTCGGTCGGGGAGTGGATATTTTATGCAGGGAGATTTTCAAATTGGTAGGGTAATTTTGGAGATGAACTTTCCAGAGGAAATTTTACACGGGTGGAAACCTTGTCAAAATTAATATGCAAACTCTGTCTTTGATTTCCATTTACGATAAACCAAATTCGAACCTGCATTATTTGAAAATTGTTCAGAAATTAAATAAATTTATTTTAACTGAAAGTAAGGAGCAACATTAAAACTTAGAATGAAAAGAAATTATGCTGTATATGAAAGAGGCTGTCCCGTTCTCAACGCCTCACTCTTTGCGTTAAAGTTTGACTATTTTTCACAGCTCCACTTTTTAAAATAATACAACATTTTAGCCAAAATTGTCTCCTACTAGACTCCATAACCTGGTAAAAGCAGCAGGAGCAATTTATAGCTAAGAAGATGTTAATTGAATTTTACATGGAGAATAACTCTAATATATTAAGCAAAAACCCAAAATTTGTTTTCAATTCTGAAAGTTTTTTGAAAAGGTCATTGATTTCTGCAACTACTCGATCAACACCGACACCAATAACTTTCCTAAGCTGGTCTGATGGATTGAGTCCTCTTGTTAGACAAAATATCACAAAAACATTAAAATTAACTGAATTCGGTTTAATTACTTTTATTTTCCTGGAATGGCGATGAAGATATGGGAAAAATGAAAATTTCGGATACAATTGGCTTATAGTTACTGCCAACTGCGCCCTCTACTCTATTTTGATAAAAATAAATTTCAAAATTACAAAACGATAATAAGCGTTAGATTATTTATTTGAAATTTTGCACCTTTAAAAATTCTGCGCCTAGGACAAGTGCCCCCTCCCCCCCTAAAACTGCCTCTGGGTGGTTTATAACCCAAATATAACTCCAAATTCTGTTATTTGTTATTGAAACGCCTAATAAGCGCTGATACCGTCCTATTTCATATGTTTTGGAATCACATACTTTTATAAATGTAGAACTGGCCCTATGTACAATACCACGCTGACTTCTCACTATTTTTGCTTTTCTAAATGTTTCTTTTAACCAGCTCCAAAAAAAAATTGCCATAAATGTAATGAGGATTATTAATGTTATTAGTCGCATCAGTCTGCTGTACGAAATGTTTGCTGCAAGTATGATAAAGTGAGTCCGATCAATACTTTTGTATTTTTCGAACCTCACAAGCGGTACCCACCCATACTCTTTATTTATTGTTATCAGTTTTAACATGCAGCACTAGGGAACGGAGTTCCACCTGAAAAAAGGAATTTTAGACATACAAAAATATTTCGGGCTCTTCCCCCCCTTCCAGAATTATTTACACAAAAAAAATATTTCAATAATTTTTCTAGATTTCACTTTTTCTTACAAAGGGGAAGGTGATTTTCAAACTCTAGGTGTCAATTTTTCCATCCGATTGGCATCCCTGACAAGTTTAGATTAATGTAAGGTTTCTATCGCATTGTTGCTAAGAATTGTTGAGATTTTCTTGATATTATTAATCAAACTATGCTCAACGAGTAAGTTAATAATTCACATATTTTTTTTTGAATAATTTAAACTACAAATATTATTCAAATATAAGGAAAATTTCCAGGGGGATTCTCAGTGGAGGACAATTTTCGCAGGGGTGGGTGGAAAATTTTTCGACGAGTTTTTTTTATTGGACACCGGCCTTTTTTGTTATTTTTTTTTTTAATGGAAAACAAAATAGCCAAACTTTTTAGACTCACAACTACCCACCCAAAAGCTTGTTTACAGTACAAAAGTGTTGTCTGCAGCAACTCATTGCTGACAGGCCTAGTAAAAGCTGAGTTCACTATTTAATTTATGTTTGTTTAATGTGTGCATTGTTTATTTATGTATCATGGAATGTTTTTGAATTTAATGATTAACCTTTGGTTGCTTCTACATTCCCTTCAACACACGCTGAAAGTTTCAATTTAGTGCCGTCAACCATTCCTAAGGCATTGCTGGTATGTCCTCTTAACAACCTGTGTCGGCATAGTGTGTTATGATTTAGTTATGTACAGTTTCAGTATTCCCCAAATTTCTTGCATTAATTCCCTTAGCTTTAGTACCAGCAGTAGTTGTAATAGAAGTAGCAATAGCAGTAAAACTAATAGCAGTAGCCTTAGCTTTAGCGGCAGTAGTAGCAGTAGAAGTGGTAATAATTGTGGCAGTAGTAATAGCTGTAGTAGCAGGAGAAATAGGATCTAAATATTGTATTTTGGTTAGTTGAACATCCCCCCACAACAAGCCCTGTAAGATTCAACTTCACACACCAAACTGTTCCTAGGGTATAACCGAAACGGCCTTTTGAAAACCTGCATACAGACGCTGTGTTACGATTCAGCTCACATTCCCCACTCAAAACTCCCTAAAAATTTCATCTTCATGCCCTTAGTCATGTCCATTTTTACAGTAGTGGCATTAGTCTTAAAAGTATTATTATTAATAGTAATAGCGCTGTTACTACTAGCAGCAGTTGTATTAACGTATTGGATTTTATTTAGAATATCCCCCTCATCAAGTCCAAGAAGTTTCAACTTAATACAATTATCTATTGCTACAACATTGCTGATATCTCCTTTTGATAACCTGTATATTCGTATATACTTTTTTAAATTTTACTCTTAATGTTCTTAGCCTTACAAACAGTTGTTGTATAATTAGTAGTTGAAGTAGTAGTAGTAGTAGTAGAAGCATTACTAAATGCAGCAGTGGTAGTGTTAGTAATATTATTAGTAGCGTGCATGTATTGCTCTTTGGTCTTCCCCATCCGAAGTTTAAACGACCACCCATTTCCTAAACGTTTTATATGCCACCTGGCCACATACCTTAAACCCTTGCCCCAGGGCTCTGGTGGGCTCCGTCAACCCTGGAGCCATTGTTATATGTTTTTTGAGTATTAAATAAAAAAACAAGTTTTTTTAACTGAAAGTACGGAGCGACATTAAAACTTAAAACAAACAGAAATTATTCCGTATATGAAAGAGGGTTTCTCCTCCTCAACCCCTGCTCTTTGCGCTATAGTTTGACTCTTTCTCACACCTATACTTTATAAAACAGAAAAACACTATAATAATTACAGTTTATAGAATATAATTACGTAAAATAATTATGATTATATAAAAGTTTATAGAATAATTATATAATTATAGAATAATTTCTGTTGGTTTTAAGTTTTAATGTACCTCCTTACTTTCAGTTAAAAAAAACTTGTTTTTTATTTAATTTCTGGACGTTTTCTGGACGTTTTTGAATTAATGCAGGTTTTGAAATTGGCTTACCGAACATGAATAATTAAAATGAAACTTATAAAAAATAACCTTATAATAACGTAAGTTTGATTTTTGTTCCAGTTGTTGAAGAATGACTCCTGAATCACAAAGGCCGTTTAATTAGAATAATTACCTCTTTTAAAAGTTAAAAAAGAATTCAGTTTTCATTCAGCAGTCAATGAGTGAACTTGCTTGACTGCATTTAACCTAACGCATCGAATGCTATGTAATGTTTTTGACTCTGTGAATACTCGTGATAGCTTGACATAACTTTAATTGATAATTGAATAAGAAGGAGTTTCCTGCATCCTGTATTTTTTGACCAGCATTTACTGTTTTAAGAGAGTTGTTTATTTGGTTGTAAGACGTATCCTTTTAACGCATATATACATTGCACGCTGGGAACTAGCGTGGGGAGATATAGTTCATATAGAGGTAGGCAAATAGTCTTGTTTTGATACCATCAATATGGCAAAGAAAGGCAGCGGTAAACGTAACCGAATTGAAGCGGAATTATCGGACCGTGTGATGAATTTGACAAATAATTCTGATGGTAGCGTTTTCACTGATTGTCAGAGAACAAATGCTAAAAATATTATTAAAATACTGGAAATGGTGCAGTCCATAAATACAAACATTGAGGCACTCCAACATAATGTCTTGGAAATAAAATCTGATATATGTGCAGTGACCAATCGTGTTACATCGATAGAAAATAAAAATAATGTGCTTGAAAATGAACTTGCAACAGTTAAATCTGAACTTCTGGTTTTGAAGAATATTGTGGAGGGCCAATCGGAGATAATTAATAAATGTAAGGACGAAATGAATTCAGTAGTTAGTCAATCTTTTATTGAAGAAAATCGCAATAAAATGTGCAACTTATTATTTTGGGGCTTAAATGAAGTACCTATCGAGGATGCTGAGTCTCTTATTTCGGATGTGTTGGTGCATAGATTGTCATTGGATAGAGGAAATTTGCCGTCTCTTAGTGTTGTTCACTGCTCTAAAAAGTTTGTTAAAGTTAAAGTGGACAATACACAGGTTCGATTTTCTCTTTTGAATTAAATAAAAAAACTAGTTTTTTAACTGAAAGTAAGGAGTGACATTAAAACTTAAAACGAACAGAAATTACTCCGTATATGAAATGGGTTGTCCCCTCCGCAATCCCTTGCTCTTTACACTAAAGTTTGACTCTTTCCCACAATTCTGTTTTTTAAAACAATTAAAAAATGAACGTGGGAAAAAATGAGCGTGGGAAGGGGGTCTAGGTGCCCTCCAATTTTTTGGTCACTTAAAAAGGGCACTAGAACTTTTCATTTCCGTTAGAATGAGCCCTCTTGTGACATTCTAGGACCATTTGTTCGATACGATGACCCCTGGGAAAAAAAAAAACAAAAAAAAAACAAAAAATAAAAACACACCCGTGATCTGTCTTCTGGCAAAAAATACGAAATTCCACATTTTTGTAGATTGGAGCTTGAAATTTTTGCTATATGGTTCTCTGATACGCTGAATGCGATGGTGTGATTTTCGTTAAGATTCTATAACTTTTAGAAGGTGTTTCCCCCTATTTTCCAAAATAAGGTAAATTTTCTCAGGCTCGTAACTTTTGATGACAAAGACTAAATTTGATGAAACTTATATATTTAAAATCAGCATGAAAACTCGATTCTTTTGATGTATCTTTTAGCATCAAAATTCCGTTTTTTAGAGTTTCGTTTACTATTGAGCCGGGTCGCTCCTTACTACAGTTCGTTACCACGAACTGTTTGATTACTTCGTATATGAAAGGGGCTTCTTCCTCATCAACGCCCCGCTCTTTACGCTAAAGTTTGACTCTTTCTCTTAACTCTGCTTTTTGAAACATTAAAAAACTTTAGCGCAAAGAGCGGGCGTTGATGAGGAAGCAGTCCCTTTCATATACGACGTAATTTCTGTTCGTTATAAGTTTTAATGTTGCTCCTTACTTTCAGCTAAGAAAACTTATTTTTTTTAATTTAATTTCTGAACGTTTTTGAATCAATGCATGTTTTGATCTTGGCTCTCCGCAGAGGAATAATTAACACGAAATTTGCAAGTTTTTTTTTGGCTAAATGGCTTTCTCATAGTTTTGATCGAATGATTTTGAGAAAAAAAGGAACGGTGGACGAAGCCTAGTTGCCCTGCGATTTTTTGCCTACTTAAAAGGCAACTAGAACTTTTAATTTTTTCCGAATGTTTTTATTAGTAAAAGACAGACAAATTAGCTTACGTAACGAACTTTTGTAATCTCATGTTTTTATTACTTATATGAGGGGTTCACCCCCTCGTCAGTACCTCGCTCTTTACAATAAAGATTAAATTTTGTCCCAACTCATTAAGAATGACCCCTGAATCGAAATCACTAAAAATACTTTAGCGTAAAGAGCGAGGTATTAGGAGGAGGTGAGCCCCTCATATGCGTAATAATTTTTGCTCGTTTTAAGTTTTAATGCTGCTCCTTACTTCCAGTTGAAAAAAACTTGTCATATTTATTTTTTCATTGTTTTTTTTTAGATAATACTAGAAAATCCTGTGCTCCCTTCATGGAAATTTTCTTCCCCATGACAAATTCCTCTATGGAAAGTTCCCCCAACATATCCTCCTCTTATCAACCACTCCCCCACCCAAAAAATCCCCCTGAAAACGTCTGTACACTTCCCAATAAGCATTACTATGTGTAAGCACTGGTCAAAATGTGTAACGTGTAGCCCCTCCCACGGGGACTGTGGGGGAGTAAGTCGTCCCCAAATACATAGTTATAAGGTTTTTCGACTACGTTGAATAAAATGGCTATCTCAGAATTTTGATCCGTTGACTTTGGAAAATAATTAGCGTGGGAGGAGGCCTAGGTGCCCTCCAATTTTTTGGTCACTTAAAAAGGGCACTAGAACTTTTCATTTCCGTTAGAATGAGCCCTCTCGCAAGATTATAGGACCACTGGGTCGATACGATCACCCCTGGAAAAAAACAAACAAACAAATAAACACGCATCCGGTATCTGCCTTCTGGCAAAAAATACGAAATTCCACATTTTTGTAGATAGGAACTTTAAACTTCTACAATAGGGTTCTCTGATACGCTGAATATGATGGTGTTTCCCCCCTCTTAGGGGGTGTTTCCCCCTATTTATTAAAATAAGGCAAATTTTCTCAGGCTCGTAACTTTTGATGGGTAAGACTAAACTTGATGAAACTTATATATTTAAAATCAGCATTAAAATATGATTCTTTTGATGTAGCTATTGGTATAGTTTTACAACTATATTGGTATAGTTGTTGTAGCTAGTTTTTGTTACTATTGAGCCGGGTCACTCCTTACTACAGTTCGTTACCACGAACTGTTTGAAAATGCGAAAAAACTTAAAGGAAAACAGGTCAACATTTATAAGAATGTTTTTATTGGTGATGATGTTACGCCTCGTGTGCGTATTGTGCGCAGGGAACTCCTGGGTATCCGTAAATGCCTAGTGGATAAAGGAGCTGAATGCTGGGTACCCCCCACCTTACCCCCTGTTATTTGTACAAAAAAAATAACACTGTAGGTAAAGTAATTTGGTACAATGAAAAGGGTCTGTTGATACCGTAATTTGTGTATTTTGGTTGATTAAGTCCTACTGAAGTTTTGTTAAGTTAGTTTTCACATGAACCTATGATGTTGGGGTTTTTGTTTATTACTAAGTTGTTAGCCGTTAGGTTAGGAGCTTGAGCTGTATACATGAAAGGGTTACAGGCAATATTTTCATCGCCTGTTCTTTTCCTTATTAGTGTTTTCAAGTGGATTATTTTTGATTTTCAATTTTTTTTTTTTTTTTTGTGTCTGTTTGTTATTTTTATTGAAACCATGTGCCGAGGTTATTTTTGAATTTAATGACAATGGATGGCATGGAGTATGAAGATGCGAGAGGCTTCAATGTTTTCCATCTTAATTGCCAAGGGCTAAATTCTTCGTTTAATTTTTTAAATGAATTAAGTGATCTTTCGGTTTTCCAGGTTATCGGTCTTACTGAAACCTGACTGAATGACCCCAACTCTGCTCTTTTAAATATACCAGGATATTAATTTTATAATAGGAATCGACAGTTTCGGCAACATGGAGGAAACGGTGCATATATTCGAAGCGATATTGAGGTTTTGGTAAGAAATGACTTAGTAGTATACCAGGAAATGGTCTTTGAACCATTTATTCTTCAGCTTAGGCTGAAACCTAAAGATGCATTTGTTATTATATTGTATAGGCCGCCATCTGGCTTCATACCAATCTTTATGGATCTTTTGGATAAGCAGCTGGAGAAACTAGCAACTAGTTCAGATCCATTTATGATGCTTGGGGATTTTAATATTGACCTTAATGAGCTTGATGCGAGAGTTTCTATGGATTTATTGCAGCTTTGTATGTCCTTTGCTTTGTTTCCAACTATAAATATATGCACACAAGTAACAACCTCATCATCAGAGCTAATTGACAATATTTTTTCAAATTTGTTTTTTTCAGCTCCAAGAGTTATTATTACTGATGTATCCGATCATTTTGGGATTTCAACAAGATTTGATATCTGTATTCCCCAAAAGCCAGCACCAATAATTCCTAAGAGTCCAATGCAAGTGTTTAGCCAGAGTAACCTTCAAAAATTTGAGCAGGCAATTTCTGAAGTCGATTGGAATAATTTGATAGACCTCATGGATGGTATAAATACGAGTTTTCAAAGATTTTACGATAAACTAATTTTGTTACTGACAAAAACATGTATAATGGTTCGTTCGCCATCAAGGAAAAATAATCCTAAGACACCATGGATGTCGCCTAACTTGTTGCACTGTATTAATTAAAGAGATAAACTTTATAAGAATTCCATAAAAAATGGGAATGTTCCGATTTGCTTAAGAATTTATAAAAATTATAGAAATGCCCTGAATAAATTACTGAGAAATGTAAAAAAAAATGTTTCATAAATAAATTCACTGAGACTTGAGGTAACCCTGCAAAAACATGGAAAATAATTAAAAGTGTGATATCGACTGAGAACTCTATTATTCCCGATGAAGTAGTAATGCAGAATGGCCTACCAACGAAGAAACCTGAAGAGATATGTAATACTGTTTCCAAACATTTTGCTAATATTGGCGTAGATTTATCTTCCCGTATAGTATCTTCTGCTGATGATCCTCCGTTGGAGTTTTTTATGAAGACTCCAATTGATATTACTATGTATATGAGACCCTTCTCTCGTGATAGAGAAAATTATGTTTGGGATGAAAAATAGATCCGCAGGTAGTGATTCACTCAATATTCTGGTGTTAAAAATAGCATTTCCTTATGTTGCTGGTATTCTTACTTCCCTCATTAATTTGTGCTTGAAACGGGGAACGTTTCCTGATTGCTTGAAAATTGCTAAGGCGGTAATTGCTAAGGCGTTTTTAAAGGCGGTAATAAGAATGATCTTGGAAATTATCGGCCTATCTCAGTCTTACCTGTTATTTCTCGTATGCTAGAAAGGTACATTAACACTAGAGTTTATGATTATTTGGAACTGCATATTCTGTTAAATCCAATTCAATTTGGTTTCAGGAAGGGGAGAACCACAGAGATGGCATTATCATATATAACTTCGGTAATCAATGGAGCTCTTGACAACAAGCTTAGAGTAGCTGGTCTGTTTCTTGATTTGATTAAGGCATTTGACACTGTTGACCACCAATTACTACTTCGAAAATGTGAATTTTATGGACTAAGAGGGGCTACTTTAGCTTTGCTTTGTGATTACCTACAAAACAGAGAGCAGTATGTTCACATTAATGGATTTTCTTCAAGCAAGAGTCTTGTTAAATTTGGTATCCCCCAGTGTTCTGTGTTAGGTCCTACTCTTTTTTTGATTTTTATTAATGATCTGCCAATTGCTGTTGCAGCTACTTCTAGAATAGGGGATATAGTGGATCCCACAACTTCGGGAACCAGGTCACTACACCTTTATTTGCTGATGATGTGACATTGATGTGTGTTGCTTCAACTGAACAACAACTTACCTCAAAAATCAATGCAGCAATGACTATGACATGTCAAATTTGACAAATTTGACAAATTTTGACATGTCAAATAAGTCAAATTTTGTTATCTTTTCACGGTCCCCAAATTATTATCCTTGGATTACGGAAATACCTACACCGAAGGGAATTGTTAAGCGGTCAAATTCCGTTAACTACCTTGGGATTATTATTGACGAAATTTTATCATTTAAGTGCCATGTAAAAGCTATAAGTAGAATATTATCGCGGAATTTAGGGATTATCCGTAAATTAAAACATTTATTTCCTTCAAATGTTATACGGTTATTATATTTTTCTCTGATTCATCCATATATTTTGTATTGCTCGTCTGTATGGCTTGGGACATTCCCCTCAATAATTTGCCCAATCCGCGTACTACAGAATAATGCCATTAGATCACTTTGTGGAATAGGGAACCGGGATTCGGTCAGGTCAATGTAAAGTGTAATAAATATAATGTCTGCAGCCGGATTACATGATTTTTATACACTGGTTTTTATGTATAAGTACCGTTATGGGTGCGTTCCAGAATGTTTTACAGGAATTTTTTGGGATAGATCTAATATTCATGGTCACAGAACTCGATCAAGTGGAGATATTGAGGTTCCTCACCTAGTTTCAAGTAGGACTGCTTTTCCAGTTATTTATCGAGGGGCTAAGCTGTGGAATAAGCTTGTTCCAAGTACCAAAGAATTGCCCATGAATCAATTTAAAACCGTGTTGCATGTGGGGTTGCTTGGTAGGTCTTACCTTCGAAAAAGATTGAGATTGATTGATTTAATATTGGAAATAATTGTTTATTGTTTTTTTGTTGTTTTTTTCTTTTGTTTTCTTATTTTTGCTTCGGGATCATGATATTATGTTGTTTGACTGTGTATGAATTATTTTTTCTCGGTACACGGTTTCACCTTTCTGCTCGTTGTTTTTTTGGTTTGTTTTTTCTCTTCTATTTTATGTTCTATTTTGTTAGTAACACACCCTCGCAAGCAACGCTTTTGGTGTGCTACCGATTGATTTTGTCTGTGTTATTTCCTTTGGTTAATAAATTAATACTACTACTACTACTAAAATTCTTAGTGTAAGAAAGAGCTATTGAGGAGAGGTAACCCATCTCATATAC
This sequence comes from Artemia franciscana, assembly GCF_032884065.1. Lineage (NCBI taxonomy): Eukaryota > Metazoa > Arthropoda > Branchiopoda > Anostraca > Artemiidae > Artemia > Artemia franciscana. The sequence goes on from NC_088864.1 coordinate 57,367,314, forward strand.
GTGATATTTTTGTTCGTTTTGAGATTAGAAATTGCTTCTTACTTTTAGTTGAAAAAACTTGTTTCTTAATTATTTGCTGATCGTTTTTGAATTACATCGGAAAATTCAGCTCCCCTCCATGAAGAATTCCCTTCCCCTGACGAGAAATTTCGCCATGTAAAGTTTCTACCAAGTATCATAAATTAGCGATATATGCGGAACTAATTTTGTAATGCGTAGCAACAAAACGGTCAAAGAGGTTGAAACTATTTTTATGAAAATGAAGTTCACAAGTAGAGCAATTTTCAAATGATTTAAACGAATGATAGAAAAGATTTTAGAAAAATATACGCAATAATTTATGTTCGTTTTAAGTTTTATTGTTATTCCTTCTTTTCAGTTGAAAATAACTTGTTTTTTTTATTTAATAACAACTACAAGCCAAAGACATACAATATCTTGAGAATATCATGGAGAAGTTCCTCCATGGAAAGATCCTCCCCAGTAACCCTCCCCTCAAATATCTCCCTCAAATCAAAAAGATCCCCCTGAAAACGTCTGTACACTTCCCAGTAACCATTACTATATGTAAACACAGGTCAAAGTTTGTAACTTGCAGCCCCTCCCACGGGGACTGCGGGGGAGTAAGTCGTCCCCAAAGACATAGTTATTGGGTTTTTCGACTATGGTGAATAAAATGGCTATCTCAGAATTTTGATCCGGTGACTTTGGGAAAAAATGAGCGTGAAAAATTTATAACCTTTAATGAAAAATATTTACTGGCATCATATGAAGTTTCACACTGTATTGCTAAAAATAAAAAGCCGTTCACCATTGGAGACGATCTTATGTTACCTGCTGCTAACAAAATGGTAGAAATACTACATGGAAGATAATATGGCGATGATATTCGGAAAATTCCTTTGTCGAACAACACTGTCTCAAATAGAATTTCTGATATTAACAAGGATCAATTAATACAACTTATTACAAAAATTAAAGAAAGCCCAAAATTTTCGCTTCAGTTGGACAAAACAACTGATATTACTAAATTGGCTCAGTTGTTAGTGTATGTCGGGTACATTTATAAAGAAAGCGTGGAGGAAGATTTGTTATTTTATCGTCCTATGGAAGACCATACTACAGGGACAGACATATATCGTAAAGTTGACGAATTTTTAAAAGCAGAAGGTTTAGAATGGCAAAATTGCTGTGGAATATGCACAGATGGTGCAATAGCGATGACAGGCAAAAATATTGGTTTTAAATCATTTTTTCAAGCTTCGTATTATGATCATATAACTTTTGCTCATTGCCTTATTCACCGAGAGGCTCTTGCAGCAAACAAATTAGCACCAGAATTGAACGATGTGCTTCAGGATGCTGTTAAGGTCATAAATTTGATTAAGAGCCATGCCCATAACAGTCGCTTATTTTCAAATCTTTGTAAGGATACGAATTACAACTACACAACTTTGTTATTACATGCATAAGTAAGAAGGTTGTCAAGAGGTCAAATTTTAAAAAGATTATTGTTATTAAAGGACGAGACCGAAATATTTTTAACTGAACGAAAATGTGAATTTGCTGCTTTTTTCAAAATGATGACTTGTGGCTATCCAAGCTGTGTTATTTGTCAGATATTATTGAGAAGTTAAACGATCTTAACTTGTCTTTTCAATGAAAAAATTCCGACACATTTACTTCAAACGATAAAATTCAAAGTCTTATAGAAAAAGATCAGCATTTGGAAATGTAGAGTCGAAAAAAATTCGTTCTAAATGTTTTCCAGTGTCGACAATTTTATAATTGAGAAAATTCATTGTAAACTTTTATTGAAAAAACTATTGTAGATCATTTAAAAGCGCTAGAAATACAGTTCCGGACATATTTTACATTAAATATTTAATTACAAAAATAGTTTGGATTCAAAAGCCGTTATGGATTGGCTTAGGTGAGATTGATCATCTGCCACTTTAAGCCCAAGAGGAATTTGCTGAGCTTTCGTGTGACTCAAACTTAAAACTACAATTCCAAAAAAAAGCCCTTGACTAAATTCTGGATCGAAACTAGAACTGAATTTCCCACAATCGCCAATATGGTGTTAAATATAATTCTGCTATTCAACACCATATATTTATGTGAAGTTACTTTCTCAGCTTTAACACACATTAAATTCCAATATTGTTCAGCGATAAAAAATGTTGAAGAGGTCTTACGTCCAGCAGTTTCAAACATTACATCAAGATTTGATTTGTTATGCAATAAAAACAGGCACATCCATCTCATTAAATTTTTAACGTAAACTTTAATTTAATATTTACCAGCAGCTACTTGGATATATTCGAGAGAATTAAAACAGTCAGAATCCAGTTTGATTTTGAAATTATAATAAAAACATTTCTATAACATTTTGTGCAAATTTCAATTTTAAATTTTTTACATGTTTCAAAACGAGTTCTAAATTTATATATTTTCAAATGCATATGTATATTGTTACCTAATAAATATATTATTAAAAAATATTAATTTATTTTTTTCTTATATGTGTTGGGGTCGTTAAGAATCTCGCAATCATAAATGGGGTCGGGAATTACAGAAGTTTAAGAAGCCCTGTTTTACAATGATAGAGGGAGGCAAAACCATATTTAATCTTTTAAATATTTTTTTTTCATTTCAAGCTGGATTAGAACTGTAAGGTTTTGCTTTTTGTAATAGAAAGATTATCAAAGGTCATTGAAGGTTAATTTTTCATTTTTTAACTTTGTTTGCTATGATTGTTTATTTTATTTATGTTCGTTTTGGGTTTCATTTATGCCTCAATTGCAAAACATTTTTGTTTGTTTTAAGCTTGATTTTTATATTCAACTCATATTTATTTATTTATATTAGTACCTGTTGAATTTTTTTTCTATGATTATTTATTTAGTTTTCTGTTTGTTTTGGGCTTCAATTTATGGCTGTTTTGAGTTTGATTTACTGTAGGTTTATATTTCTTCTGATCGTAAGTTTCATTGAGCCAATACTTTTCTTTAGAAAACTTCTTTTTTGGAAAGTTTTTTTAATCAATACCAAAAAAGAGCTCTATGGTAGACGCTCCACGTCGCCAAGTAAGGAAATTTTAGAATTGAATATGATTTAGGCAGGTAATATTCCTCTGAGGAGCCCTAATGGGCTTAAAACACTTGGAAATATTTTGTTAGATTTAAGTTATTTTGCATGTAAATTTACAACAGCTTGCACTTATTAATAACGACTTTGTATGGATTTAGACATTTCAATTTGGTTGACGGTTTGGCTATACTGTTTTGTCCTAGGTAATTGAATAAATAAGTAAGGTCAAGACCTCGTTCAAGTGTTCGTTTATCTCAATTGCTGGATTAGGAAGACAATTCTTTTCTTTTTCTTTCTCTCTCTCTCCCTCTTTTTTTCCTAGCCAAGTAATTACTTCTAACACATTATAATGAAGACAATGCTATAGAAAAAGGAGGAGGGCTAAATAGTTTTGAATTACAAGCTCGGGACCTCTAATTAGGGCTGCCACCTATAGCACGAAAGTGCTATATTAGCAATATTGAAAATATAGCAATATTAACAAAATCGGACAGTGGTGGCTTAAGAAACTGACCATGTTGGGAACCCTTTGATCCATTGTAAAACTGGTAACCCCGAGAAGACTGAAGGCGTCCAATTTAGTCCAAAGCTTATGGATGGAATCCTTGGCGATATAACACACAGAATTAAAAAAAAAAAAAAAAAAAAAAACAAGAGCTAAGAGCTCATATGGCACTTGTGACGAGGCAAGAAGAGCTAAGAGCCAACAGCTCATATGATATGAGCTATAACAAAATTCTAAGAATCAAAAGACTGATTTAAAAGGAAAATAAGAGGCTTAATGCCGGTAAGGATTTAGAATAAGAGCTCTGAGTCACGATGTCCTTCTAAAAATCAAAATTCATTAAGACCCGATCACCCAATTGTAAGTTATGAATACCTAATTTCTTCTAATTTTACCTATCCCTTTAGCCCCCCAGATGGTTGAACCTGGGAAAACGACTTTATCAAGTCAATTTGTGCAGCTCCCTGACACGCCTACCAATTTGCATCGTCCTAGCACGTCCAGAAGCACCAAACTCGGCAAATCACTGAGCCCCCCCCCCCCCAACTCCCCCAAAGAGAGCGAATCCCGTACGTTTACTTCAATAACGTATCAAGGAGATTTGCTTATTCTATTTACCAAACTTCATCCCGATTCCTCCACTCCAAGTGTTTTCTAGGATTTCCCTCTGCAACTCCCCCCAATGTCAAAAGATCTGGTTGGAATTTGAAATAAGACCTCTGAGACATAAATTCCTTCTAAATATCAAATTTAATTAAGATCCGATCACCTATTTGTAAGATAAAAATACCCCAATTTTCACATTTTCCAAGAATTCCGGTTTCCCCCTCCAACTCCCGCCAATGTCGCAGGATCTGGTCAGAATTTAAATTTAGAGCTTTAAAGCACAAGATCCTTCCAAATATCAAATTTCATTAAGATCTGGTCACCCTTTCGTAAGTTAAAAATACCTCAATTTTCAAAATTATCCCCCCTCCCCAACTCCACCAAAGAGAGCATATCTGGTCCGGTTATATCAGTCAAGTATCTTAGACAGGTTTTTATTCTTCCCATCTAGATTCATCCTGATCTCTCCGCTTTAAGTATTTTCTAAGATTTCTGGTCTCCCCAACTGCCCCCCCCCCCCAATGACGATGGATCCGGTTGAGATTTAAAATAAGAGTTCTGAGTTACGAGGTCCTTCTAAATATGAAGTTTTGTGAAGATCCGATCACTTCTTCGAAAGTTAAAAATACATCATTTTTTCTAATTTTTCAAAATTAACTCCCCCCCCCCCAATAGAGCGGTTCCATTCCAATTATGTAAATTACGTATCTACGACTACTGCTTGTTTGTCCCACCAAGTTTCATCCCGATCCCTCCAATTTAAGCGTTTTCCATGATTTTAGGTTACCCCACCCAAAACTCCCTCCAATGTCACCAGATCCGGTCGTGATTTAAAATAAGAGCTTTGAGACACGATACCCTTCTAAATATTAAATTTCATTGAGATCCAATCACCCGTTCGTAAATTAAAAATACCTCATTTTTCTAATTTTTTTCAGAATTAACCCTCCCCCTCCCCCAACTATCCCAAAGAGAGTAGATCCATTCCGGTTATGTCAATCATGTATTTAGGACTTTTGCTGTTTTTCCCACCAAGTTTTATGCCGATCCCTCCACTCTAAGTGTTTTCCAAGATTTTAGGTTTCCCCCTCCCAACCCCCCCCCCCCCCCACTGTCACCAGATCCGGTTGGGATTTAAAATAAGAGCTCTGAGACACATTATCCTTCTAAATATCAAATTTCATTGAGATCCGATCACCCGTTCGTAAGTTAAAAATACCTAATTTTTTTCTAATTTTTCAGAATTACCCCCACCCCAACTACCCCAAAGAGATCGGATCCGTTTCGGTTATGTGAATCATGTATCTAGGACTTGTGTATTTTTTTCCCACCAAGTTTCATCCCGATCCCTCCACTCTAAGTGTTTTCCAATATTTTAGGGTTCCCACTCCCAAATCCACCCCCAATGTCACCAAATCCAGTCGGGATTTAAAATAACAGCTCTGAGACACCATATCCTTCCAAACATCAAATCTCATCAAGATCTGATCAACCATTCGTAAATTGAAAATACTTGCAATTTTTCTATTTTTTCCAAATTAAAGGGTCTCCCACTCCCCCCCCCCCAGATGGTCAAATCGGATAAACGACTATTTCTAATTTAATCTTGTTTGGTCCCTAATACGCTTGCCAAATTTCATCGTCCTAGCTTACCTGGAAGTGCCTAAAGTAGCAAAACCGGGACCGACAGACAGACAGACGAACAGACAGACAGACCGATAGAATTTGCAATTGCTATGTGTCACTTGCTTAATACCAAGTGCCTTAGAAAAAATTCCACATTTCTGTAGATAGGAGCTTGAAACTTATACAGTAGGTTTCTCTGATACGTTGAATCAGATGATGTGATTTTTGTTAAGATTATATGACTTTTTGGAGGTGTTCCCCCTATTTTCTAAGATAAGGCATATTTTCTCTGGCTCATTACTTTTTATAGCTAAGACAATTTCGTTTCGTAGAGTTTCGGTTACTATTGAGCTGGGTCGCTCCTTACTATAATTTGTTACCACGAACTATTTTACTCTGCCCGCAAATCTGAGCGGCTGTTTGCTTGTCTCTTTCACATTGCTTGTGTGTTTGAGCTGGTGTTTGCATGTTTCCGTTTCTGTTTTTGTGTGTTTGTGTGCCTGACTTTGTGTGTTTGTGGGTGTTTTGTCTCTCTCTATCTTACTGTGCCTGTGTGTCTGAGCGGCTGTTTGCCTGTCTCTCATACTATGTCTGTGTGTTTGTGCGGGTGGTTGCATGTTTTCGTTTCGGTCTTTGTGAGTTTGTGTGTTTGACTCTGTTTGTTTGTAGGTTGGTTTTTTTTTTTCTCTCTCTCTCTCTCTCTTTCTCTCTTATTATGGCTGTATGTCTGAGCGGCTGTTTGCTTGTCTCTCTCATATTGCCTGTATTTCTGAGTGGGTGTTTGCATGTTTCCCTGTCTGTCTTTGTGTGTTTGTTTGTCTGACTCTGTGTGTTTGTAGGTGTTTTGCCTCTCTCTCTCTCTCTCTCTCTCTCTCTCTCTCTCTCTCTCTCTCTCTCTCTCTCTCTCTCTCTCTCTCTCTCTCTCTCTCTCTCTCTCTCTCTCTCTCTCTCTCTCTCTCTCTCTCTGTCTCTCTCTCTCTCTCTATCTCCATCTATTTATCTCTCTCTCTCTTTCTCTCTCTCTCTCTTTCTCTCTCTCTCTCTCACACACACACTATGCCTGTGTGTCTGATTGGCTGTTTGCTTGTCTCTCGCACTATGCCTGTGTATCTGTGCGGGTGGTTGCCTGCTTCTTTGGCTGTCTTTGTGTGTTTGACTCTGTTTGTTTATAGATGTTTTTTCTCTCTCTCTCTGTCCCACTATGCCTATGTATCTGAGTGGCGGTTTTTCTGTCTTTATCACTGTGCCTATATGTCTTAGTGGGTGTTTACATGTTTCTGTGCCTGTCTTTGTGTGGATGACTCAGTGTGTTTTTAGGTATTTTTGTCACTCTCTCTCTCTCTCTCTCTCACCATGCATGTTTATCTGCTCGACTATCAGCTTGTCTCTCTTACTATGCTTGTGTGTCTGAGCGGGTGATTATATGTTTCCATGTCTGTCTTTGTGTGTTTGTCCATCTGACTCAGTGTGTTTGTAGGTGTTTTTTCTATCTATCTCATTGTGCCTGTGGCTCTGAGTGGATGTTTGCTTGTCTCTCTCCCTATGCCTGCGTGTCTGAGCGGGTGTTTGCATGTTTCTGCGTCTGTCTTTGTATGCTTTTGTGTCTGACTCTGGTGTTTGTAGGTGTTTTTGTCTCTCTCTCACTATGCCTGAGTGTCTGAGTGGCTGTTTGCTTGCCTTTCTCACTATGCCTGTGTGTCTGGGTGAGTGTTTGCATGTTTCTGTGTCTATCTTTGTGTATGTGTATGTCTGAATCTGTATTTCTGTAGGTGTTTTCTTCTCTCTCTCTCTCTCTTCTCTCTCTCTCTCTCTCTCTCTCTCTCTCTCTCTCTTCCTCTTTCTCTCACTAGTGACAGAAAGTCACTAGACTTTCTGACTGAGCAGCTATTTTCTTGTCTCTCTTTCTCTGACTGTGTGTCTGAGCGAGTGTTGTCGAGGCATTAGTCTGGTCTCTGTAGGTAGCAAATTAGTTAGTAATATGATACTTTTCAGACTGAGAGAGGCTGCTGAAAAAAGTTTTAAGAGAAGAATAGTGCGGCTCTAGAAAAGGTAGAGGATCTGTCGACCACATTTTCACTCTTAGGTTAATGATTGAGAAGTGCTTTAGTTGTCAAACACCTTTGGTCCTCAGTTTTGTAGATAATGAGCAAGCTTTTGATTTCGTTGATAGACAAGCTTTAGTAAAGGTCTTATCCTTCTATGGTATGCCAGACATAAACATCAAACTGACTAGTACTATATATGAGAATAATACTGCTGCGGTTAAGGTAGCAAATGAGGTTAGCAGCTAGTTTTGTATTAAATTAGGAGTTAATCATGGTTGTGTTATATCCCTCTTTACATGGATTATTTTGATGGATTTCGTCTTAAGGAGCACAGGAAAGGCAATGGGAGACCACGGAATCAAATACGGAGGAAAACTCTCCTGGACTTAGATTATGCTGATGATTTAAACATCCTAGATGAAAGTGTGAGCAAAATTGATAAACTTTTAGAGGTTTCGCGAATTCGGAGTGCTAGAATAGTTTTAAAAATTAATGCTAAGAAGACTAAGTCACTAAGGCCAGAAATAAGTGAATGTGAAAAGGTGACATTGGGTAACAAAAAGTTTTATCTGGTGGACAGCTTAAGTTACCTTGGTAGCATTGGTAGTATTATTAGTAAAGACGGTGGGAGCCATGATGTTAAAATCAGAATAGTCAGTGCTCTGGGGATTAGAATATTGGATGGTACAGTGACGACATTGATGAAATATGGCTCGGAAGCATGGGTGCTCCGAAAAGCACTTGAAGATTTTACTAGATGTTTTCCAAAAAAATTACCAACAGATTGTTCTTGGTAACAGGCAGACCAATCGTATTTCAAACAGTAGGCAGTAGGAAAAATGTAGTTCAATCCCGCTTTCTTGGGCTATAATGAAAGGAAGGTTGAGATGGCTAGGGTAAGTTCTGCGGATGAAGGATGATAGATTGCCGAAGATTGTCCTTTTCGGCCAACCGTTCAAGACTAAACGGAAAGCAGGTTGTCCTCGTCTGGGATTGGAGGACGTCATAAAGAAAGATTTAAAGGAATTGGTAACTTCTTGGGAGGGTGTAAAGAGGGAGACTTTGAATAGATTGGGAAGGAGGAGGAGCATGCATAGCTGTGTTGGCCTCAGGCAGCTTGTTGTGGCGGTGAGTTGTTGTTAATAGTAGTAGTAGTAGTAGTACAAATACATAAAAAGAATCGAATTTTTATGCTAATTTAAAAAATATAAGTTTAGTCTTACCAATAAAAATTACAAGCCTGAGAAAATTTGCCTTATTTCCGAAAAAGGGGGAAACATCCCTAAAAGTCATAAAATCTTAATGAAAATCACACCATCGGATTCAGCGCATTAGAGAACCTAACTGTAGAGGTTTCAAGCTCATATCTGCAAAAATGTGGAATTGTGTTTATTTCAGAAAAAAGATCATGGATCCGTGTTTATTTGTTTTTTTTTTCCAGGGGTGTTGTACAGAGAACAAATCTAAGATATTTATAGTGTCATCCTTTGAAACTGATATTTGAAAAATCTCAAAATTGCCTTTCCAAGCAGCTAAACATAAGACTGTTACGTACTCACGATGCTTTGCATTTGGGTTGGCCCCAATATGATGTAAAACGTGATTACGCCATTTACTATGGGTTACAACCATCAATGACGTCAAACGAAAACAAAAAAAAATAGTTATTTGAACTTCCCTTTTGCATTATCATTATGACGTCACTTCTCATGATGTCATGAGCTAATATAAAAATACGCTTTAAAACAAGTCATCTCAGAATCAAAAGCTGATTTCATAAATAGTATCGAAGATTATGGAAAGGAGTCTCTTTTGTCCGATTTGTCTAAATGAACTGAAGGATCCTCTTCAGACTTTAAAATGTAAGCATGTATTTTGTGGCTATTGCATTAAGAAATGGCTACAAGTAAAAGCCTCATGTCCAATGGATCGAAATGCTGTAGTTATCAAAGATTTGTCGCCTCTATTTTCATATAATGACGAGAGACCAACATCACCAATTATTGAAAATCTCTTAGAATGCAACGGAATTTATTTTCACCCCAATAGAATTTGGAACATGCGCTTCCCCTCTGGAAAACCAGCAAAATGTACCGCCCTACATGTTGCTGCTAGACAAGGCAATTTAGAGATTTGTCAAGTACTAGTTTCAAAAGGTGCCACTGTAGATGCCTTAGACTCGGAAAATAGGACAGCCTTACATTTTGCTGCTTTCAAAGGTAATTTGGAGATTTGTCAACTACTACTTTCAAAAGGTGCCACTGTAGATGCCATAGACTTGGAAAATTGGACAGCCTTACATTTTGCTGCTTTGGAAGGCAATTTGAAGATTTGCCAACTACTAGTCTCAAAAGGTGCCACTATAAATTCCTTAAACTCGGAAAATAGGAGAGCCTTACATTTTGCTGCTTTAAAAGGCAATTTGAAGATTTGTCAACTACTACTTTCAAAAGGTGCCACTGTAGATGCCTTAGACTCGGAAAATAGGACAGCCTTACATTTTGCTGTTTTCAAAGGCCATTTGGAGATTTGGCAACTACTACTTTCAAAAGGTGCAACGTGTCCAATGGATCGCCTCTATATTCATTAAATGACGAGAGACCAACATCACCAATTATTGAAAATCTCTTAGAATGCAACGGAATTTATTTTCACCCCAATAGAATTTGGAACATGGGCTTCTCCTGTGGAAAACCAGCAAAATGTACCGCCTTACATGTTGCTGCTAGAAAAGGCAATTTGGAGATTTGTCAACTACTAGTTTCAAAAGGTGCCACTGTAGATGCCTTAGACTCGGAAAATAGGACAGCCTTACATGTTGCTGCTTTGGAAGGCAATTTGGAGATGTGCCAACTACTAGTTTCAAAAGGTGTCACTGTAGATGCCTTAGACTCAATAAATAGGACAGCCTTACATGTTGCTGCTTTGGAAGGCAATTTGGAGATTTGCCAACTACTATTTTCAAAAGGGGCCACTGTAGATGCCTTAGACTCGAAAAATAGGACAGCCTTACATTTTGCTGCTTTCAATGGCAATGTGGAGATTTGTCAATTACTAATTTCAAAAGGTGCCACTGTAGATGCCTTAGACTTTGAAAACTGGACAGCCTTACAAATTGCTGTTTCGGAAGGCTATTTGGAGATTTGTCAACTACTAGTTTCAAAAGGTGCCACTGTAGATGCTTTAGACTAGGAAAATAGGACAGTCTTACATGTTGCTGCTTTGGAAGGCAATTTGGAGATTTGCCAACAACTAGTTTCAAAAGGTGCCACTGTAGATGCCTTAGACTCGGAACAATAGGACTGCCTTACATTTTGCTGCTTTCAAAGGCAATTTGGAGATTTGTCAACTACTACTTTCAAAAGGTCCAGTAGATGCCTTAGACTTGGAAAACTGGACAGCCTTACATGCTGCTGCTTTGGAAGGCAATTTGAAGATTTGTTTACTACTAGTTTCTTAAGGTGCCACTGTAGATGCCTTAAACTCGGAAAAATGGATGCCCTTACTTTTTGCTGCTTCGGAAGGCTATTTGGAGATTTGTCAACTACTAGTTTCAAAGGGTGCCACTGTAGATGCCTTAGACTCGGAAAAATGCACAGCCTTACAAATTGCTGCATCGGAAGGCTATTTGGAGATTTGTCAACTACTAGTTTCAAAGGGTGCCACTGTAGATGCCTTAGACTTCGGACAATTAAAGAGCCTTATTTTACGCAGCAAATCAATCCCAACTGTCTTAGCTTATAATAACATTTAAAGGCAGATACGAGGCCCTTGTTGGCTTTGGACTCTTATTCCCCTTTGCAGTTTCAGTCAACTTGTTGTTCAACTAACATTGAATTAAATTTTTTATTAGTCTAGCAAATGCCTAAGTTTATAAATTGGACCAATTGCCTTGCTTGACGCTCATTGCAGACTGGTCCTATTTTGACTTTAGACGCTTGTTTGTCTCTGATTCTAGGCGAAATTAACGGTCTCATGTTTCAATTCTAAATTTTTGGTTCAGCCCGCCTAAGACCATAGTAAGTGTCCCTTGTTTACCTCTCATACCAGGCAATCTAATGGTCCTATGTCAATTTTAAATTCTGGGTCAACCTGCCTGAGACTCTAGGCAGGCGTGTCTTGCTAAAAGATAACAAACAAATGTTGGTCCAACGAGAGAGGCACCCGCATACTATCGCCGTTTACCCAAGCCAAATTAATCAAACACTTGGAAAACTTTAGGTTCTATCACTCTCTTAGCTCTATGACTATCTACTTTGGTTCTACTGCCCTAGCAATGACGTATGGACGGATAATAGTTAGAAATATCTATTAACAAATGAACTAACCTCCTTTTTATACAATCCTAATAAGGGGGGAATTAAGAATTTGGCTCTCCGCACATGAATAATTAAAACGAAATTTGTATATTAATCTTTTCTTCTTCTTTTTTGGCTAAATGGCTTTCTCATAGTTTTGATCGCACGATTTTTAAAATAAAGGAGCGGGGGAGTAGGGCTAGTTACCTTCCAATTTTTTGGCTATTTAGAAAGGCAACAAAAACTTTTTTATGAGCTTTTTATTAGTAAAAATGCACGTAACATACGAATTACCTTACGTAATGAACTTTTATATTAATATATTTTTATTACGTATATGAGGGGGTTCAATCCCTCATCAATACTTCGCTATTTACACTAAAGCTTAAATTTTGTCCCAATTCCTGAAGAATTACCCCTGAATCACAAAGGCCGTAGAATAAATAGTTGAAATTGATTAAGTTACTTTAGAATAAAGAGCAAGGTGTTTGGAGGAGGTGAATCTCTCATATGTGTGATAATTTCTGTTTGTCTTAAGTTTTAATGCTGCTGCTTACTTTCAGTTGAAAAGTGAAAATTTATTTTCATTTTTAACATTGAAAAATCCTAAGCCCCCTTCATGGAAATTTTCTTCCACCGTGAAAATTCTTTCACAGAAAGTCCCCCCCCCCGCATAAGCCCCTCTCCTCAACCCCTCCAGCCCCCAATCAATATAATCTCCATGAAAGCGTTTGTGCACTTCCCAATAACTGTTACAATATGTAATCACTGGTCAAAGTTTATAGCTTGCAGCCCCTCCCACGGGGACTGTGGGAGAGTAACTCGTCCCCAAAGACATATCTATTAGGTTTTTTGACTATGTTGAATAAAATGGTTTTCTCGGAATTTTGACCCAGTGACCTTGTGTTCACTGGGGCGTCACATGACCAGTGACGCGCCTATAAAGATTTGGGCAGGAGTATCAAGACAATGGTTCAAAAGCTTCAGTTCAACATTTTCGTGTGGGTATTATCAGTAAGCTAGCTCTGACATAATCAACTTCTTAAGAGTTTTTGTTTGCACAACTATTCCAATTTTGATAAAAAATACAATTGAAAATTCAGACACCTGAGACCTGCTCTTTAATCATGAAGGTATCCACCTTTTAACAACCTTCTGATCCATCCAAAGGTCTTGACTATGTCCTTCAGTGTTCCAGCTCATAATTAGTAATAGTTCATACCATATTTGAGTCAGCCCAAAAAGGTACCTCCAAACAAATTCGGAAACTTTTAATTGATGATTTATAACGACATTTAGACCTACTTGTTTTCTTTTGGTTTAATACGCGCAAAATCATGTTATCATTTCCTCCATCATGGTAACTTTCTTCACACATTGTTGTTAAGATTGATTAGTTATATTCACGTCAATGCTTAACTCTATGAACGATTTTCTTCCATGTTAAGATTTGGCTTCTAATATTTTTTATTCTCGGTCAATTTGATAACGCTTACCTGATTAGTTAAACGTTTTATTATGGCTAGACTATAGAAAAATATAAAATTTTTAATAAAAGTAAATATTTTACTTAAATAACTCCGTAACAATTATTCAGTTTGTGCGAGTAACTCAACCCTGTTTAACTTAAGCCCCTTCAACTCAACACATTAACAAAACCCTTGCCTAATTCAACCCCTATCAAACTCAGATCCCATTTAGCCAAGCCCACGTTTGACTAAACCTCCCTCTAATTTAGTCCAACGAAGCTCAAGCCCCCGCTTAACTCAACCCAAGTTAAACTCAACCCGTTTTGACAAATTTGCTGCGGTCGCCCACATCTAAAGCAAAGGTTTTAATAAAATAGAATCAGTACCATTAGATTCCTTATTTTATGCTGCTTAAATTTAATGCAGGAACTGGAGTCAGTCCAAAAACGGCGACCAACCTTCTGAGTAGGAGCTTCTTGATCTAACAGAAAGTTACTTGTTAAACCAGCATCAAGATAAGATACTTTGAAATCCATTGTTCGTTTTCCAAGCAAGTCGTGGCCTTCTTCTTCCCTAGAAGTAAGAAAAATATTAGGTATAATTCTGTTTATAATATATTTAAGAACAGTTACTACCAATGGGTACGAATATTCATACTACTGATGCGACTAAAAACTTGTCCCAGTGTTACGCCACCAGAGTGAACACACATTTAAGCAATCCTTTCCAGTTCCCATCCAGTAAAGTTTCTGGTTTGGCTGCATCTCCCAAAAACTCGAAGGGTTGAAATTAGCCATTTGAGCTACGATTGTTGTTTAAATAAATCTTTCTCTCTTTCTCTCTCTCAAGTCTGGGCAGCTATAAATGTATTAGGCATGATTTAAATCCTTCCGCCCTTTCTAGATTTGAAGAAACAATTTTGTGTTTGCATCTTAATTTTTTTTTAAGATGAAAAAGCTCCTGCTAGCTGTCCTGCACTTACATTTAAAAATTTGACTTCTAATTATCTTGGTTTATGTTTATGCCGTAGATTAGGATACGTATAACCTGTTTTTTGAACATTCTTAGCCAATAAAAAGAATAAAACGTTTTTGAATCACGACATTGTTTACAAGTAAGTATCTGTTTCTCTGCGGTTAGACAGTTGAAAAAAAAAAATGGAATAAAATTGGCCATATTTTAGTTTTAAAAATATTGACCATATTTAGCCACAATTTTTTATTTTTCATAAAAATTGGTCATATTTAGCACCTGTCACCGATTGATTCGTCTGAATTATTTTATTTTTTCATCAATATCATCTCTGATAACACAAATTTCAGGTCCAGTGCTTGAGATAAATCCTTTATTTTTACATGATAATTGCTTTCCTTTTAGGTATTTGCTGGAAAGACTGAAACTGTATTTTAAGGATTTTGAATTTGCCCATACTACTGCCAACTTACTTTAGCATCAAGCAGCCTCAAGGTCAACGCACTTATATGTGCTTCTCCTCCACACCCCTCCTCTATTCAGAGATACTCCACCCCTTAATGGTGACAAAAAGTAAAGCTAGTAAGAAGAACTGTTGTGGAAATAAGCTCGAGTATAGACAAAAAAGTCATTCATGTATTGAAGATTCAAACGAAAACTTCCTCCCTTCCCCAAGCGGATTTGAAAAAAAAATCAAATCATACATGGTCTATATACTTGAATCTTCCAGAAGTGTATATCTTGGATCATCGTATTTCTCCCTGATCCAACGCCCAAAACGTGGGCCATTTATACATGCATCAGGCACGATTCAATGGGTTCTGATTATAGACCCACAAAACCCCTATGTTTTGCGATTTCCTGCTTATTTCCCATTACTTTGGTTAATTTCCAATTGCTGTTTTGACCGACTCACCCCTTTCCCTCCCACGATAAATTCCCATGCAGTTACCGGCTCAATAGTCTCAATATGAACTGGCTGTATTTATTTATTTAATTTACAATGCTTAGATCATGGTTGCCTCCTTCGTGTTTTATCATCTCCTTCGTGTTAGATCATGGTTGCCTCCTTCGTGTTGCCTCCTTCGTGAGGAGGCAACCTCATGGTTGCCTCCTCGTGTAGATACCTTATATTGAGCCAGCTGTATCACTAATTGACAGTGGGAGGGTGCCTGTGGTAAGAGAAAGGCATGAATTTGTACAGAATAGATATCAGTTCATATACAGAAGAATTACAATGCGCTAGTAAGCTGTTTTTAGATTTTCTAATTGAGATATGAAAAGACGAAGCAAAATTTAGCAGCGATGACTTCGCTAGTTGGAAAAATTGTCAACTAATCAATTGAAATCACGTTCCCTCTTTCTTACAGTCGTGACCATCTGATCGCCGATTCTGTCATTTTCCATCGTCGATCACATATAGCCCTTCACGCGCCCTAATGATCGGGAAGAAGTCAAGAATGCTCCATATGCAAGATTTGGCAAAGAGAATGTAAGACAATTAGAAAAAATTTCGTATGGTAATTCTGTCAAATCCCGCCAGTGTAACATTTCCCCTGAAAAATTCACCCCCGAAAGTTTCCCTCCCCAAGGGAGATTCTCCCTGTCGAAATCTACCCGAAGCACACCCCCATAAAATGTCTGTATGCTTCCCAATAAAAAATACTACACGTAAACAATGGGCAAATTTCATAATTTGCAAGTCTCTCCCCAAGGATTGTGGGGGATCATTTTACACCTAAAGACTAGTTATTTGATCTTTCAACTATACTGAACAAAATGACTATCTCAAAATTTTTATCTGATACCTTTGGGGAAAATAGGTGTGGGAGGGGGCCAGTAGCATTCCAATGTTTTCGGTCACATAGACAGAGCACCAGAGCTTTTAATTTCCGGTCGAATTCTCCCTCTCCTGATCTTATAGGACCATTATTTCAATGCGATCACCCGTGAAAAAAAAACAAAAAAAAAAACAAATAAACACGCATCCGCGATCTGTCTTCTGCCAAAAATAGCAAAATTCCACATTTTTGCATGTAGGAGCTTGAAACTTCTACAGTAGGGCTTTCTGGTACGCTGAATGAGATGACGCGACTTTCATTAAGGTTCCCTGAATTTTAGGGGTGTTTCCCTCCTATTTAAAAAATCAGGCAAACATTCTTAGGCTCGTAACTTTTAATGGGAAACACTTGATGAATTTTATATATTTATAATAAGCATAATAAGCTAATTCTTTTGATGATACTAAAGATACTAAATGACTGATACTGACTGATAAATGACTGACAAAGATACTGATGACTGATACTAAAGTACCGTTTTTTAGAGTTTCGGTTGGTATTGAGCCGAGTCGTTCCTTACTTAGAGTTCGTTACCACGAACTGTTTGACAGCCTGAAACTATAGACGCAAATCACCAAAACTTAAGTTACATCCCAAAGAGTATGGGTAACTTATAAGAGTGGTAACTGGCACTTGTGTCGACAAAAACAACTAACAACGCCACCAAGTTTTTGGTGACATTTATAGTTTTTTAAATGTAATAATTACAATACTTAATTTAATTATATTAATTGAGAAAATCAGGATAGTTGCAAGTGTCTGATCTCCGTTCATGACAGAAAGGATTACAAAGTTTTAAAAGTGTCACGAAACACTAGATGATGTTGATTTTTTTTTCAACACTATTGCTATTTCCTATTTTAATAAGTTACCCCATACTCTTTGTTACTTCCCTCATTCCTGATAGAAACATTTATATGAAGAACCAAGGACATTGAAATAAAAATATATTTCCCCTGGATCCATCTGAGGACTATTCATACCTGAAAACTGCGACTTTCTAAAAAAATTATTTGATTGTTTCAAAATTACGAAGTTTTTTAGAGCAGTATCATGTCTTGGTCAATGTTGCAACGTTGAACCGTGAAAATGTTTTGTAAAACAATTTCGGAAGCTGAAAAGCAATAAAAACAAATATAATGAATATTTTAAGAATTGCAGTAAGAGACTCGGTCACAATCCCCTCTCCTAGCGAATGTTTTGAATTCTCTCCAAACCAGAATTTTGGGAACAGTCGAACAACGAAATATTTTGTGAAGACCGCAATAACAAGCCCTTTTGGACACATAAAAAAAATATTTCGAAATTTGGTTCTATTTAACCTTCTGGCCAAATCGATACACCAAATTCGTCCAAGCGCAGAAACGAGTGGCAACCTTGACCCAAAGCGGTCACAAAGGGATTGCCTATTCTCTTGTCATGTCTTAATAAATAATTACTGTATCCTGAAAACGTCATTAAAGCAAATAAAATGAATATTAAAAAATACTGCTAGAGCCTCGATAAAATTCTCTCCAAAACAATTCAAACTGTCTCCAAACTGATTTCTAGGAGCGTCGTAAAAGGAAACAGTTTTCGTACTTGTATCTAATAGCCATCACACTCAAGTTCTGTCGAGAAGTGAAGTTTGGTTAATGCTAAAGAAATAAAACAAAATATGATGAAAAGATAATACTTTATCAACGAAATTATAAAAACTACAACAAAGATCATGGGAGGGGGTGACCCAGACCGCATTAAATGAAATACCTAACCTAGCTACCAACTAAATATTTATTTAAAATATAGCTACAATGTAGTTTCCCACCAAGTCAGAAAATAAATACCTAATTTTTTCTAATTTTTCCTCTCCCTTTTGCCCCCCAGATGGTCGAATCTGGGAAAACGACTTTATCAAGTCAAATTGTGCAGCTCCCTGACACGCCTACCAATTTTCATCACCCTAGCACGTCCAGAAGCACCGAACTCGCCAAATCACTGAACCCCTCCCCCCAACTCACCCAAAGAGAGCGAATCCAGTACGATTCTGTCAATCACGTATCAAGGACATTTGTTTATTCTATCCACCAAGCTTCATCCCGATTCCTCCACTCCAAGTGTTTTTCCAAGATTTCCCCCTCCAACTCCCCCCAATGTCAAAAGATCTGGTCGGGATTTGAAATAAGAGCTCCGAGACATGAATTCCTTCTAAAAATCAAATTTCATTACGATACAATCATCTATTCGTAAGATAAAAATACCCCAATTTTCATGTTTTCCAAGAATTCCGGTTCCCCCCTCCAACTCCCCCGAATGTCACAGGATCTGGTCGGAATTTGAAACTAGAACTTTAAAGCACAAGATCCTTCTAAACATCAAATTTCATTAAGATCTGGTCACCCTTTCGTAAGTTACAAATACCTCAATTTTCAAAATTACCCCCCCCCCCCAATTCCACCAAAGAGAGAAGATCCGGTCCAGTTATGTCAGTCACGTATCTTAGACAAGTTTCTATTCTTCCCAGCCAGTTTCATCCTGATCTCACCGCTTTATGTATTTTCTAAGATTTCCGGTCCCCCCAACTCCCCCCCCCCCAATTACACTTGATCCGGTTGAGATTTAAAATAAGATATCTGAGTTAAGAGGTCCTTATGAAGTTTCATGAAGATCCGATCACTCCTTCGTAAGTTAAAAATACGTCATTTTTTCTTATTTTTCAGAATTACCCCCCCCCCCCAATTGAGCGGATCCGTTCCAATTATGTAAATCACGTATGAAAGACTTCTGCTTATTTTTCCAACCAAGTTTCATCCCAATCCCTCAAATCTAAGCGTTTTCCATCATTTTAGGTTTCCCCATCCCCAACTTCCCCCAATGTCACCAGATCCGGTCAGGATTTAAAATAAAAGCTTTGAGACACGATATCCTTCTAAATATCAAATTTTATGGAGATCCAATCACCCGTTTGTAAGTTAAAAATACCTAATTTTTTCTAATTTTTCAGAATTAACCCCCCCCCCCCAACTACCCCAAAGAGAGCGGATCCGTTCTGGTTATGGAAATTATGTATCTAGGACTCGTGTTTTTTTTTCCACCAAGTTTCATCCCGATCCCTCCACTCCAAGTGTTTTCCAAGTTTTAGGTTTCCCCCTCCCAACTCCCCCCCCCCCAATGTCACCAGATCCGGTCGGGTTTAAAATTAGAGCTTTGAGCCACGATATCCTTCTAAATATCAGATTTCATTGAGATCTGATCACCCGTTCGTAAGTTAAAAACACCTCATTTTTTTATTTTTCAGAAAAACCCCCCCAACTACCCCAAAGAGAGCGGATTCATTCCGTATATATCAATCATCTATATAGGACTTGTGTTTATTTTTCCCACCATGTTTTATCCCGATCCCTCCACTCTAAGTGTTTTCCAAGTTTTAGGTTTCCCCCTTCCAACTCCCCGCCCTCGTCACCAGATCCGTTCGGGATTTAAAATAAGAGCTCTAGGACACGATATCCTTCTAAACATCAAATTTCACTGAGATCCCATCACCCGTTCGTAAGTTGAAAATACCTCATTTTTTCTAATTTTTAAGAATTACTCCCCCCCCCCACCCCGCCCCCCCACCCCAAAGAGAGCAAATTAGTTCTGATTATGTCAATCATGTATCTGGGACTTGTGCTTATTTTTCCCAACAAGTTTCATCCCAATCCCTCCACTCTAAGTGTTTTCCAAGATTTTAGGTTCCCCCCTCCAAATCCCCCCAATGTCATCAGATCCGGTCAGGATTAAAATAAGAGCTCTGAGACACAATATCATTCCAAACATCAAATTTCATTAGGATCCAATCACCCGCTCATAAGTTAAAAATACTTCATTCTTTCTATTTTTTCCGAATTAACCGGCCCCCCACTCCCCCCCCCAGATGGTCAAATCAGGAAAACGACTATTTCTAATTTAATCTGGTCCGGTCCCTGATACGCTTGCCAAATTTCATCGTCCTAGCTTACCTGGAAGTGCCTAAAGTAGCAAAACCGGGACTTTAGGTTTCCCCCGTCCAACTCCCCCCAATGTCATCAGATCCAGTCGGGATTTAAAATAAGAGCTCTGAGACACAATATCATTCCAAACATCAAATTTCATTAAGATCCAATCACCCGTTCATAAGTTAAAAATACTTCATTTTTTCTATTTTTTGCGAATTATCCGGCCCCCACTCCCCCCCAGATGGTCAAACTGGAAAAATGACTATTTTTAATTTAATCTGGTCCGGTCCCTGATACGCTTGCCAAATTTCATTGTCCTAGCTTACCTGGAAGTGCCTAAAGTAGCAAAACCGGGACCGACAGACAGACCGACAGAATTGGTGATTGCTATATGTCACTTGGTTAATACCAAGTGCCATAAAAACAGGCCTCATAGAAAGATAGGAGTTCAAAACTACTAGCGCCAAACAGTGTGCTAGCTAGCAAAAAAGTCTTTACATATGTGGAAAATTTCAAAGAGAATTGTATAATTGGTAAATATTCATAGCACTTAAAGGTGAAAGTGAAACCCTCTATGAATAAAAAAAATACATTGAAGAATAAATTTAACTCAGTTGGCCTATCCAGACAGTTTGCATAAAGTAGGCCTAGTTTTGATGGGGGCAAATCATGTCTAATTAATTTAACGTGAATTGGTAAATATTTATAGCATTGTAAGGCGAAGCCCCTCTATAAATAAAAAAATATCCCTAATGGTTTTCTTTCAAGAATAAATTTAGCTCAGTTAGCCTATCCAGGCAGCCTGCACAAAGTAGGCCTAGGTTTGATCAGGGAATTAGGCTAAGTAACCTTGTACTGATAGGCCAACTATTTAATTCGTTTTGGGCTTTTTACTCTTACTTGTATATCAGGATTCCTAAAAAGGCAAGTAGGTAAACATTTGGTAAAATTCTAGTTTAGTGACTTTGGGCTATCTCAGAAAGGGGTTAGGTTAGGAAAATGGGTAAAATTCTAGTTAATTGACTTCTTGCTATCTCGGAAAGGGTTTAGGTTAGGAAAATGAAACTTTCAGAGATGGGTCTACAGGCTAAAGTATATCCCGGGAAGGTATTTTAAAGTACCCAACTCCACTCCTTCTCCCTCTAGAGGGCCCTGAAATTTGCCTACATGACAGGTCTATACTTATTGAAATTTTGAAAAACAACATTTACCTTAATTTTCAGTTACTAGTTGCTTTTTCTCTGCCTTTAGTTCTGAAAATACAATTCCTGTTATTTGAGTAGCCTAGAATTTTGAGCCATATCAATGTTTTTTTTTCAAAATTTAGGAAATGTATTTGCATATCCTTAAAACCTTATAAAATGGAATTGAGCACAGTTATGAAGCTGAAAACAATTTTGTTGTACTTCAATTAAGCAGAAGATCTATTTTGCAAGGTTTCACTTTTATAACACACATAGGCCTATTTTTAATGGTCATCAAAGGTCAGGGCCCTCTAGAGGGAGAAGGAATGGAGGTAGATGCTTCAAAATACCTTCCCGGGACATTCTTTAGTTTGTAGATTCATCCCTGAAAGTTTCATTTTCCTAACCTAAACCCTTTCTTAGATAGCAAAAAGTCAATTAACTAGAATTTTACCCATTTTCCTAACCTAAATTAACCTAACTAAAATTAAACCTTTAGAGATGAGTCTAAATTCTAAAGTATATCCCAGGAAGGTATTTGAAGCACCCATCTCCACTCCTTCTCCTTCTAGAGGACCCTGAAATTTGCCAACATGACAGGTCTATACCTACTGAAATTTCAACAAAACAACATTTTACCTTAATTTTCAATTACCAGTTGCCTTTTCTCTGCCTTTAGTTCTGAAAATGCAATTCCTATTATTTGAGTAGGATTCTGATCCACATCAATGTTGTTGTTTTTTGTAAATTTAGGAAATGTATTTGTGTATCTTTAAACGCTTATAAATTGGGATTGAGCAAAGTTGTGAAGCTGAAAACAATTTTTTTTACTTCATTCAAGCAGAAGATCTATTTTGCAAGGTCTCACTTTTATGACACGCATATTTTTAAAGGTAATCAAAGGTCAGGGCCCTCTAGAGGGAGAAGGAGTCAATCAACTAGAATTTAACCCTAGTTGCTTTTTGTCTGCCTTTAGTTCTGAAAATGCAATTCCTGTTATTTGAGTAGAATTCTGAGCCATATCAATGTTTTTTTTTCAAAATTTAGGGAATGTATTTGCATATCTTTAAATCCTTATAAATTAGGAGTGAGCAAAGGTATGAAGCTGAAAATGATTTTGTTGTACTTCATTTAAGCAGAAGATCTAATTTGCTAGGTTTCACTTTTATAACACATATTTTAAAGGTCATCCAAGGTCAGGACCCTCTAGAGAGAGAGCAAGTGGGGGCAGTTACTTCAAAATACCTTTCCGGGACATACTTTAGTCTGTAGACCCATCCCTGAAAGTTTCATTTTCCTAACCTAACCCCTTTCCAAGATAGCAAGAAGTCACTAAACTAGAATTTTAGCAAATATTTCGCAGTTTATATACTTGACTTACCAATAAAGTGAACATACTGCTTGATGCCTTTTTTATGTTCTGTATGAATATAATAATTGCTTTGATTGCAAATTAATGCTTTTGAGCTCTTGAAAACCACCAAAATATGGGGTATAAAAAAGGTTTAAAACATTGGTCTCAAACTTTAAAACTTTGGTCTCAAACTTACTGTTTTGATATAAATCCCTTTTATTTAATGTTGTATAATCAACAAGCACTGATTTTCCACAATTAATTTGTATAAATAAATTATATCTTGCCATTTATGCTGTTTTTTTCTTCCTTGATGCTAAACTTTCAGTTAAAGTATGCATTTTTGACAAAATAATACTACATTTTCTCTGCACCAAAATTATTTATAGTGCTGATGAAATCAGTGCTATGAGCAGAGACTGCTGATGAAAAGTAAGCATAAAATAAAAGCATAAGCCCCCAAAATCAGAAAACTTTTGCATGTAGGATAGGACTATATCTAGGCATTTGAGGGGGGGCCTGGATGTAATTATCACAGCAATGATTATTATGTTTGGAAAGGACATTGAATAGGGAATTAATTGGTTTTTTTCTTTTTTTTTTCTTCTTACAATATAAATTTACCTGAATAAAACTGAACATAATTGAATAAAAAACCTCTTTTAGTATTCAAAATTTTTAATGGTAGCAGTTTATATACCTAATGAGAACTTTGGAAGACACATCCAATGGCATGTTCATGTTTCAGCTACCAAGTCAATTGAGAATTCTCTAAATTTACCAACAACTGCATCCCAGTCCCCACTCCCCACAAAAAAAGACCAGATAGAGTCTTAGGCTACCAGAAAAACTTTCTGATTTTGTTGGCTTATATTTTGTTTTCTTTTGTTGCACTTATTTCTCATACACAGTTGGTTTTTCGTATGAAACAATACCAATTAAAAAAGAATCAAGATATAAAAGGTTTTGTGTATAGCCTAAAGCTGTATCTGGCCTGATGGGAGGGGGTAAATAGGACAGACTTGTTGTAATTTTGACAGTTATATTTGGAGACAATGTTGAATAGAGAGTTGAATGGTACTACTCTTGTGTTATTATTCTTCAGGAGTGGCTATGCTCAAGATTTTACCCTTAACTCAAGTGATCATTAATTTTCTGTATTTCCTTAAATTATCCTTTAGCAAGGTGTTACCTTCTATATTTGCTAGCATGTACATATACTGGTAAAATGAATTTATCTGTATGTAATTCAGAATTTACCTGTATTATTATTTGTTAATGATATTGTTTTAATTGCCGCTTCTCCTGAAAATCTACAAATATTTTCAGGTCTGATTGTCTATTGTGTATGTCTATTGTGTATTAAGTAAAATTAAGTGGCCACAAATGTGAAGGTTTAGCTTTTAAGGAGGTAAAGAGCAAAAAAAAGTTTTAACACATCAGTTCTATTTTAATAGTGCTGAAATTGAAGGAATAGATAGTGTCAAACATTTTGGCCATATTTTTTCATTATTAATTATGGGCTCACAAAATATTCAAAGAATAGAGCAGGATTCCTTAAATCTTATGATAATTAATTGGCATCAAAATTTATTTTAATGCCAATTAATTTGATGCAAAATTAACTATGGTATCCTAGGGATTTTACTATGGTATTTACTTGTGATTTACTATTGCTATGGTATCCCATTGTAGTTTTAAGTTTTTTGTTGTTGTTGTTGTTGTTTTTTGGTTTTTTATTGGTGAATACATTGTGTCTCATCAAATAAATTTATTCCGATTTTCCAGTCTGGTTGTTTTGCTAATGCTTAAATTAAAATTCATACATTTAAAAAGAAAAAAATTTAACAGTTTAAAAATTATTTTTAAATTGGACAAAAGAAAAAGTTATGCAGATTATTTTGGGGATATAGTTGGATGATAACTAGTTGGCATCAAAATTAATGTTGACTACCATATGTATCTTAAGTATGGTCATTCAGGCTGAGAAATAAAACATTGGGTTTTGATTTGTGTGACTTGTTCTCTGTGTGTCTTAAAATTAGAAATAAAAATTTTAGGAAACAGGAATGCTCTGGAGGTTAGGGTATTTGTCCTATGTGTAATTGTAATAATGATAATCCATGTCATTTTCTCTGTACCTGTAGATACCTTCAAGATCTATGAGATGAGGCATTGAATTTTATTCATATCCTCATATTGTATCTTCTTCAAGTCTTTGTTCAATCAAAAGTTGGCCGAAGTTGCCCTAAATGTAAAACAGTTATATATTATAACTAGACTAGAGAATAAAGGAAAAAAGTGGGAAAGAATATATGCATTTGAATTATAGGACAGAACATTTTAATGTATTAAAATAAGTCCCTGTTTTGAGTGTAGTATTTATATTGTGAGTTTTTTTTTTTTTTTTTGTATGTCTTCACTTGTTTGTCAAGTATTCATTTATTTTGTTTGTCCCCTTAGTTTTAGTAAATATATCTAAAACTAATAGTATAGAATACTATAATAGTACTATAGTATAGAATAAATCAGTTTTAGTAAATCATTCTATTTGTTTATAGACACGCCAAGGAGAAGCAATTCTGAAGCCCTGTCAACCAAATCCAATCAAATGGGATCAGTTGTTTTGAAAACTTTAAGCATTTTACTGGGTGTCTTCTTTGTTCTTGTTGGTGTTTTGAAAATTACACCTTTCATTAGCAGAGAACTTCATAGAGACCTTGTGAGTCCTTATTTAAATATTAATTTAAAAGACTTCTTCAACAAAACAAGCTTTTTGAGAGAAAAGTAAACAGCTTGATTAAGCCAAAAATGAGCAGAAATAAAGTCAAATAATCTTCCAAGAATAAAACTACCACAAATCACTATCAATAAATAAATGAAACGAAAAAAAAAACAGAAATTACAATAAATAGCCGAGTCAAATTTAATGAGCAAAAGAACATAATTTGTGCTCTGAAAAAAAAAAAAAATCAAATGACCATGTATTGTCAGTTTAACTGACATAAAATAGTATTTATTCCTTAAGGTTTTGATAATTTTTTATTTATTAAAGTGAAAACATTTGAAAAGTTTTTTGTTTTCTCTAGGTGTTTAGACTGTAGAAAATGGTGTTTGATACATATTGAGTAGGATTGTCTCATATTTTCGAAAATTAGCTTAGGATCCTAACCATTCTCGGATTAAAAGATCTTAACTGAGTAATTTACTATATTTTAAGATGAAAACTTAAAGATTAAAAGTTATTGAGTGAACTTTTCTCTTTCTTACCTTTCACCATTCTTGAGGTCCAAGCTTTTTTTCTAGAGATTGCCACCAACATACACTTCATTAGGTCATACCTTTACACATTTTTTTGGTCTTACTCTTTCTTGGATTATATTTTTAGTGTATTTTCCAAACGTATATGCTAGAGGCTAGGGTGATTTATGATAAACTTGCTTATTAATAATAGAAAAAAGACATATATACATAAAAACAATAGTTACATATCACCATCCATTGCCCACTTGATATGATCCACTCATTGCCCATTCATTGCCCACTTGATATGATCCCAATTTATACCACGAGTTTTACTCTTCTTCTTGGAATGTCTTATACACACATCCCAAGAAGGAATGTGTCTTGGGATCCGCGCACTAAAATTGTATCTCCTCTTTGTGATCTTGTATCCTATATGGATATCTGGAAAACTTAAAGTATTCCAAATTGAATAGGGATATTGAGAAATATTCCAAATTGAATAGGGATATTGGAAAATATTCGAAATTGAATAGAATATTGGTTTCACACTTTTCAATTAAAAGTTACCAGTTTAACATTACCCTTCACATATAGGGCTACTACTCCAAATAAACAACATATCTCTTTTACTTCTTCCTGGATAATATCGCGAGATGTTATCGCGAGATGTTATCGCGAGATAACAGCGAGATGTTCTACTGGAGGATGCAGTCCACCTTATCTGGCTGTAAATGCGATTTAAGGTAATATTTAAATCTTTTTCATTTTTATAGCATGGAGGAAACACATGGTTGCAAATTCCAATGTGTTTCAGTCGACTTAATGTACTAGTCCATATGTCTCTATTGTAGACATGCCTATTATAATTTAGCCTACATGCTAATGATAGAATGCCTCTTCAGTAAAGTCCATATTGAGCAATAACAAAGAACATTCAAAAATTATGCCACATGATGATCTTTTCACCCAAAGAATTCATAATCGAACACCCTGATCATGTTAAAATCTATTGAGATACTGTTTAATGAGAGAGTTTCACTGTACTTTTTCCAACAATATTTTTCAAATACTTCCTGAACCACACACGAATTTCCAGGAATCTCAAACTCAAAATTTTAATAATATAAAGACTGAAATCAACGCACTTTTCTCGCTATAACCCTACAGGAATAACCCATAGTAAGCTTCTTAATTTCCGCAATTATTTTCCAAGATCATTTTCACTTTATGCCCACAGAAACATTCTAAAATTTACACAAATGTTTTCCACAATATTGTCATAATCAAAGTCCAAAGTAGAAACATACCCCTCAAATTTTATATTAATTAGATTACATTGCAACATTTAAACCAGTGTCTATTGCACCCCTGCTGAGATTGAAAACCAGCCCATTTCGCCTATATTTGTCCATTTTTGTCATTCTATTCATCAGTCTTACTGAAACGGTGAACTCTAAACCAACAAATAAATTGAATATTTCAATTAACATTAATGAAGCTAATATATGTGTATTAATACAACAAATGAGTCAAGATAATATTGAAAATGTTCAAAGTGTATCACCTGTGATGAGTGAAGATATCATATTTATAGGCCAGTAATGTGACTAATATTATTTTTAATGGAAAAACAAATATGTATATTACATTTTATTAATTCAATAACTCATTTACTATCACAATATTCTTTTATTTCTTTACAGCATAGAGTTAGAATATTTTACTGTCTTAGGGCGTTAACTGTTCTAATACTTAAACACTCCAGAACCATAGTTTTTCAACTTTGCTTAGACTCCTACACCAAACTATATCTGCCCCCCGGCATGGCTTTCTTTCAATTAGACCTTTTTACTTTATATTTTGTAACTCTAGCTTTAATATTTTATGTTTTATTTTCAGCTTTTTTTCTTATTTTTTTATTTTTTTTTCAAGTATTTCATGTTTAATATTGTGTATAAGGACATTAATCCTTTTAGAGTTTGAGTGTTTGACTGTCTTTTTATTTTTCTTTAACATAACGCATTTTTGCGATATGATTTTGTCTGTTGGATAGATAAACCTGAAATTTTAGTTTCCATCCCCGCCGCTAGGGGATTCGTGGCGCTAGTGTAGGTATCCCTACCAGGAATTTTAGTTCCCAAACCTGCCGCTAGGGGATTCATTGCCCTAGTATAGGTATCGCTACCAGAAATTTCAGTTTTCAACCCTGCTACTAGGGCATTTTTGGCGTTAGTGTAGGTGTCCCTTGCAGGAATTTTACTTCCACACCCTGACCCTATGGATTCGTGGCGCTAGTGTCGATATAACTGGTGCTTTTATTGATTTCTTTTCACGAGGAGCCTTTCTCACACCCTTTGTCAAAAAAGTATAATAGATGAATGACAGATAAGTTTGATTTTTGCTCCCGACTCCCCAAAGTGACGAATCTCGGGGGGGGGGGGGTGTATATACCTCTTCTTTCAGAAAAAAAAACATAAAAAAATACGCTATACTTGCAATAAATTTATTTTTCCTGGCATTTTTGACTAGACTTTTTTGACACATGAAAAAGATACTAAATTTATGTGTGTATTGTCTGGCCCTGCAAACTAGCAAGGACGGATTTAGGGATCGCTTAGGTACCTTTCGGGTATACTGTAGCCAATGCACCCTGGACTTTGACCATTTTATAAGGGGGCTTTTTAAAGAAATAAGAGTAGACTAATATTTTTGGGATTCCCATCCCTAAAATATATACTTTGATTTCCAGCAATGAGTTACGCAAGTCTACAAATGAATTCCGTAACCTGTAGGAGCTGACTCAACCCACAACCTTTTCCCTTTAAAGAGACTTATTATATTCACACCCCTTCTTTTTTGGAGAAATTAACTTCAATTCTTTTAAAAATGGAAATGAAACAATAGTTATGAAAAATAAATATTTGATTATAAAAAATGTAACACATATATACATATACACTATTATTGAAAAAAAGTAAAAAAAAACATTATAGTAAATCGCTTAAAAAGAATTAAATTCATAAAGCGAAAATGTTAAAAAAGAACAACTAAAATTCTAGTCATTAAAACATTAAAAGCCAAATTTCGTTATGGTAAAATGTTAAAATAGTAAAATTCATCATTTTTAAAAAAATTAGAATTCTAGTCATTAAAAAAATGAAACCAAATTTCGTTATAGTAAAATGTTAAAAAAGTAAAATTCATTATTGTAAACCATTTAAAAAAAGAAACAGGTATTTCCTTCAAAACCCCATTTTAACACCTTCACCTTTTGCACTTGGGTGCCGGGCAGTCCAGAGGGATCTCTGTCCTGCGGGTGGGCACTGCTGGGGAGTTCGTTCTGTGCCCACCTGTTCCAGGGGATATTTGTTTCATTTTTATAATGACTTACTATAATGGATTTTACCTTTTTAACATTATACCATAACGAAATTTGGTTTTAAGTGTTTTAATGACTAGAATTTTACTTTTTTTAACGAAAAGTTTTAAGGGGTTCAGATACTCAGCACAATACCATAAACCTTGAAAAAAAAAGATCAAATCTTAAAATATAGAAAAATTACTCGGTTAAAACTTTCAAATCCGAGAATGGTTAGGATCATAAGATGATTTAAAAAAAAAAAATGTGAGACAGTCCTACTCCAAATGTGTTGATCACTATTTTCTATAGCCTAAACGCCTAGTATGCTCTTAGTCAAAATACCCTTGAAATATGTGTTGGTGCCAATCTCAAGAAAAAAGCCTGGGTAATAAAGGAAAAGTTCAGACCAGTCTGAAATGGAGTGAAAAATTCCTTGCCCTCTTTAAACCGAGAAAATGACAGTAATATAAACGAATCTTAAAATATGTATTTTTTAGTATATCTTGAGCTATCTCTGCAGAGAAATCCCTGGTTGCATCCTTAGTCCTGATTTATGGAGGGTGTAAGACACGCAAAATATAATAACATATTTTTCCATGTAGCTGGGTTTGTGTGAAGTTTGAATTTGATGCAGGTGAGCTTAAGATCTGGTTGAAAGATTGATCAGGTTAATGGAGCACATACGTTTGCACACGAGAAAAAGGTGTGAGAAACGCTTCTAGTGATAAGAAATCTATAAAATTGCCTATTATATCGACACTAGCGAAATGAATCCCTAGTGGCAGGGTTGAGAAGTAAAATCCCTGTCAGTATATCAACACTAGTGCCACGAATCCCTTAGTGGCAGGGTGGGGATCTAAAATATCTCAGTATAGCTGAGAGATATTTCATATAGTAAGATAGGTGCTACCTTACCACGCTACTTGGCGGGATTGGGAACTAAAACTTCCCGCTGGGAATGATAGAGCTAATATGTGGACATAGTGTGTTTTGAATTAGTTCCATACAGCTTCTATATATTCCAAATTTTTCGCCTTAATGCCCATAGTTTTAAAAGCAGTAGTAGTAACAACAGTAGAATTAATAGTAGTAGTAACATGAGTACAAGCAGTAGCATTAGAATGCAAACATTTTCTTTTGGCTAGTTCAACATCCCTCACAACAAGCCCTGTTAATTAAGTTTGTTAGGAACAGTTTGGTGTGTGAAACACTAAACTGCTCCTAAGATATTGCTGTTACGCCCTTTTGACTACTTGCATACAGACAATGTCTTGGGCTTCAGTTCAGCTCCCCCCTCAAAATTACTTGAAAATTTCACCTTCATACCTTTAGGCATAGTTGTAATAGTAGTCACTAGTAGAATTGATGCTACTAGTCATAGTACTGAATAGCGGTAGTATTAATAGCAGCAGTAGTATTAGTATATTGTCTATTGATCAGTAGAACATCCCTCTCATCAAGTCCTGGAAGTTCCAACTTATTACAATTAGTCACTGCTATGACATTGCTGATTTGTCCTTTTGATAACCTGTATATTCATATACTTCTTGAAATTTTCATCTCAATGCTCTTAGCCTTGCAAGTAGATGCCTTAGAAGTAGTGTGAACATAGTGCCTTTTGGTCAGATGGTCTTCCCCTTTAAGCTTTCTCTGAAAGTTCCAACTCAACACTCAAATCAATTCTAAAGATACACTATTTTGACAATGTACATGTACATATCGTCTTTTGATTTAGTTGAAATTTCTCCTCAGTATTGTAAATGGTGGCTGGCTTCCCCCCCCCCCGCCTGGAATATACATCCTGTGGAAAATGCACCGCACCCTACCCCCCGGAAAATATCCCCACCCGTGGAAAATAAGGCTTTTCAAATTTGAACATTTTATTTGTTTTGTTTTTTTAATTTCCTTAGGGGGAAGAAAGTTTGGTGCTTGTATATTATGCGCCACTCACTCAAGCTTACGCTGTGTGTAAAACTCGAGAACAAATCGGTTTTTTCTTTAGTTTCTTCGTTACTTCAGAAACAAATTTGGGCTATAGATTTGCACATTAGCGGGGATAAAGTATAGCGGGTCTGCATGTAAAATGCGTTAGGTACAATTATTCTGCATATTATGAAGTAAGAATTGTTTTTGACTTCAAACTGTCCGAGTACTTTACACCCCGCCCCCTCTTATGTGCAAATATATAGCCTAAATTATACATTTCCCATATATTTTGTCTTGTCCTTCTCTAGCTTGAAAAAAAAAACTAGAATCCGGTTTGTTCTCGAGTTTTACACAGCCGAAACTTGAGTTAGCAGCGCATAATGCACAAGTACCAAAAAGTCCTTCCCCCTATGGGAACAAAAAAAACTGAAATAAAATTCTCAAATTTAAAAATGCCCTATTTTCCACAGGGGGTATTTTCCGGAGGGTAATCACCTGGGGAGGGGTAAACGCCTAAAACCATTGTAAGTGGAGCAGTATGGTAGTAGTAGTGGTGGTAGTTATAGTAGTATTGGTAACGTGCAAACATTGCCTTTTTGATCATCTCTCAAAATATCATTCCAAATTAATATACTCAGTTATTCCTGTGTTACACCCTTTTGACATAACGTGCTTTGATTTGGTTCAGGACTTCTGTCAACATTCTCTGACAGGCTCACCTGAATGCCCTTCGTCTTCTTAGAAAGCAAAGTTCTAACATGCATACCTTTCTCAGTAACCTAACAATGAACGAATTGCCTAACTTTACAACCCTTGCGCTGAGGGATGTGGGTGGATGTCATCCTCAAAGACATTACTTCCAGACCATACAACCACGATGAACAAAATGGTTATCTCAACATTTATTATTTGATGCGTTAGGAATTTATGGGTTTCGGGGGGGGGGTGAATTTTGACTATTAAAGAGGGCACTAGCCCTTTTTAATTTCCAATGGAATGAGCCTTTTCGAAGTTTCTACGACAAGAAATGGCCATCTCAAAATTTCTATCAGATACACTTCGGAAATACGAGGTGTGGGGGGTATCTGCCCTTCGATATCTTTGAAACTTAAAGTTCTGATAACCAATCCAATGAGCCCTCTCCGACATTTATACGACCACCCTTTCTATAAAAAGCCTTATATGCTCCCAGGGCATAGACTGCTTCTATACGGAGTGTCCTGGTCTAAAAAAAAGTAAAGATAAATAAGTAATACATTGTGCCCACATCGCTCTTAACTTTGGCAGCGCTGTCGCACTGCCCATGATTTTGTTTGATAAGATTTTCCTGATTAGGATGGTTTTTATTTTTCTGTCTTACCAGTTGTTTTTGTCAGACATGGTTACAATAAAACTGATGTTTTTAGGTTTCAGGCTTGTTGCTTTATATTAATTCAACCAGCACCTATAAACATTGTTTTAGCTTCAGATAAAGAGGGTTTGACGTACAATGCACTAAAATAATTGAAAGATGGTATTATAGAGCACACCGTGTAATTTTGAGGCTTTTAGGTTTCTATATAAGTAATATTGCTATGAAATTTTAATTGCCCACTAGTAAATGACCTCATTGAACCACATATGTGTCGTCACAAAAAAACTAAACAACTAATCAGTTAAAATTCCATTGCCATGTTTAGTGTGTAGCTTCTCATGCAAATTCCAGGTCTGATCTGTTAAAAACTGATCATCAGCAGTTGAGAGGCGACAATCTTCGTAAAACTGTGATGCTCTCATCAGACTCCATCATGATTTTGGCATTTGCCTTGCTGGTCCTTCATATAGTCAAGATATAGGGCTCAGGAAAAAATTATCAGAGACAAGCAACAAATTGTGTGAAGGACCTAGGATGGGCTTCATATGAGGACTGCCTCAAGCAGCTTATGCTACCTACCTTTATGTATAGACGTATGTATAGTGATATGATGTTGACCTGCAGACTTCAAGAAAAATACTCTACCATCTTCAGTAACAGTCAAAGGCTATTGAAAAAAAGCTTGTACTGTTTTAAGTATAAAGGTGAATGTGTAGAGTAGTGGCTCTCCAAATAGAGACGTGCTAAAACAAGAAGATAGACATCTTTTGACTTTCAATTTTTAGCTCTTTTTCTTGGTTAAATATGCACTTGCGATCATTTATCCCCACCCACCCCCTCTCCTTAATGGTCTCATATATAGTCCTAGGCTGTATACAAAACTAACATGGATTAAGAATTTTACGGATAGATTCCTTATTTTATCCTCCTTTTCATGACGATGATCGTTAACACGATAGACACTGCACCCCACCCTCATAGACCCATATATAGCCCTAATAAATATACTTTTTTGATGAAATATCTATAGTTTGACTTGTTGCAAAACCATTTATGTTGTGTAGACTCTAAGATATCTTGTCTAGCTTGAAAGTTGAGTATTTGATTAAAAAGTACTATTTTAAATCAACCAAAAACATGAATAACAATGGAAGGAAATACTATAATCTGATTAATATAGATATATTGTATATTATAAAGTAAGAATTTCATTTAGTGTTTTATTTTAGCTTAATTTACATCCTAAGGTTATACTTGGGACCATCAGTGGGTGAGGGTGAATTATCACTAACCGCCTCTCTTTTTAAGAGGGCCTCTCATAAAAAAACCTCTCTTTTTGTTTTTTGCATATCTCCTTCCGGAGAGCCACCACTCCATACATTTACCTTTATTTTTAAAGTGACAAAGCAGAACTTTTTATATATAGCCTTAATTGGCTCAAAAGGCATTCATTTTAAAAAAGAAAACAATTAAAACAATATATAACTCAATTAAATGCTCATAATGGAATGGTTAAACTACATTCAATATTGTAAGAGGATGGGGGTCAGTATTCATTCAGCCACAAACCACAAACAGGAGCAGGGCTAACGCCCCCTGAACCTTCTAGAGGCCAGAGCGTTATTTGGGCTTTACTGAAACAAAATATGTTTCAATGTTTTTTTTTTCTTCTAATCTGTTAGTAAACCCAAAATTGCTCATACATCTAGGAATGAAAATCATTATATATTGAAAAATAAGAAACAAAAAAGTTTTTCCAACTGGAAGTAAGGGGCAACATTAAAACTGGAAAAGAACAGAAATTATTCCTTATATAAAGGGGTCCCCCGCCCCTCCTCGATACCTGCCTCTTCACGCTAAAGTTTTTATACTTTTAAAAAGCTTCTTATTATAATTAGGCAGTCTTTGTGTTACAGTAGTCGTTCTTATTAAAAATTGTGACGAACAGTCAAATTTTAATTTCCGTTCAAAGTAACCCACTTCCGATATTTAGGGGACCACTGGTTCGATATGATCACCCCTGGGAAAAAAACAAATAAACTCGCATCCAAGATCTTTCTACTGGCAAAAAACACAAAATTCCAAATTTTTAAAGATAGGAGCTTGAAACCACTACAGTAACGTTCTCTGATACACTGAATCTGATGGTGGGATTTCCATGAAAATTCTTTTACTTTTAGGGGGCATGTTCACCATGTTTCGAAAATCTGGTAAATTTTCTCAGGTTCGTAGCCTTTATGGGTAACAGTAAGCCTAGTGAATCTTATATATTTGGAATCAGCATAAGAAGCTAACTGGTTCATAATAACGAACCAGTTCATTATCATGAACGGGTTGATGATTAGTTTACTCTCAGTAGTTCTGTTTGGTAGTCTTGGTTACTATGATGACTTTGTTTCTTTTTTTTTGGGGATTTTGCCACAAATAAAAACAGTCTGCTAAAAATACTATTGTTTTCAGTTGGAATGTATCTTGAAACTTAATGACTATTGTTTTCGTGTCTTGGGCCTCTCAGAAGTCCTGCTTAATCATGTTTAATGATTATGAAGTAAAATACCTTGTTTTTTCCAGAGGAAAGAATTTGTCAAATACGCAAAAGTATTTCCGCTGTCTAAAACACTGGAATTCAAAGTATCACCAAAATGGTATCGGCGAGTGATTGGAGGATTTGAAGTAGCTTTAGGAATTGTTCTTGCCCTTATACCTCATGGTAGGTGACTGATAGTTGAAAGAGTTGTATTCTTATTCACAATGAGACATCAAGTGAGACACACTTTTTTGCAACGAGACTTTACATGAGACACACTTGCCTACAATGGGATTTCATATGAAACGCACTATTTCACAATGAGGCATCACATGAGACACACCTATTCAGAATGAGGCTTCATGTGAGACATCCTTATTCACAACGAGACTTTATATGAAACACACCCAGTCACCATGAGCTTTATTCGAAATGAGACTTCACATGATACACACAATGATTTTCATCAGCGACGGAGACTTCGGATGTTCTGAATTCTATAACTAAATAAATTTTGAAACCAGCTCCTTTGGGGGGTGGAATCGCCCGCCATGCGCAACTAGCAACCCTGTGAGCTTCCCTGGTGTTCAACAGTTTTGGGGTTTGCGCCTGTTCAATTGAATTTTAGAAATATAACGAAAATTTGGAAGAAGATTTTAAACGAGATTTTTCATAAAATATTTGTTTCCTCCTTTTTTCTGCTTTTTCTCATCAAAAGATCCTCGTAGTTTTTCTTGCTAATTTGTATTACTATTAAACTTAATAGTATTTCCTGATAGCAAGAACCTTTCCTTTTTTCGTGAGGTTCCTTAATTTGTAGTTTACGACAGAAAAGGTGAAAAGCCAGACGAGAAAATTTAAAAAATATTAAAGTTTTTAATGCTTCAAAATTTAATTCACCTAAGAACAAAAGAGCAATGTATTTATATAGTCAAACATTTTGGTTTTTGTTGCTCCCTCAAAGTTCTCTTGGAGGGATATCACTTTTTATCATTCTTAAACGTGAAATTTTAAACGTGAACTATTAAAATTTACCCCCCCCCCCTAATTTGGGCTACATATTTGTCTATTAGAGGGATAGTTAAGTTTAATGATCCGAATTTAGGAATGATAATTTTATTATTATTTAAGAATTAACGACGCTTCTTGACTACTAAGGTCCCTGCGTCGGCCCTGCAGTGCATTCCTGCAGCGTGATTCAATCTCTGGATCCCGTATTACCAAGCTAAGGTCAAATCCACTGCGCCACCATAGGACAGTTTAGGAATGATAAAAATCAGTATTTTGAATTTTTTTAGTATTCTCCAGAATTTTATTGCGTTTCATTGTGGAGAGAGGGAACGCTAAACTGATATCCCTTGGAGTAAGGAGATCTTAAATTCTCATATTGAAGTTTACTTTGAGTCAGATCTAAAGAAAACTTTGTTTCTACTCAAACATTGATTTTATATATTTAATTTCATACCTATTTTAAATTTTGTTTAAATAATCTGAACCATATTTAAAGACAAATGCATTAATTTGAACCATATTTAAAGACAAATGTATTGGTGCCCAAACATTTTATTTGTGTATGATTTAATTGCTTTCTCCAATTCTACTGAGAGTGAAAAGTTCTTATTTGATTGTTTTATACCTTACTTTCAATTCCTTATGTCAAATTTAAAGATAAATGCGTTTTTTTTTTTTTTTTTTTTTTTTTTTTTTTTTTTCTTTTTTTTTATGGAACAATTCTAGAATCGGAGCTTTTAAAGGAAAAATGTTAAGAAAACAATTCTTACTTCATAATATAAAGAGTAATTGTAGCTAACAAGTTTTGTCTGCCACTCGACTATACTATACTCCTGCCCCCTAATGTGCAAATGTGTAGCCCAAGTTATATATTTCCTTTTCATTTAGCCATGCGTCACTCTTGTTTCATATCGCTTACCAGTAAATTGAATCAACTGTGACAAAATCAAGCGCCGGGAAAATACGTGAGAAATATATAGGCCTAATTTGGGCTATATATTTGCACATTAGGGGGAGGGGGTAAATTATAGTGGAGCTGTAGTCACAATGTGATAACCATGTATATTCTGTATATTATGAAGTAAAAATTGTTGTATGAACATGTTTACTTCTCAACAGCCCCATTCTAGACTGATACCGTTTCTATAGATTTTCGCCGCCTTTTCAAAGTATTTCTGAGTGGAGGGAGGCCTTTGATGACAAATATGAAATATCTTTATTCTCCTTACTCTCTGTAGTGAGGTATATGGACCTTCATAAAGGTCCTTTCGCCTCTTTGGATGGTCTGTAGATGTGGCTGGTTTTGGCAATCCGAGGACTAATAAATACTCTTTTTTAAAATGTTAATAATATATCTAAAGATAACTTAATTATTTCCCGCGAAATCGAGGAGTATAGAAAATACATACATAAAATCGCAAAAATATTTCAACAAAGGAAACAAAGCAACAATTTAGAAAAGGCTTAAAACACAATTGAATAAAATACGTCCAAAAAATTTAAATATCAAATCTTTTCTAAATTCTATAAAAAGAAAAGGTTATGCATAGAGAGAATATTTTCAGACTTACGATAAAAATCATCCGTCTTGAACATTGCTAATTCCAACGGCTCTTTAATTATATTTCTCAAAATTATTTAATCAGATATTGTTAAAAACAAATTAGAAAACAAAGTAAAATCTTGAATATTTCTTGATTCTTATTACTCATCCTTCTCACATTCTCAATAAAACCCCAAGTTTTTTTTTTTTTTTTTTTTTAAATTGTTTGAATCGTCTGCAGAAGGGGACACTCGAACAAAATATACTGAATGTTTTCATCAGATTGATGGCAATGTTGGTAGAGAGGAGAGTGGTCTAAAAGAAAATCAGTTAAAAATATACCCAATATTTTGACCAAATTGATGACAATATTGACAGAGGGGAAAGTATAAAATCAGCTAAAAATATTCTGAATGTTTTCATTAGATTTATGACAATGTTGGTAGAGAGGAGAGTGATATATCCTCAGCGATATATGGCTTCTCTCTCATCAACCTCTCACTCTTTACGCTGAAGCTACTTTTTTTATGTATTTCAATGCTCTGAAGATTTCTAAATTTAGAGCAATTGGAGAAAAATTTTGAAAAAAAAACTATCACACTGCTTTTAAAATGAAAGAGCTAATTTATTTTCATTTTCTTTAAATAATTGAATTTTCAATTTAGATGGCTTGAAAGGCAATCGGTAAAGAAAACACCTCTAAGTACCAGTAATGCACACAACCATAAAATAGTTTTAGTAAATCAATCGTCAAGCTATAGCGTAAACAGTAAAGAATTGATAGAATAGCAGTTTTCCAATTATACAGGATAGCATATAGAAGGATTTCTAAAAAAATCTTTAAAGAAAGATGGGCTTGTCGTGCATTGATGAACATAGGATCTTACAGGGATTTTGAGGAGGGTGTTTTAGGTTTTTCGGAGGCATGTAGGTTGTATTATTGACCAAAAGACGCTTTGTAAACCTGTGTGAAAGCACGAAACTTGTATAAACATGTAAATCCCTTACTTTGAAAAAAATTCTTAACTTACGA
The DNA here is from genome assembly GCF_032884065.1 of Artemia franciscana. Classification (NCBI taxonomy): domain Eukaryota; kingdom Metazoa; phylum Arthropoda; class Branchiopoda; order Anostraca; family Artemiidae; genus Artemia; species Artemia franciscana. The sequence continues at coordinate 57,406,264 of NC_088864.1, forward strand.
CATCTCTGGCAAAACCTGGATGCTAAAAAAAGAAAAAAAAACGAGAAAAAGCTTTGCTTTGGTGAAAAGTGAAATTTTTGTATTACCAAAATATATATCCGATTGGGAAAAGTTTCGTTTAATGTCATAAATTTACAAAGTGTTGCCCTTTTTTGCCTGTTTCTGTCCCAAACTTCAAAAATGTTTCACTTTTCTGCCCTTTTATCTCGTCGTGGCCCTGCACATGGGAATATGATCCCCACTTCTGGAAGTAATTAATTTTGAATGAAAAAGTTTGTCTGTAGAATGCATCAGAAAATGACAGTATTATGTCCTGTTTGAATTTGAATTCAAGCCAGAAATTTTATCTAAAAAGTTATTAGGTTTGCAAGGTTCTTTCCTTTTTATACAAATTGAGCAAATTATGCAAATTTCTTTTTCCTTTTTATTTTCCTTTCCTTTTTATACAAATTGAGCAAATTATGCAAATGATTGCTCAAAACTAATTCAGGGGTTGTAGAATATTTTAAAAGTGCTTTGTCGAAAAGAAACTGCAAAGTGATTTGAAAGAAGGGTCGAAAACATCGAAATAAAAGAGGAACATTAAAACTCAAAAGGAACAGAAATCATCCTGTACATAAGGAGGACTGCCGCTCCCTTAACCCTCCATTCGTAAAAGTTTGACTTTTTCCACTAATGCTTCAAGAAGGCAAGCTCTAATGGGAAGATCAGTGGCATAAAAAATTATTTTTTCCCAACATCTAAAAAATGGGAGGTTTATTTATTCGCATTTTCCTCAAACCGCCAAATTTTTAATTTTAACGTTTTGCAGCACATGAGAATCTGATAAAATTTTAATTCAACAATAAATTAAGTGGTTTGGTTAGGTTTTATTGTTAAGTTTTACTATAAAGTATTATTGTTAAATTATTTGAATTAATCTAATCAAAATCAGTATAATTTTATTGTAAATGAAACACGCGCAATTAACAACTGGCATTGTTTTTTTCCTCTTTTATTTACTTTCAGTTAATTGCTAGTTAAAATTCAGCGTTAAAAGTGGGGGGTTGGAGGGTGGTAGTTCCCCTCATAAGCGGGTTAGTTCAGTTTATATTGAGTTTTAGTGTTACTCTTTACTTTTATTTTAACTTTAGTGAAACAGTGTACCTTTGTGTAGGTGCAGCAATGTTGTATGTTATCTACTATATATCAAATTTCTGCATAGGTGACAATAAAATTGTCATGTAACAGCGTTTGAATAATATTTATTATCTTGACTTGCTTTAATTCAAAGTCTTTTTCTAATTAAACAATCTGTTTGTTTTAATACTTTTCCTCTTATAAGCCGTAATATTTCCATTTCAGTGTTTGCCAAAAGAGGCTGGAATTCCAAAGCTTCTGTTATGAGTTTATCCTACTAGTCATGAAAACGTACTTTTTATAATCTACTTCTAAACACGAGAATGTGTGGAAAAAAGTGAAAATATAAAAAAGAAAATATGGAAAAACATATTTTTGCGAAAAACATGAAAATGTGTGAAAATATGTTAAAGGTATATTATTGCATATATTTTTATCTTATAAATGATAGAGATGAATCCATAGTATTCAAAAGATGCTATGATTTCACCTTGGAAAATATACGACATGTGTTACGATTTTAAGCGATTTTTTTTTTTTGAAGATACAAGGTAATGTACCAACCACCGATGGGGGAAAATATGATTTTGAATTTAAAAAAAAATAGTGTGACTTTCAGTTTATAAAAGTTAAAGAGGTACATAGATGCCATCGTAAATTGCACATACAGAAGCTTTTGAAAATTCATAATTTCTGTATTAACATTATTGCCATCCAGTTCTATATTGCTCAAAATAGATTTTCTCAATTAACCACCTATCAGCAATGACTAAAAAATACTAATGATTTATTTGCAAATGATGGAAAAAACGCCAATAAGGTTGTGTTGGGGAAATGACAACCCGTCGTTAACAGGTACATTACCTTATGCATAAATATAGTAAATAAATTACAATTTCTAAATATAAAGGAAATAATAGAAAATATTGCCAATAAACGGTGGAGCAGCAATAAATTTCGCTGGTAAGTTTGTTAAACTGGGTAAGTGTAATCCTTAAGATATAAGCTAATCCTTAAGATATAACCTTAAGATATAAGATATCTACCTTATCTTAATGTATCTTGATATCTTAAGGTAGATAGCTACCTTAAGATATAAGCTACCAACTACGGGTAAAAACATAGTTTTGTTTTTAAACAAAAATAGTCTGTCAGTTGTCAAAAGAAAACAACCAAAAGCTGCCTACCAGCAAGACCTTATGATAGCTAATAACTTATTGAGAACTGATAATAAAATACGCCAATAAGTTTGTGTTGGCGAAATGGCAACTCTCTTGCAACAGGTACATTATTTTATGTTCAAATATAGTGTATAATCAAAATTTCTAAATACAAAGGAACATCATTGTATGTCTTTATCAACTTTGCTGAAGGATATAAATTTCTTATCACTAAGGCACTTACCAACATCCCAAGAAACTGCTGAAGACCTGGGGGTTTGACTAGAAAGATTTGGCGTTCGTCTGCTAGGTAGTAAACTGGTAAATACAGTGCCGGTCAAAAGGTAGCACACCCATAACTGGTAAATTGCCTTAATCGTCTTATTTTATTTGTTTATTTTCTAGCTCGACTTCGTCAGATAGCCAATGGAATACTTACAGCAATGATGGCTTTGGCAATTTACTCGCATTGGATGGTAAATGACAAATTTGAGCGACTAGCCCCTACTCTTGTATGGTTATTTTTTTATTTTACTTTTTTTTGGTCCTAATTTATTTTTGAAATCATGTTAGTTTTTTCTATTCTATGTATGTATTTATAGAAAGCAGAAATTTAATGCAGAAGAAATTAAATTAATTATAGGGTAGAACTTACCACTTACTAGAAGTGGGCTGCCCTGCATTTAGTACTTTCTTCCTGCTACCAAAAACAGTATATTAGTATTGGAGTCGTAAGTAAAAAAGAAACAATGAATGCGTATATTTTAAGTGACGACCAAAAAGAGTGTAATACTTTTAAGAGTTGGTTCTTTGGTGATTAAACAGGGGAAGATAGCGTAAAAACTAGTAAAACTAATAACTTCTACCTTATACTGATAAAAATAAATAACTAGTACTATTGTTACTAGTAAAAACTGGTAAACTAGTAATACTGTTAAAAATTAATACTGTGCCACTAACAGTGTACTGGCCGGAGACTTCAATAAAAAGGGAGAAAATTCAATAGTCGATATAAACAATCTGCATTAATTCAGAACTCTAGTACGTGCCCAGGATTTTTGTTCGGGGGGGGGGGGTTTAAACAAGCTTTACAAAAGACATAAAAAATCTGTTTAAACCCGACTGACTGACCGTATTTCAAACAGTAAGCTGTACGAAAACTGTGGTTCAATCCCGCTTTCTAGGGCTATAATGAAAGAAAGGCTGAGATGGCTAGGCCACATTTTGCGGATGAAGGATGACAAATTGCTGAAGATTGTTCTTTTTTGCCAACCGTCTGGGACTAAATGGAAAGCAGGTCGTCCTTGTCTGGGGTAGGAGTATATCATAAATAAAGATTTAAAGGAAATGGGAACTTCCTGGGAGGGTGTAAAGAGGGAGGCCTTGAATGGATTGGGTTGGAGGAGGAGTGTGCGTAGCTGTGTTGGCCTTAGGTGGCTTGGTGCTGCGATGAGTTATTAGTAGTAGTAGCAGTCTCATGAGTTGGATAACAATTTCAGGGAGGGGGGTTCAAACAGCCTACCCCTTTTCCACTGGATTAGGCCCTAAGAGGAATATTGCAGGTTTTTTTCAGTAAGTATTTTAAGGCAAAATATAATCTGCGTAAAGCAGGTCTATGTTAGCTTAGAAGCGTCTCGGTATGTTATGTAGGTTACTTGAATGTACAACACTAACCCAAGTTTTCACTCTAATAAGTTTTTCATACTCGCTAGAGAAGGCGTTAAAGTACTTTAGACGCTGAATAAGGTTTTATTAAGCTATTTGTAGAATATACCCTACGCCATATATTTTAAACTTAGGCCATAATAAGCAGCGCATGTATTGAAAATTTTAAACGTGGTTAGATTAGGCTGTATGTCTCGTTACTAGAGACCTTTTGATGATATTTTGCTACTATATTTGTTATTTATTCTATTATTTAGTATGCAGTGTAATATTATTTTTATATTCATAAATAATTTTTTAGACCATACTGCCTTTTTATTTAAAGATAAAATGAAAATGTAGCAACATATAACAATGGGTATAATTTTCAATGAAGACATTGGTCTAAATATATTGTTTTATTGATTATAGATAAAACTAATATTACAAGTAATTTTTGCGCAGTGTTGCATCCTTAGTAGAAGTGTTTAGTGCTTTTGCCTGACAAATGAATAGAAATTTTTCATTGAGAAAGGATTTTGGATGTGAAGCTCATATTTTAAGGCCTTTTTATTATATTTAGTTCATTATCTTAATTTAGTTTCCTATATTTTCATTAATTAGTAGTTTATATACTCTATATTTGTTAATATTTATTAAGTAAGATCCTTTATTTATCTTCAGGTATTAACTAGCCAAAGACCCGACTTCCTAGGTCCCCTTTGCTAGCTTGGGACTTTGGCTCTCGTAGCTTGTCCTCGCTTTCCCCGGTTTGGTTTCACCGTAGAATTTCCTGACTAAAATCTACGAAAATAGCATAAACACATGTAAATAATTAAGTGATTGCCCTCTTTTCCAAATAGTTTAAACGTATGAAAATATTATAATAATAACTTTTTTGAAAGCCTCTTTTTTTAAAACAGTCTCATATTTTTACTAAATAGTACATTTTCCACTGTTTAATTCACCTACAGTTACGCTGGCTAAGCATCGTTGCACAATGTTCCAAAGATATCAAACTTAATCTGTGCTACATGAATGGACAATATTCATGAATGTAGGTCATGAATGTGCGTCATGAATGAATGAATGAATGGGCAATTTTATTGAATGTTGTTTGGTTTAAAGTGAAAAAGTGCTGGATTAAATTTAACTTTATATTAAAAATACATCGCCTTAAATCATGATGGATAAAAATCAATCAAATTCAGATGGTATTCAAGCAACTTTCATTTATTTTCATTTTTCTTCCGGGGGGGGGGGAGCTCATGCTTCAATACATATGACTTGTGTTGTTCCAAGCATAGCATTTTCTAAGAAAATAAGGATTTAGGTACATTTTATTCCGGAGCATTAAAATTAAAGTTAACTACTTCTTAATGACCGTTCCAAATGGCTAATTTGTCCCTTTTAAATCACTCCAATTTTGCAGTATTAATAGTTAGTAACCGTTGTAGGGGTTTTGATTAAATACCAAAGCTAATGCTATCATTGTTTTATCTCTTTCCCTCCCTCTTTCACAAAAATAGATAGACTACGCTTAAATAATCAATTACATTATATCCCGGCTCTTGCTTTGAAGCATGAGAGATCTTTTAAATCGGTACTGGAAAAGTTTTCTTTGTATGTAGTAAAGCTCGGGAAGAAATAATAGAATTAGAATTAATAGCCTTGCTAAGGAATTTCCTGACAGACGGATATTTGTGGATGACCTAACGGTTTTAAAACCTGCTACAGAAACTTAGTAAGCAACCCTATAATCATCCTCAATGATATTACGGACGATGCTGTCGACTTAAACATGAGAGTAAACTCCTCTAAATCCATGAAAATGTCAATATGTTTCCTCAAAACATCAGCTCTTTTCCTCGACCCTATCCCTCCAGATATTCCTGTGTCTTCCTTTGAAGTACTTGGGGTCACAATTTCCTCTAATTTAAAGTGGGATATCCACATTAAAGATCTTGCTCCTAGAACTAATGCGTCCATTTCTCTCCTTAAACTCTTGAATAAATTTAACGTCCCCTCCTCCAATTTCTTAAGGATCTATACTTCCTTTGTCCGTCCACATCTTGAACATACTTGTCGAGTTTGGCATGCTGGCATCTCCGGCGATGAATCAGAAAAATTGAATCCTTTCAAAAAAGGGCCCTGAGAATAATTTTCGAAGAAGAAACGCTTGACTACAGGAAAGGAAAGTTGTGCATCCGTTTTGCAAAAAAAAATGCAATAACAAACCTTCGCATGGAAAATATTTCCCCAAAAGACACTCCCCACTCAGACACCGCCTGCCACCTACTGTTTCTGAACCCGTTTCTATCTTGTCCCCCGTCTGTTGCTTTACCTCCAGGTATGAACAACCTTTGTCTCCTTCATTTCTGATAAAATAAGCCGCTAGTTTTCCTTTTTTTTTTAAGTTGGTACTAGTGAAACACAAATGTTATGTTTGTTTTATTCTTTTGTTCCCTCCCCCTTTTTATATGTTCTCTTTTAAACCTTTTTAATGTGTATTTTATTTCACTCTTTTTTTAGTTTTTATGGCACTTGGTATTAACCAAGTGACATATAGCGATCGCAAATTCTGTCGGTCTGTCTGTCTGTCCCGGTTTTGCTACTTTAGGCATTTCCAGGTAAGCTAGGACGATGAAATTTGGCAGGCGTATCAGGGACCGGACAAAATTAAATTAGAAATAGTGTTTTTCCCGATTTGACCATCTGGGGGGGGGAGAGAAGGGGGCAGGTTAATTTGGAAAAAATAGAAAAAATGACGTATTTTTAACTTACGAACGGGTGATGGGATCTTAATGAAATTTAATGGTTGAAAGGATATCGTGGCTCAGAGCTCTCATTTCAAATTTTGACCAGATCCGGTGACATTGGAGGGAGCTGGAGGGGGAGAACCTAAAATCTTGGAAAACATTTAGAGTAGAGGGATCGGGATGGAACTTGTTGTGAAAAATAAGCACAAGTCCTAGATACGTGATTGAAATAACCGGAACGTATCCGCTCTCTTTGGGGGAGCTGGGGGGGAATCTAAAATCTTGGAAAACGCTTAAAGTGGAGGGATTGGGATGGAACTTGGTGGGAAAAATAAGCACAAGTCCTAGATACGGGATTGACATAACTGGAACGAATCTGCTATCTTTGGGGGAGTTGGGGAGGGAGGATTAACTAAAAAAAAATAGAAAAAATGAGGTATTTTTAACTTACGAAAGAGTGATCATATCTTAATGGGATTTCACATTTAGAAGGATCTCAAAACTCAGATCTCTTATTTAAATCCTGACTGGATCCAGTATCATTAGGGGGGGGGACCGGAAATCTTCGAAAACGCTTAAAGCGGAGAGATCAGGATAAAACTTGGTGGAAAGAATAAGCACAAGTCCAAGATAGGTGACTGACATAACCGGACCAGATCCACTCTCTTTGGTGGAGTTGGGGGGGGGGAGTAATTCGGAAAATTTAGAAAAAATGAGGTATTTGTAACTTACGAACGGATGATCAGATCTTAATGAAATTTGATATATAGAAAGATCTTTTGCTTTAGAACTCTCATTTTAAATCCCGACCAGATCCGGTGACATTAAAGGGAGTTGGAGGGGGAAACCGAATTCTTGGAAAACGTAAAAATCGAGATATCTTACGAATGATCGGATCTTAATGAAACTTGATACATAGAAGAATCTTATGTCTCGGATGCTCCATTTTCAATTCAAATAGGATCCGGGGACATAGAGGGTTTGAGGGGGGAAACAGAATTTTTTGGAAACCGGAAATCTTGGAAAACGCTTAGAGTAGAGAGATCGGGATGAAACTTGATGGGAAGAATAAGCACAAGTTATAGATACGAGATTGACATAATTGGGACGGATCCTTTCTCTTTGGGGGAGCTGGGGGTTGTTAATTTGGAAAAATTAGAAAAACTGAGGTATTTTGAACTTAAGAATGGGTAACCGGATCTTAATGAAATTTGATATTTAGAAGGAACTCGCGTCTCGGAGCTCTTATTTCAAATCCCGACCAGATCTTTTGACATTGAGACGGAAATCTTGGGAAACGCTTATAAATGTCGTAGATACGTGATTGACGTAAATGGACTGAATACGCTCTCTTTGGGGGAGTTAGCTGGTGGGGTTCAAGGCTTTGGCGAGTTTTGTGCTTCTGAACGTGCTAGGACGATGAAAATTGATAGGCGTGTCAGGGAGCTGCACAAATTGGCTTGATAAAGTCGTTTTCCAGGTATTTCTAACTTATGAGTGGGTAATTGGATCTTAATGTATTTTGATATTTAGAAGGACCTCGTGACTCAGAGCTTTTATTCTAAATCCCGACCGGCATTAAGCCTCTGATTTTCCTTTTAAAGCAATCTATTGATTCTTAGGATTTTGCTAGAGCTCATACCATATGAGCTCTTGATTCTTGGCTCTTCCAGCCTCGTCACAAGTGCCATATGAGCTCTTAGCTCTTGTTTTTTCAGTTTTTTCCTTTTTAACTTTTGGACATTTTGCAGCGTAATATTTTTGACTAATGAATGGATTTTGCCATTCTGATGTTATTGTTTCTAGCATTGTTATGCCAGTTTTTTAGTTGTACTTTTTTGTGATTTTTTTTAGGTTCTATGACTCCGAAATGCGAGTTTTGGTCCTTCGGTGCTTGTGATAGGATTGTTTTTTTTAAATAATCATTTAGATATCTCTTTAAAATATTATATATGGCTATTTTATTTAGAATAGACAATGGCTTATTATCAATATATTTTTACATGTTTCTGATATTGGAATATAGTGAACGAATTTAAGCCTGTGGGGGAGATCAGCACCAATGTAACCTAGCACAGCTGTGAAAAGTTACAAGCTTAATCAGTTTCTTGGTGAATTCTGTAGCAAATAGCAGTTCCTGAAATAGTTACTGTTTTTAAGAATCTGGCTTGTCTGTGAAAAACGTATTTAACAGACTTTTCAGTCCATCCAGTTCAAAATGGAGTCGTATTTTTAGAATTCGGTTGTGTTTTCAGAGCCCCGTATACCTGCATTCCCTTTATTTATTTATTTTTTTTAACTTTTTGTTTTGCGACTTTTAATCAGAATATTGATAGTCCCTGAATGTACTTGTTTTTTGCTTTACAACTTTTAATCAGAATATTGTTAGTCCTTGTATATGCGCCAAGCTCATTTGAATAGTCAATTTTCTGGTCGTTTAACGTTTTTTTTTTTTTTTGTTTATATAAACATCTATTTTAATGAAATAAAATTTTAAATCCACTGTTTCATTAAAAAAAGAGCCTTAAGGAAAAAACATTGGTCCAGAACCTATACGAATCGCTGTGAGTCCAAATCATTTTCAAGGGAATATCATTAGCCCCAGAAAGACTACTGTACCCCTCAGGAAAATGGGAAATCTGCCACAAAATTTTAAACTGGCAGTGAAAGTCTACGCTTCTTCTTCTCTTTGGCAGGCTTTAGGTACCAATTTTTTTTTCTTTCGCCAAAGAAGCCCTGAAATCTTTGGCGTTAGAAAAGATGAAATTTAGTCGATTGTTTCGCCCATTGTGACAACTTAGCTCTGCTAAGCATGAATCTAAATTACGTATATTATAAATTTATTATAAATTAATTATAAATTATAAATTTTTTTTCATTTCTTTTCATTAGATTTCAAGTCTTGTTTTCAAAGTTCTTCCGTTGCTTTCTCTCAATGGATAAGGATATAATACAAAGACTTGCTTGTTCGCATATTTTCTAGGTTCTAAAATCTTGCTTTTTTTCTAGGTATTTTTCTTTATGCTTGCGTGTCGTTTAATTGTAGATTATCAAGTGAGACGTCAAGATCGTTTACTGAAGCTCAAAAAACTGAATATGCAAAATGAACCTAAGATTCTGTCTACAAAAAATGGAAAGTCGGAATAAGGCAAAACTGTCTTTTTATTTGTACCAAATCGTTTAACCAGTATCAACTTTTCTGTGTTCCTTTCTTTGTTTTTTTCTTATTAAGTTATTTGTGTTGTCGTATAAGAAGTTCAAGCAGAATGTTTTGTATGATGATTGGGGAAAATTATTCACCATTTTCCTTAATTTCGGTAACAAATTATGTGGTTTAATTGTAGCGCGTATCCAGGAATTGGGTTCGGGCAGCGAATACCAAAATTATTTCCGTCCGGAAGAGCTATCAGAACAATTTTTTCGAGAGTGGGGGAGTTAAGTTTTTTTTGCATTTGAAAACTGTTTTATGAGTCGAATATAAGTTTTTGGAGGGGGTCTTAAACCCATTGACCCCTTCCCCTGAACACGGCCCTTTGTTGATATGAGTAGTAAGCATCTACCAGGTCAAGTAATAGGGCTCTGTTTTCTGCAAAAATTCTCAGTCTCCCCTAGCCTTTAACTTTAGGTGTCCACTGACGGGAATATTGTTGAGCTTCTCTTTTTTTTTTTTTTTTTTTTTTTTTTTTTCACTTGATCCATATAAAAGTGCGCCAATTTTGACACTCCAAGCTTTTAAATATGTTAATCAGACTGTACTGTGAGTAGTGTTTCAGTGCGAGTAGTAGTATAGCGTGACTGTGTTCCAGTAGTGACCAGCATAATAATGATGGCCCTTTTATTTTTTCTGGAGAGTCCATACCCACACGCAGGGGGGAAAAGGGATTAGTCTGGAATACTCCTCCCCTTTTTACAGAAAATTTATCACTCAACAATACACTTGTTTTGTTTTGATCCTACTTTTGGAGATGCAATCTTTGTATACGGATAAATTTTTGAATTGAAAAAACATGGTTGGTAGTACTTGTTTCTATTGCTAAGGCTGAATACTTAAAACGCCATTTATATTATGCCTATCATAGACACTACTCACTGCACGTGTCGATGGCGAATATGTATACTTCGTGAGCTGTTGGAATTGTAAAGTCAATTATTTTTTAATCTCTCTCCTGTGTTTTTACCCTCTATTATAGAATAGAATATTTTCTAATCGTTTTTAAGTGCAAGAATTAAATTTATGTGTCGATATTATTCTCTTTTTTACTCTAGTCTTAATCATTAAGGATCTCATTTACCTTGTTCGTCATTCTTATTTAAGTATTTAAGTGTGAAATGTGTAATCAACTACCTTCAAATAAATTAGTCCAAATTTATGTAAGTTATCAGCTATTGTCTATTGGCGTATTGTTCATTCACCGAGCAATGTTTCAAACAGATCAGCCGTTCAAAATCAAAATGTAACATATATATTTTTCACAAATTCTAGTTAAATTCACCACATTGGATCCTTTTTGTATACCCTTGCCATACAACCAAGCGATGTGTTTGATGATTAATTAAGATGACGTCTTTCTATGTCTGTCAGGCAAAACTAAATTTCAAAGTGACTTCAGTTATAAATTTCATAGGGTAGCTGAAGATCTTAAGTTTATTATGGTAATGGTAAAAGCAATGCCTTGCTGCGTTGCGTTCGATAGAAACTTGACGAGGGTCAGCCTCGCCCGACATCCTTAATTTAACCAACTATTGCTCTCCATTTGGACCTGTTTGTACTAGAACCTCAGGATAGTTCAACCAGTCTTCATATCATTTACGTCCCTGAAACTGAATTGGGGTAAAAAAATTTCACGTCCTCGTTCTTTAAAGGTCTACAATTCAACTTTTACATGCATATAATTGCGTTGACTGGACCAATGCGTAGTGCACTTACAATTTTCTCCAAATCCTACAATTTCGTATGACCCAGAGGGCAGCTCCTCACCCAAATGAACTGATAGATGTTTTCTTTCTCGTTATCAAATCATAAAAAAAAACAAGGTTTTTTTCACTGCAAGTAAGTAGCGACGTTAAAACTTAAAACGAACAGAAATTATAGGGGATGTCTCCTCCTCAACCCCCCGCTCTTTACGCTACAGTTTAACTCTTTCTCATAGCTCTACTGTTTAAAACAATAAAAAACTTTAGTGTTGAGCGCGGGGCGTTGAGGAGGGGGCAACCCCTTTCATATACGGAATAATTTCTTTTCGTTTTAAGTTTTAATGTCACTCCTTACTTGCAGTAAAAAAAAACTTGTTTTTTTTATTTCTGAAAGTTTTTGAATTAATGCATATTTTAATTTTGACTCGCCGCACATGAATAATTAAAACGAAATTCGCATATTAATTATTGTTTTTTCGGCTCAATGGCTTTTTCATAGTTTTGATCGGACGATTTTGATAAATAAAAGGGGGTGGGGGAGGAGGCCTAGTTGCTCTCCAATTTTTGGTTACTTAAAAAGGCAACTTTTTTTTACGACCGTTTTTATTAGTAATAAATACACGTACCTTATGAATTAACTTACGTAACGAATTTCTATGCTTGTATATTTTATTACGTATATGAGGGGGTTCACCCCCTCGTCAATACCTCGCTCTTTACACTAAAGCTTGAATTTTTTCCCAATTCTTTAAGAATGACCCCTGAATCACAAAGGCCATGGAATAAATAGTTTAAATTACTAAAAATTCTAGCGTAAAAGACCAGGTATTGAGGAGGAGACGAACCTTCTTATATACGTAATAATTTCTGTTCGGTTTAAGTTTTAATCCTGCTCCTTAATTTCAGTTAAAAAAAAAAACTTTTTTTAATTTATTTTCTCATTGTATTTTTTTTTTAATAACGCTAGAAAATCCTGTGCCTCCTTCATGGAAATTCTCTTCCCTCGTGATAAATTTCTCCATGAAAAGATCCTCCAACGTAACCCCCTCCTCTCAATCCATCCCCCCAATCAGAAAAAAACCCTTGAAAACGTCTGACACTTCCCAATAACTATTACTATATGTAAACACTGGTCAAAGCTTGTAACTTACAGCCCCTCCCACGGGGACTTTAGGGGAGTATGTCAACCACAAAGACATAGTTATTAGGTTTTTCTACTATGCTGAATGAAATGGCTATCTCAGAATTTTGATCCGGTGACTTGGAAAAAATGAGTGTGGGAAGGGGCCTAGATGCCCTCTAATGTGTTTTTTGGTCACTTGAAAAAGGGCTCTAGAACTATTAATTTCCGTTAGAATGAACCCTTTTGTGACATTCTAGGACCACTGGGTCGATACGATCACCCACTGGGAAAAAAAAACACAAATAAACGCGCATCCGTGATCTGCCTTCTGGCAAAAAACACAAAATGCCACATTTTTGCAGGTAGGGACTTGAAACTTCTACAATAGAGTTCTCTGATACACTGAATCTGATGGTGTGATTTTCGTTAAGATTCTATGACTTTTAAGAGGTGTTTCCCCCTATGTTCTAAAATAAGACAAATTTTCTCAGGTTCGTAGCTTTTGATGGGTAAAACTAAACTTGATGAAACTTATATATTTAAAATCAGAATAAAAATGCGATTCTTTTGATGTCACTATCGGTATCAAAATTCCTTTTTTTATAGCTTCGGTTACTATTAAGCCGGGTTGCTCCTTACTACAGTTCGTTATCACGAACTGTTTGATTCGTGATTCATCATGCAGTTTGTGACATCATTGTATGTCTCACCTGTCTGTTTGGATTAGTCAAGAATTGAGTGATTTTGGGATTTACTATATTTTGATTTTGAACAGTTCCGAGATAATATGATTTGAACGGAATTGTTGTGTTGTCATTTGTTGCCGGATTGCGCTGATTTTCGTAATTTGTACTTGTAAAATTCTTAAATGATTATTGCAGTTTTCGAAATTCGTAGGACCAAAAGTAAACATTACACATGTTTTGAGTGGCAAAATGTTTCAAAAATTGACCATCAGTTATAACTTTACTAGCACAAATAATGGCAGTTAACTCGATCTGGCCTCATTTCCAAATGTGCACCTCCCAAATAAAACTATTTTATAGGAGTAGAAGAGTAACGGTGATATTCTTTGTTTTTTTATTTTCTTTTTTAATTTATCATTTGCTTTTATGATATCATTTTATAGTTAGAACTACTAATAAAGAATTGTTTTTTAATGTGTCTTTCTACAATAGTTATTTCTCTTTACTTCTGATATGCATGAAAATCAGACATGAAATCAGTATATACTATATTTACTCTTTTATAATATATATATTTTTATGGGGTGTTTGAGGGTTTGATACCAACAAAGCAAATTACATATTCTAGTGATCCGCATCCACTATTTTGATGTAACTGTTTTAGAGACACCTAATAGTGCTTTCCTATCCCAGCATCACACAATTATAGATCGTGGTGGTGTTTACCTTCTTTGTTTGTGTGTTTGTCTCAAATGTTAAGTCTGGTGAACGAATCAAAAGTTTATTTAAGGACATAATTTACAACAATATATTATCCATCCCGTGAAATATAATATATAGATTAAGAAAATAAATTAGACTAGAATATTTTCTTTCTTGCTTTTACTTGGGTAAATTCACCAATGAAATCATTAAATGATAAACTGTTTAGTTTCCCACTTCCTGTGCAAACGAGACAAAGGGGACATTATGTCGTTTTTTTTTGTTCTACTTTCATTTTTCATCTTCTTCAGCCGTGAAATGATTTTTTTGAAAAATTTACAGCCATCATACTAACAAACAATCTCAAGTTGCTTCTATATTGGAGAATGCTGAATGGACACGTATTATTCAATGTTGGTCGTTATATTCGTTCTCTATACCCTATATGGATCGTTTATATAGATTCTATATAAAACAATACCCTTATTTAGGTCGTTGACTAATACCCTGTACAGATTCTGGTGTTTCAGCATATCACTTCAAACTGTAGGCTTTATTATACCCAACATATTGATAGTATGTTTCACCTTTCCTGCTAGATGGTGTCCTTATCTTCAGGATATTTTTAATTTCTAATTATTTTTTAAGAATAACAAACTTATTTGTAGTATCTTTGGGTACTGCTACCCTCTGCTATACTTGACGCCAAACCTGACATGAATAATCTTTTTGAATCAGAACTTGTCTCTTGGCTCAGCCATCATACTAAAAAACAATCTCAAGTTGCTTCTATATTGGAGAATGCTGAAAGGACACGTATTATTCAATGTTGGTCGTTATATTCGTTCTCTATACCCTATATGGATCGTTTATATAGATTCTATATAAAACAATACCCTTATTTAGGTCATTGACTAATACCCTGTACAGATTCTGGTGTTTCAGCATATCGCTTCAAACTGTAGGCTTTATTATACCCAACATATTGATAGTGTGTTTCACCTTTCCTGCTAGATGGTGTCCTTATCTTCAGGATATTTTTAATTTCTAATTATTTTTTAAGAATAACAAACTTATTTATAGTATCTTTGGGTACTGCTACCCTCTGCCATACTTACGCCAAACCTGACATGAATAATCTTTTTGAATCAGAACTTGTCTCTTGGCTCAAGGCATTCGAAAATCATCCTTTATGTCTTTATAAGCATAGAATTTTTTACACATATATAGACTAATTTTACTGTTACTACATTTGACTAGTCTAATGAAATTAAACTAGTGTGTGTATCCACAAATACAACATTACGATAAATTCAGCTACTTCATTTTACTCAAACGTTTATGGGTTGACTTCTTGTTTTGTCTTTTTCTTTGGCATCAAAATACAGTGGATTCTATGTAGAAATTATTCTGTTATAGCTATCAAGTGTTGCAGTTGCAGCCACTGAACGTTACTTTGGACCTTTTGAATCGTCTTGAACTATGCTGCTTCTCTTTGTGTAGATGATGAAAAGAAATTATCCATTCCTTGGAGAATTCAAAAAAGTTCACTGTATCTAAACAGTTACAGCTACTGCTCTGCATAAAAGATTCAGGGCAAAACCAGTTCATAAAATACATATAGCACACATGTTAATCTTTAAGATTATTTCTTGTATATCCCTCTACTTGTCAGACATTTTGGTAGCATTTTAATACACCTGATCTTGATATTTCAAAATCTATTTTGCCCTCATTTGTAAGGATAGTTATGAACCACCTTAGCCGTAATATCTTCTGTGTGCATAACCATCAATAGAAAAGTTAGGAAAGGACTATAATAACTATAATATCATAATCAACTGCTACTTTGTAAACAGGATTCAGGGCATGAACAGCACATGGAATATACACAAAACATTCTTGTTAGTCGCCAACATTATTTCTTGAGTACCCTTATATGTGTCAGACATGTTAGAAGCATTCTGAAATTTCTTGACCTTCAAAAAAGTTTATTTTGCCTTTATTTTCAAGGATAGCTATGCACCAGCTTAGCTATACTTAGAATAAAACAGGCCAATGAATATTTTTTTTAAATGTCATACGAAGCCTACAGTTCTTGAATTGTAAATATGCTCTCTGCCTTTGCCGCCTCCCTGTTTCCGCGTCCCCATAAGAAAAGAGTTCAACGATTATTTTATAAAACATCTTTGCTATGCAAAGTCTACTGTTTTTGTCTTAGAATTATGAAAATTAGTTCTTTATTTTCAGGAATCCTTGGGGTTCAATGACATAGCTTGCTAAACTTATGAGTATGTTCTTAGGTGTCTGCACCTGTTGTAAGTAAAACTTTCTAAGGTAATTAATCATAACTTATAGAAGTTAGAGGGCTTAATATAATTTATTGTATTATAAAATTCTTTTGTTTTCATTTTTACAAGATAAGTCAAACAATACATTGCCAACAATTCTCTGAGATTTAGATCAAAAGATATGCTAAAGAAAATAAATCAAATTACTGTATGTTGACTTAAATCTAATGCATACTTGTACAAACTAATTAAAATCCTTGAAAAATTGTCAACTTCTTTTTACTAGCCTAAATAATGAGAAAGAGATAGAAAAACTATTATTTGCATTTTTAAACTCTAGAAAAGTCTCTTGAAGAGTTTATCCTCTTCTTAGAGAATCGACGCTTTTTAAATACAAAGTGAAAAGCTAGGACCACGGTACAATTGATTTAGCTTTTCTTTATTTAAATTTATACAAACCATTTTGGTGCCAATAAAGTGGAAATAGATCCCCATAAATACTTGCCTATTTGGTACAGTTTTTCAGCCACTACAGTTTTCATTGTAGATTTGTAATCTTTAATTCCTGATTATAAGAGAAAGAATTTTCTTAAGTTATTCTTTCTGCAGTTCTATATTATTTTTAAATTTTGACTCTATTTTTGGTAATGCGTAACACTATTTAGATTTTTGTGCAAAAAGAGCGAAATAAAGACAAGATTTGTCTATATATATCTTTACCAACCCCATGAACGTCTGTTAACAAAATCGTGAGATCATCGACAGACTTAGTCCAAAGTTTAAAGATAAACTCTTTCTTTTTTCATTTACATCTCTAGCTAAAAGATGAGCATACCACACGATTAGTCCTCGAATATATTAATGTTACCCCCCCTCCCCTGCGTGCAAGCCTGCCTATATGACTGGATATTGCCTTAAGCTACATTCAACATATTGCTGATTTTATCATTTGCCTTATTTCTCATCAGCCGTTGGCTTATGTGGAAAGTACTTGGGAGGGTACAGATCAGTATATTTGAAACGAGTGTTAAAACATGCATCTAGTGGCATTTTGCCTTTAGCTATTGAATTGATTACAAAAAGAAAAAGTTAGCTTTATACTGATGGTTTCTTTTTCCTGGGAGTGTCATAGCAGTCATAAGGCACAAAACCGCAGCGACACCGATTCAAAATAACGACATCTAAAATTTGTAAGAAGTCTGGCAAAACTACTAAGACTATTGTTGAAGAAGCAGAAGAAAGGATTTCTTAATTCTGATATAACGAAAAGTAAATAGAGTTTTATTTTATACACAATTTCTATTTTAATTATGCACACAATTCGATTTGTTTGTTTTTCAAAGTAACGTGGCTTTACTATGCTCGAGTTTTAAAGAGATTAGCAAATCTACGTGTATCAGTTGATTTGCTCAAATGTCAATTAAGGAAAGAGGCCAAAATGAAATACATGCTTCTTTTTCTAAGATAAAAGGCTAGGCTATTTTGAAACATAAAGGTAAAACTAAGTTTAATTTCAGGAAAGGGTAAGATCAATATTAAGTTTAGAGTTGGTTTGCTAGTTGAACAAAGAAGGGGGCCAATCATCTGATTTGCTTTCAGAAGCTGAAATTCCTATTTTGTATCTCCAGTATCTAATAATGATAGACAGAATGATACCATAATTTCTATCTCAGAGTCCCCAATCTCTAAAACTGATACCCAGCCAAATGATGATTTTCAGGCAGTGGGCAGAAAACTGAAATTTAAAATGCCTTCTACAAGTCCTCCTGTAATAATTTGAATATCAAACTCAGTCCCAGCTTTGGAAATAAAGGCCAAACCCAATATCCTTTTTACTCTAACAGTAAGAGACCAATCATTTTCTATCAAAAATATTGCTAACTTTAGAATGAATCTTTTCAAATCTTTTATATAAGTTTCACTGTGAATATAAACAGAGATGGTTCACTAACAGTTATATTCCTACTCAAAAATGAAGCCTACAAAGCTCTTAACCTCTATAAAACTGGTAATATCTCTCTAACATCAGAATAGTAGAAACCACCTCAGAAATAGGCTATTGAAAGAAAATAGGATTGTATAGCATACCATTAGAGCTGTCAACTGAAAACTTGAAAGATGATCTTATGAATAACAAGGAGGAAATACTTGAGGTTTTTGAAGTTTGTATAGGCTAGCCTGGTTCTAAGGGACTACTAATCTGTAATAGTGTCCTCTTTATCTTACCAACCAGTTCTGTTCCCAATTTGACTCAGTCTTACTTTTTGGTCAGCTAAAACCTCTTAAAATACACCAAAAAAAAAGCCTCTTCAGTACTCAAATTGTTTTAATCTTGGTCACTCATCCAAGTACTGTGCTTCCTCTGAATTAGGGTGCCCCAATTGCCTTGGTAATCACTCCTTGTCTCCAGAAAGTAGGTGTACTGAGGTTCCTAAATTTAGCAATTGTGATGGTAGTCATAAATCAAAAGATCACAATTTATGTTCAGTCAGATAAAGTTTAAGGATTGCCCATCAAGAAAATGTTTCTTTCCCTATAGCTGCAATGGAGCTGTCCAAAGTGCCATCAGGTCTAAGATCTAATGAGGTTAATTACCTTAAATCACATCTTGGAGTGAAATAAAGACTTCTGATCCTGTTGAATCACTCCTTGTGATGACAGTTGCATATGTGGTTGATTAAATTCTGGCGGAAGATTCTGGTGCATCACAGTCAAATCTCCATGGTTTGTCACTCCACTCAGCATCCAGATGGCATTTAAATACGTCTGTTGATTCAGCAGAAACAGTGTTCTCCTTGAGGTTGTTCCAGAGGTTCAAAATCTGGTTCAAGAAGAAGCTGCATCTTGGTCCAGTCTTTGCATGAATTTTGCAGATTTGTTTTGGGTGTCCTTGAGTTATGTGGGAGAGGTCAATCTCCAGGAGCTCATTTTCTTGATTGGTAGAGAGGAGTTTATGTGCCTGGATCATATCTCCACATTTCCGCCTGTAGACTAAAGAGTGGAGGTTGAGTTTCTTCAGCCATTCATTGTAGGGCTTGTTTTCCATACCGGCAATCAGCTTAGTGGCCTGACATTGGATTTGCTCAAGCACTACCTTATCCTTTTTGAATCAAGGGGTGGCCATAATGGTCCCCACCTCCAAACATGGTCTTACCAGTCCTTTGTAGAGCTTGGTGATTACATGTCTACTTCTGCTGGTAATGCCATGTTTAATGATACCTAGGGCTCTGCTAGCATTGGCTGAGATCTTCTGTGATTGGGAGCTGAATTTCAACTGGGAGTCCACAATAACTCCAAGGTCTCTCTCCTCCTGAACATGCTCCAGTATGTGGTGACATCCAGGGTTTTTGGTCATTAGGTGTAACATATGGACCAGCAAACCCCCTCCCCTTTTCAGAACTCAAAACCAAATCTCTCATTCATTTACTTTAGAAAGTTTTAAAATAAGAATCTCTTATACATATAAAGATTTTAAAGTGCAAGTTATTTATCTCATAGGATTTGTGCTTTTTTAGTACAAGTTTTATAACAGGCGAAAAATGATACTTTTTACCTTTGGTACAAATCTTCCTTCAAGCAAAAAATGATACTTTTTTTGACTACCAAAATTAGATTCAAACTTTTGAATAAAGCCAATTAGAAACCAGATTTCTACTTCTGGTCTGGTCAACAAACTGAAGGTGAAAACCCTCATTATAATAAATCTTTGCAAGGAGGTTAAGCCATATGTTGTATAATCAAAAAAAGAGTTGTGTTGCAGCATTTCTGAGGTCAGTCTACCCAGTGCTTAATTTTGAAAATCTGGGTTGATTTGGGATATATAAGGTGAACTAAAAGTTAAGAGCGTAATTCAGTTTTTTGGTAGTCACTCTTTGATGCACTTTATACTACTATCATTTATTGGAGCCATTTTACCTGAAGTTGTATATGAAGTAAGAAAATAAAATTATTGTCAATAATTGTGTTTGTCTTTGAGTCAAGGTACAGGTACAGTTCCTATTGTCTACTGGTTCGTTCCCAAGGTAATCTGCCCATCTTGGCAAACCTAAATGTCATGATAATGAATTCGTCTCCAAGATTATAGAGACTGGTCAATAGAACCCTCCCAATCTATATCCATTAACTATAAAGCTCCCATACCACAAACAACTTAAACTATATAAGAAATCAAGTAAACTCTATAAGCAATCATTAAACTACAAGAAGTCAAACAAACTTTATAAGAAACCCCCCCCCCCCCCGTAACATTTAAGTCAGTTTTTAAGGAGAGATTCGAATGCATTAGATCAATTGCTCATGTTCACCTTTTCATGCAATAAGTCATTGAAGCTATTTTGTCAATAGTTGTATATTGTAAGTAAATAAACCTTATTGTATTTAATCATCTTCTGTCTATGTATTAGGGCATCAGGTACAGTTCCTCTAGCCTACAGGTACGGTCCCAAGGGAATCTATATTTGTTTCAGGAGACCTTGAACAACACTGAGATGGTTCTGTCTCCCAGGTTACTGGGGATTATATACGAAGCCTTTTTATTTTATTAATAATTTAGCTCCCATATCCACATTAAGTATCATTTTTTGCCTGTTATAAAACTTGTACTAAAAAAGCACAAATCCTATGAGATAATTAACTTGCACTTTAAAATCTTTATATGTATAAGAGATTCTTATTTTAAAACTTTCTAAAGTAAATGAATGAGAGATTTGGTTTTGAGTTCTGAAAGGGGGAGGGGGTTTGCTGGTCCATATGTTACATATCCCCTATCCCGCTGTAGATTGACGCCCTCGTCAATCAGAACATTCCCTGTCCTTAAGTTTTATCTTTCTTACAGTTTCTTATTGTCAAAATATTTTTATTTTAATTCTTTCACCACAGAAATGATTATTTAAAGAAAACGTATATATTCCTACACCTTTAATTAACCTACACCTTACACTTGAATTACATTAATACATCACTTGACATGAATAAGGTTTATACGTGAATACCTGGTTTCACAAAAAAAAAAATTGTATTTATTTAGTTCTCAATTGATCCCAGGTATTCTTACAATAAAGTGTAAAATATACAACGTTACATAAAGAGAATTTCCACTTGCACTTTTATTAAGTTTCAACTTAATGTTACGGGGGGGGGGTTTCTTATAAAGTTTGTTTGACTTCTTGTAGTTTACTGATTGCTTATAAAGTTTACTTGATTTCTTATATAGTTTAAGTTGTTTGTGATATGGGAGCTTTATAGTTAATGGATATAGATTGGGAGGGTTCTATTGACCAGTCTCTATAATCTTGGAGACGAATTCATTATCATGACATTTATGTTTGCCAAGATGGGCAGATTCCCTTGGGAACGAACCAGTAGACAATAGGAACTGTATCTTGACTCAAAGACAAACACAATTATTGACAATAATTTTATTTTCTTACTTCATATACAACTTCAGGTAAAATGGCTCCAATAAATGATAGTAGTATAAAGTGCATCAAAGAGTGACTACCAAAAAACTGAATTACGCTCTTAACTTTTAGTTCACCTTATATATCCCAAATCAACCCAGATTTTCAAAATTAAGCACTGGGTAGACTGACCTCAGAAATGCTGCAACACAACTCTTTTTTTGATTATACAACATATGGCTTAACCTCCTTGCAAAGATTTATTATAATGAGGGTTTTCACCTTCAGTTTGTTGACCAAACCAGAAGTAGAAATCTGGTTTCTAATTGGCTTTATTCAAAAGTTTGAATCTAATTTTGGTAGTCAAAAAAAGTATCATTTTTTGCTTGAAGGAAGATTTGTACCAAAGGTAAAAAGTATCATTTTTCGCCTGTTATAAAACTTGTACTAAAAAAGCACAAATCCTATGAGATAATTAACTTGCACTTTAAAATCTTTATATGTATAAGAGATTCTTATTTTAAAACTTTCTAAAGTAAATGAATGAGAGATTTGGTTTTGAGTTCTGAAAGGGGGAGGGGGTTTGCTGGTCCATATGTTACATAGGTATTGTTGGTGGGGGTTGCTGTGTCCAAAGTGTGTGACCTTACATTTTTCAGTGTTGAATTCCAGCAACCATCTTTTGACTCAGGAGTACATGTGGTTGAGATCATTTTGGAGGGATTGGTGGGCGGAAGGGGTATTGGCAGGACCTATAAGTTTTGAATCATCTGCATAGAGAGTGGTTTTGTTACTGGTGATAAGGGCTAGCTCATTTATGTATATATTGAATGGGATAGGGCCCAGGACACTGCCCTGGGGGGACCCCACTGGTGACATTGACTTCATCAGAGAGTGTGTGACTATTTGGTCCATTGGTCACTTTCACTTGCTGCATTCTGTCCCTCAGAAAATCCTCAATCCAACTGATCACTTTTGGACTAAGAGACAGGGTGCATAGCCTGTGAATGAGGTAGCAGTGACAAACCTTGTTGAAAGCTTTGGCTAGATCCAGCAGGATTATATCCACTGGTACTCCTTTTTCTATTAGGTCAGTTACAAGACTATAAGACTCAAGAAGGTTTGTATCCACTGATTTCTTAGAACAAAAACCATGCTGGCTGCTGCTGATGAGTGAGTTAGCCTCAAGATGGTTAATGATTCATTTGTTCACAATTCTCTCCATGACCTTGCATGCGGTTTAGAGGAATTTAACCCTTCCTGTAAACCCCTGGCTACAGGTCCCCAAAAACAACCAAAATCAGGCACTCCTACCTCCTTTTGTGACATCTCTTCTGCAATTGGCTTAGGAGCAACCCAAAGTTGTCAAAGCAAGTTCAGCCCTCCACAATCATAGAACTAATCCAAGTCTTGGTCTGAAAGAGTAGCAGTTTCTGCAAATATATCCACTCAAGTCAACACTATGCAAGTTAGAGTTGGACCTCATATTATAAATTTAATTAAATATGTTGCATCATTGGACCAAATCTTCCAATCAAATTAGTTTAAAGACAAAAAAGCTAGTATAACAAAAGAAATTGCAGAATATTACTTTTCCGATTCTGTTTTCAATGACATAGGAAGAGAATTATAATCAATTCTCTCAAAGTATCATGCATGTCACCTATTCAACTTCTCCTATGTTAGCTAAGCTACACTCCCTACAATTCAGTTCCAGTTTCAAACATTATAGAGAGGTATATAGACTATCATTAATTCCTTTCACCTCTTGAACTTCTCCATAAAAAAAAAACTAGCCACTGGAAGGACTATTATCCTTTAGTCAGCAAACAATGAGTGCACACTAACATATACATTAATACATTATTATTGATCATGGGAAGTGCAGGTACCTGAGCTGCCTGTTTCCAGCAATTTAAGGCCACTAGGCTGGCCAGCTCTTACTGCTCGCTCCTGCTCTCTTCTGCATAATGAAATTCCGTGAAAAAAATCATCTCTTTTTCAGTTGACTACTTCATGTTTTAATAGTCAATAAACAATTTGTCACTTCTTTAAGATATCAATAGATAGATACAGATGTTATTGGTTAGAATTCAGGATAGCTGTATAGCTTTATAATACCAACTAGATTATATAAGATATTGTTCCAAGTCGTGATCTGTCATGATGCCTATGATTGAAAAGGATAAAGTTCAACTGGCTGCAAAGTCAATTTAGTCCCTTCAATCAATTTATTCAAATTTTATTCAAAAAGAAAAGAAAACACATAACAACAATAATAATAAAGATCCTAGAAGCGAACTTGTTAAGGACCAAAACAACAAAAAATTGTAAATGAAAAAGAGAGAGAAGAAAAAAAAAAGAGAAAACAAGGGTAATATTCCCTTGTTATTATTCTTTTGTTATTGTTGTTTTTTCAATGCTGAGGAATAGCCTTTGATTATGTGATTACTGATCGCGTTCTTCTTTGAACATAAGGTTTTAAAAATTTCGATAGGCCGACAACTTCAGTGTTTAACTGATAGCAAAGAAACAAAACTAAGTGTTGCTCTCGCAACACTTTATTCGGCAAAGCCGGGCAAAGGTTGCTGCAAGACTTCATGCTGCTCATGCAACGTAGGTCTAGTTTTTTTTTTAGCTTGTCAAACTCGTCTCAGGAGGGGGTATTCCTCCTCATATCTGCTTGCGAATTTTTAATTCTCATGGGTTTATCTACTAAGTAATTTTTGCATGTTTTGAATATTCTTAACAAACTTGGTATGAAATAAAAAAGGTTTATAACTAATTACAAGAAATAATTTCTTTGATGATTGTGTATTTTCATTTAAGACAAATGAAAAGAAGAAATATAAAATGGACAAAAACTTTTTAACCAAGACAGTGAACAAAAATACAAATATATTCTAAATATACCTATTCACCCCTGACCCCTTGAATGAATAAAAAATGGTTTTTGGAAAGCAAAACATAAAAATAATTTTCAAGCAACAATATGTTTGTGAAATAACACCTCAAGGAAATATTCGTTGGAACCAATTTGGCTATGCCATTTTAAAAAGATTGTTTTTTGTAACTTTTTTTCTTATTAATTTATTCATCTCAAGTGCATAGAAAAATCAGTTGGCTAACCAAAAATGTTAATTTAATTAATCTAGATTTGACATCTTAAAAATTTAAATGCTTAGTATCTTTATTAAAGGCTTTCAATAATAAGGAAGCAAGATAGCAGTTGAATTTATTGAGAGTGAAGACACGAGTCTAAAATGTGGAATACAAAAAATGGTATTCCTGAGACAGGAAATGACAGAGTAATAAAAAAAAACTGGTGGAAGAATCTTAATAGTTTTTATTTAGTTTTTGATTGAATAGGAATATCAGTGTTAAATTTGAAGTTTTTCTGAATTTGGAAAATGTGAATTTGCAAATTGGAAAATGTGAAAGGTAGTTTCAATGAAAAAGCAGCAAGAAATCCTACCAGATTTGACTGACGTATAATTCAAATTGTATGGATTCCTTCTCTTTGAACAAAGATTAGTAATTTGCAGTTCATGCAACATGTTTCTGCCTAACTAACTAAACTGATTCTGAATGCAAACTAAAACTGAATAAAATTAAACTGAATCACTAAATTTCCCCACATTTGTAGAATTCTGAAAAACCAATACTTTACTGAAAAATGAGCTTTTCTATGGGATTTAAATTGTATATGAAAGGTTTTCAATATCATGGTTGGTGAAAGACTATTGAGAGCCTTGTAAATTAGTCTTTTATTTTCCCCATCCTTCTTCAACACTTTCCTTATCACTAATTGATGCCTGTTCCTTACTTTGTCTAGGACAAGTTCAGACTGACTACTTCCTCTAAACTTCTTAACAACATTTTTAGTGGCAATAAAACATTTTACTGTTATCCTCTCTGACCCCATCTGACTGCATTCTAGATCCTTAGTAATTTTGTTCCTAACCATTATTTCACGCCTCCTATTTCATGCCTCAATGCCTTTTCTACTTCCCCTACTTTGCTCTTATTCTCATATGATCTGTCACTCCAAAAATTCTTTGCTCTTTTCTATGAAGCAAAGTGTTTTTGCTAATACTCCTAGCTGCGTTTCTTAATTTTCCTCCCGAAGAAATGTACTGCTATTTAAGTAACTATTTTTCTAAAATTATTACATCCATCTTCTAAATTGTCAAATTCTTCTGGTCAAGTATGGACAAAGACAGAGGCGCCATTTAGGGGGGGGCAGGGGTGGGCAAATGCCCACCCCAGATTTTCCAGGGAGCCCAAGCTTCCACCACAAAGGGCCCTTTGCCGGCCATAATAATGACGCCATTTGCTATTAACCGTTGTAAACTTTGAAAGTAAGTTAGATACATAATTAAATTCTCAGTTCTGTCAAATGCCCATTTCCTAGATGATTATATTAATATTATAAATTCTGAATATTTGTAGTAATTCCTCTAAGTTGACAGATTAAAATAAGTCAGTTCCTGGCAAACGTTTCAATGTTTATTTCCTTGTTTTATGGAATATAAGCCACCGTTTTAGATTATTCGAGTCAGTTCTTATTCTGTTTGTGTCCTCGTCTTATGTACATTTACTGTATCATATGTGTAAATAAACATTTTTATACTCGACACATAAACCTTATGAAAGTTAGAGATGCTTGACATCCTCTACTGGTCAAACCCCAGATTGTAGGCCAACGCTACCATAAGACTCTAAAGAACAGCACAGAGAAAGTCACACTTTACAGAGAGAAGTAGAAGACTTTACACCATTAAGCCTATTAACCTAAGGTATTAACAGACATTAGCATTAGTTAGTATAAAGTCATCCTAAGGATTGGGATTGAAGTGACAGAATTGTTTGTGATCTTGTTGATTCAATATCTTATTTGTTTGTTATCATGAGTTTGTCAGGAGCTCAAAGTCGGAAATTGGCAGCGTTGAAGAAAGAGAAAGAGGCAAAAATTCAGTCGTCTCTGAGTCGATGGATTAAGAAACAGAAACTGTCACCATGTGAACCGGTTCAGTGGGTGACGGTCCCTCAGATCAAGTAAGCAGGAAACAAGACACCCTGAGGAACCACTACGACTGTCGAAGGTCTGTTGGAGCCTCAGTTTCGGTGACATACGCCTCAAGATAAAGAGTATCGCCAGTCCAGCGACCCTACAAACATCTCTTTGTCCTCTCTCGATCTACCATGCCAGCCGAAACTAGTGCAATACCCTGCGCAAGTGACGGCAAGCCAAAACAGTCATTCAATGCTTCATATTATGGAAAGCACCCGTGGCTGGAGTACTCTGTCCAGGATGATTCTGTTTACTGCTTCTGCTGCAGACACTTTGGCAGCATATCTACTCTTCCCGGGCAGAGGTACGGGTTTAGACCTTTCATAGACGTCGGCGTGATAAGATGGAAAGACATCTCTAACATCCTCGAACAGCATACTAGAAGTGACCACCACAAAGACAGTTCAGTTTCATGGATGAAGTTCAAAGCCATACAAACCAAGAAGATGCAACCAATCGCGTGTGTATCAATGACAGACAAAGACAATGAATCAAGGAGAACAGAGAACACGTAAAAGCCTTATTAAAAGTAACAGCTCTATTGGGGTGACTTGGCACTGCCTTTAGGGGGCACAACGAAACAGAATCCTTGACAAACAAGGGAAATTTCGTCGAGACATGCAACCTTCTTGCAGAGTACTCTCCTACAATCTTCAACAAGCTACAGAGACGGTATGGTCACTACACATCCCATGAATACCAGAACGATCTTATTTTGGTGATCAGTTCCAGGCTTTAGCGCATGATGGTGCAAGAATTAAAAAGCGCCAAATACTTTGCTGTTCTGGTAGACGAAACAAAGGACAGCTTGAAGAAACAGCAGCTTGCCATTCTTCTTAGGTACTTCGACGAAGGAAAAGTAAAAGAAAGACCAATCGGATGCTATCACATGAAGAGCCTGGATGCTGAAAGTCTAGCAAATTTCATTCATGACACAGTGACAAGAATTGGACTCAATTGGAACTGCAGCGTCGCGCAGTGCTACGACGGAGCAAGCGTAATGAGCGGCCCATTCTCCGATGTTTAAGCTCATTTGAGAGCGAAATCGCCACAGGCATTCTACATTCATTGCCATGCACATAAGCTAAATTTGGTCATTGCAAGCTTTGTTGAATCTGTCGGCACTGTTGGTACTTTTTTCTCACTGGTCCAGACTCTATACACATTCCTTTCCAACAGCAACACTTGGCATCAGTTGTTTGTTGAGGTCCAGAAAGCTGCCGAACTGCAAGTTCTGGAGCTGGAAAGAAGTGCTGCCACATGATGGTCTTACTGGTATTGATCTATATCAAAGGTTAGACTCTGATATGAATGCATTTTAGCTGTACTGTCTGCTGTAAGCGAGGGAGCCGACGGCAAAGCACGGGCAGAGGCAGATGGGCTCCAGAAGAAGATGGAATCATTCCTTGTTATCTTCCAATTACACTACATAGAAGCAATTATGTGAGCGATGAACTCGCTGTCTCAGCAGCTCCAAGCCGTGACTTGGTTATTTCCCGATCGCGCACCCTGATTCAGGTCACAAGAAGCAAACTCACCGACCTGCTTTCAGATGCTTCATTCGTATTGCTTTTCGAGAAGGCTAAATAGTTTGCGACAGAACTCGAAATCGAAGTGCCTGCTGTGAATGAGCCTGCGACTAGACCCTGCTCTGTTGGTAAGAAAGGACGACCTCGAAAAACTCAAAAGATCACCAAGCATCTGAAACACTTGGTGACAAACTTTGACGCTAGGAAAGAATTTCATCGAATCTGGAAATCGGACTACTACTTTGGTGGATGAAATGAAGCGAGAATACTTCGAAACTTTTGACTGTCTACTAGCCAAATTTGGCAGAAGGTTCACAGATAACTTGTCAGTGCTGAGTACACTTGAAGCCTTGGATTCAAGCTAAACCAAGCTTATGGACACAGAGCTGCTCAAGCGTTTCTCTACTCTTTACGGCGAGCTGGATATCGACGACATTATTCTCGAATCTCAAACTGGTATTGCCAAGCG
This sequence comes from Artemia franciscana, assembly GCF_032884065.1. Classification (NCBI taxonomy): domain Eukaryota; kingdom Metazoa; phylum Arthropoda; class Branchiopoda; order Anostraca; family Artemiidae; genus Artemia; species Artemia franciscana. The sequence continues at coordinate 57,435,133 of NC_088864.1, forward strand.
TTTCTTGCTCGATGAGGAGAAAAAGCCGGAAAACTTTCCAGACATTGTCGACCATCTTCAGGTATTACCAGTGGCTTACTCAGAAGTAATTATAGTACTTCGTATTGCTGCCACACTTCCTGTGACAACAGCGAATAATGAGCGTTTGTTTTCTAGCCAAGAAATAGTGAAAAACTACCTGCAGTCTACAACAGGAGATCATCGTCTCAGTCACCTCCTTTTGATATTTGCAGAGAAGGATTTAGTAAAAAATTTGGACTACAACCAGCTTGTTGACGATTTTGCAAAGATGAAACCTCAGCGGTTCCCCTTGTTACCTTGAGTGTTGTAATATTTTTTTTAGCTTGTTATGTTTTTCCTTTTTGTAAATATATTTGATCTGGAAGATTTCTGCTGAAGGAAAACCGAGATTTTGGTTACAACCCTCAGCATAGCAATGAAGATTACTTTCACGGACGTATTGTTTACTTAAATAAGAAAGTTTCTCGCTGAGGAATGTCAGCCTGTAGTCTGGTTGAATTTTCCACTTTCAGTTTAATCACTTAACCTCGTTGATTGTATTCTTTGTTGTTATAACTAATCTTAGAGGTCAGTGTGGCTGAGTTCCACATTTGGTTACAGTACATTTCCAAGCAACACACGGGTGCTGAAAATGCGTTTTTACTTAGAGTATTCGATTGATGTGCTGCCAAACCCCGCATTTTTTTACGTGACACGAAGTGAATCGGGGGGGGGGGGGGGGCAGATGGAGTTCATGCCCACCCCAAGATTTGGTCCAAATGGCGCCTCTGGATAAAGATCCAAAGCTGCCAGTAGCAGGATTTAACAGAAATCCGAAAGCGACCAACACTTTACCAGCACAACTGGGGTTTTAACAGCTTTTATTAGAGTAAAAACTGTTTTTATGGCACTTGGTATTAACCAAGTGACATGTAACAATCACAAATTCTGTCGGTCTGTCAGTCTGTCTGTTGGTCCCGGTTTTGCTACTTTAGGCACTTCCAAGTAAGCTAGGACGATGAAATTTGGCAGGCCTATCAGGGACCAGACCAGATTAAATTATAAATAGTGTTTTTCCAGATTTGACCATCTGGGGAGAGTGGGGGGCCAGTTAATTTGGAAAAAAATTAAGTGTTTTTAACTTACAAAGGGGTGATGGGATCTTAATGAAATTCGATGTTTAGAAGGATGTCGTGTCTCAGAGCTCTTAGGGGAAACCTAAAATCTTGGAAAACACTTAGAGTGGAGGGATTAAGATGAAACTTGGTGGGAAAAAATAAGCAGAAGTCCTAGATACATGATTGACAACCAGAACGGATCGGCTCCCCTCTGAAAAAGGAGGCTCCCCAGAAAAAATGAGGTATTTTTAACTTATGAAGGAGCGATTGGATCTTAATGAAATTTCATATTTAGAAGGACCTCATAACTCAGATCTTTTACTTTAAATCCCGACCGGTTCCAGAGTCACTAAGGGGGGAGTCGGGGGGGGACTGGAAATCTTGGAAAACACTTAAAGCAGAGAGATAAGGATGAAACTTGGTGGGAAGAATAAAAACAAGTCCAAAATACATGACTGACATAACCGTAACGGATCCGCTCTGGATCCGGTGACATATGGGGGAGTTGGGAGGGGACCTAAAATATTGGAAAACGCTTAGAGTGGAGGGATCGGGATGAAACTTGGTGAGAAAAATAAGCTGGAGTCCTAGATTCGTGACTGAAATTACCGGACTGGATCCACCCTCTTTGGTGGAGTTGGGGGGAGTAATTCAGAAAAATTAGAAAAAATGAGGTATTTGTAACTTACAAACAGGTGATCAGATCTTAATGAAATTTGATATTTAGAAGGATCTTGTGCTTTAGAGCTCTTATTTTAAATCCCGACCAGATTCGACGACATTGGGGGGAGTTGGAGGGGAAAACCGGAATTCTTGAAAAACGTGAAAATTGAGGTATCTTTATCTTACAAATGGGTGATGGGATCTTAATGAAACTTGATACATAAAAGGACCTTATGTCTCAGATGTTCCATTTTCAATTTGAATCGGATCTGGGGACATACGGGGTTGGAGAGGGGAAACAGAAATCTTGGAAAACGCTTAGAGTGGAGAGGTCGGGATAAAACTTGATGGGAAGAATAAGCACAAGTTATAGATACGTGATTGACATAATTGGAACGGATCTGTTCACTTTGGAGGAGCTGGGGGTGTTGATTTGGAAAAATCAATAAAATCGTGGAATTTTAACTTAAGACTGGGTGACTGGATCTTAATGAAATATGATATTTACAAGGAACTCATGTCTCAGAGCTCTTATTTCAAATCACGACTAGATCTGTTGACATTAGGGGGAGTTGGAGGGGAAAACTGGAAATCTTGGAAAACGCTTAGAGTTGAGAAATTGGGATGAAACTTAGTGGGTAGAATAAGCAAATATCGTGGATACGTGATTGACGTAACCGTACTGGATCCAATTTCTTTGGGGGAGTTAGGGGGTGGGATTTGATGCTTCTGGACGTGCTAGGACGATGGGAATTGGTAGACGTGTCCGCGAGCTGCACAAATTGACTTGATAAAGTCGTTTTACCCCACTAGACCATCTGGGGGACTGAAGGGAGAGGAAAAAGTAGAAAAAATAATGTGTTTATAACTTACAAGTGGGTGATGGAATCTTAATGAATTTTGATATTTAGAAGGACCTCATGACTCAGAGCTCTTATTTTAAATCCCGATTGGCATTAATCCTCCGATTTTCCTTTTAAATCAATCTATTGATTCTTACAATTTTGCTAGAGCTCTTACCATATGAGCTCTTGGCTCTTGTTTGTGTGTAAAAATGGTATTTTCAGACAATATCTGCCAACAAACTAGTGCAGGGCTAACACTTCCTCTCAAGTTTACACAAAATCCTAAACTGACTTAGAACCAGGCAGCAAGAAGTCTCTGGGACCTTCAATTGAATGGAAAGTTTGTGTAATCCTGGGCCCCTACTTGGTTTTCTACACTTGGCAATGCTCTTCTATCAACAAGAGTTACGTCCTGTATCTTTTAAATTTTAACTTACTAAGGTACTGGGAGGGCAGTAATCAAGGGGAGTGGCGGTGACTCTCTGTTTAAGGGTTTCCAACCTTGGAGTGTGTATGGTACGTTTTTCATGCTCACCAGCTTCTCAACTCAAGAAGTGATGCTGTATGGCTCTTTATGATGGCATTATCAAGACGAATTTTATGCAGAGAACTATGCTTTATTGAAGTGTGATCTGTTTTGTGGCTCAAAAAAGGTGCTAGGTGTTTCGATTTCCATCCAAATGATTCTCTCCATGGTTATAATAAATCTCATCCAGTAAGATCAACCTGGGTAAAAAAAGGAAAAAAAGAGATAACATAACATTTAAGTTTTGAGTTCACAGGAGTTCAGTGCACTTCGAGGGGTAGAGGTAGGCATTTCAGGATATTGAAGTACAGGCTGAGGAGTATTGCCTGGAGTGTGCATAAGATGACAAATTACAGAGAAAACTATAAAAGAAGTATGAAATATCAAAAAAGGGTTTACGGGGAAATGAATTTTATAATCTTTTAAATAGTTTCACATGTTCATTGGCTATCTCATAATTTTTACTCACTGGTAGCCAAAATTGTTCATTTTTTGGTGAAAAATGGTACTTTTTGTGGTGCAATCTCCTGTGTTATTTAAAAAAGGAATGATACGTGTCAATTTCCATTCAAATCAATATCCTTTTAGTTATCTATGATGTTTGATTCAATGGGGTTACCTCTGAGAAAAGATAAGAGGAGATTACATCAGTGATGCTACAGTATCCATCTAAAATGCCATTTTTCTCAGTTTTCAAGATGGCGAACTGAAACCCTCGAATCAAGGGTTTAAGACCATGAAAAATCGACTGCTTATCTCATAATTTCCATTCTTTGTTCTATTGGTCCCTCATTTGGCAGAAGTTGATGTATTGTGGGAGAAAATGGCACTTTGCTGTGGCGTGATGCCCTTTGTCACTTGAAAGGGCAATAGTATTGCAGTCTCCTTTAATATAAGCCATTTCCCAATATTTTGTGACCAGCTACCTGATGTTATTACTCCCTGGGAAACAAGGAGAAAAACAAGGGTTACCCATGAATTTTTTTTCTTCTATTTATTCGGGATTGAGGATTCTAAGTCTCTAGAATAGGTTTTATATCACCGATGATTCTAATAATGTTCTTTTTGTTTCGCCCATCCCGCTTTTAAGGGGCTTCAAGCTCTTTCAAAGTCTGAGAAAATATGCTGGAACACCTTTAAATGAACAATTTTCTCATTTTTTTTTTCAAAATGTATTTCTAAGCTTTTGATTACCATGGGCTGTAGTTTGCTCTTTATTAGGCTACAGCCTAACCATGAATTTCACATGATATGTGTGTTTCTAAGAATCATTTCTAATTGGTTGTTTTTATTACTAATAAAGTTTTGAATATGAATAAGTATGTTGCTGAGGTTTTAAGCTTGGAAATGGCCATCCAAGGAAACATATACATTGAAGTATTTTGCAGGATGTTGGGAGTGTTTCGTGTGCCACGTATGGTGCGACTACTGAAGCTATCTATTATATCTCGAAATTTTATCACCAAACCTGTCATTCAACCTACACACACAACTCATCCTCATCTTTTGAAGGAAGGTGAATTGATGCCCTTTGTTACAGTAAGCGAGTTTGAAATGAGAAGAAAGACGCTATCACAGCAAATACGTGAATCTGCTTCTGCCAAAGGTTTTACGAACCACATTGTTATCCTGCCAAGTGCTTCAAAGGCCTTTATGTCTGGAAAAATTCCCTATGTATTTCGGCAGAACAGTGATTTTCTCTATTTTACCGGCTGTTTTGAGCCAGATTCTGTCTTACTAATTCATGTAACCAAATCAGGCCACCAGTCATATTTGTGTGTGCCACCAGTGGACCCCCACAATGAGCTATGGGAGGGTGCTAAATTTGAGCCAGCCCTTGCACAAGCTTACTTTGGGGTGGATGAAGGACATACTACTAGTGCCATCTGTGTCTTATTAGAAAGGATATTAAAAAATACTTGTTCATATTGTATATGGTATGATATTACTCAGTTGCAGACAAAATTAAGTAAGAAACTTCAATCAGTAGTTGTATCACTTGGTGCCAAAAATGTAATTAATCCTTTGCCAATAATTCATGGAATGCGAGTGAAAAAATCTGATAGTGAAATAGAGCTAATGAAGAAAACCTGTACTATTGGTGCTAATTCGTTGAAACACACTATATCAATATCAAAGCCTGGAATAGAGGAATTTAGGCTTTGGACTGAAATGGAGTACCAGAGTAAATTGAATGGCGCTCAGTTTCTTGCATATCCACCAGTTGTTGCTGGTGGAAATAGAGCTAACACAATTCATTATATATATAATAATAACTCCGTTCAAGATGGGGAATTAATTCTAATGGATGCTGGCTCAGATTATTTTGGGTATTCTAGTGACATAACAAGAACTTGGCCAATAAATGGCGTATTTACTAATCCCCAAAAGACTTTATATGAAGCCTTATTAGATGTACAACTACAATTGATAAGGCAGGTGTCAAATTATGATAATCTTGCAGATTTATATTCACTTATGGTTAAACTTTTGGGGAAGAATCTCTTGTCTCTGGGCTTTTTCAAAAGCGTTGGTGCTAAAGAACTAAATCGCAAAGTTTCCCAGTATTGTCCTCACCATGTAAGTCATTTCTTAGGTATGGATGTTCATGATGTGCCTAACCTACCAAGGAGTTATAGATATGAAAAAGATGTAATAATGACTGTAGAACCAGGTGTATATGTTCCTTCTAGTGATGATGGTGCACCCAAAGACTTCCGTGGAATAGGAATCCGTATTGAAGATGATGTTCTAGTCTCAGAAAGTGGACCAATTGTTCTAACTGGTGGATGTCCTAAGAGTGTTAATGAACTGGAAGTGTTAGTTAAGCACTGAAAATCTGCAATGACTTTATTGAACTATCCCTATCACGTGACTTTGAGAGTCGAATTCTTGCTTTTGTTTGTGTTAAGCATATTATTTTTTTCTAGCAGTTGTTGCCCATATGACTATTAAAGTCAATCTCTGATTTGAAAAATAAACTTATTATAAGCTCATGAATTTTGCTTGATTTTTATTTGTCTTTTGAGTGTGAAGGTTCCGCAGGTTCATTCTCTTGAAGGGGGGAGGATTAGAAGATTTTCTCTGGGAGAGGGTGTTTTAAAATAAGTAATTGTCAGATTTTTAAGCCACTATTCTTTAAAGAAGATTCTTAGGGCAAATCTCAGGAGAGATTCCCACCCCTACCCAATCATCTGCGTATACAGGTATGTAATAAGGTACAACGGGTTTTGTTAGGTGTCTATTGTCATCAAAACCGTCCATCTGTATTGATACTGTTTAGTTTCCTCGTAGATTCGGATTTATATATAACTATTCTTGTTTTAATCATTTTTTGATTTAGATGAAATTAATAGCTTTACATTCTTGTTTATAGAGAACTCCTCAACAGAGTTGGTCAGGTGACTAGTTAAAAGTATAACAAAATTATCATTAGTTATGACACATTGTTGGGCACTTAGAAAGACTCCTACGTAACAACAAAAAATAAGAACGTCAGAACTATTAAAAAGTTGCTCTAGCTTTCTTTTTTGGGATTATTCCATGCAAAGAAGAACTCCAATTAGACCTAATTTCGATTTAGGTCATTATCCAATTTTTCAGTATGTTTGCATTCTTTTGACCCAGACAGAACCCTAGGGTGAGAGGGTAATTGCCATTGAAATCAAAAATATAGCGAGTTTCATAACATTATTGTCATCAAGTTTTCAATGCCCCATTGTCAGGCCCAAAACCAAAGGACGTATTCTATTATATTAATAACAGCTTATATAAACCCCCAATGCATATTGGATAGGATAAGAAGAGTATGTAAAATGAAAAGGGAAGTTCTAATCAGGGACATAGCCAGGGCTTGTCAACATAAAAAAAGAAATGCAACCATTATAACTCACAGAATTGAAAGACAATTCAGCAGAAAGCCAATTGTTAAATTAGATTGAACTCTAATTCTGATCAGGCATGCATTTAGTAGGCAATCCATTCAGTTTCTCAAAAATTTCTAATTCCATAACATCTTAATATGTATCTATTTTGTGGTCTAATTTTGGAATATGAAGAAGATATTTGTAAAATGTAAAAATAGCAACCAAATGTGTTTCCATTCAGTGTTTTCATTATTTTACAGGAGGTTGAAAATATGGTTTACAGACTTTCCCCTGGATTCTTGTTGGAAAGCTAGAAAAAAATGGTCGAGCATGGCTGAATAATGTTGGTTTAATTTGGTATATGGTACATAAAATTATGTTGGGCTGTATTTTTTGTAGAGACAATGAAACTTTTTGCAACAGCTATGGCAGGTCTCCAATACATTCTGAATGGGGAATATTCCTCCGTGACTTCTAATAGTTTTTAAAAGTCCAGTTGAAGTATCTTTCCCTTATTTTTAATTCATTAAAAAAAAACAGAAGATAAATTTATTTTTTTATAGTATATATAGTATATGTTAGTTTTTACAATATATAGTATATGTTATTAAGTATAATGGTAACATAAATAAGACAGGTATAACAGCAAAGGAAGTTAAGAGTATTCCGAAATATTATACCTTGTTTTTTTACCAGACATGTTTTCTTTTATTTTCTTCCAGCAAGCTCAAGTGATGCAAAAGACATTAATTCCTAAATTTCTATTGGAGTTTTGCTTGCTGATATTTGTTTTCCTTTTTTTGTGTCTGTATGTGCAACACTGGAGATTCAAATAAAAATTAGTTGAATTTCAAATAAACTGGAATTTCAAATACAAATAAGTTGAAGTCTTTGCCAGTTAGAAAATTGATTACATTTTCAGTTTGGGATACAAACGTGGAAAATATCTCTGCAAAAAGTAAAGATAACTGGTATTGGTTTTAAAATTAAAATGCTTTACTTGAGGAAAAATACACATACCCCAGTTTATGTCGAAAAATTTGCAAAATACCTAGATAATAGGTGTAGTCTTTGAAAATGATCACTAACTCTCTCCCAATTTATTGGGACGTCAAGATTCTTCTCGTCTGCTTGATTCCTATTAAAAAGCTTATCTTAGTAATGGACACTTGAACATGGTGTTTAATTGTGCTAAAAAGATAACGGTCGGTCATTTTCTTCTTTAAATTTAAGATGCCTGTGGTTGTAGTATAATCATCGAAGTATAAGAATTGTAAAGGGTCCGTCTAACTATACTGAAAAGGAAAACAAACGTTCTCTTATCTGACAGTCAACAAATGGCTAAGTAAATCAAACAAAAAATTATATTGATATATAATTAAAATAATAAGTTACATCTAAGATTATTGATAGTTTTTAGAATATTGGCCAATGTTTCGACCTTAGACCGCTTAACTTAGTGATGAGATATAGTAATAGTGTTTAAATTTAACCCCCTTAGTTATAGTAGTGGTTTGTCTTATTTTACGACAAACGGTAACAAGGATCCATGCCATTCCTTTTTCATCTTAGCTTTTTTTTTTTATCTTAGCATTGAAGCTTAGCACCATCTTAGCGCTTGCTATTTGGTAACAGGTTCGGAAATGGTATTGTTTTAGAATGAATGAAAATCTTGTTCTTTTTTAGTCCTCTTATGTCTTAATATAAGAGAGTAATAAAAGAAAGGAGAGTTGTTTCTTCTACTCATCTTATGCATGATTTAAGACGAGACGAAATCTACTCTCTGTAGTTTGTGTGTAGCTTAAACTTCCTAAAGCATATAATCATTTTGACCCTTGTCACATCAGTCCCGATTAAGCTTTACAGACGTTTTATTTTGTATATGTTGCACATGAAAAAATCAATACTAAATATGAAATCATTCTTTGCTTTGAAACTGAGATTCTTAATTATTGATTTTTTTTTATTTATTTATAGAATAACCATGAGGTATTTCCTACTTCTATTAGTAGTAGGCTTCACCTACTCAGCGAAAATGAAGCATCATTTGCTGTCAGAGTCTTTCATTGGGCATATTAATGACCAGAAATCAACTTGGAAGGTAAGTTTTGTAGAAATAACTAGAAAATAATTTTGCTTATTGTAAGTTAACCTTGAGTAGACTCCTTAAGTTCGAAAAAAGTTTTTTCTATCATTATATTTTCTTTTTTGAGCTATGTACTGTCTTTATAAGTGAGCATTAATTGCTTATGTATGTATGTTCTCGAAAACTGCTCCATATTTTTTCGGGAAAATTGGTATTTTTGGATATCCTCCCATAAAAAATGATCTAGATATGTCAGAAGTCAGAAAATTCGTAAAGAGCCTTAATTTTGGTTTTTGCAAATGCCGCCATGTACTGTGTTAGTACATAGCATAAGCATTTCTTATGACATCATATAAGCGTTTCTTATGTCATCATATAAGCGTTTTCTTATATGATGTTAAGCATAGCACAAATAAGATTGTTGAGTTTCCAATGCGTCAATTATTTATATAAAATAATGTCTGTTAAAAGGCCAAAAAAATAAAAAATTTGCAGTTATTATAAATGCTGAATAACCAACACCCGAACTATCAAACGTGATAAGATGTGAAAGTTGACAACCTGGACCATCAACTGTGATAACACTAATATGGATAGCTAAAGCAAAGGCCATTGCTAAAATATCTAAGGCAATCAAAATCCAAAAATATGTCGAAAATGAAGAGCGAAGAAACACGCGGTTAGAAGACGTGTGACAGCGAGCATGTGAGCGAGTCAAAAATGGAAATGAAGAGCAAATAAACATGCAGTTGGAAGAACAGCAGTGGCGTGTCAAAAATGAAAATGAAGAGCAGACACGCGGTTAGAAGACATGCGACACCGAATATGCTAGCAAGTCAAAATGAAAAGCAAAGACACAACCAGTTTGAAGACATGCGACACCAAACATCTGAGGGAGTTAATGAAAATCAACCTGGACAGCCAGAATCAAAACGTGTCAAAATTGAAACTGGTAGTGATGATGATTGGGTTTGGGATTTTGACATGGGTAAGGTCATCATTGCCTACCATACCTTTGTTAAAAAACAAAGGTTTGGTGATGTGTATTTCATAATGACGAAAGACAAGCCGAGGTAAAACGAACTAAAGAAATTGAAAATGACGGTGATGGTTATTTAGTTTATCAATCTCTGTTATATTTGAGATCTGTTATGTTCTGTTATATATTGAGAGCAATCTCTGTTATATTTACCCAACACCATCCTCGATCTATGGGCTTTTTTGTGCCTGTAGAATGCCTGGTAGTACCCCTACCTATTTTTGCTGACTTTGTAAATGTTGCACAGATTAATGAGGCCAGAATCTAGAATTTTGTTTTTCAAGGTTCAAATCATTTGAGGGGAACGAAGTGGAGTGACTGTTGCAAACGCCTTTTATTCATTCTACCAACAAAGTGTATGCTTTTTTACAATTTGTCGGGATTTTTTACACTTGATTGTGTGATTTTTTACACTTGATTGTTCAAACCGTGAGAGTAATGTGACTATCTTAAAATCTAATAATCTTCATCCAAAGGTTCTTACATCTCTTTGACTTCGGGGCATAGAAATACCAAACATATGATTGAACAAAAATTATCTAATTTTGACAAAAAATCATGTACTTGCTCCATTGCCATCTGCAAATATATGGGATGTTTCTATTTTGTTTTATTTTAACGCATTTTTTCGTTTATTTTAGGCTGGAAGAAACTTTGACAGAAATGTACCTCTGTCTCATATTAAATTACTCATGGGGGTACACCCAGATCACAAGCTATATGCTTTGCCGGAGGCTGATGTTCAAGTCGTCGAAGGTGTAAATGATGTACTACCTGAAGAATTTGATGCCCGTGAGAAATGGCCGGACTGTCCAACGATCCAGGAAATTAGGGACCAAGGTTCATGTGGCTCATGTTGGGTAGGCCAAGTTATTACATTGACATTTAATAAACTATTTTAAGTTGAATTCGTTATGTTAAGTTTTTCAAGGCTTATGTTTCTTGTGTAATTTTTGGTTTTTTACTTTTCTGCTTTTCTACGGTTTTAACATACCAGTGGAAGACGACAATTTGTCTCCGGTGATAAAATTTTGATTAAAATTTTTTTTTTCTAACCAATTACATTGCTTGTTATTTATAGGGGTAAAATTCCATATTTTTTCCCATTAAAATTTTTTTCGCTAAATATCCTTCTCTTATTAGCAAAAATAGTTGAAAATTGGAGCCTTTTGTGTCAACTTTGTTTTGTCTATTGCAGGTCTTTAAAAAAATCAAGTTAACTAGTTGAGTCACCGCTGCAATTTTTAAAACTGAAATGGGTATTTATACACTGATTTTATATTAATTACCATCAGAACCCTATTTTCTTTTTCTCACTACTGTATATGCCCCCCCTGGGCTTCTATGGGTTCTGGGCTTCTATAAGTTTTGTCCTCAAATTTTAATCCCAATTTCAAAATGGTTCAAGGGATAGTGACTTCCAAATCTTCATTCCTTTTATATTTTGTAGTATGGTTGAACCTGATGTGATAGCTGTTTCCCCTCTTAAAAAAGAAGAGACGACCAGTTTCTGCTCGAAATAACTGAATTCATCGCTATCTAATCATAACTTTCTAATCATAATCGCTATCTTAACTTTCTAATTGTGCACTCTGTAAGACATTTTGATAATTATTAAATTTAGAATTTAATAATGTGTTTGTTTTAATGTTTTAATGGTTTGTAAGCAGAGGTGGAAAGTAGTCAGGATTCGGGGATTTTTCAGGGATAAGTAACAAGTCAGGAGGCTTAGGAGTTATCTTGGTTTTACTTTTTTTATTATCATTCTTTTCAATAAAAACTTATTTATGGCCCGTGAAAGCAGATTTCGGCCTCGCTCACGTCATTGTTAAAAAGGGCCTTGTGCCTCTAAACTGCTACAAAATACTTTGTTTGTCCGTCTATTTAATAGGTACTCCTAAACAAGTAGACCGATTAGAGTCAAACTTGGCACATGCCACTTTCTCTTGTAGGAGATCATCTATTAAAGAGTATTGAGAGGTGGATCTGAAAAGGATAAGCTTTTTATGCAGCTTCTGTGCATTTATGAAATCTATCGTAAAATTTGAAATTGGGCATGATCCATATGTTTTAAGTAGTTGCCCTTTTCCCTAGTCTGTTAAGACGGATTTTGCCGCAATTACCTAGAAAGAAAAAAGAGAGAACCCTAGTTGGTCGTCCTGTTCCAAAATACACTATGTGCAACGTTTATGCTTGTGTAATAAATGCGGCACGACTTTATATTGTTCATGCTGTATCGGTAGATGGCTTCATAGAAGAGCCCTAGACGCATCAGTTTTCGTTTCTCCTGATTTAGATCTCAACAGGTAGGCCATTGTCAGGATATTATAATATAACAATGGAAAAGAGGAAACCAGTAGAATAAAAAAATGGTTACGCACTTCTAAACAAGTGGACCAATCGGACTTAGATTTGGCATATGTCACCCTCTCTGGTAGGAGATTATCGCTCAGAGACTGTTGAGGGGTGAAAGTGGAATGGCAACTTTTATCATGAAATTTATTGGGAATTAGGAAAAAAATCGTAAAAATTATTTAACTTTAAGAAGTGCATACCCTGTAAGTAGTTGCCCTTTTTTCTTGGTCTGTTAAGACCAATGTTGCTGCAATTGTCTCAAAGAAAAAGAACAGGATCCTAGTTGGTTGTCCTTTCTCAAAATAAATTGTGTGTAATGTTTATGCTTGTTCATTAGGTACAACTCGACTTGCTATCGTTCCTAATGCATCAGTAGATGATGTTGTAGAAGAGCGCTAGACGTCTCTGAGTTTATTTTCCCTGATTTAAATCTCAGTATGCAGACCAGCATCAAAATATAACAATGAAAAAGAGGAAGTCAGTTGAAAAAAAGAACTTCTTTTTATTTTGTTTTGCTACTAATTTAGCTAGTATTTAGCTTTATATATCTTTAAATGAAGAAGCAAAAATTGATGAATATCTCTTGCTGAAAGATATTTGGACTGTAGTAAATCTCTTAGTTGACTTCAGATATAAACTAGGAAATGAAATAAAATCAGCCAAAATGAATTTGAGTGGTTAATCCGCTCCGCCCTCTTTAGTGATGTACAAAACCGTGAAAAGAGAAGGTCCATTAGTTTCCCTACAGCCCAACTCTGAAATTTGCTATTTTCTAATTATCCTCTTTTCCTAAATGGAAGAGAAAAATAGGTTTATAGGTTGCGCAGGTCACAAAGATGATTTCGTCAAAGTAAAGTTGCTAGGGGATAGGCTATTCTATACTGAATAGACTATTACAGTGCCAGACAATTTTTTTTAGATGTTCTTTTTTAACTGTTGATAGTTTTTTGTTTGTTTGTTGCTGCTTTCCTTACCTTTTTTTTTAAAATAATATGATGACTTTCATATTGGTCTAGTGGCAAACCGAATTTAAGGTACCATTATTTTTTTATTTAACATTGTAGCTTTAAACTGTAGGTGGCCCATATTTGTTCTTGTTCATTTTCGATTCGGATTTTAAAATGACGTGTTGATTCCTTTTGTAACTCAACCATCTCACTCTTGTGCCCCCCCCCCCCTGTATATCGTAGTTATGTGTTGATTATCTTTGTCTTTTTTTGACAATTTCATTCAAATGCAACAATTGTATTCCAGGCTTTTGGAGCGGTGGAGGCTATGTCTGATCGCATTTGTATTCATTCAGGTGGTAAAGTTCAAGCTCATTTATCAGCTGATAATTTGGTATCGTGCTGCTATACATGTGGGTTTGGTTGCAATGGCGGTTTCCCTGGTATGGCTTGGAGATATTGGGTGAGTTTCTGTCTTCTTTTTTTTAGCCGAATTTTTGTACCAAGTATTTACAACTAGTTATCTATTCAGGTTATCTATACTATTAATATCTATATCATTTATTATCCATACTGGGAGTTATTTACAACTAGTTATCTATTCAGGTTTTCTATACTATTAATATCTATATTATTCATTTTCCATACTGGGAGTTATTTACAGCTAGTTATCTATTCAGGTTTTCTCTACTAGTAGTATCTATATTATTTATTATCCATACTGGGAGTTATTCACAGCTAGTTATCTATTCAGGTTTTCTGTACTAGTAGTATCTATATTATTTATTATCCATACTGGGAGTTATTTACAACTAGTTATCTATTCAGGTTTTCTGTACTATTATTATCTATATTATCTATTATCCATGCTGGGAGTTATTTACAACTAGTTATCTATTCAGGTTTTCACTACTATTATCATCTATACTATTATCTATATTGTTTATTATCTGTACTGGGAGTTATTTACAACTAGTTTGCTATACTGGGAAAGAATCTAATAGTACCAAGTACCAATAGTACCAAGTATTTACAACTAGTTATCTATTCAGGTTATCTATACTATTAATATCTATATTATTTATTATACATTCTGGGAGTTATTTACAACTAGTTATCTATTCAGGTTTTCTGTACTATTATTATCTATATTATCTATTATCCATGCTGGGAGTTATTTACAACTAGTTATCTATTCAGGTGTTCACTACTATTATCATCTATACTATTATCTAAATTGTTTATTATCTGTACTGGGAGTTATTTACAACTAGTTTGCTATACTGGGAAAGAATCTAATAGTACCAAGTACCAATAGTACCAAGTATTTACAACTAGTTATCTATTCAGGTTATCTATACTATTAATATCTATATTATTTATTATCCATACTGGGTGTTATTTACAACTAGTTATCTATTCAGGTTTTCTATACTATTAATATCTATATTATTCATTTTCCATACTGGGAGTTATTTACAGCTAGTTATCTATTCAGGTTTTCTATACTAGTAGTATCTATATTATTCATTTTCCATACTGGGAGTTATTTACAGCTAGTTATCTATTCAGGTTTTCTGTACTAGTAGTATCTATATTATTTATTATCCATACTGGGAGTTATTTACAACTAGTTATCTATTCAGGTTTTCTGTACTATTATTATCTATATTATCTATTATCCATGCTGGGAGTTATTTACAACTAGTTATCTATTCAGGTTTTCACTACTATTATCATCTATACTATTATCTATATTGTTTATTATCTGTACTGGGAGTTATTTACAACTAGTTTGCTATACTGGGAAAGAATCTAATAGTACCAAGTACCAATAGTACTAAGTATTTACAACTAGTTATCTATTCAGGTTATCTATACTATTAATATCTATATTATTTATTATCCATACAGGGTGTTATTTACAACTAGTTATCTATTCAGGTTTTCACTACTATTATCATCTATACTATTATCGATATTGTTTATTATCTGTACTGGGAGTTATTTACAACTAGTTTGCTATACTGGGAAAGAATCTAACAGTACCAAGTACCAATAGTACCAAGTATTTACAACTAGTTATCTATTCAGGTTATCTATACTATTAATATCTATATTATTTATTATCCATACTGGGAGTTATTTACAACTTGTTATCTATTCAGGTTTTCTGTACTATTTTTATCTATATTATCTATTATCCATGCTGGGAGTTATTTACAACTAGTTATCTATTCAGGTTTTCACTACTATTATCATCTATACTATTATCTATATTGTTTATTATCTGTACTGGGAGTTATTTACAACTAGTTTGCTATACTGGGAAAGAATCTAATAGTACCAAGTACCAATAGTACCAAGTATTTACAGCTAGTTATCTATTCAGGTTATCTATACTATTAATATCTATATTATTTATTATCCATACTGGGAGTTATTTACAACTAGTTATCTATTCAGGTTTTCTGTACTATTATTATCTATATTATCTATTATCCATGCTGGGAGTTATTTACAACTAGTTATCTATTCAGGTTTTCACTACTATTATCATCTATACTATTATCTAAATTGTTTATTATCTGTACTGGGAGTTATTTACAACTAGTTTGCTATACTGGGAAAGAATCTAATAGTACCAAGTACCAATAGTACCAAGTATTTACAACTAGTTATCTATTCCGGTTATCTATACTATTAATATCTATATTATTTATTATCCATACTGGGAGTTATTTACAACTTGTTATCTATTCAGGTTTTCTATAGTATTATTATCTATATCATTTATTATCCATACTGGGAGTTATTTACAACTAGTTATCTATTCAGGTTTTCTATACTAGTAGTATCTATATTATTCATTTTCCATACTGGGAGTTATTTACAACTAGTTATCTATTCAGGTTTTCTATACTAGTAGTATCTATATTATTCATTTTCCATACTGGGAGTTATTTACAGCTAGTTATCTATTCAGGTTTTCTGTACTAGTAGTATCTATTTTATTTATTATCCATACTGGGAGTTATTTACAACTAGTTATCTATTCAGGTTTTCTATACTAGTAGTATCTATATTATTTATTATCCATACTGGGAGTTATTTACAACTAGTTATCTATTCAGGTTTTCACTACTATTATCATCTATACTATTATCTAAATTGTTTATTATCTGTACTGGGAGTTATTTACAACTAGTTTGCTATACTGGGAAAGAATCTAATAGTACCAAGTACCAATAGTACCAAGTATTTACAACTAGTTATCTATTCCGGTTATCTATACTATTAATATCTATATTATCTATTATCCATGCTGGGAGTTATTTACAACTAGTTATCTATTCAGGTTTTCTATACTAGTAGTATCTATATTATTCATTTTCCATACTGGGAGTTATTTACAGCTAGTTATCTATTCAGGTTTTCTATACTAGTAGTATCTATATTATTCATTTTCCATACTGGGAGTTATTTACAGCTAGTTATCTATTCAGGTTTTCTATACTAGTAGTATCTATATTATTCATTTTCCATACTGGGAGTTATTTACAGCTAGTTGTCTATTCAGGTTTTCTGTACTAGTAGTATCTATATTATTTATTATCCATACTGGGAGTTATTTACAACTAGTTATCTATTCAGGTTTTCTGTACTAGTAGTATCTATTTTATTTATTATCCATACTGGGAGTTATTTACAACTAGTTATCTATTCAGGTTTTCTGTACTAGTAGTATCTATTTTATTTATTATCCATACTGGGAGTTATTTACAACTAGTTATCTATTCAGGTTTTCACTACTATTATCATCTATACTATTATCTAAATTGTTTATTATCTGTACTGGGAGTTATTTACAACTAGTTTGCTATACTGGGAAAGAATCTAATAGTACCAAGTACCAATAGTACCAAGTATTTACAACTAGTTATCTATTCCGGTTATCTATACTATTAATATCTATATTATCTATTATCCATGCTGGGAGTTATTTACAACTAGTTATCTATTCAGGTTTTCTATACTAGTAGTATCTATATTATTCATTTTCCATACTGGGAGTTATTTACAGCTAGTTATCTATTCAGGTTTTCTATACTAGTAGTATCTATATTATTCATTTTCCATACTGGGAGTTATTTACAGCTAGTTATCTATTCAGGTTTTCTATACTAGTAGTATCTATATTATTTATTATCCATACTGGGAGTTATTTACAACTAGTTATCTATTCAGGTTTTCTATACTATTAATATCTATATTATTTATTATCCATACTGGGTGTTATTTACAACTAGTTATCTATTCAGGTTTTCTATACTATTAATATCTATATTATTCATTTTCCATACTGGGAGTTATTTACAGCTAGTTATCTATTCAGGTTTTCTATACTAGTAGTATCTATATTATTCATTTTCCATACTGGGAGTTATTTACAGCTAGTTGTCTATTCAGGTTTTCTGTACTAGTAGTATCTATATTATTTATTATCCATACTGGGAGTTATTTACAACTAGTTATCTATTCAGGTTTTCTATACTAGTAGTATCTATATTATTCATTTTCCATACTGGGAGTTATTTACAGCTAGTTATCTATTCAGGTTTTCTATACTAGTAGTATCTATATTATTTATTATCCATACTGGGAGTTATTTACAACTAGTTATCTATTCAGGTTATCTATACTATTAATATATATATTATTTATTATCCATACTGGGTGTTATTTACAACTAGTTATCTATTCAGGTTTTCTATACTATTAATATCTATATTATTCATTTTCCATACTGGGAGTTATTTACAGCTAGTTATCTATTCAGGTTTTCTATACTAGTAGTATCTATATTATTCATTTTCCATACTGGGAGTTATTTACAGCTAGTTGTCTATTCAGGTTTTCTGTACTAGTAGTATCTATATTATTTATTATCCATACTGGGAGTTATTTACAACTAGTTATCTATTCAGGTTTTCTGTACTATTATTATCTATATTATCTATTAACCATGCTGGGAGTTATTTACAACTAGTTATCTATTCAGGTTTTCACTACTATTATCATCTATACTATTATCTATATTATTTATTATCTGTACTGGGAGTTATTTACAACTAGTTTGCTATACTGGGAAAGAATCTAATAGCCTGTCACCTTTCTTTACCAAGATGATTTCAAAACAAAATACTATTTTGACTAACTATATTTATTTTCGTATTTGTATATAATCAGGTGTTTAAGTTCAAGTTCATTTATCAGCTGATAGCTTGGCACCATGTTGCTATACACTTCATTGTGGTTGCAACGATGCTTTCCTTTTTGCGGCATTCCGTATACGGCGAAGTCCAGACAATAAACTAGAATTACCAGGGATAGCATTTTCTATTTTAATCTATATACTTCTAGCTCAGGGCAGTGATTAGAATATACTAGTGAAATAAGTTCCAAAAAAGTTTTGTTACTAGTTTTGATTTTATTGTGCCACTCATCTTGAGGGGGAAGTGTCCAGGGAATGTTTTTTTTGCTTGTGTGTTGGAGCACTCTCTGGAGCACATTTTAGATTGGACTGTGTTATTTTGGTTTCCAATAAAACTGTTCTGTATTTATTGGTAAAAGTGTTTTGCTTTGAACTAGCTAACTAACTAAATTTTTCTTTAATAAGGGGAAGACGCAGTAATCTCCTTGTACATTATCCTATTCATGATGTGAATTTATTGATCCACATTTATTTTTATCCAGCTGCTTATCTTGAAGTCGTACTTACCATATTGATTTTATTTTCTTTTAAATGTCCTGCTTAAAAAAAAACCTTTGAAGATTAAACACATTGAGATCATTTTAAGTTGCCTCAGCAAGACCTAGAATTTGTTTGCTATCCAGGGTATGATTGTTACAAAAAAGAGCAGAGAGAGAGAATTTTCGCTAGAACGACTGCATCCTTTGTGAACTGAACCATTGAAATGTATTATCAAAAATAAAAATAAAAACCTGCACTTAACTTTAATATGTAGGCCCACGTGAGCTTGGCAATCACCTTATAATCGGTCCAATCAGTCTTATAACGCTTAAAAATAACTCTAGCAGTTAAGCCCGCACATCCAAAGATCGTATCCAATTTAACTCAATATCAAGTTCATTAGCAATTTATTATTCCAATAGATCATATCCAATTTCGTTCAATAGGTCAATGTATGATAACAAAACAAAACAAAAATAATGATCTGGTGATAAAACAGGCTTGAAGGTAGCAGCAAGCCAGGCCACCCAGGTCAAGATTTCATTAAAATTTCATCTCTTAATATACCCCTATATAATAATAATATATATTTAATCACAGATGAATCGTTACTACTATAAGTTATGACCTTATTAGTTGGCGGAAAATTCGGACAAATAGCACCTACCGTTTTTTTTTTTTTTTTTTTTTTTTTTTTTTTTTTTTTTTTTTTTTTTTTTTTTTTTTTTTTTTTTTTTTTTTTTTTGAATGTGTAACTGTAATCCTAGCCAGATTTCGTCTGGCTCTAAACGAGTACCCGAAGGAATATGGGGAAGGTGACCACAAAGGGTGTATGAAAGCATAGTATGGCTGGAATCCAACCCCCCTATGCACTTTCTGGCCAAAGGGCCAAGGAACAAAGATCAGCGCCGTCGGTAGTGACTGTAAAGTTCAATGCTGTATCCTTAATCTTTTTTCTACTCTTGGCTAACGGAAAAAGTGGCTGAATTTGGATGAAACGACCCCACCCAATTAAATGTTTTGATGTCCGAAAATAGCTAACCAGACCTTTCTCCTATTTAGCGAAAAATCTCTGAGCCATAATTGGTATTTGGTAGTAAATGTCTTTTCTGTGTATTTTGTGTATTTTCTATCTATTTAGACTTTTCTGTCTATTTGAGAGATATCAGACGGCTCTTTTAAAAAGCAATGGTTGGGACTTAGTAAGATAGGTTTAATCATATCGTATTAAGAGAAAGGATAACAACATTCAAATGTAGGAAAGTGTTATAATTAGTTTTATTCTTTTTATTTAGATATTCAGCTTACGAAATATACACATTACCTTTGTGGCTGCAGTGCAGGGTTCATCCCCTCATCCTAATAATCTTCCCTAAAACCGTAGCAATTTCCCCATACACACAATTAAGCCAATACAGGGAAAGAAGAAATTTTGAAATGTAAAGGAATTTGAAAGGAATTTTTTTTAGCCCCGTTTGTTATAGGAGAGGCCAATTCTTCGAAAAAAATTAGTGTGTTAGTCTCCCTGGCCCAAGGTCTTAAAGGGTAAATTTTAAATTAACCAGGAAAAAAGTTTTTGTAGCTCATTTCCCGGCCCCTTACCCCTTCCCAATGCAGTTTCTCGCCACTGTAAAATATCCACTTTAAAAAATATGTGCTAAATATCCACTATGAAATATATGTGCAAAGAATTGTCAGCTTTCGTAATTTACGGCCCTTATCACAGGGGTTGTGGGTGTTATGTCATCCTTGAATGCATCCTTGTTTTTAAAAAGAGAACCTCAAATTTCGGTTTCCGATCGAATGAACATCCTCCAAAGCTTCTACGAGGGGGAAGCCCCCTCTTCCATACGGAATAAATTTGGGTCGTTTCAGGATTTAATGCCAAATTTTACTTTCTTAATAAAGGCATAGACCAGAAATATTACCAGAAATCAAGAGCGATTCGATGTCAATTTCTACGTCCCCCCCCCCTCCATCGTTCCCTGAAAATTATTTTATTTGATCAACTCTCAATGAGAGTTAGAATCTTTTGGCATTAAAATTCACTCTTTGAGGCATTTGACCCCCTCCTCCTACAAAAGGATCCACCACCGTAATAGCTGATGCACACTTTGCGCATCATTGCATATAATTTAGGAAATGCGCATCAAATTGATTTAATTAAATCAAGCTTTAAAATAAATGCTCGAAACATTTTTTTGCAATAAGGAGGGAGGTATCACCCTGCAGTATCCTTTTCAGTTTTTGTCGAATACTCTAGGTCTAAATGAAAGGAGAAGTGAGATTAGTTCTTGACGCTACCGCACCCCTTTCTATGTTTGTCTGAAAGTTTGCGAAGACTTAGACAATTTGGGCATTGAAATAAACTCTCATTGGCATCTGGCATCTTCCCCTACACAATGGCCCGCCACTCCTCCTTCATAATAGCTATTGTGCAATTATACACTTTCTTTGTCCTTTTTATTTGTCTTAGTTTCCCTTTGGCTGCTCAGTTTTACATGTCGGATGAATTTTTCAGGGGATTGACGAAGGGGGCGACCCCGAAGGGGGAATTGCTGGAGGAGGCAAGATGAACTCCGTGGCCGCGTCGTCAGAAAATCTGAATCTGAGTAATAACAAAATAATAGTTTTTTATGTGAGTGACTCGGTTGCCAAATCGATTTTCTCCTGAGAGTATGCTATGGCGAAATTGACTTAGGAGATTTATGTATATCCATTTAGCTTCAGAAGAACTATTTAATTTTGATTGGCTAAAAGCTTTTTTTTCTTTATTTGGGATTTTAATCCTTATTTTTACGAACACTTAAACCTATAGTGGATTGAAAAAAAAGTCAATAAGTTTTGCTATGAACGACTCATTTATCTTTAACAGCAAAAAGTATAATATCATTTTAGAAGATTGAGCACCTCTGTATAGACTTTTGATAATTTCTTAACGTTTAGGTTCACAAAGGCATTGTTTCTGGTGGTAACTACAATACAAGCGAGGGTTGTCAACCATACGAAATACCAGCTTGTGAGCACCATATTGATGGCCCAAGACCTCCATGTACAGGGGAAGGGAAAACTCCCAAATGTCATAAGACCTGTGAAGCTGGCTACGATGTTTCATACGAAAAGGATTTACACAAAGGTAGTTATTATTTTTTTTAATATCGTTTATTATTTTTGTACTATTTTAAAATTATTATTTTTTAACTCTCTTATTCTCAGCATTGATTGATGAGTTCAGTGGCGGTTTCAGTCTCTTTTGTGCCCGGGTCCAAATCTTTGATTACCATTTAGATTAGGTGATTATCATTTTTTTAATTTATGATTTTAATTATTATTAAATATTTTAATCTAATTACTCTAAATGTTATTATTTAATTATATTTATATAATTTACTTTATTTAATTAGTAATTTATTATTAATTTTCTTTCATTTACTGCCCCCTTTACTCTATTATAATAAAAATGGAATTTCAAAAATTAAAAATGACTAACACTTAGATTATTTATTTAAAATTTTACGCCCCTTAAATTGTTGCGCCCGGGGCAAGTGCTGGAATAAGATCTTATTTATATGTACTAGAAACCTGGGTGTCATCCCGTCACTGCAAAATTTTCGTCATCCAGCTTGATTATTTATCTGTGTAAACACTGTATAAATTCTGTCGGCGAATATGGCTGCTTGTTTTCTATTTAAAAAAGAGTTGAAATTTCTCATGCTAGTCAGGGGTCCGCGTAGCGCATTACCGATCCCCTGATTCTCTGCCTTCGGCCGGGAATGCAATGCTTGGTAAGGCCGTCTGCCTTCGACCGGCCTTCTGAAACCACCTTTGATCCAAAATAGATTTAGTGTTCCGTTGTCTTCCCAAAGGTTTAACGTGGCGTCAGTGATTGTCTTCTACAAGTGTACCGTCACTTTTGGAAAGTTTCCTCCCCTTCAAACACTACTTATCAACGGGACAAGGTAAGTGCATAGGCCATAGAACTACTTGAATGAAATAAAAGCCTGAAAGGAGTGCTTAAATCACCTGTTTGTGCTACATTACCATTCTGCCCACCTCTCCATAAGGAGATACTTTTATTAAAGGCGTCTGTTCAACATCTGCTCCGCACCCTTTGATTAAACTGAGTAAAGGACAGTATTGACTTCAGATATACATGGAAATGCGCAGAATAATAGAGAAAAGTGATCGAAGCTTAGTGTCTTTATGTGGCGCAGTGTCTTTATAATGTTTCATAAACCTTTTTCTTCGTCCAGGCAAGACTTCATATTCAGTTCGTTCAAAAGTAGAAGATATTCAGCGTGAAATTATGACCAATGGACCTGTCGAAGGGGCTTTAACTGTCTATGAAGATTTCATCAACTACAAATCAGGTATATTAGTTTTTCTTAAAATCTAAATTAATCTTATTCCTTACACAATATCTCTTTTGAAGTAACCATTGATGATTGATTATTTCAGTTCATTCAGACTAAAGATATTTGCAATGTCGAAAATTTGCCGCAAGGAGGGAAGAAAAACCCTTTTTGTCATCTAACGTCCCTATGCATAATGTTGGATTTGCAGTGGCATAACCAGGAAATGGATTTTTGGGAGTTCTATTTTCGGTAGAAAATAGAATTTGTGGTTTCGTTTATGCATCAATTTCAAAATATTTTTTTTCGTTTTAAACTTGACTTGCATATTCAACTTGTACCCAATTGAGTAATACTCATTGTGTATACTCCTCGGCCGCTCATATATAGTAACAATATTTGAGCAACTTTTTAAATCCAATGCCGTCAATTAACTCAAATGTGTTGGGGAGGAGTAAAATGTCTTTTTCGGACAAAAAGGGAAGAGGCAATTATGTTAGTTTTCAGCTTTAAAAATATGGGAATTCTATTTCCATTTTAATGGAAATAGAGAATACACAATATCTGTGAGAATTACACAGAATACACAGAAAATAGAATTCTTCCAAAATTGAACCCTTCTTGAAATAAATTCCTGACTACGCCACTGTCAATGCTTATTGT
The DNA here is from genome assembly GCF_032884065.1 of Artemia franciscana. Taxonomy (NCBI): domain Eukaryota; kingdom Metazoa; phylum Arthropoda; class Branchiopoda; order Anostraca; family Artemiidae; genus Artemia; species Artemia franciscana. The sequence goes on from NC_088864.1 coordinate 57,459,348, forward strand.
AATTGGCATTCGAAACGAACTACTGTCGTAAAAAATATCAACTGTATTTTAATAGAAATCCACACGTAGAAATGAAAGTATTAGCAAATTCGCTATTTGATCTAACACATATAAACAAAAAGGAACTTTAGTAATATTGTACGTAATTCCCCGTATGACTCCAGATGTAAGCTCATTGTGATGAGTCATTAAATTTCAGCGATGTAATTAGGGTCAGCTGAACCCTAATTGAAATGAATGACCTCACTGTTCACAGGGTTTGTTTGTTTGTTTTTATGTCAACACACCATTTCTACACTTAATTTTTAACTACAAAAAGATCGTTTTTTAAGCAGACTTATATAGGCTAGCCCAATGAGTATAGAAAATGGTAGAAACGAAAAGCCAACACTTTATCTGAGAAAGATCATAGCAATCAACGCTATCTAATGTTACCCAGCAAAATCATAAAGTTCCTTATCGAAATACTGCTGGTGACTATAAAAAGTACAGTCTTTCTCGTTTGCAAATGTGTGAATGAAGTGTTAAAGAAAATATAGTAATTGAAATTTCTGTTTCGTCTTTTTTCCTGTGATGTTGTTTTTTGGGAAGTAGAGAGATGATTTTTTTCGTTCTGATATCGTCATATGTGCTTCATAATAATGTTTTGTATGGTCTTACTCGGCTTATAGTAGTAATAATAATGTTTTATCAAAAAAGCAGTAACGAGATCAATCCTAGCACACCAAAATTGTCGCTTGCAAGGGTCTGTCACCCAAAAAAAAAAAAAAAAAAAAAAAAAAAAAAAAAAAAAAAAAAAAAAAAATTATCTTACAAGAAGTGTTAGAGGGTGAAACCATGTTCAGAAAAAAAATACTTGCACAAATATTTTATACACAATCAAACTCCATAATATTATGATCCCGAAATAAAAATATAATGAAACTTATAACTAAAGAAATTAGCACTTGTAAAACTTATAACTATAACTAAATATCATAATAAAACTTATTATTCCTATTATAGAAACCTGATAAAAGGGTAAACTCAAAGCCATATCTTAGAAAAATAATAATAACCAACGATATCCGATAACCAGCGCAAAGTCTTTTACATTAATAATAAAATCCAATTAAGATGCGTTAAGATGGTCGCATAGAGGGAAATATAACAGACATGCATTGACCAAGCTCTGGTCAATTTTCTGTGAATATTCAACCATTTTTCTTCTGGAATTTTACTCCAAAATGATTAAAAAGAATCTGAAGTAACTATTTTAGATTTTGGAAATTTTTGTGGAATTTTCTGCCGCCTTTGACGAAAAACCAGGTTCTTATTAGATTTTTTTTCATAAAAAACTAGAATTACTGCACAGAAACCTCTCAAAGACAGCTTGCGTTCGCACCTCTCCGTATCATCGTTTATTTAGGTTCCTTCAGTTGTGAGTTCTTTTTCTATTCTCTTTTCCCCTGCTTTTATGTTTGTTTTTTCTCCTTTTTTCTTTCTTTTTTTATTTTTTTTTCTATCTGTTACTCTACAAATGCTTCCTCTTTTCTATTTCAGTTTCCATTGTTATATGTTTACTCCTCTTATTACACTATTGTATATTGTAGGTGAATAATAAATAATATTAATATGCCTACATTCAGGAAAGTTCTGGTTGGATCCAAAAAAACCTTAGACCAGTAATTTAAATTTAAAATTCTTCTTTAAATTTAAAATTATTCTCAGTTTAACATTGGTCTTTTTTTATGGTTAACGTGTCACTGTCAGTGGTGCTAATGTTTTTAATTCTTATTAAACTTATTCTCAAATGCGTGCTCTTCCTCCCCAATCAGGTGTCTTTGGTCTATGAGCCTAGTCCGTTTGTAAAGAAACAAAGTGCAATCTCCTCTCATGGGAGCTAATGTTTATTCGTTTCTGTATGATTTCACGCTGTGGGGTCCCGGTTGACCGAGGACACGACGGGGAAATTTTTGGTCCTCTCAAAACCACTTGTAGTTAACCAGAACAAAGTGAACACGGTGTGGTTTTGCCTAAATCTTAATGCATATAAGGTTTTTTTGTATAGTATCACTGTACAATGTGATTTGGTGGCGTGTTTACACATCTAAAACTTCCCCATCCCTTCCTTAACGATATTTCTGTTATGGGGCTCGTATATATAAAACTTCCAGTTCAGCTTCATCGATAATTCTGTAAACTCAGTAAAATACTCTTAAAATATTCCAAGGTATCCAAAAACAAAATTTTTGTAATTTTATTTTCCAAAATTCTTTAAATTAAATTTTTTAACCTTTTTCGACATTTTTATATAGCCTATTATTTTTAATCTAGGCGTATATCAGCATGTTGTCGGCAAGGCGCTTGGTGGCCACGCCATCCGAATTCTGGGCTGGGGAGTCGAAGAGGGAACTCCTTACTGGCTCATTGCCAATTCCTGGAATTCTGACTGGGGTGACAATGGATATGTGAAATTGCTTCGAGGTGCCAATCATTGTGGAATCGAGGGTTCTATCACAGCTGGACTTCCTTTACTTTGATAACATTGTAAATTAATTGCTTTAAATATACATTTGCAGTTTTTGTGTTAGCTAAAAATTAAAGTGTGTAATCGAAGCTTACTATGTTATTTTGCTTTGGTTAATAAATACGTTTCATTTCCTATTTTTTAGCGTTTTTTTCTGTTTAACCAGTTATGATTTTATTCGAAATTGATGTGGATCTTCAGGATTACTAAGAGCTTATAAAAATCTAGGTCTTAAAGTATCAAGGACATCAAAAGAAAAACAAATCATTACTTCTTTTGAAACTCACATTATTAAACGAAATATTCTGGATAGAAATTTCGTCCAGTCTTACCCTCTTGCTTCTTGTCGAATATCCTCTGACACGAGTGTTGTCAATGATAATTCTTCGGTGATAATATTCGAAGGACCTTATGTGAAGCATGTTTCTTGTCATGATGAATAAATCAATGCATCCCTTTCCTTACTAAAACTTTTGAGCTAAAAGAAATTTCCTTGAGCTGTTCCCATTACTAAAATAAGGCTTAAACTCTATACTATTTACTCCTTATAACTGTGAGCCTTGCCCCCCGAAAGATACAGTAGAAGAGGGTATTTTCCCCATGTTCAACATAGTTGATTACAATCAATTGCAAGCGATTATCTTCCAATAATAGCCAATGATGATTATTCTATTTCAAAGAGAATAGTTTTCATTGGCTATCAGTTCCGAAAGTTGGCTGTAATAAACTATATTGAACATGGCTGGGTGCCTGTTGTCATGTTCATCTTGACTAACTTCAGTCCCTTTTCTCGTATGATCACTACCCTTTGACTCCTGTTTTCCCCAATTAGTATCTTCACAAGCATAGTATATCTACCAGTTCATCCTTTGATTGAAAGATACCGAGAAATCACTATTCTTTGTGACAAAGCTCCAACTTGGACATTTGTTACTTCTTTCATTTTTTGCCTGTTGCTTCCCATTTTTACCTTTAATATGAACTTTAAAAGAAGTAATGATTTGTTTTTCTTTTGATGTCCTTGATACTTTTAAGGCTTATGTTATGTTATTAACAGTAAACTGAGGCTTTAATTTCATTTTCCTTTTACTAATATACCGTTGACTCCGGAGATAGAAATCTGAGTGTTACCTTTTCAGGTACCAGGCCAGATGCGTGTTTTAAGCGGGTAAAGGTTCAAGGTTCAATCGGGTTTAATTAAAGAAAGGAAATAACTAAACTTAAAATACACTGCTCTGTGACAAAACTCACGTTGAGACCCATAAACATAAAAGATTTTTCACTAACACGCAGTACGGCTCCCACTTCACTCATCGACACAACCACACGCCTCATCATTAGATAATTTTTTTAAATCTTAACCATAGGGTTCCTCCCTCTTTCCCCGGACGCACAACCACCACACCTAAATAAACTAAAAAATCTAAACTTCATCTGAAATCCCTTTTCAGGTTCTCCGTTTTGGCCCCAGTAAAGCATTTTCCTCTAAGGGCTCCAAGTGTGTTGGACATGGGGTTTTCAAAATTAGAAGGCGTTAGAATATTACCGTTGAACATGGATTGGTAAAGACGCAAATATGGGTTATCAAAATGATAATCAACACAACCTGTATCAACTCCTCGTTGGATCTAGGGTGGCCTGAGAACGGGGGTCATATTGGTCAGAAGTAAAGATGAACGTCGTTGAATTGAAAACTTCGAATTTCACATTTTTTAGCTTGAATCAAATGTAAGTTCCTATTGAAAGAAGTAAAACCTCTTAGGAAGATCACAGCTGCTTCAATCCGAAATCGTTCCAGTAAAATATGGCTTTCAGAACGTTTTCCTCATCTAATACCACTTTTGTGCTATCTTCGGACAGTTTCAGCATCTTGTTTTATGTCAAAGGCACAGATAAACATGAAAACAAATCCTGAAATGAAAGCTTAGAATAGGTAATAAGAAGTAATGTCCCGAGCTCCAATTTTGGATTTTTACGCAACTACGTGCCGATTACCGCTTTAGCCAGAAACGTCTGCAATGAGGTTTGGGAGAGGATGGGGGGTAATTAAAATAGCAATATTGGAAGACTGCGAGTGAATTTAATTAGCTATGTTGAAAAGATTGAGTTTATTAAAGTGAGCATAAGCTATTTGTTTCAGTTCTTGAACAGATGAGCAGTGAAAAGATTGGTCAATTGGAGTGAGGGTGGCATTTGCTTCCTTCTATATTTTGAAAAACAACCTTTTTAGTATATTCTTATTGAAAAATGCGTTTTCTGTTTTTTCATTAAAAAAAACAAAGGTTTTCTAGGTTTTGTAAAATACATGTTGCCCTTCACCCCTGCATTTTTGTGAGTTGACGTCACTGGTGGTAGTGAAAATCCCTTACTAGAGGTATTTAAGTGAAAACGCTTCTTTCACCAATCACGTGGACTCAGGCATTGCTATCCTGGCCCTGTATGCTATCGCAGATTGAAGCTCTTGGAAGTTATACGGGGCTCTAACTTACAGGGCGTTTGCAACTAATCCCTTTTTAAGTTAATGGTGATCGCCTTTCAGCGTGACTGATTTTTGTTCTATTATCTATGGATATGAACATCTATCATTAAGCTATCAGCCTCTTTTGACGTTATCATCCACTGAAGTTTTGAAAACATCTTTTGGAAGTTATTTCTGGATAAAGTAAGGCTGAAAGCACCAATATCAAACTTGATGTTGTGTGCATATAATTTTGTGCCCTTTTTGTTTTTCGGGAGTGACAATTTGGTTTTTGTCCATTTTCTTATTCCTAGTCCACCGGTTTCAACTTATTGCTAGAAAGTGTTATGGGTTTCACCTACACAGGTTTTCCGGAAAGCGTGGGCCACAATCCGGTTTGATAAATATAATACCACATTTTGTAAAGCTGCGTATAAATTTGCCTGGGGGGGGGAGGAGAAAGGATGGTTTTAGTTTGTAAATTGAGTCAGAGCCGGCAATGTGTGAGTTGAAGTAAGGTTTTACAGCCTATGTCGGAGAGGGCTATCTAAGGCTATTCAGCTAAGCTCTCATTTCACCGAGCCTTGTTTTTGTTTTTGCTATTGACTAGAAATTTCGGTTCTAGCAGGCAAGTAGTATGGCATCAGTTTCAACTGGATCTTGGACTAAAAATCAGCAAGTGCTAAAGGTATGAGACGTTTGTCTGACCCCATCGCAAAGAAATTAGAGCTTTTTCTTTGCTCTTTTCTAAAAAGGAATGTTACAAAGTCGGCCCGCGGGAAGAAAATCAACTTTTAAACCAAAACAGATTTTCTTTTTGAACACTGATCAACAGCGGCTGATGAGTGGATCAGAGTATATGACACCGTTTTTTCGTACAAAAATTATTTCATGCGATGCATCATTTTGAAAATTTCATGAATGAACAACCTCGGTGTTGTTCATGACTTGGTCATCTTCACCATGAGGAGTTGGCATCTTTTCTAGTTGGTTTGATACCGAAAAATTTGATCTCACATCGACTATGGAGTGGAGCTGGCAATTAAAATAGGTTGTTAGAGCTCGTTCATCTTCTTGGTGTTAGAAACTTCTGCAAGTTAGTTTACTTTTTATTTGATCAAAAGAATTGGGAAGGATTTTAAAGACAAGGGAGGGGCTTAGTGTCAATTTGCTGTTATGCCTTGTCCATCTTTGCAATGAGGGGTTGGCATCTTTAGTAAGTTAATGTACCTGTTATTTGCTTCCAATACATTTAAGGGTAAAAATAGGGCATTATAGCACGGTTATCTTCTTGGTTCAGGGGCTTAAAACTCCTGCCAATTAGTTTACCTTTCATTGAATGAGAATAATTGGAAAAAGTCTTAAGACAAATAGGGAATTGTTGGTAACACTTGGCTCTTTTGCCTTGTTCTCCTTTGTGAAGGGAGTCAGCATCTTTTGTTGATTGGGGTACCTATTGTTTGCTTCCGATGCATTTGTGGGTATGAAAAATTCGGTTTCATCTCCGCTCCAGAGATGAACGTGCAAGTAAAAATAGGATATTATAGCAGATTCATCTTCTTGGCTTACGGAGTAGAAACTCATGGTAATCTGTTTACCTTTTATAAGGATTGGGGAAATTTTTAAAACAACGGAAAGACTTGTCAGTAACAATTGGCTCTTATGCCTTGATCATCTTTGTGACGAGGGTTTGGCATCTTTTGTTGGTTGGTGTACCTGTTATTTGCTTCCGATGCATTTGAGTTTCGATACAACAAATTCGGTTTCGTGTCTACAACAAATTCGGTTTTGTGTCTACTGCAGAGAAGGACATGCAAGTAGGAATAGGTTGTTAGAGCATAGTGATCTTACTGGTTGAGAGGTTGGAAACTTTTGCAAATTAGTTCACCCTTTATTTAATCAAAGGAATCGGGAAAATAAAAGACAAGTGAAAGATTTTTAATTAAGAATCAATTGTTGGGTCCTGGTCGTCTTCTGAGAATAAGGGGTCTAAATATTTCTGCTGACTGGTGCACCTTTCCTTGGTTTTTAATGGCGTTTATATATGATCCATACATTACCGTTAAGGCAAGGATATACTGAAGAAAACTGGCCCGTTGCTCTGGATTCTTGAATTATGAAGGCTTCTCTTAGAAGTTGCGACAACACCAATACGGGCAGCTAAAGCATAGGCCATTGCTAAAGAGTCTGAAGTAATAAAAATCCAAAAACGAGTCAAAAATGAAAATGAACAGCAAATACACGGGCGGTTAGAAAACATGCGAAAACGACAATTATAGCGTATCATAAATTAAAATGAAGATCACCAGCAACGTGTGGCACAAAACCAAGAACATACGCACAAAGATGCCATAATCTTAGTAAATGTTACGAACAAGTATCTGGGACGATCCAAAGATGCTTATATTCACTGTAGAGCCCTCAATTTTCCAGAGGAAAGGTTAGCAAACAAATATAATTCATTTGACTGCTTGCATGATTGAATTGCAATGTCACCACCTCAACATCCAAATGAATTGGTTTGCTTTTTTTTTAGGACGTTACTTGCTCACTGAAGAGTTTCATAAACTTATTTGAAACTTGAACTGATGCTTTTCTCTAGCTTCATTCAACGTAAGCGATGATCGAACCATAAATCCGAATATATTTAGCTTTAAAGTAGCGGGACAAATTTTTCACAAAACCAATTTAGCGGCATATTCGTCACAAACTGCTGAAGGTGAAGTTGAGCTACCTTCATATGGTCAACTTTACTTTTTAGACCTCAATGAAGCTGTTGAGGAACGCCTTGCACAACTTCTTAATTATCAGACCTCTCGGAACTCTTAATTAAACGGACCTCTCGTAATCTAATGAAACTCTTGAAAGAAATATTGAGAGACATAAACGACTATGCCAAAGGTTACGAAAAAATGCGAGAAGTGGAGGATGATGCAAATCAATTTTCTGCTTCATTGGGACAACAGCCTACAAACGTACAGCTCAATTTTGCTTTGCAAGATGGTGTAGATTATAGACGGTTTAACTCTCCTGCATGTAATGAAGTATGCGTTGTGCTTACTCTTGATGCTGACCATAGTTTTCCACCAAATGAAATGGTTGTAAAGCAACGTGGCAAAAATCTTGTCATTTATAAAAATACCGACCATCGTGTGGAGCCCTTTACCTACCCAATATTTTCTTAAACTGCAACTTCAGGATGGTGAAGGGGTATGCTACTTCAACTACCTTATGTAAGTCTTTCACATATAACATGGCCTGAATTAACGAGGTATTGTATCCGTTTTCGACCTGAACATGCGAAAAGCCTTTCTGTGCAAGCTGTAGCACACGACCTGTGTTGGATTAGTTTTAAAGCTTTGCATTTTGGTGGAAGTCTTTTTCAACAGTACCTCATTGATACCAATATTCGTGTTGAGCGTGATCGTATTGACTGGATAAAATGTAACTAGATAACTATTGCGAGTGAAAACTGCGTTGATGATACACTACTTCTTAAAGACTTAGCTTCGAAACAGGATACATTCATAGGTGAAAAAGTAATGCTACCATCATCATTCGTCGGATCAACACGCTACTTTGCTGAAGAATACGCCTTGGCTATTTGTTCGTCGCCTTGGACCCCCAGATTTCTTTATTATTGTGACTTGCAATCCTGATTGGCCTGAATTTAAAGAAGCAGATCGTCCCAATCTCATTATTCGAATTGTAAAACTGAAATTTGACAGTATTGATATGGGAATGATATTGATAAGGGATGGGACATATATTTGGAAAGGTTGCAGCATATGTGTATATTATTGAATTTCAAAAACGTAGAATACCCCATATGTATTTGCTATTGATCAGGAGTCCTTTTAATCGAATCCATTATTTCTTTAAAATTGATGATCTTATTTCAGCTAAAATTCTAATTCAAACGATCCGTTGTTAAGAGAATTAGTCTTAAGTGGATGATTCATAATCCGTGTGGGAATTCAAATCCAAATGCGATTTGTATGATTAATAAAAATAGAAAAATAAAAAATTGTTCCCACACATTGAGCAATAATTCCCAACCATTTACTTATTTTTTCCTACTCTCTCTGGTGAGAGAACGGTGAGAGAAATAAAATCTTGCAAAGAAATCTTAAAATACTCTTTCAATCAGCTCAAAGTAAGTACAACTAAATTTAAATCAGTGTTTCAAAGCAATTTGTTTCAGTGTTTCAATGCGTGGGAAGAAATAATGTACAAAAATTGTATGATTAAACTAAAGCGCCGCTTTGGTTTTCCGAAGCAGCGCCATTCAGTCACATCTCTATCAGGTTCTGAAAAAGCAAAGTATCGACGTCGTTACGATCTCAAATAAGACTAAACGAATAGAGAATATTTATATGACCCTCCTTCCTCCTTCATTTTTACTCCTCCATACCTCCTTCAACATTTATCTGAAGCCTCATAAAAAATAACCAGTTTGTTCATTAAAATGTAATTTTTCTTAGGAATCTACCCTACCCCTACCTAAACAATGACTCACCCCCTCTCATTATAGCTGATACACAATTAAAAATCACCAAATGTAGCCCAATTTCATTACAAATAAAAGGAATCAACTTGGTTGAATCCAGTACTGCCATACTGTGGCTTTACTTTCTTTGCAACTAGGAAGTCTAAAATATAGTTATTGATACTTTTAAATCAATTGGCTTCTCAGAATTTTAAATTGATTGCAAATTTGTCCTCATTGGGGTAAAATAAATATAAATAAAGTAAAATAAAATAAATAAATTTTTTCTTCGAAAGATAGGGGCTCCACTTGTATTGCTGCTGCCAGTTAAAGCTAAGAAAGTTCATTTAGAAAACCTGCCATAAAATATCATCCTTTTTTATAATTTAGGGCAGGATGGGGGGACTGGAGGTTGAAGCCAAACCTCTTGACGTTGGAGGTTGAACCAACTTGTCCTCGCTCTTTTTTTCCGCTTGGAGAGCAAAAAATACGAGTGCAAATTAGCATGCACATTTTTGGCGTGTTTGAATATCTATAGAGGCCTTGAGAGTTCAAATGCCAAGCTGCATACAGGGGCCTAGACATTCTCTTTGGCAAAATCCACCCGCAGAAAATCTCCCTCGCGGAAAATTTCCCCCTTGGTGGGGAATTCCTCACAGAAAATTCGCCCTCATTTCCCCAAATGCATCTGATAAGAATTTTGAGATAGCCATTTTGTTCAAAATAGTCCAAAGGTCAAATAACCAAACCTCCGGATTCAAAACACTCTCCAGCCCTGGGGCAAGGGCTGTTAGCTGTACAAGTTGTTCATTGTTAAAATATAGGGGTTTTTTTTATGAGACAATTTCCCAGGGGAATTTTCCGCGGGGGGAAGAGTTCCCAGGCCAAATCCTGGGATTTCCCAAGGGGAATTTCCCAGGGAGGAATCTTCCAATGGGGGAATTTTCCAGGGGAGAAAACGCCAGCTCCCCAGAAATAGGCCCAACGGGAAAAGATGCAAAAAACGGAAGTCCATTTTCAGTTTTTCCATTTCCATATAAAATTGATTGCCTGTATAACATATTACTTTTTGAACTGCCTTAGTTGAAAACAGGAACACTAATTAGGAGGGGTGGGGTACAATCGTCTTCTCCCAGATTTTCAAAAGTGTCACTTTTTTATATTCTTATTAAAAAGGGAAAAAACATAAATGTCACCCCCTCGTTAGATATTGAACCATATCTTTTGTATATTAAGTGATTTTATTTATTTTACATTTACTGTTTGTGTAATCATTCAGATTGGTTATTTGTCAGACGCTATGAGTGTTTTATCTCATGAGTAAATCATTCTAACTCTGTTTTCTGTGAAGTTTAGCTCCGTAGCTCCAGTATTTTTATTGGGGGGGGGGGAGAGGGGTGTACATCCAAAGAGTTAAGGGGCAATGGCTATCATTTTTCTCATAATTTTTAGGGGGCAACTGCCCCCCCAGATGACACCACAGATTTAATGTTTGGCCAGTTGTGTCAATGGGAGGGGGGATGTGCCCCCTTGTAATTTTTGTACTTCCTGCCTAGATTTGAAGAATATCTCTGTTTCTTTCGAGGACGGTGTCATTAAAAATACTATTTTTCTGGTATTTCCAGTGAAAAACAACAAGTTTCCCCCTCGCAGATTTCAGGAAATACACCCCCCCCCAATTTTTCATGAGTTGACGTCATTGTTTTAAACTGTTATTGATTAAAAAATTCCTCTATTTTGTAGCTACGAGTAAACGTACCCAGGATTCCCCCCCTCCCCCCTTAATACGGCCTTGGCTATGAGGGAAGGTTTACATCCATGGTTACGGTTAGGGGTAATGCAGCATCTTCAACAATTTAAAAAAATATATAAAGAAGTGCCTGAAGCCGTGTCTGAAAATTATATCTAGTTATGATTAATCCTATGAGTTTTGCCTGAGTCAGAGTACGCCTATGCAGGTGTAAATTACGCAATTACTGATAGCGTTGAAATTAGATCAGGTGACGTATTTGATAATTTTGGTATTTTCGCCAACTTCCTTAGTAGGTTCTCGTCAATTAAAGAGTCAAGTCACATTTTTGTTGGAAAGAAATTCAGCTTTCATAGTAAGGTTTTAAACTAATTTTAATGTAAAAATAGTTGTGGTAAGGCACATTGGATATACTTAGGTAATGCAAAGAGATTTAACCACCCAAAATATTCAGAATTAAGGCTGTAACGTGCACCCTGGTGAAAGGCCTTTTTTAGCCACGATTTTCTGTATGTTCACCTTTTTTTGTGTGCGTGTAACAAATTTTCTGTAAAATTCTAGTTAATTGACTTTTTGCTATCTCGGAAAGACATAAGGTTAGGAAAATGAAACTTTCAGGGATGGGTCTACAGGCTCAAGTATATCCCGGGAAGGTATTTTAAATACCCACCCCCACTCCTTCTCCCTCTAGATGGCCCTGAAATTTGCCTACATGACAGGTCTATACCTATTGAAATTTTGACAAAACAACATTTTACCTTAATTTTCGGGTTACTAGTTGCCTTTTCTCTGCCTTTAGTTCTGAAAATATAATTCCTGTTATTTGAGTAAAATTTTGAGCCATATCAATGTTTTTTTTTGGTAAAATTCTAGTCAATTGACTTCTTACTATCTCAGTAAGGGTTTAGGTTGGGAAAATGAAACTTTCAGGAATGAATCTACAGACTAAAGTATGTCCCGGGAAGGTTCCACTCCACATATCAATGTTTTTTTTTGGTAAAATTCTAGTCAATTGACTTCTTGCTATCTCAGTAAGGGTGTAGGTTGGGAAAATGAAACTTTCAGGAATGAATCTACAGACTAAAGTATGTCCCGGGAAGGTATTTTGAAGCAACTATCTCCACTCCTTCTCCGTCTATAGGGCCCTGACCTTTCATGACCTTTAAAAAATATGTGTGCTGTTTTTTTTTTTAACTAGAATTTTACCAAGATGTCCTTTTTACAATCTTGAAAGTTAGCATAACGAAAAAAAAACATTTTTCAATGAGGAACCACCCAAAAAAGGTATTTTTCAATAGGCTAACAAGGGCAAGGGGACCTCGCTCATTTGACACCACTGTTCCCAACTTTTCCTTTTTGGTTTAGCCAAGGCCGTATCCAGGAGGGATTATTGGGTTTGAATACCCCCACCCCCCGAAATTTTTCTCGACTCGTAAAACGTAATAAAATGTAGGCTATATAAATTTTTGGTACTTGTGTATTAGTACATCCTCAAGCATTACACTTAGGTTAGATCTCAGAAAACCGGTTTCATAGCTACACGTATCATATTAGGGGGAAGGTTAGATTAAAGGCGAAGTAGTTTTTTGGAAACGGAAAAAATACTCGTTACATAAAAAATCACAGGCAAAATAGATTTTTACTATGGGGGGACATCGACGAAGGCTCTGTACCTATGAGGGACTTTAACGAACCATTTAGCAGAGCTAGCATATCTTGAACATTCTTGGCCGATTGTAAGTTTAGCTGAAAATTTCAGTATGACCTTGATTAAACTTTGTATATTAAAATCCAAGCCATAAACCTAGATCTAGCAGAGCTAAGCCTGACATTAGATCCGCCCGTGTCTCCAGAGCAGAGGCGGCGCTAGATCTTTAAGTAAAATATGATCTTTATTTTACTTTCTGTGTTATCGAGGATGGCCATTAGATATTTAGCCGAAATATTCAATTTTGTTTTCTTCATCTTTTTTTAACCTTATTGTATTATCTTCTTTTTTGATTGTATGATGGAAATGCATTTCGTCACTATTTACTAAATTTAAGTGAAGGAGAAATGAGTTGTCTTTTGTAAACAAAAAACAAGAAAAAAAGATAAAATGACATGTATTGAAAAGTCTTTCATTTTCAAACTGAAACGGTAGATATTGTACCAAGTGAATAACAGGCAAGAGCGCAAGAACCTGAGAGGTTGCCAACTTCCACGTACTCCAGGTAGCGCGTGCCAAAGGTCGCAAGAGTGTGCAATGCTTGGCGGAACTGTGCCAAGTACTGCGGGGAATATACCAAGCGTTGCGGAACTGTGTGGTACACGTGACGCTCTGAAAAGTACACCAAGTGGTGGAAAGGGAATGGCCCCTTGCTAGAATCCGGATTATGTAGGTATCGCTTCAGTAGACCCAAACATTTTAATTTTCTATTTTATGTTTTAAATTATTGTCTTTTCAGATTCAACATGCCGTTTACCTGTTCTGACATTTGCAAACTTATATTTGCTGTAATATTTCCACCTATTGGAGTATTCTTAGAACGAGGCTGCCATGTTGACGTGATTATCAATATTGCACTTACGGTTCTTGGATTTATACCTGGCATCATTCACGCCATTTATATCATTTGTAAATATTAGGCGAATTACCCAGTCTAGTAAGTACCGGCATGATTTTTAACATTTATATAGTATATTACAAAATAGTAACGACAAAAAATATTTTCTCGTCTATTGACGCTCAATCGAGCATCTTAGTCTGGAAACTCAGATAATTCAAGTGAGAGATGAAAGGAATTTTATGAATTGTTAATAACATGCTCTTAGAATGTAAGAATTTAGATTTGTTTAAGCTTATATTTAGATAGGTTTAGGCTTAATTCAACTTAAATTTAAAACTAAATTTAATTAAACCTAAATTTGAAAGCACAGAAAGGAGCTTCAATAAAATCCTGTGTTTGAAATTCGTAACAATTGAAATACGAAGGACAGCGAAAATGAAGTATGACTATTGAATTGGTTAAGCGGAAGCATACGCTACTACTACTACTACTAACAACAACTCACTACATCACCAAACCGCCTGAGGCCAAAACAGCTGCACAAGCTCCGCCTCCATCCCAATCTATTCAAGGCCTCCCTCTTTACACCCTCCTAAGATGTTCCCATTTCCTTTAAACTTTTCCTTGCGACATACTCCCACCGTACTCGGGGACAAAATTCTTTTCGTTTGGCCCTAGACGGTTGGCCCACAAGGGCGATCTTGGGCATTCTGTTATCCTTCATCATCAGAACGTGTCTTAGCCATCTAAATCTTTCTCTCATTATAGCCATAGAAAGTGGGATTAAACCACTTTTTTATTTCAGCTTACTTTTTGAGATAAGGTCTAGTCAGTCGATTACCCAAAATAATCTGTTGGCAATTCCTCTGGAAAATATCCAGCAAACCCTCCTCCATTTTTTGAATGCCCACGCTTCAGAGCTATACTCGACCACTGTCATCACTGAAGCTTCCAGTATTCTAATCTTGGTTTGCAAACCTATCTTCGTATTCTTCGAAACTTTGTTAACTGTAAAAAAAAAATCACCCTGGGCCTTGGTTATTTTACTCTTAACACCATCACTGCACCCACCGTCTTTACTAATAAGCCTAATGCTGCCTAGATAAGTCCACTTGATCGATCTTATCAGTACCTAAAATGACCTCTTCATCTTCGCTTTCCTCGTCTTAATGACCTAGTCTTCTTAACATTAATTTTCAAAGCTATTCTTGCACCGTGATTTCGCAAAACCTCTAAAAATTCATTCATTTTGATCAAACTTTCATCTAGGCTGCTTAAATCATTAACAAAAACTAAGTCTGGGAAAATTTTACTTCTCAAATTGATTCCGTGATCCCCATTGCCTTTGTTGTGCTTTTTAAGAAAGTCTGTCAAAATGATCCATCTCAGTAGGGATGGAACGCAACCCTAAATAACGCCTGATTTAATACGAAACCAGCTACTACCTCAAATCCTACAAAAATCGAAGCAATTTTAACACATATACAAGCATATAACCATAATTAGAGAAACAAGGAATTCAATTTTTAGCGAAGAAACCTTATACGATTGTTTACTTTTTGGTAGCAGCAGGTGCCAAATTGAAGAAAAGGAACGCGAGGAAAAAATCAATAAAAATCGGCGAAATTTAGGTAAATACATGTAACACCAAATATGTTAAGAAGGTACAGCTTTCCTTTAAAGGTTATATGTAGCTGTCTTTGGAAATATACGTATAATTAGCATTTCAATTTCGTTTCAAAATCTTACTCAAATATTAGTTTTGCTTATTTACTTATAAAACTTATAAATTACTTAATAATTTTATTATTAGTTACTTATTTATTATACTTATTACTTTACTTATTAATTTTATTATTAGTTACTTATTAATTATACTTATAACTTTACTTATTAATTTTAAAACTAATTAGTTTTGCTTATTTACTTATAAAACTTATAAAATACTTATTAATTATACTTATTACGGTACTTTTCTTATTGTTTATAAAACTAATTCGTTTTACTTATTTACTTATAAAATTTAGAAATTACTTATTAATTTTACTATTGATTACTTATTAACTATACTTATTACTTTACTTATTAATTATAAACCAATTAGTTTTGCTATATACTTACAGAACATATAAATTACTTACTAATTTTACTATTCGTTACTTAACTTATTACTTTACTTATTAATCATAAGACTAACTAGTTTTGCTTATTGACATATAAAACTTATAAATTACCTATTAATTTTATTATTAATTACTTATCTATTTAAACTTATTACTTTACTCATTAATCATAAAACTAATTAGTTTTACTAATTAGTTTTACTAAATTTACTTATTAATTTTAATATCAGTTATTTATTAATTATACTTATTACTTTATTTATTAATTATAAAACTAATTAGTTTTGCTTATTTACTTCCATGTTTCAACAAGGCAACGCTGACGAAGATATGGTACAGCCCTAAAACACTCTTAATTTTAAACGACAAAATTAAATTTTTTAGAAAATCTCCTTTTTCAGGAGTGGTTAAACCTAAGATTGGTCCAGGTGGGGCGGGGGGGTTGTCAAAAAATATTTTTATTTTGCGTCCTTGGAACTTTATGCATTGATTAAATGAATATACGGATGCAGGCTGCATTATGCAGTAGTGCTATCTTTTCTTAATAAGTTCTTTTATGACGAATTGTCTGAAGAAACTTCGAAGTACCAGGTTATCAATACTTAAGCTAAAGTTTGAGGGAGTTGATATTTTCGCCATTCTCCATAATGGCTGTTACGCAATTATACATTGCTGTACATAATTCTGTCAAGCCTCAAATGAACCAATTTAGTGAAGCTTTAAATTGAAGCTACTGCAAATGAAATAATTTAGCTAACTTTAATGTCTATATTAAATGTCTATTTAATCGTTTATTTTGTGTGGACTACGCGTATCTTTAGTATCGAATGCGTGACGGTGCGAAATTACTGCCTGTGAATCTGGGAAGCTCAATATATGAGTTTTCGAGAATTTCAAATCGAAGCCTCATCTTAAAAGATTTAATCGATAGGTTTTCTGCCCTTTTTGGGGTAAAATTGCTATTTAGTGCCACAAAGTGGTAGAAAGTGCCACTTTTTGTGGTGTTAAGTGGACACTAGAACTTTTAATTTCCTTTTGAATAATTTTAGATTTTCTGCTGCCATTGGCTTGACACAATCACCTCTAAAAAAAGAAACAGCAAACAAATGAACAAGAATCCATTATCATTTTCTTGACTTAAAGTCCGGGAATTTTGCATATTTAGAATCACCGTAAAACCCAAATATTCGGATGAATATATTATTATCAAAAATTGGGTTTCTTTATTTGAGTTTCAGTGTCTATTAGCACGAGTAACTCCTTACCTACAGTTCGTTGCCACGAAATTTTGAAAGGAAACATTTAAATGTTCAGACATATGTATATGTTCCTTGAACCTACGATTAAATTTACATGGACGGTTAATAGAGTCGTGTTTACCAGTGCATATTATTTTGATAAAGGCAAATACAGCTTTATACACCGCAATACTTAAGATTGGGAAACGATTAGGTCATAGTTATTTGTATTCTTATCATGATTGCGCATTTTAAGGTCTTTCCAAACTGCTATCCTTTGTTATTTACATTTTTATATATTTATGATTATTTGTATAATTATTATTAAGTATTTATTATTAATTATTATATGTTAATAATGATTATTATCATCATTATTACTGTTTATTATTGTAGTTATATATATATACTAGCTGTTGGGGTGGCGCTTCGCGCCACCCCAACACCTAGTTGGTGGGGGCGCTTCGCGCCCCCCCCCAAGCCCCCCCGCGCGCGTAAGTCATTACGCGCCATAATAGTTACGCGCCATTGTAGTTGTGTCCCTATGTCCCACCTGTGAATATAGATAGATATATATATATGGTTTTAACTACGTAAAACTTGCGAATATACAACATTCTTTGCTGTCCCATTGTCTTTGCATATAAATAGATTGTCCCCCCGGTGTCCCCGTTGTAGTTGTGTCCCTGTGTCCCGGTCGTCATTTATATTCCCTGTGTCCCGGGTCCCGGTCGTCATTTGTATCCCGGTGTCCCGGTCTGTATATACATTCGTTTTTTAGTTTTGTTTTTCTCCTTTATTTTTTTCCTTTTTTTTTCTTTTTTAGCTTATTTAGATTTTTAGATTTTTTAGTTTTTTTATTAGTTTTTAGTTTTTTTTTCTTTTTAGTTTTTTTGTCCCGGTCGTCATTTATATCCCCCTGTTTCCCCCAGTGTCCCCGTTGTAGTTGTGTCCCTGTGTCCCGGTCGTCATTTATATTCCCTGTGTCCCGGTCGTCATTTGTATCCCGGTGTACCGGTCTGTATATACATTCGTTTTTTAGTTTTGTTTTTCTCCTTTATTTTTTTCCTTTTTTTTTCTTTTTTAGTTTATTTAGATTTTTAGATTTTTTAGTTTTTTTATTAGTTTTTAGTTTTTTTTTCTTTTTAGTTTTTTTGTAGTTTTTACCTTCTTTTTAGTTTTGTTAATTTTTTTTTTTACTTGTGTCCTGGTCGTCATTTATACTCCCTGTGTCCCGGTGCTTTGTTGATTGCTAATCGAACATTCCTTTTGTCCTGGTCGCTTTCTCTTTGAGTGTCGTCATTTATTTTTTTCTTTTTTAGTTCATTTAGTTTTTACCTTTTTTAGTTTTTTTTAGTTTTTAGTTTTTTTAGTTTTTTACCTTTTTTTAGTTTTTTTAGTTTTTTTAGTTTTTTAGCTTTTTTATTTTTTTTATTAGTTTTTAGTTTTTTTGTAGTTTTTGCCTTTTTTTTAGTTTTTTTAGTTTTTTAGCTTTTTTATTAGTTTTTAGTTTTTTTTGTAGTTTTTGCCTTTTTTTAGTTTTTTTAGTTTTTTAGCTTTTTTATTTTTTTTATTAGTTTTTAGTTTTTTTTGTAGTTTTTGCCACCCCAACACCTAGTTGGTGGGGGCGCTTCGCGCCCCCCCCAAGCCCCCCCGCGCGCGTAAGTCGTTACGCGCCATAATAGTTACGCGCCATTGTAGTTGTGTCCCTATGTCCCACCTGTGAATATAGATAGATATATATATATGGTTTTAACTACGTAAAACTTGCGAATATACAACATTCTTTGCTGTCCCATTGTCTTTGCATATAAATAGATTGTCAGGTTTACCGACTCTTGAACATGCAACATATAATGGTCCATGGGAAAACAATCTGTATTCAGATCTATACCTCATGATTCTAATGATTGCCCTTGAGCTTTGTTGATGGTGATTGCTAATCGACCATTCCCTGTCCCGGTGTCCCGGTCGTCATTTACATCCCCCTGTTTCCCCCGGTGTCCCCGTTGTAGTTGTGTCCCTGTGTCCCGGTCGTCATTTATATTCCCTGTGTCCCGGGTCCCGGTCGTCATTTGTATCCCGGTGTCCCGGTCTGTATATACATTCGTTTTTTAGTTTATTTTTTCTCCTTTATTTTTTTCCTTTTTTTTTCTTTTTTAGCTTATTTAGATTTTTAGATTTTTTAGTTTTTTTATTAGTTTTTAGTTTTTTTTTCTTTTTAGTTTTTTTGTCCCGGTCGTCATTTATATCCCCCTGTTTCCCCCGGTGTCCCCGTTGTAGTTGTGTCCCTGTGTCCCGGTCGTCATTTATATTCCCTGTGTCCCGGTCGTCATTTGTATCCCGGTGTACCGGTCTGTATATACATTCGTTTTTTAGTTTTGTTTTTCTCCTTTATTTTTTTCCTTTTTTTTTCTTTTTTAGTTTATTTAGATTTTTAGATTTTTTAGTTTTTTTTATTAGTTTTTAGTTTTTTTTTCTTTTTAGTTTTTTTGTAGTTTTTACCTTCTTTTTAGTTTTGTTAATTTTTTTTTTTTACTTGTGTCCTGGTCGTCATTTATACTCCCTGTGTCCCGGTGCTTTGTTGATTGCTAATCGAACATTCCTTTTGTCCTGGTCGCTTTCTCTTTGAGTGTCGTCATTTATTTTTTTCTTTTTTAGTTCTTTTAGTTTTTACCTTTTTTAGTTTTTTTTAGTTTTTAGTTTTTTTAGTTTTTTACCTTTTTTTAGTTTTTTTAGTTTTTTTAGTTTTTTAGCTTTTTTATTTTTTTTATTAGTTTTTAGTTTTTTGTAGTTTTTGCCTTTTTTTTAGTTTTTTTAGTTTTTTAGCTTTTTTATTAGTTTTTAGTTTTTTTGTAGTTTTTGCCTTTTTTTAGTTTTTTTAGTTTTTTAGCTTTTTTATTTTTTTTATTAGTTTTTAGTTTTTTTTGTAGTTTTTGCCTTTTTTTAGTTTTTTCAGTTTTGACGTCACCTGATCCAGTTTTTTCAGGTGACGTCACCTGATCCACGATCCACAGATCCACAGACAACTTATTTTTATATATATAGATAGTTTTTTTTTTTTTACTTATGTCCTGGTCGTCATTTATACTCCCTGTGTCCCGGTGCTTTGTTGATTGCTAATCGAACATTCCTTTTGTCCTGGTCGCTTTCTCTTTGAGTGTCGTCATTTATTAGTTTTTTCCTTTTTTTTTTTTTAGTTTTTTATTGGTTTTTACCTTTATTTTAGCTTATTTTTCAGTTTTTTCCTTTTTTTTAGTTTTTTTTTATTTTTTATTTTTTTTAGTTTTTTACCTTTTTTTAGTTTTTTTAGTTTTTTTAGTTTTTTAGCTTTTTTACTTTTTTTATTAGTTTTTAGTTTTTTTTGTAGTTTTTGCCTTTTTTTAGTTTTTTCAGTTTTTTTTTTAGTTTTTTATTGGTTTTTACCTTTATAGTTTTTTAGTTTTTTAGCTTTTTTATTTTTTTTATTAGTTTTTAGTTTTTTTTGTAGTTTTTGCCTTTTTTTAGTTTTTTCAGTTTTGACGTCACCTGATCCAGTTTTTTCAGGTGACGTCACCTGACACATCCATCCATCCACAGACAACTTATTTTTATATATATAGATATATATATATATATATATAAATATATATATATATATATATATATATATATATATATATATATATATATATATATATATATATATATATATATAAATATATATATATATATATATATATATATATATATATATATCTATATATATAAAAATAAGTTGTCTGTGGATGGATGGATGGATGTGTCAGGTGACGTCACCTGAAAAAACTGGATCAGGTGACGTCAAAACTGAAAAAACTAAAAAAAGGCAAAAAACTACAAAAAAAACTAAAAACTAATAAAAAAAATAAAAAAGCTAAAAAACTAAAAAAACTATAAAGGTAAAAACCAATAAAAAACTAAAAAAAAAACTGAAAAAACTAAAAAAAGGCAAAAACTACAAAAAAAAACTAAAAACTAATAAAAAAAGTAAAAAAGCTAAAAAACTAAAAAAACTAAAAAAACTAAAAAAAGGTAAAAAACTAAAAAAAATAAAAAATAAAAAAAAACTAAAAAAAGGAAAAAACTGAAAAATAAGCTAAAATAAAGGTAAAAACCAATAAAAAACTAAAAAGAAAAAAAGGAAAAAACTAATAAATGACGACACTCAAAGAGAAAGCGACCAGGACAAAAGGAATGTTCGATTAGCAATCAACAAAGCACCGGGACACAGGGAGTATAAATGACGACCAGGACATAAGTAAAAAAAAAAAACTATCTATATATATAAAAATAAGTTGTCAAACTAAAAAAAGGCAAAAACTACAAAAAAAACTAAAAACTAATAAAAAAGCTAAAAAACTAAAAAAACTAAAAAAAAAGGCAAAAACTACAAAAAAAACTAAAAACTAATAAAAAAATAAAAAAGCTAAAAAACTAAAAAAACTAAAAAAACTAAAAAAAGGTAAAAAACTAAAAAAACTAAAAACTAAAAAAAACTAAAAAAAAGGAAAAAACTGAAAAATAAGCTAAAATAAAGGTAAAAACCAATAAAAAACTAAAAAAAAAACTGAAAAAACTAAAAAAAGGCAAAAACTACAAAAAAACTAAAAACTAATAAAAAAAGTAAAAAAGCTAAAAAACTAAAAAAACTAAAAAAACTAAAAAAAGGTAAAAAACTAAAAAAAGGTAAAAAACTAAAAAAAATAAAAAATAAAAAAAAACCAAAAAAAAGAAAAAAATGAAAAATAAGCTAACATAAAGGTAAAAACCAATAAAAACTAAAAAGAAAAAAAGGAAAAAACTAAAAAAAATTTTCATCTAAAAAACTAAAAAAAACTAAAAAAGGTAAAAACTAAAAGAACTAAAAAAGAAAAAAAATAAATGACGACACTCAAAGAGAAAGCGACCAGGACAAAAGGAATGTTCGATTAGCAATCAACAAAGCACCGGGACATAGGGAGTATAAATGACGACCAGGACATAAGTAAAAAAAAAATTAACAAAACTAAAAAGAAGGTAAAAACTACAAAAAAACTAAAAAGAAAAAAAAACTAAAAACTAATAAAAAAACTAAAAAATCTAAAAATCTAAATAAACTAAAAAAGAAAAAAAAAGGAAAAAAATAAAGGAGAAAAACAAAACTAAAAAACGAATGTATATACAGACCGGTACACCGGGATACAAATGACGACCGGGACACAGGGAATATAAATGACGACCGGGACACAGGGACACAACTACAACGGGGACACCGGGGGAAACAGGGGGATATAAATGACGACCGGGACAAAAAAACTAAAAAGAAAAAAAACTAAAAACTAATAAAAAAACTAAAAAATCTAAAAATCTAAATAAGCTAAAAAAGAAAAAAAAGGAAAAAAATAAAGGAGAAAAACAAAACTAAAAAACGAATGTATATACAGACCGGGACACCGGGATACAAATGACGACCGGGACACAGGGAATATAAATGACGACCGGGACACAGGGACACAACTACAACGGGGACACCGGAGGAAACAGGGGGATGTAAATGACGACCGGGACACCGGGACAGGGAATGGTCGATTAGCAATCACCATCAACAAAGCTCAAGGGCAATCATTAGAATCATGAGGTATAGATCTGAATACAGATTGTTTTCCCATGGACCATTATATGTTGCATGTTCAAGAGTCGGTAAACCTGACAATCTATTTATATGCAAAGACAATGGGACAGCAAAGAATGTTGTATATTCGCAAGTTTTACGTAGTTAAAACCATATATATATATATATCTATCTATATTCACAGGTGGGACATAGGGACACAACTACAATGGCGCGTAACTATTATGGCGCGTAACGACTTACGCGCGCGGGGGGGCTTGGGGGGGGCGCGAAGCGCCCCCACCAACTAGGTGTTGGGGTGGCGCGAAGCGCCACCCCAACAGCTAGTATATATATATATATATATATATATATATATATATATATATACTAGCTGTTGGGGTGGCGCTTCGCGCCCAAACCACCCCAAGCCCCCCCGCGCGCGTAAGTCGTTACGTGCCATATTAGTTACGCGGCATTGTAGTTGTGTCCCTGTGTCCCACCTGTGAATAGAGGTATATATAATTCCCTGTATCCCGGTCGTCATTTGTGTCCCGTTGTCCCGGTATGTAATTTCATCAGTTGACAAAAATAACGTCAGTCGACAAACAACTTCATGACGCATACAGCTCAATCCTTAAAATGACGTCAGTCGACAAACATGACGTCAGTCGACACACAAACATGATGTCACTCGACGCACACACACACACAAACACACACAGACAACTTATTTTTATATAAATAGAAGATATATATATATATATATATATATATATATATATATATATATATATATATATATATATATATATATATATATATATATATATATATATATATATATATATATATATATATGCGCTTAGCGCCACCCCAACACCTAGTTTGTGGGGCGCTTCGCGCCCCCCAAGACCCCCCCCCCGCGCGCGTAAGTCGTTACGCGCCATAGTAGTTACGCGCCATTGTAGTTGTGTCCCTGTGTCCCAACTGTGAATAGAGATAGATATAAATATATGTTTTTAACTACGTAAAACATGCGAATATACAACATTCTTCGCTGTCCCATTGTCTGTGCATATAAATAGAATGTCAGGTTTACTGACTCTTGAACATGCAACATATAATTGTCCATGGGAAAAACGATCCGTATTCAGATCTATACTTCATTATTCTAATGATGTGTCCCTGTGTCCCGGTCGTCATTTATATTCCCTGTGTCCCTGTCGTCATTTGTGTCCCGGTGTCCCAGTTTGTAATTTCTCTTTGAGTGTCCCGGTCGTCATTTATATTCCCTGTGTCCCGGTCGTCATTTGTGTCCCGGTGTCCCGGTCTGTAATTTCTATTCGAACAATCCCTGTGTCCCGGTCGTCATTTATATATCCCGCCTGTGCCCCCGGCGTCCCCCTTGTTGTTGTGTCCCTGTGTCCCGGTCGTCATTTATATTCCCTGTGTCCCTGTCGTCATTTGTGTCCCGGTGTCCCAGTTTGTAATTTCTCTTTGAGTGTCCCGGTCGTCATTTATATTCCCTGTGTCCCGGTCGTCATTTGTGTCCCGGTGTCCCGGTCTGTAATTTCTATTCGAACAATCCCTGTGTCCCGGTCGTCATTTATATATCCCGCCTGTGCCCCCGGCGTCCCCCTTGTAGTTGTGTCCCTGTGTCCCGGTCGTCATTTATATTCCCTGTGTCCCGGTCGTGATTTGTGTCCGGGTGTCCCAGTCTGTAATTTCTCTTTGAGTTTCCCGGTCGTCATTTATATTCCCTCTGTCTCGGTCGTCATTTGTGTCCCGGTCTGTAATTTCTCTTTGAGTGCTTTTTCTCTTTAGTTTTTTTTAGTTTTTTACCTTTTTTCTTTTTTCAGTTTTCTTTTTCTTCTTTATTTTTCAGCGTCACTATGAAGTACATATCGCCGAACCTTTGTTTTTTTTTTAACTTAAATCTGGTAGGCATTGATGACCTTATCCAAGTCAAAATCCCAAACCCAATCATCATCGCTATCATTTTCAGTTTTGATATGTTTTGACTCTCGCTGTCCAGGTGGATTTTCATCTAACTGCGCGGTTTTGCGTTCTTTAGCCGCAAGCCTGTTTTCTTGCTGTTCTTGTGATTCTTCGGCACGCTTTCTTTTCTTACTTTCTCTATCAGCCGCAAGCCTGTTTTCTTGCTGTTCTTGTGATTCCTCGGCACGCTTTCTTTTCTTACTTTCTCTATCAACAGCAAGTTTTTTGGCATAGACTCTTTGAGCAGCTTCCTCGGCTGTTGCCATTGTAGGTTCTTCAGTCATTTTACAATTAAACATTTTTCCGTGAACGAATGTCTTAAATACCTTTAATGACGTAATCGTCATAACAAACCTGACGACAACTAACTTCATGACGTCAGTCGACACACATACATGACGTCACTCGACAGACACACACACACACACACAGACAACTTATTTATATATATATATATATATGTTTCCGGTTATAATTTTGTAATTTGGCTAACTGAGCATAAACCTAATAAACAAAAAGCAGTAAATCTTTCCTCTTTTTCAGGGCCAATGTTTTCGAAGTTCTTACCTGCCACCTTCATTTCCTAGGATATGTGGAATTTTGTGACGTTGCCCCAGATCCGTTTTCTTTTTTACTTTTTTATAAGCTGTAAATTTGTGTTGACATGAGTAAATAGATTTGTTGAAGTCTGTTTCTTTACAAACGGTCGTGAATTCAGGATATTTCCCATATTTTATTTATCAAAGTCCTTTGGTAGAAATTAAAGGCAGAATCCCATTTTATCCATAATAGTTGAGTTAAAGAAAAATTTAAAGAACGGTTGAAAAAAACACATTTTCTAAAGTATAGAAAAAAATCTGATTTCAGATTTTGTTTTATTTCAAATAAATAAGGAAAGGTTAAAAAAGCTACATTTCTCTGAAGAACAAACATAGAATTGGTTTCAGATTTTTTTTTCTTTATTATCAAATAAATCTCTATTTATAAATTTTTAAAGAAAAATTTTAAAAACTGAGTTTTAGTAAATTATTCAAATAGACTGTGTTTAGGAAATTTTAACTCTCACTACATTGCAGTGCTAAGCGCAAAAGAAAGGTCTCGTAAAGTTCTTAAATTTAGCAACAGAACTTCAAAGATTACTTCTACGGTGACTTATGCTCCAGAATGTTTTTCTAGGGGGGGATAAATTCGAACGACAATTAATCTGACGACTATGGTGGAAAAATCGCTAGAAACTTGATGTTTTAGTAGACATGGACTCAACTCCCTCTGTGTATGAAATTGCACCTACAACAGCCTCTTCTCAACAGCCTATTCTTGCTTCCTATTTTGTAGGCTATTACTAAATTGAGGATTTTCTTTAGTTTCTATATTGCTTATATATATTATATATTTATTGTTAGTTATCAACAATAACTAGCATTATATATATATACTGTTTACATATAATAAAATAAGATCCTTTTTTACGTATGTTCCGCGTTGCCTAGTGATTATTAAGTTAACAAGAGGCTGATTTTAAAATCGAACACCGCCTCCGCCAAGTATTCAAATAATTTTAAATGTTTTCTGCCATCGTTTTCAGACCTTAAATATATTAAACGTAATAACATACTGAAGTAAAATTTAAGATTTTGTTACTTTGGTTATTCTTTGCCACAATTCTGCTTTTTAAAACAATTAAAAACTTTAGCGTAAAGAGCAAGGGATTGCGGAGGGGACAACCCATTTCATATACGGAGTAATTTCTGTTCGTTTTAAGTTTTAAGTCCTTACTCCTTACTTTCAGTTAAAAAAACTAGTTTTTTTTTATGTAATTAAAAATCAAAAGTGACTGGAGAATGAAAAAAAGAAACGTTGGAGAATGTTGAGAGGTATCTTAAACTAAATCAAAAGGCACATTATTTATCAAAAAGTGTTGTTGGAATATCTTAAGAGTGGCTGAGAGTGTTACGTCGAAACTTTATGGGCATGTTGAGGGGGGTGCCTTAATGTGGTTGGAGGGCTGCCAGCCCCCTTTCCATGTCCTCTTTAGTTGTCCTCTCTCCAAACACATTCGACCAATTTTTCAAATAGCCATTTTGTTCACAATAGTCTAAAGGCCAAATAATCATGCCTATGGGAATGACCCTCTAAAGATTTGAAAAGGAATGCCACACACAATAAAAACGTATTTTGTACATGCTGGTTATCAAAAAAGGCGTATCAGCAATATCTTACGAACGACTAAGGGTATTAAGTTGAAAATTAGAGGGTATGTTGAAGAGGACGTTGTTCAATGTTCAAGATTCTTTGTTATAATATAGCATAAATTACACTTTTTATAAATTTTTTCCGTTGGCGAAGAGCAGAGGTCGTATTACAACGAGAAACATAAATAAAAACAATACATCATATTACTGAAACAAACCCAATTATTCTTGCCTGAATTTTTTATTAAAAAAATAACACTGAAATGCCACTCCAACCTACCGCCAACACACGTTCATTCGAGACAATTCTAACTTTATAATACCAATCATCAGGCTACAGTGGGCAGGTAGGGCAGAAAGATCATATCCAAACAATCCCAAAATAATAAAAATGATAAATACAAAGACACCATCCTTCACCAAAATAAGTTTTTAATTGTTACAGCATTGAATCAGCAATGTTCAGAGCCGAGGTGTAATGGCAGTAAGTGGCAATGTTACATCAAACAGTTCGTGATAACGAACTGTAGTAAGGAGCGATCCGGCTCAATAGTAACCAAAACTCTAAAAAATTGAATTTTGATATAAATAGCTACATCAAAAGAATCGCATTTTAATGCTGATTTTAAATATATAAGTTTCATCAAGTTTAGTCTTAGCCATCAAAAGTTACGAGCCTGAGAAAATTTGCCTTATTTAGGAAAATAGGGGGAAACACCCCCTAAAAGTCGTAGGATCTTAAGGAAAATGACACCATCAGGTTCAGCGTATCAGAGAACCCTACTGTAGAAGTTTCAAGCTCCTATCTACAAAAATGTGGAATTTTGCATTTTTTGCCAGAAGACAAATCACGGGTGCGTGTTTATTTGTTTGTTTTTTTGTTGTTTTTTTTTTTCCCAGGGGTCATCGTATCGACCAAGTGGTCCTAGGACCACTAGGGGAGGGGTTGAAAGTTACAAACTTCAACCAGTGTTTACATATAATAATGGTTATTGGGAAGTGTACAGACGTTTTCAGGGGGATTTTTTTGGTTTTGGGGGCAGGGTTGAGGGAGGGGGCTATGTGGGAGGATCTTTCCTTGGAGAAATATGCCATGGGGGATAAAAATTCAATGAAAAGGGCGCAGGATTTTCTAGCATTACTATAAAAAAAAAACAATGAAAAAATAAACATGAAAACGTTTTTTCAAATGAAAGTAAGGAATAGCATTGAAATTTAAAACAAACAGAGATTATTACGCATATGAAGGGTTCTAAAAATACTTTAGCATAAAGAGCGAGGTATTTAGGAGGAGATAAATACCTCGCTCTTTATGCTAAAATATTTTAGTGATTTCAACTATTTATTCTACGGCCTATTTGATTCAGGGGTCATTCTTAAAGAATTGGAACAAAACTTACGATTTAGTGTAAAGAGCGAGGTATTAACGAGGGTACAAACCCCCTCGTACACATAATAAAAATATAAGAATATAAAAGTTTGTTATGTAAGTTAATTCTTAAGTTACGTATATTTTTTACTAATAAAAACGTTCGTTGAATATTAAAAGTTCTAGTAGCCTTTTTAAGTAACCGAAAAATTGGAGGGCAGCTAGGCCTCCTTCCCCACCCCTTATTTCTCAAAAATCATCTGATCAAAACTAAGAGAAAGCCATTTAGCCAAAAAAAAAATTAATATACTAATTTCATTTCAATAATTTATGCGCGGAGAGCCAAAATCAAACATGCATTAATTCAAAAACGTTCAGAAATTAAATAAAAAAAACTAGTTTTTTTAACTGAAAGTAAGGAGCGACATTAAAACTTAAAACGAACAGAAATTACTCCGTATGTGAAATGGGTTGTCCCCTCCGCAGTCCCACGCTCTTTACGCTGAAATTTTTAGTTGTTTTAAAAAGTAAAATTGTGGCAAAGAGTCAAACTTTGAGATGGCATATGGGCTGCGATGCAAGAGGACGGCGTCCCTGATAAGCTGATACGCCTTATTCAGGCATACTACCAACACGTTCGTGCCTGTATACAAGCTGATGGAGAGCTGTCCTCCCTCTTCGACATCGATTTCGGGGTGAGACAGGGCTGCATCCTGTCCCCCATCCTCTTCAACTTTGTTATCGATTGGATCATGAAGCGCGCCATGCAATCTGCCAGAGGCGTTGAAGTAAGCCCTGACTTCTCCATCAAAGACCTTGACTACGCGGATGACATTGCCTTGCTAGAAAACGATATAGATCATGCGCAAGCCATGCTGTGTAATGTTGCTGCTACTGCAGATTTGGTTGGGCTGAAGATCAGTAAGGATAAAACCAAAATTCTGACAAATTCTGAGGATGTACTCACAAGGGGCATCTCTATCGACAACTCCCGTTTAGAGGTCGTTGACCAGCTCAAGTACCTGGGATCCCTCATTGACATTTCCGGTGGCTGCAGTACGGAAGTCCAGAGCAGAATATCATCAGCATCGATAGTCTTTGCTCAACTTAGGAAGAACCTGTGGAGACAAAGAGACGTCCTACTAAAAACAAAAATCCAGATCTTTGAAGCAACCGTCCGCTCCGTACTCCTTTACGGATGCGAGACATGGCCCCTGAAAGCAGCGGATGTTCATGCTCTCAAAGTATTCGACCACTCCTGCCTGAGACAAATCCTCGGTGTCTCCCTCCGAGACAGAATTAGCAACGTCGAAATTCGTAGACGATGCCACCAGAAGCATGACATTGAAGCCCTAATAAAAAAACGCCGCCTAACTTGGTTTGGCCATGTTTGTCGGAGGTCAGATGACACCCTCACTAAAAAGGCGCTATACTGCAAACCCCTCGCACACTGGAAGAAGAAGCGAGGTGGACAAGTCAAGACCTGGCTTAACACACTCAAGGCGGACCTAGAGCCGATTGGTGGTTTCCGACGACACGGCCGAAGATGGGACAAGCAGTGGCTTGAAATATGTGCACCACACACACACGACCGAGCGGCTTGGCACTCAACCGTCTGCCAGATCATAGCGCCAGGGAGAGCTGAAGAGCTTGTGTCCTGAAACAAGTACAAGTACAAGTAAGTAAAGAGCGTGGGACTGCGGAGGGACAACCCATTTCATATACGGAGTAATTTCTGTTCGTTTTAAGTTTTAATGTCGCTCCTTACTTTCAGTTAAAAAAACTAGTTTTTTTTATTTAATCTATAAATGCAACAAACTTTGATCAAATCCATAGAACCATAGAACCACTGTAAATATTGACCTCTCACATTTTGGAAAAGGGATTAATAGACAAGACCCAGATCAAGTAGAAACGAACATTTTGGGACATAAAGAACAGAGGTTCATTTGATAAAATGTTTAGGAAGAGCACCACGGTCGAATTTAACTTTAAACAAAATAAAGAAGACCGGACACTTAGACTCGCCGGGAGAATATTCTCAATATTATATAACGATTCTGTAATTGATAAATAAAAAAAACAAGTTTTTTGAAATGAAAGTAAGGAGCGACATTAAAACTTAAAACGAACAGAAATTACTCCGTATATGAAAGGGGCTTTTCAAGCTTTAGCGCAAGGAGCGGGGTGTCGAGGAGGAAAAGCCCCTTTCATATACGGAGTAATTTCTGTTCGTTTTAAGTTTTAATGTCGCTCCTTACTTTCATTTCAAAAAACTTGTTTTTTTTATTTAATTTCTGAAAGTTTTTGAATTAATGCATGTCTGATTTTGGCTCTCCGTACATAAATTATTAAAATGAAATTTGCATATTAATTCTTTTTTTGGCTAAAATGGCTTTCTCTTAGTTTTGATCAGACGATTTTGAGAAATAAGGGGTGGGGAAGGAGGCCTAGTTGCCCTCCAATTTTTCGGTTACTTAAAAAGGCAACTAGATCTTTTAATTTTTAACGAACGTTTTTATTAGTAAAAAAATACCTAACTTAAGAATTAACTTACTTAACAAACTTTTATATTCTTATATTTTTGATTATATATATGAGAGGGTTGGTCCCCTCGTTAATACCTTGCTCTTCACACTAAATCTTGTTTTGTCCCAATTCTTTAAGAATGACCCCTGAATCAGAAAGGCCGTAGAATAAATAGTTGAAATTACTTAAAATTTTTTTAGCATAAAGAGCGAAGTATTTATCTCCTCCTAAATACCTCGCTCTTTATGCTAAAGTATTTTTAGAACCCCTCATATGCGTAATAATCTCTGTTTGTTTTAAGTTTTAATGCTTCTCCTTACTTTCAATTGAAAAAACTTTTTCATGTTTATATTTTCATTGTTTTTTTTATAGTAATGCTAGAAAGTCCTGCGCCCTTTTCATTGAATTTCTCTTCCCCCATGAAATATTCCTCCAAGGAAAGATCCTCCCATATAGCCCCCTCCCCTGAACCCCACACCCAAACCAAAAAAATCCCCTTCATAATGTCGGTACACTTCCCAGTAACTATTACTGTATGTAAACATTGGTCAAAGTTTGTAACTTGCAGCCCCTCCCCCAGGGACTGTAGGGGGTAAGTCATCCCCAAAGACATAGTTATTATGGTTTTCGACTATGCGGAACAAAATGGCTATCTCAAAATTTTGATCCGTTGACTTTGGGAAAAAAATGAGCGTGGGAGGGGGCCTAGGTGCCCACCAATTTTTTTGGTCATTTAAAAAGGGCACTAGAACTTTTTATTTTCGTCAGAATGAGCCCTCTTGAAACACTCTAGGACCACTTGGTCGATACGATGACCCCTGGGAAAAAAAACAAATAAACACGCACCCGTGATTTGTCTTCTGGCAAGAAAAACGAAATTCCACATTTTTGTAGATTGGACCTTGAAATTTTTTCTATAGGGTTCTCTGATACGCTGAATGCGATGGTGCGATTTTCGCACCATCGGGGGTGTTACCCCCTATTTTCCAAAATAAGGCAAATTTTCTCAGGCTCGTAACTTTTAATGACAAAGACTAAATTTGATGAAACGTATATATTTAAAATCAGCATAAAAATATGATTCTTTTGATATATCTTTTAGCATCGAAATTCCGTTTTTTAGAGTTTCGTTTACTATTGAGCCGGGTCGCTCCTTACTACAGTTCGTTACCACGAACTGTTTGATTCCCATATTCGGTTAAGTTTCACTCTTATTGTTATGGGAATATTACAACCCGCTTGGAAGTGCGTCAAGGTGGTGTTCTTTCACCGTATCTTTTCAGTATTTGTATCCGCAGTGTGTTATACACAATTATGCCCTTTCTTTTTTGTAAATTGGTAAATGTCTCTTGTATTGCATATGCGGATGATATACTTCTAGATCTAGCCGTTCTAGATCTAGCCTGTCGAATTCCGTATCATCTATTTCAAAACATTTCAAAAGTGTTGGTCTGTCATTGAATATTGATAAGTGTTAGTACCTAGTCTTTAATGCAAAGTCTATGCCCATTTGAGATCCGCGTTCTAACTTCTCCATCCATTGTGTCTCTGATTTGCGGTGGTCAAGCATTCATATTTATTGGAATCTACTAGCTTTTAGGATCAATAATGTACGGCATATTAAAGAAAACTTAAAGCGGGTTATGGTAAAATAGTAGCTAATCGTGGTCATTATTATCGAAAAGCGCTTGCATTGCTATACAATAGTTTTTGCGACCATTCAATACTTTTCCTATCCGGCATTTCACCTATCCTGAAAAAAAGACAAGATCTGGCTGAATTGTGTATATTATATTTCCGCTATTGTAAGTTTCTGTTTCATTTACCCCGGTCTTATAGGAAAAAGAAAATAATTCGGTATTTCGGGGCTTCCGACATTATTACTCCTTTGCGGAAGTTAGGCTCAAAATTGGAAAAGGATTATATTTTTTCTCTGGGCCCCTTCCACCTCTTAGTTCGTTTATTTTCCCGTTAGTTTTCACCTGTTTTCGCTTTATAGTTGTGTTATCTCTTAGCAGTTCTTTCGTTAGTTGAGTTATGGTTGTGGTATATATGTTTTATCGCTCTTATAGTTGTGTTATTTTCAAATTATACTCCATAATAGAGAGGCTCCGAACACCCAGCATTGTATATTAAGCTCTGAATTTGACGTTTTTTTCTAACGTGACCAGATTCGTCCTGCGCCCTGCGCCCTTTTCATTGAATTTTTCTTCCCCCATGACATATTTCTCCAAGGAAAGATCCTCCCAGAAGCCCCCTCCCCTCAACCCAACCCCCAAAACCAAAAAATCCCCCTGAAAACGTATGTACACTTCCCAATAACCATTATTATATGTAAACAGCCCCTCCCCCAGGGACTGTGGGGGAGTAAGTCATTCCCAAAGACATAGTTATTATGGTTTTCGACTATGCTGAACAAAATGGCTATCTCAAAATTTTGATCCGTTGACTTCGGGAAAAAAATGAGCGTAGGAGGGGGCCTAGATGCCCTCCAATTTTTTTGGTCACTTAAAAAGAGCACTAGAACTTTTCATTTCCTTTAGAATGAGCCCTCTTGCGACATTCTAGGACCACTTGGTCGATACGATGACCCCTGGGGAAAAGAAAAAAAACAAAAAACAAACAAACAAATTAACACGCACCCGTGATTTGTCTTCTGGCAAAAAATACAAAATTCCACATTTTTGTAGATAGGAGCTTGAAACTTCTACATTAGGGTTCTCTGAGACGCTGAATCTGATGGTGTCATTTTCGTTAAGATCCTATGACTTTTAGGGGGTGTTTCCCCTATTTTCCTAAATAAGGCAAATTTTCTCAGGCTCGTAACTTTTGATGGGTAAGACTAAACTTGATGAAACTTATATATTTAAAATCAGCATTAAAATGCGATTCTTTTGATGTAGCTATTGATATCAAAATTCAATTTTTTAAAGTTTTGGTTACTATTGAGCCGGATCGCTCCTTACTACAGTTCGTTACCACGAACTGTTTGATTTATTTGGCAAAAGGGAAGGAAACAGTAGAAATGACTAAGGACACGAGTAGCCTTATTCTTTATCTTTGGAAGTAAAATAAGATGAGACTTAAATGTATTTAGGTAAACCAATCCCGCATAATCAAAAAGAGGTTGTACTATAGTAAAATTTAGTGACTTAAGTGCAGAGTAAGGAACAAAGTTTTTCAGCTGAAAAGTGATTGGAGGACTACAAGACCACTTGCCCTTTTAGATACCCCTCCCCTCAACAATGATCATAGTTTTGAAAAATATGATTTCATTCAAATAGGTGAAAGATCTAGTTGTCATGTCTCCGGGGATGTAATGCCCCCAAAGCCCCCAGGACAAGGATTGTAAATTATACCATTTATCCTTCTTTAATTGCGGTTGGAAAACAACCAACCCCCCTATTGTGTCTTTTTACCTCGAATATTTCCAAAGATATCTGATCAAAATTTGTAATAGCCGTCTTGTTCAAAGTAGTTGGAAAGTCAAATAACTATGCTTCCAGGGAGGACAAACCCCCGCAGCCCCGGGGGTGAGTATTGTATGTTACATAATTACATAGATTTCTGCTGAAAGAAAACCGAGATTTTGTTTACAACCCTCTGCATGTTAATGAAGATTACTTTCACTGACATATTGTTTACAAACAAGGAAGTTTCTTGCTGAGGAAGGCCAGCCTGTAGTCTGGTTGAATTTTCCACTTTAAGTTTAATCACTTAACCTCGTTGATTGTGATCTTTGATGTTATAATTAATCTTAGAGGTCAGTGTGGCTGAGTTCCACATTCGGTTACAGTACATTTCCAAACAACATACGGGTGCTGAAAATGCGTTTCTACTTAGAATATTCGATCGGTGTGCTGCCAAAACCCGCATTTTTTCTTACGCGACACAAAGTGATTCGGGGGGGGGGGGGGCAAGATGGAGTTCATGTCCACCTCAAGATTTGGCCCAAATGGCGCCTCTGGAAATATCTTAGGAACGTGTGAGGCTATTAACTTGATACTTTCAGGCCACTGCTACTGCTACTGCGGTTGAAAATGCGACTGGTTGCGACTGCAACAGTGACTACTTCCGTCTACGACAATTTGCGACTGCTTGCAACTGGTATTACATTCACTTGTGACTACTTTCTGAGAGTGTTAGGGGATGTTGAACAAAATCAAAACACACTAAATGCATGCTGATTGTCAAAAGGGTGCATCAACAAGATCTCAAGGACGGCTGAGGGCATTACGTTGAAACTTTCAGGGCATGCTTGAACCTTTGAGGAATGCTTAGGGGAAATTTAAACTAAGCCAAAAGATACTATGTACATCCTGATTATCAGCAGATTATATCTGCAATATTTTAGGAGCAGCTAAGGGTCAGAATATTCAATCAAAAATTACCATGTGAATCTTCGTTGTCAGAAGGGTGTATCTGTATTATCCATGGAACGAAATGTGTTACAAATACTTTCTTTTATATTTACAACATTACCAAATAAAAATTGCACTGAAATAAAATTTTGAATTGCGGAGTTTCCAAAAATTATTATCATTACATATAAAATGTTCAATTTAGTATAAAATCAATTATCTTTTCAATCGTCTTGATTATTATAGTTACTTTATATTTACTTTTCGTGAAATGCCGCAATAGGGCTTCAGACTTTTACGGTTAGGGAAGGGGGAAAAGGGCAATAGCCAAACTCCTGTTTGTAGTAATTTTTGTTAGTTTTAAGAGTGGCTTGAACTTTAAATTTAATTTTTACTCGTTTATAGATTTGCTTATTTACCTATATTAGTGCCTGTTATCTCTGTGTTTTCTATGGTCATTTTAATTTCTGTTAAAATGTATAGGATATAAATGTAAAGGGTATAAACTTTAGAGTGGGTCATTTGAGCGGAAATTGAAATTTATAGTTCTATTTTTTTGAGTCAAAAGAGATCGTAGGGCAACATGCCCCTCCCCCTCACACCCATTTTTCCCCAAACCCATCCAATAAAAATTTTGAAATAGCCATTTTCTGAAAAATAGTTCAAATATCAGATAAAAAAAAACTCCGGGGTTGACACAACCCTCCAGAGACCAGGGGTAAGTGTTTAAGTTGTTCCCCTCGTTACCCCTGGGTAACAATTGAGTAATTTCACCAAAATGCAGAGAGGGGGCAAAGTTGGAGCCAGCTTTACCAGGTTTAAGCATTCTTTTTATATTATAAAATTATTAAAATTTCTCTTATTTTTCTTTATATAAGAAATATAAAAAGAATTTCGTATAGGAATCATGGCAAATTTTCCATGGAAAGTTATACCCCCAGAAACTTTCCCTACAGAAAATTCTCCCTATGTAAAACAATCCAGTAGGGAATCCCCCCGAAAAATGTCTGAATACTTCCCAATATCAAATAACGTACTATACGTATACAATTAGCAAACATCATAACTTAGAGCCCTTTCCCCAGCACCTTTGGGGGAAGGGGTCATGTTATCCCTAAGAGCGCAGTTATTGAGCCTTTAAACTATACTGAACAAAACGGTTATCTGAAAACTTTGACCGGACGACTTTGGGTAAAAAGAGGCATGTGAGGGAGCATGGTTGTCCACCAAACTTTTTGCTCATATCAAACGGGAACTAGAATTTCTAATTGCCATTTGAATGAGCTCTCCCTAGACATTTTAAGACCCCTGGTTCGATATGATCCCTCTGGATAAAAATTACACGCGTTCGCGAAAAATTCTTTCTTCTCGCTAAACATACAAAATTCCACAATTTTTTCAGTTGTGAGCTTGAAACCTTTGTAGTAGGATTTTCTTATACGCTTAACCTGAGGGTGCGATTTCTAAAATTCCTTGGCTTTTTCGGAGTGTTTCCACCTTTTTTTCAAAAATCAGGCAAATTTTTTCAGGCTCTTAGCTTTTGCTTGGTAACACTAAACTTAATGAATCTTATACATTTGATATCAGCATATGAATCCAATCCTTTTGATACATCTATTCATACCAAAATTCTGTTTTTTAGAATTACGGTTATTAGCGAACCCAGTCGTACAGCACCTACCGTTTATTAGCACAAACTGTTTAATCAAAAAGCTAACATCCAGGACACTTTTCCAAGATTTAACATCCAAGATCTATTCGAATTTTATAATAAATATTAGTTTAAGTAAGTACAAGGAACTTAATTGGTGAAATGGGATGTTCCCCCCATCTACTTTCATTTTAAGAAATATGTCTAAATTGATTGAAGATAAAGCATCACAAATTGCATCACAATCTAAAAGAAAACAACAACAGGCTGATCTTTGATCTGCTGTGAGCATTGATCTCTTGAATTTCTCTAAAACATTTTATGAAAGAAATTGAAACCTGTTTTTTTTTGGGGGGGGAGGTCTAAGTAATGGGAAAAGAAAGCTTAATTCTTTAGGTTTAGCACAAAAGTTTTCTTGTCCTCACTCCATATTTGCGGATTTATATTTTTTTTAAAAGAACAAACAGGGTTTTTTTAGTGTTCCTGGTGATAACGGAGCGGATTCAGCTTTGGAGTTGACAATCAGAAACAAGCTGCTTTTTTTCTTCGGAAAATGGAGATTTCTAAACAAACATTTATTGTGTAAGATACTCCCATTTTGACAAGACTTATCATTTAGAATGAGTATTAAAATGAAAACCTTTTTACTGTTTTCAAAAAGTAAAAAAAAAATTGTTATTTTTTAACTTCGTCCTCCCACTGTCTAAAATTCTCTTAATAATATAGAGTACTACTCTCGGTGCACCTTAAATTTTTCTTGGACCAATGCTTGGACAAAGGGGACCAAGGGAGAACAGGACGTTTTAGTTTAAAAACAATTGTTGTGAGGTACCCCAGCATGCTCCTTGTTAGTTTGAAAATAATTGTTGTGATCCGACAGAGAAAGGTTCTTTACCCGAACGGCAGTTCTAGCAGAGCTCTTCATACGAGTAATGGCTAATAAATCTTTTCCATATGTGCCCCCATCCCCTAGATGATTTGATCTCACCTGCTAGAAAATATACCAAGGGATAACAACGGAAAATAAAGATATTAAACCGGATTTATATTAGTTGAATTTCGCAAATTTCTCAATTTATTACCAGGCTTCACTTGTTTCTTTTTCTTAGAATTCAAGTTTCCTAGTGATAGTCTGATAAATAGGAACAAAGACTAAGATAATAAAAGCTACATATCTTGAATAAACACCACGTATAGCCATAAACACAAATGCTTGTATTGATAAGCTGAGCAAAAATTGCGTAGTAAAATTTTTGAAAGTAAAAAAACGGTACTGGAAACCTTTAAAGAACTAAACAGGAAACTCGTTGATAGGAAAGTGTTTGTTTTTTAATTAAAATTGATTGCTTTTTTAAATTTGTTTATCTAGCCCAAATTGTTTGATCGTTTTGTTTAAAAAAAAGGTAGTTGGAGTCAGTTTGTCGCTAGCAAATATGTTTGGGGCTTTTAAATACTCGTGGATTATTTTTTTTAACTTCTTTTCACAAAAAAAGAATAATTCCTTTTCATCTCTTTTTCCTATATAAATATATATATATATATATATATATATATATATATATATATATATATATATATATATATATATATATATATATATATATAAATAAGTTGTCTGTGGATGTTTCTGTCAGGTGACGTCATGTTTGTGTGTTGACTGACGTCATGAAGTTAGTTGTCGTCATTTTTTTTTATGACGGTGACGTCATTAAAGATATATAAGACATGCGTTCACGTAGAAATCTATTAATGTTTAACTTTAAAATGACTGATGAGCTTACAATGGCAGCAGCCGAGGAAGATGCTCAAAGAGTCTATGCCAAAAAACTTGCTGCTGATAGAGAAAGTCAGAAAAGAAAGCGTGCCGAGGAATCAAAAGAACAGCAAGGAAACAGGCTTGAGGCTGATAGAGAAAGAAAGAACAGAAAGCGTGCCGAGGAACTACCAGAGCAACGCGAAAGCAGACTTGCTGCTAAAAGAGAAAGTGAAAAAAGAAGGCGTGCCGAGGAACTACCAGAGCAACATGAAACCAGACTTGCTGCTAAAAGAGAAAGTGAACAAAGTTACAGTACGAGTGATCTATTGTCGTATGTACAAAATAACATTTCCAAGTTAACGTCGGAACAAAAAGACATTTATGATACGATAATGCATTGTGTCAATAACAACGTTGGAGAAATTTTCTTTTTGGATGCGCCAGGAGGTACTGGTAAAACGTTTGTGATAAAACTGTTTCTGGCATCAATTCGATCAAAAAATGATATAGCGTTGGCAATTGCGTCGTCCGGAATAGCCGCAACATTGCTGCCTGGTGGAAGAACTGCTCATTCCGCTTTGAAATTGCCTCTGAATTTGCATTCTACAGAAACTCCCACGTGCAATATTTCCAAATCATCGGGGATGGGTAAAGTATTGCAGCAATGCAAACTTATTATTTGGGATGAGTGCACAATGGCACACAAAAAATCGCTCGAGGCTCTGGATCAATGCTTGAAAGATTTGCGAGGGAAGTCGAAACCCTTTGGCAGCACATTAATATTGCTTGCGGGAGATTTCAGGCAAACATTACCTATAATACCTAGATCAACTCCTGCAGACGAAATGAATGCTTGCCTGAAAAATTCTAATTTATGGGCACACGTAAAAACATTAAAATTAACTACAAATATGCGTGTCCGATTGCAAAACGATGACTCTGGTCAAACATTTTCAGATCAATTGCTGGCAATTGGAAACGGAAAGCTCCCAGTAGACTCAATTTCAGGACGTATACAACTACCTGCTGATTTCTGTAATTTAGTGACGTCCAAAAATGAATTGATTGAAAAAGTATTTCCGAATATTCTAAAAAATTATAAAAATAATAAATGGCTAAGTGAAAGAGCGATTCTCGCACCCAAAAATATAGACGTCCACGAAATCAACAATATTGTTTTGACCAAGATTCGAGACCAGGCAGTCCTTTACAAGTCAGTCGACACAGTTTTGGAACCAAATGAAGCGGTTAATTATCCATCTGAATTTTTAAATTCCGTGGATCTTTCAGGGTTTCCACCACACGTGCTACAACTAAAAATAGGCGTACCAATAATACTTTTAAGAAATATCAACCCACCAAAGCTTTGCAATGGCACGCGACTTGCCGTAAAAAAAGCAATGGAAAACCTAATAGAGGCCACAATCTTGACAGGGCCTTTTGAGGGTGAGGCTGTTCTTATTCCTCGCATTCCCATGATTCCAACGGATCTGCCTTTTCAATTTAAAAGATTACAATTCCCAATTCGATTAGCATTTGCACTCACCATTAACAAAGCTCAAGGTCAATCATTAGAAAAATGTGGTATAGATCTTAATACTGAT
The DNA here is from genome assembly GCF_032884065.1 of Artemia franciscana. Classification (NCBI taxonomy): domain Eukaryota; kingdom Metazoa; phylum Arthropoda; class Branchiopoda; order Anostraca; family Artemiidae; genus Artemia; species Artemia franciscana. Next base: position 57,499,538 of record NC_088864.1, read on the forward strand.
TGTTTTTCCCATGGACAATTGTACGTTGCATGTTCGAGGGTCGGTAAACCTGACAATCTATTTATATGCAACGACAATTGGACAGCGAAGAATGTTGTATATTCGCAAGTTTTGTGCAGTTAATTTGTATTGTATCTATCTATCTATATAAAAACGAGTTGTGTGTATGCATGTTTGTTTGTTTGTAAAAAGAGCGTTTGCATATGATGTCATTATTAGTACATACGGCTTTGTATAGGCACAGACAATGGGAAAGCCAAGAATGTTGTATATTCGCAATTTTTACGTAGTTTGAAACACATATATAAATCTATCTATATTCACAGGTGGGACACAGGGACACAACTACAATGGCGCGTAACTAATATGGCGCGTAACGACTTACGTGCGCGGGGGGGGCTTGGGGGGGGGGGGCGCGAAGTGCCCCACCAACTAGGTGTTGGGGTGGTGCGAAGCGCCACCCCAACAGCTAGTATATAAATATATATATATATATATATATATATATATATATATATATATATATATATATATATATATATATATATATATATATATATATATATATATATATATATATATATATTAGACAATATTTTTGTTCCTGGAAAGACTAAGCAGACGCTTATCCAAATTAACACCATTCTTCGTCCTGCCTTGATGCTTAAGTGACACGTCAAATCTTTGAAGTTCTTCACACGAAGAATCTAAAATAAAGATGGATCAAACTACTTGGAGTTTACAATACGGTTTATTCAACGTTTCGATCAAATTGATAAATGGTGGTTGGAACACCAAATATAAAACTAAAATATTTCTTTATAACTAAATTAAGTATCACCATAAGAATTACAAAGCATAAGAAAACTATTTTTTCAAGCTTCTTTTTTAAGTTTCCCGCTATGTTCTATCGCTCGTGTCCTTCTTCCTTGATAAACATGACAAGAGTTCTTTTTTATCAACTGAGTAAGTTCGATTTTTCCTTTCTAAGATTCACGACCTCCTTGTATCTTAGGAAGGTGCACCAGATGATGTCTCATACTGTGATTCATAATGATGTCTCACACACACACACGCAGACACACACTTCGAAAAAGGCTCATTCGATTAGAAATTGAAAAGGCTAGTACCCTTTTATTAGTCAACAGTAATTGAAGGGCAACGAGCCCCCTCCCCCTCCACACCCAGAAATTCCAAAAACACATCTAATTAAAATTTTGAGATGGCCATTTTGTTCAGTGTAGTTGGAATGTCTGGAAATCATGTCTTTGACAACCCCAAACCTTCTCAAGACGAGAACATAATTCGCGCTTTACTGAAAAACAAGAGCTAAGAGCTCATATGGCACTTGTGACGAGGCAAGAAGAGCTAAGAGCCAAGAGATCATATGGTATGAGATCTAGCAAAATTCTATGAATCAATAGATTGATTTAAAAGGAAAATAAGAGGCTTAATGCCGGTCAGGATTTAAAATAAGAGCTCTGAGTCACGATGTCCTTCTAAATATCAAAATTCATTAAGATCCGATCACCCACTCGTATGTTATAAATACCTAATTTTTTCTATTTTTCCTCTCCCTTTAGCCAACCCAGATGTTCGAATCTGGGAAAACCACTTTATCAAGTCAATTTGTGCAGCTCCCTGTCACACCTGCCAATTTTCATCGTCCGAGCACGTCCAGAAGCACCAAACTCGCCAAACCACTGAACCCCTCCCCCCGACTCCACCAAAGAGAGCGAATCCAGTACGGTTCCGTCAATCACGTATCAAGGACATTTGCTTATTCTATCCACCAAGCTTCATCCCGATTCCTCCACGCCAAGTGTTTTCCCCTCCAAATCCCCCCAATGACGAAAGATCTGGTCTGGATTTGAAATAAGAGCTCTGAGACATGAATTCCTTCTAAATATCAAATTTCATTAAGATCCGATAACCTATTCGTAAAATAAAAATACCCCAATTTTCACGTTCTCCAAGAATTCCGGTTTCCCCCTCCAACTCCCCCCAATGTCACAGGATCTGGTCGGAATTTAAAATTAGAGCTTTAAAGCGCAAGACCCTTCTAAATATCAAATTTCATTAAGATCTGGTCACCCTTTCGTAAGTTAAAAATACCTCAATTTTCAAAATTATCCCCTCCCCCCAAGTCATGGGTCTTAGACAAGTTTTTATTCTTCCCATCCAGTTTCATCATGATCTCACCGCTTTAAGTATTTTCTAAGATTTCCGGTTCCCCTCAACTGCCCCCCCCCCCAATTATGCTGGATCCGGTTGAGATTTAAAATAAGAGATCTGAGTCACGAGGTCCTTCTAAATATGAAGTTTCATGAAGATCCGATCACTCCTTCGTAAGTTAAAAATACTTCATTTCTTATAATTTTACTTTAATTTTCTTAAATTTTTTATAATTTTTCTCTATTGGGGTGGGGGGGGGGAATTACCCCCCCCCCCCAATAGAGCGGACCCGTTCCAATTATGTAAATCACGTATCTAAGACTTCTGCTTATTTTTCCCACCAAGTTTCACCCCGATCTCTCCAATCTAAGCGTTTTCCAGGATTTTAGGTTCCCCCACCCCAAACTCCCCCCAATGTCACCAGATCCGGTTTGGACTTAAAATAATAGCTCTGAGACACGATATCCTTCTAAATATCAAATTTCATTGAGATCCGATCACCTGTTCGTAAGTTAAAAATACCTCATTTTTTCTATTTTTTCAGAATTACCCCCCCTCCCCCCCGAATTCAGAATTCTTACTTAAACTCAATTGACTTTTCTAGTTCATCACACCGAAATAAAAACCTTTGTGTAATGTTTATTGTATAAACTTTTAAAGAAGAAGAACAAAAAAACTATTTAAAAGAAGTTATTCCAATGAAAGTAAAGGGCAAAGCTGAAACTTAAAACGAACAAAAATTATTGCTTCGCAGTTTATTTAACATATATCTACAATAATGGTACAAAGAAGCTTACTCGTGATATTTTCTTATATTTTAGAGCCTTGAAAACTAATAACTCAGATAACTCTTGTACTAGCCACTTCGTCCATTTATTGAACATGAAGCATTTTAAAAAGTTCCCAGCTGCATTCCTAACTTTCATCCTTAAGACACCATCAGCAAATTCACAAATTATTGTCTTAAGATTATTCTATCTTCGACATTGTCTAATTTTAAAATCTCCTGTTACATTTAAAAATGCAACATATTTTATCTCAGTTCTGAGTCTTGTTATTTGTCCATTATCATAAGATGATATGGTGTTCTGGTTTCAATTTGAAGTATTAAGCACTAACTTAACCATTCCAAAAGAGTTAACCATAAATCCTATTGAAGATCATTGGTTAGGAATCCTGATACGAGGGTACGAACGTAACTCAGTGGCAACCTGAAATAGGAATAAAACGGGCATAGAATTTTATAAAGCATGCATTTTACGAAGAAATCATAGATCATTCTCATTATGTATGCAAATAATCTCTTTTCAGCAGTTGTAGAAAGAGAGTCCTGTTTCTACAATAGACCACGGCCGCATCGCATTGCTAAAGGTACAAAGTTCATTAGGGATTAAGCTCATCTTTGTATTTGATCCTGCTCCTATGAAGCTAGGAACAGAAGGACCTGTGGAGTAAAATTTTTCTTTGCTTGATTAATCCATGGAAAAAAACAAAAACAGACCATTTTATATACTTTCAAAGGTTTGAGCATTAGGGGTTTATTTTCTTCTTGGACAGTAGTTGAGTTAGATGAATGAAACTCAGGAATGGATTCAGATCCTTAATGATCCCCTGGGAAGCTATTTTGAAGCACATATACACTCTTTTCCTCTTTTAATGGTCCTGTCCCTTTGCAATTAGTAAATTTATAGTTTATTACATAAATTAGCTAGGATTAAAGTGAATATATCACCTGCTGGTTTATTTATACCCTACTCTTTCTTGATTCAATAGCCTAATCACTTTGGTAAAATTCTAGTTAATTGACTTCTTGCTATCTCAGAAAGGGGTTAGGTTAAGAAAATGAAGCTTTCAGGGATGAATCTACAGACTAAAGTGTGTCCTGGGAAGGTATTTTGAAGCAATTACCTTTATTTCTTCTCCCTTTTAGGACCCTGACCTTTGATGACCTTTAAAAATATGTGTGTTATAAAAGTGAAACCTTGCAAAATAGATCTTCTGTTTAACTAAAGTACAATAAAATTGTTTTTAGCTTCCTAACTTTGCTCAATTCCATTTTATAAGGTTTTAAAGATATGCAAATACATTTCCTAAATTTTGAAAAAAGAACATTGATATGGCTAAAATCCTTCTCAAATAACAGGAATTACATTTTCAGAACTAAAAGTATAGAAAAAGCATCTAGTAACTCAAAATTAAGGTAAAATATTGTTTTGTCAAAATTTCAATAGGTATAGACCTGTCATGTAGGCAAATTTCAGGGCCCTCTAGAGAGAGAAGGAGTGGAGGAGGGTACTTTGAAATACCTTCCTGGGACATACCAGGAAGGTATTATCCCAGACATACTGGGAAGGTATACTGGAGCCTACATTTAGCCTGTAGGCCCATCCCTGAAAGTTTCATTTTTGTAACCTAAACCCTTTCCAAGATAGCAAGAAGTCAATTAACTAGAATTTTACCATATAGGTAAAATTCTACTTTAGCTAGAGTGAAAAACTAGTAGGCCTAGGCCTAACCAATTGAGCAAAATTAAATAAAACAAAAACCCTCATATCTTGTTACCAAAAAGGATTTGGAAAGAATTTTATATATCAGAGAAAAAAGTAAAATCTAAGCTGTACATCAATATCCTTATTATTAAAATTATTTAAGATCATATACTTGAAATTATTAGTTTATTGACTTACCTGCAAGGACCTCTTTTTGGAATTACCAATTATCCTATTTTGATACATATATCCTTTTAGTGTTTCATTTTTTTTCACATGTTGTTGTTTAGGGTTTGACATATCCCACCAACAGGTCATATGCATTCATATCACTTAATTATTCTGTGCCTTCTGTAATCACTAGCTTGCCTGGGTGTCACTTCAGTCAATATTCACTGGACCAGAATATGTATCACTTAACTTGCTATTGGAGAGGTGTTATTCACCTGCAGCAACTGCCTGCCTTGAGAAACAGAAATCAAAATACTGCTACTATGCATTCTCATACAGCAATTAAAATACATATAGGCTACAGCACAGTTGCACTAAATAATACAACTTTACACATTATAACCTTTCACAGCCAGATATAAAAATTTAACCAGATAAAATAAAAGAGATGTATGGTATCCCAGAACAGAACACATTATGAATACTTTAAGTGCCTTCTCATAGCAATTCCTTAGTAGCCTACTTCCCTTTTTTCATATTTTCTACAGTTAAAGATGATGTGATATATGTCTTCATACACTCCAAATGTGTCACTGTTGGGAGATGGGGTCATTTTCCAATGGAATATTGTTGATTTTGTCTTTGCATGGCCACATCTAAGACAAAATATGCAACTAGAAAGGGTACAAGTTGTGAGGTACATTCTTTTGATGGCTGGTTATAATCATAGAGATCCAGGAGATGGGTATAGGAAGAATTTAGCTAAGCCTCAAAATTTTTGAACTGATTGAAAAGACAAACTCAGGACCAGTAATAGGGGTTTGAGTGATCAGGCCCTGTTGGTACACTTGTTTTGCAGACTGATCTGCTAATTTGTTTCCTTTTATACCACAGTGTGCTGGAATTCCTATAAATAGAACAGATATACCCTTTTTTGCAAGTTCTGTAACCAAATTTCCAATCTCAATGGCAACATTTCTTGCTTGGTGTTGCTGGCATGAGAGGTAATCCAGAGTTGACAGTGCATCAGTGCAAACAGTATACTTCTGATATTTGATCTCAGTTTGGCTTGATAAAGCTTGAAGTGGAAACTTAATTGCCATACACTCTGCAGAGAAAACTGTCAGGCTGGGGGGGGAGAGAAACTGTAGGAAAGAGACAGGCTTTTGGGGGTATAGCACAACTGTGTTTTGTTTCTGTCTTTGAGCCATCTGTGTAAACTTGGATATAGTCCTGATATTCTGCCAACTCTCCCAGGAATATGGTTTTCACTAGTGCTTTGGGAGGACCCTCATTTTTTTCAATGCTGGTCCTAGAAATAATAAATTCCCCAATTCTTTTGGAGGCACTAGGAGAATTATCATCCAAATTAAGAGTCAGCCTGCCACCCTATATGAACTCTTCCATGCCAGGAAGGCAAAACAGGATCTGGAAAGAGGGCCTTAGTTGGTTTAAAGCAGACATCAGGGTTGTGATGGTTAATGATTTCTTTGTAGATAATGTTGTTGTTGAGCCTTATTTTCTATGCAAAATATCTTGCAAAGAGATATTTTCTTCTGGAGTGAAGAGACTGGATCCCCACTTCACAGTACATAGCTGCAATAGGAGTAGATTTTAGGCCACCAAGAACTCTTCATAAGATTGCATGGAGGGTAGTGTCAAGTTTCTTCAGGAGACATTTCTTAGCAGATCCATGTATAAATGATCTGTAGTCTATATTGGATATCACCACTGACTTGACAATAGTTGAAGCAAAGACTGTTGGGGCTCCTCTTCTTTTAAGGCAGAGAGCATTAATGAAGTTTTGTCTTTGTTTGAGGGTGCCAATCTGCTCATCAAGATGGGGTTTTGATCTCATTTTTTGGTCAAATAAAACTCCCACAAAGTGCATGTGTTCTGTAACTACAATCTGTTGTCCATTCAGTTTCACCTGTAGTTTGAAAGCAGCCAAGTTATGCACTTCTTGAAGCCTTAAATGACTGGACAGAAGCCATTGAGAGTGGAAAGTCTGTTCTTGCAGTATTCTTTGATGTGAAAAAGGCCTTTGACTCAGTCCCTCTCTTGGAATTACTAAACCAACTCAAAATCTTCATTCTGGCCCCCTCCATTACCACCTGGATAGAGGATTTCCTCAAAAGCCAATCTCAGCAAACAAGAATCAATGGAATTTTCTCCAAGCAAAGTCACATAGAAAGCAGTGTCATCCAGGGCAGCACCCCCAGGCCCACATGGCTCCTACTCCACATAAACTTTGCCACCACAGGGCTAAGCAGCCCCCACAAAATATATGCAGACAAGACAAAGATCTACCGTAAATACAACAGCCAAGACAATGTAGACACCCTGTAAAGAGACATCAACATTTTCACTTCAAACCTTTAAAATCTTGGCCTCAAACTCAACATCATGAAGTGCAAAGTAATGTGGATTGGCAGACCAAGAGACAGCTACCCCCCTCATCTAACAATTCAAGACAAGCTGGGCAAACACATACTATGCCAGTCAAACATAAGGAAAAAGACCTTGGCATCAACATTGATAATGAGCTCAAATTTCACTATATATATATATATATATATATATATATATATATATATATATATATATATATATATATATATATATATATATATATATATATATATATATGTATATATATATATATAAATGAACTTACATCAGATTGTGAGAATTAAAACTAAATAATTAAAAACACTTTTTAAAACTTTTTTTAAAAATAGCCATAGCATCCTTACTTCAACAAAGTTCAACCAGGACTGGTGAAAGAATGAAATGAGAATATAAGATTATTCAAACTAAAGAGAACAAAATGATTAGATGCAATTTCTTAAAGCTAATCTTGCTTGTTTAGCAGCCTTTCTCAAAGGCCTTTTTGTAGTTGGTTCAGTACTATTATAAATCGGTTTAGTAAAATATTTTGTTAGATCATTTTTAATTAAATTTGAGTATAAAGAATTTAGTGAGTATTCCCCTAAGTCCCTGTTCAAAGAAATATTATTATTTATTTTGAGATTAATTTCGATTGATTCTCGAACCATCTGTTTTATTCCCAAATCATTACTGATGAGAGAAGAGTTTTCAAAAAGTATCATGTGGGACGGATTATTAAATATATGCCAACCTAAAGTAGAATCAAAGGAATTGTTGGAACTATTTGAAATTAAGGCCTTGTCTATGTCATTTTTATGCTGTTTTAACCGTTTGTCTAGATTCTGATGGGTCCTGCCGACATAGTAATTTCCACAATCACAAGGTATTTGATAGACCCCTCTTTGGCGAGTAACTGGGGTCCTATCTTTACCTGAATTTAAGAAATTGATGATTTTAAAATTATTAGTAAAGACTACATACAGATTATTTTTTGTACAAATATTTTTTAATTTTGTTGTAATCTTTGGGATGTATGGAAGATAGACAATATTTGAGGGCTTATCAGTAGCCTCACATTGTAAAGTATCTTCTTTGATTTTACAAGAATGTCTTTTTATTCTATGGTTAATTATTTTACTGACAAAAGGAATGGGGTATCCATTACCAAAAAGAATATCTCTGATAAAGTTTATTTCTGCATTTATATATGAATTGGAGCAAATAACAGCCAAAAAAGTTTAAGCCTCCTACCAATTCCACACCGGAAAATTTGCATGACATAAAAATACTATCTAATCTCCAAAAAGATTCTTCTATTATAATAACTAAAGCAGACAAAAGCAATTCACTTGTTGTCATGAATACGACAACTATGACAACAAAATTCTTTTGCATTTAAATGACACAATTACATATAAAACAATAACTCATGATCCTACTGATCAGTTTGCTAATAATATTATAAATGAATTAAAGCAGCTAAAACAAAATGGTAAAATCACCCCACAACTATACAATAAATTTTTTCCCCGTGGTAGTTTCAGTCCTAAACTCTACGGTTTACCAAAAATACATAAACAGGGTATTCCCTTAAGACCTATAGTAGCTTGTACTAAAGCCCCCGCTGCCAATATTGGAAAATGGCTTTGCACAGCTTTCAAACCTTTATTGTATTCTCAAAATTCCTATATTCGTAACTCGGCAGATTTGGTTAAAAAACTTAGCAACACAAGTATTTCAGAAAACACAATAGTTAGTAGTTTTGACATTGTTTCCATGTATACAAATATAGATGTAATTATTTCAGAGGAATTATTAAAAAATAAAATAGAAGAAAATTACCACTTGATTGAGACTTCAGCGACAGGAATTGATTGTGAAGTTTTAATGACTCTTGTTAAAATTTGTAATAATTTTTCTATGTATTTTCAGTTTCGCGATTCTTTTTATCAGCAAAAAAATGGGTTACCCATGGGGGCACCTTTATCTGAGCTACTAGCAAATATTTACGTCGAGAATCTTGAGAATTGGGCATTGAATTCTTATTTTTTAAAACACCTCTATTAGGGTCGTTATATGGATGACGTAATTTCACTTTGGAATTATGGGGAAGCTGAACTTCGGGGCTTCTTAGATCATCTTAACACTTACGACCGAAATTTGCAGTTCACCCTAGAAATTGAAATTGAAAATAAACTACCGTTTTTAGATGTATTAATTATTCGTAATGCTGATGAACTGGATTTTACTATATATTGAAAGCCAACACAAAACAATAGATATCTTCACTTTAATTCAAATCACCCCCCACAAGTTAAAAGAGCAGTTGTAACTTCCCTCATTGATCGTGCCCTGAATATTTGCTCCGATTCATATATAAATGCAGAAATAAACTTTATCAGAGATATTCTTTTTGGTAATGGATACCCCATTCCTTTTGTCAATAAAATAACTAACCGTAGAATAAAAAGACATTCTTGTAAAATCGAAGAAGATACTTCACAATGTGAGGCTACTGATAAGCCCTCAAATATTGTCTATCTTCCATACATCCCAAAGATCACAACAAAATAAAAAAAATATTTGCACAAAAAATAATCTGTATGTTGTTTTTACTAATAATTTTAAAATCATCAATTTCTTAAATTCAGGTAAAGATAAGATCCCAGTTACTCGCCAAAGAGGGGTCTATCAAATACCTTGTGATCTGCAACAGAAATATCATCAGTATATGGAAAAAGCTTGTCTCCAAGGACATTTTTCAGGCTTATATCATGACAATAAACTGAGAAGAGAAGTGGACTTAGAACAGAATCTTGAGGGGGTCCAATGTTGTAAGTTTTTCTATTAAACTCTGAGCAGGAGCCCCCCAAAGAGGCCTGAACTTCCTTACCCATCAAGAATTGGTGGATCCAATTTACCAGTAGGTTTGGTAAACCCAGTACAGATAGCTTTCTAAAAAGTCCATTTCTAAAAATATTACATGGACTGCTTTTCCTTTTTTGAAGCTTTGTTTTATTAGATACTCCAGCCTAACTAGGGCATTGATGGTGCTCCTTCCAGGGAGAAAGCCAAGCTGTTCAATTTGGATATGGTCTGATAATGGGGTTGAAAAATTTTGTTTTATTACCCTCTCAATTAGTTTTGCAACACAAGAAGTGAGTGATATGGGGTTGTATGAATCAACTAGTTTAGGGTCTTTTCCTGCCTTGAAGAGTCAGATCACTGTTGCATTATTCCACTCTGATGGTATTGCTGATTCTATGACAGATCTGTTCAGTAGCTCAACAAATATATCTGGCAAAATTTTCAGCATTAAATTGTTAATTCCACCAGGGCCAGTTGCACCAGGCTGGAGCTTTGAAATGATGTCTTGAACTTTCTGAAAGCTGAAAAGGGAAAAGGAGAAAGTACCATTTTTGGGACTAGGTTGATGGGGTGTGTACTGCACTGAAGTAAGTACATTCATGAAGTTTTCTAAGAAGAGATTAAGTTTACCATTGGTTGAAGATTCTGTAGTCCTTCCCATCTGTATATCTGCAGGGATGGGATTTCTTCTTTTTTTGCCTGAAAGAATCTAGAAGTTTCTCCATAACTCCCAAACAGGAGTGTTGTGGCCAAATTGTCTTCAATGAGCCTTCTCCATCCATCTTGTGTCTCAGTCTTTAGTGTCTCTGAATTTTGCTGTCTTTTGCTTAAAAACTATTTTATTCTCAATTAAGAGTCATCTAGACAAATTATTTTTTGCTTTTTTCTTCTCTAGATAGGCTTTCTGGCATTTACTGTTCCATCCTGGAGTAGAATTTTGTCTTTTGGGATGAGGTTGTTTGTAACCAAATATTCTTTCTGAAGAAACTATGATAACTGAAGTAATCTTAATAGATAATGATTCCACTGACTCATTACTTGTCTTAATTTCTGAAGCCTTTTGGTCTAAGTCATGTTTCCAAGAGTTCCAGATTTTGTCTTGGAATTTCAAGAATTTTACTGGTTGGTACCCTGACCTTACTGGGTTAATATCTAATTTCAATGATACGATCTCATGGTCAGAGTCAAAGTCACAGGGTTTTTGGATTTCTTCACTATTAACAATATCTATTGATGTGAAGGTGATATCAGTGGTTGAGTAGTTGCCTGTCTGTGGGTTCAACTGTGTATTAGGTCTTTGGGGGTGACAAGGGACAGCTTATTTTTTTTTGTTCCAGGATCTATTTGGCTTGAGAGGTTGCAATTGAATCTTCTGGTGATACAGTGTCCCATATTCTGTAATGTATGTTAAAGTCACCAGTTATTATTTTCACAGCCCCACATGCATTCACAATCAGTTTAAATTGTTTCAGGGAAAACTTATTTGTATTTGGAGCATAACAGTTTGCAGTACTAATTCAGTTGTCACTTCCAAGTAGTTTTATGGCAATTATTCCAACCTCCATTTCCCCTTGTGGACTGGGGTCATGTATTTTGTCATTTTTCACAAGTGACAGTAGGTCATCACCTGTTTTGTGGACTCTGTCCCAACAGGCAATATTGTAGCCTTTGAAATCATGGAAAGTATTCTCCTGTTTTAAGAAGGTTTCTTGAAGTAGACAAAATATCAGAAGTGTGCCTGACTAAAATGTTTTTGAGTTCTTTTGTTTTGGCTTGGTGGAATCCTCAGATATTGAATTGGAACACCTAAAGGGAGCTAGTCATTGGTGTTTGAGGGGACTAACCTGGCTCTCTGTAGCTTATTACTACTACCTTCTTGGCTAGGTATAGCCTCCTTTCCTTTACATTTTCTTTCAACTTTGCCAGGGTTGCTGGTTTGTGGAGGGTTATTACTGGTTATAGGGCTTGATTCAGCTCTGGTTAGATTCTCAGCAAAGTTGGTCGGGCTAAGGGCTGTATTTTCGAGACCAACTGGTAGTTTCTTTGAGACTAGTTTGCAAAATGATGTTATTATCTGGTTTAGATCAGATATCTATCTTGCCAAGCCTTCGAACTGTTTAGGTCCTCAAACTTGCTATGTACTTCTTGTTTAGGTCTGCTACTAGCTTGTGGTTTGGGTTCAAAGAAGGGAAAGAGTCTTTATGGGCCACAGGGACATGTTTTGCTTGTTTTGAAAGGCCCTTCTTCAAGGCATTGGCAGCAGTTCTCATGGGGACATTATTGGTGAAATAATTAGTTACAATTGCTTTCTTCTCCACGAATACTGGGCACTTCTTGGCATCAGAGGTATGGTTACCACTCCAGTTAGGGCACTTGAAAACCTGATTTTGCTTTACTGTTTTGGATTAGGGACATTCATTACGGTTGTGTTGTCCACTACAAAGTAGGCATCTTCTGCCTCTGGAGCAATTTGAAGCCATGTGGCCAAAACCTTGGCAATTGAAGTACTGTATTGCTCAGGGGATAAACTGCTTAACTGTATACCTTGCACCCCAAACAGAGATCTTCAGAGGGAAATGAACATCCAGATTGAAGGTGCAAACCAAAGGGGTAACTGATGAGCTAGAGTTTTTAAATTCCAATGTCACTTGTTTGATTCTATTGTCAACTTAAACCTCCTTGACAAAATCATCAAGATACATGACCTCCTTAGATGGGATAAAAATAATACCTTTTCTATTTGTGATTGAAACAGGGTTGGAGCTAGCACCAAGCACAAACTTTACAGCCATTTACTGCTATATCTGAAATAGAAAGTATAGCAGTAGTTACTGATTGGTTTGCAGCTATTATGATAATGGAGCCATCTGGTCCAAGTGTTTTTAACATTTAACCATAATGTCTTCTGCACTCATGATTTAGGAGGTGTTCAAACAGGTCTCTTGCAATAATCATTGTGCTACTAAATGTCAATAACCTGCTGGTCTCAGTTAGACCTTCAGACCTAAAGCCAAAATCCTAACACGAGAGTTGTTTGGGTCAGTGAGTTGAAAATAATAAAGTTAAACAACAAAATCAAATCAAAAAAAGAAGTGAAATGTCAAAAAAAAAGTTACAAGCAGAGGGGGGAGCCCTCAGTCAATAATAAATTAAGCATGCAAAATAAATCAAAAGCAGGCACAGCACTAAATTTCAAAGCAGGGTAAAAAAGGGGTTGATAAGCACTCTCAAGCAATTTATTACATGCAATATACAAGAGTCTAGGAAAATTTGCATCAGACACAATACCAGTCAAAGCAAGCCAAAAGCCAAAAATGCATAACTAAATGAGTGTACTGGCATCAGGGACCCCAAGGGCAGAGTCTCTTGGCATTTAATCAACAAACCATGGCACAGAGCTATCTTTACTTGGGAAATAACAATTTTGAGTATATTTTGTTTATTTTAGTTTCAATTTGTCTTTTCCTCCTCCATTGACATATTAATGACTTCCTTCTGATTCTGAAAATGTAACTTTTATTGCTTGATATTTATTCTATAAATCACAAATATTCAATGTAATTTTTTTTTCAATTTCTTGTCAAAACAGAGACCACATTATTAATTTATGCTGACAAATTATAGGTGAAAATTTGTCAAAGAAGCAGAGTTCTTGTTACTGCTTTCACATTGCATCATGCTGTAGTAAAATAGGGGTGGTCCAAAAACCCATTGCTATTTTTATGGGAAGCCAAAGGGAAGTGGTCTTCCCCAAAAAGAGGTCTTTTGTCCTACTTTTGGCTATCTTGGAAAGGGGCTATGTTTGGAAAATGAAACTTTCAGTAATAAATCCAGGGCCAAAAATATACTCAGGAAGTTATTACCAAGCTTCCTTGTTAAACGTCTTTTGATTTTTAAGTCTTAGAATTTTGCCTACTTGACACTAGTCTATACCTATAGAAATTTTGACAAAACAACATTTTATGTTAATTTTCAGTTATCAGTTTCTTTTCTCTGTTTTTAGTTTTGAAAGTGCAATTCCTGTTATTTAAGCAGAATTTAGAACAAAATTTAGGAAATATACTTGTTGATCCATGAAACCTCAGAAATTGGGACTGAGCATTAGTGTGAAGTTGAAAACAGTTTTGATGTACTTCATTTAAGCAAAAGATCCATTCTGGAAGGTTAGACTTTCATAGCACAAAGATTTTTAAAAGTCAGCGCCCTCCAGTGAGAGAAAGAGTAGAGGTAGTAACTTCAAAATACCTTCCTAGGACCCATCCCTGAAAGTTTCATTTTCGTAACCTAACCCCTTTCCAGGATAGCCAAAAGTTGCTAAAGTAGAATTTTAACAAAACATGTTTCTCCAAAAAATTGATAGTGAGAAAAATTACCTTTTGTAGCTGATTTGGGAATGGTAAATATTATTTTCCTTTGTCTTAATAGTACATAGTATTTAAGTAAACAAAATGAATCTAGGGTCAAAATGTTTACAGGAAGGTAGGCTATTACCAAGCTATTATTATCTTAATTTTCACTTTGGAGCAAATTAAGAAATTAAGATGTTTCCTGTCCTGATATTATTTCTAGGTTTGAGAAGATTATATACATGACAGGTCTATGCCTATCTTGATTCTAAATATATATTACCTTACCTTAGATCCTTCAGAGCCATGGGTGGTGCATAGGGCGTCTACATCAGTGGGGAGTCAGATGTTGCTATAATCTTTGTTTTACTGACATTTACTTCAAGTCTCATTTTCTTGGCCTTTTCCTCTATGGTGTCGAGTAGCAGTTTCAGTTGCAGTTTTGTTTCTTTAACAACGTCATCTGTGAAGTCCAGATCAGAGACCTGTCAGCTTCTAATCTTCATCCCAATGCCTGAAGACTGCTGTAGAATATAGTCCATTACAATGACAAACAGAAAAGGGGATAGGATACATCCTTGTTTGACGCCAGACATTATCTTGAAGAAACGCGTGCCCCTATTTTCTGTGCATACACAGCATTCACTATCCTCATATAGTGTGATTATCATTTTAGCTAGTTTGTCAGGAACTCCGTAATATTGCTTTTAGATGGCAACCATTGCTGATGTAGATGGCTTTCATGTGTTCAGTGGAACAAAATACTAAACTGGGAAAAGGTTTTCAGGTAGTAGAGCAGTATGCTACAATTGACAGCCACAAAAATCAAGTTAAACTGACACTGAACCTAATTCAACTGCAGTATCTTTTAGTTGGTCTGAAGATGAAGACTTTGGACATTTGGTAAAATTCTTGAGTGTACCTTGCCCTAGAGACCACTGTAAAAGAGCCAAACTGATATAAACACTAAAAATTGTTGAAGAACATTTTTCTGGTTAGAACACTAATAAAGTTGGTAAGGCAATGGTTGGAACAGTACTATCAGGTGAGTTTTTTTAATTGGACATCAAAAGCTTATGTATTTGGTAAACGAAGCACTTTACCCCTACATCAGAGAGCTCCTGCTAACTAAATTGAGAGAATCTGATTTTATTCATGTATAAGGCAAGACAAAAAACAAAGAATCTGGAAGAACTATAGATCTATGTTCTGTTTTAGTCGAAGTCAGATGGAAAGTTGTAAAAAGCATTAGGATGTGGTTTTTGTTGACTATATTGCAGCTGATGATCTCGGAGCTGGATCTAGTTTTTTTTCTCATGGGGGCAAATGTAGGTTTTACTGCCCCATGCTGCACCATCAATGCTGTAAATATCATAATTTTCATTTAGAGTAAAAGCTGAGCATTTTTTTTTAAAGAAAGAAATGGTACTGGTATTTATTTATTACCTATATGTTATTTATCAAAAGTGCTGGTTTTATAAACGCTATTTTTTTTTATAAACACTATTTTTCACTACTTTTGAAAGATGCATAGTATTATTGGTCTAAAAAAAACTTCACTCTCTCAAATATACTCTAAAGCTTAGGCTTGTAAAATGGTAGTTCGTTAGGCTAATTAAATATAAAGAATAACGTTCAGGAAATATATATATTGTAGTAAATACACTCTAAATAATATAATTTTGACAACAATAGATACATAAAAAAATGGCTTTTGTTCTGATGCTTTTGATGGGTAACTCTAAGCATGAGGAATTTTATATAGACTGTGAAGTCGACATAAAAATTCATTTTTTCATTGTTATGAAAACTCCTTTTTCAGAGTTTCTGTTGCTATTACCCCACGTTGCCCTCACTTACAGTTTGTTACCATGAACTGGTTGATAGGAACAGGGTCTTTATTAATGACAAAGAAAGACAGGCAGAGCACTGGAAGAATGTACTAAACCTGAAGAAGTTTTAGGAGATGATATATGAACAAAATAAATATTTTTGAGAGTTTGGAACTGAAAGATTATGAATATGGTTTAAAAAAAGGGAAGCAGCTAGTGATTTTAGGAAGTAGGCTACCTTTATACAGAGCTGGTGTTACGTTTTTTATTAAGGGGGCAAAGGTAGATTTGACTACCCCCTGCTGCACCATCAATGCTGTAAATATTATGATTTTTGCCCAACAATATTACAATTTAAGATTCAACCCCCCCACCCTGCATGCTGCTCAGGTACTTGCCGCTATAGCCCCCCCCCTAGATCCAGTCCTGCAATTATAAGAAGGGGAATAAGAGTGAGTGTGATTATTACAGAGGTCTCAGTTTGATTTCTGTAGGAATGGTTGTAAAGGTAATTTTATTTCCACAATATCTGGGTAAATGTTGGGACTCAGGGATTTTACTTTTGCAGAGTGGTTTCTATGAGCATCTCTGCCTTTTTGTGTTTGATTTCTTAATTCAGCTAATTTGTTTAATTCTTTGTGGTGCTAATAACTTTTGAGGCTCCTACTGCACACATGTTAAGGTTTCTCATTTTCTTTAAGAAAGTCTTTAGTCATAACCTCTCAAGTCCACCAGTCAACTTAATGTGAAAGAGTATTTAAATAGTTCTTACAGAAAATGTAAAGAAATCAAGTTACAAAATAATGGAGAAAAAAACAAAAAAAAAGAAATACAAAAGAAAGAATTAAAGAGATAAGACTTTAAAATTGAAGCGTGATTATTATATAAACTCTATTGTCTTATCTCATTGCCCATCACTGATTCTTTTTATGCTTATAGACATGTAAATCGAAAGTGTTTTTTTTTTATTTATTCCTACCTTACATATCAGATGGACACATTCTTTTTGGAATCTTTCATCTTCCTATTCTATATTTCTGTGTATAAAGTGGTAAAGTATGTTTTTAGGAGAAAAATCAGGAGTATTATTTGCAATCTTTTTTGTACTGATTGGTGTATCTAAAAAAAAACAATTCAAAAGTTTGGGCTAATTATGGGATTAAATGGGGTTACCATGATTAAGCATGTGTTTGCTCAATCTGTGCAGATCATGCCAGTTGGATTAGGCTTATGGCTATGCAGGGGACCCATCCCTCAGAGAATGGATGGACTATAAGCCAAATTTTCGGTGTTTTGATCCCCCTCCCCCTGTTGAAAAAAGACTCTGCCCTTTATTGGTTTCAAACAGGTTCATCTGGAAATTTATTATTACAGACATCATGCAGTAATTTCAAAAGGTCAGCAGGTGGACAGGATTTCGGTTGGTTGTATTTTTTTTTTTTCAGATAGTCAGGATATAATCCAAAGACTAACTCTTGAAAGGAGACTAAAGAATCACCGTGGATGTGTAAATAGCTTGGTTTGGAACAGTAATGGGAATCTCTTACTTTCTGGCTCAGATGACCGTCGAATTATTATAACACAATATCCTGATTATAAGGTTTGCTTGGTTTTCATGTTAAAAGTTTTAAAAGTATTAATGGAGATTGATTGAGAGGTAATGAACCAGTTATTGCCACTTAAAACTTGGTTTTGACTTGAAGCAAAGATAGATAGACTTACAGTCTAAATATTTAAGGCATTGGAAAGTACATAAACCCGAAATTTTGGTGATTTTACAATTAGCATATTACAAAGGCACAGAATGCATGGTTTAATCACCTCATTTTTGGATAAAACCCTGTTTAATATTTTGGACGAAAAATTTGAACCTCGTTAGTGATTTTCCTATGGATGATTATTTGAGGGTTTATGTTTTTAATAGGATTATCTTTTGTTTGGCTATTCTGACAGCTATTATTTCCAATGGGAGCATTTTTTTTTTAGCTCACTGTGGTTACAAAACTAGAAGATTTATTGTCTCTTTCAGATATATCTTAATAGTTTCAGCCATAAGTCAGAATCCAGTCAAATAGTCAACGTTAAACAAAATTCAACCCTTCTCTCTACTTAAGATGCGTCGATAGTGCCGCGTGGATGGCTTGGGAACAAGCAGAAGAGGGGAGAAAGCCTGCCGGAAACGCCGGCTTTAATTAGCCTTAAATTGATGGAAATAGTGCTTTTGCAGCTGGAGAAACCCGGATCGACCCTCTTCATTCCGTCTGGGAAACTCTGAAGCCAAACCTGTCGAGTAGATGACAAAACCTACCTGGGATCCCCAATAGGCTCATCTCTTAAGTAAACTCGTCAGCAGCTAGTATCTCAAATTCACCGTCGCATATGCATTGTGTATGCTTCATTTATCAAAGCAAGCCTTCGCCTTTATAGAGCAACACTCGCAAATCTCACTAACACCATTGCAGTGCTCACTTTCTGAGCACTGCAATGCTCAGATCTCTAGTTCATCGTCGCATTCAATGCAGCTAGGATCTCAAATTCACCGTCGCATATGCATTATGTATGCTTCATTTATTAAAGCAAGCCTTCGCCTTTATAGAGCAACACTCGCAAATCTGACTAACACCATTGCAGTGCTCACTTTCTGAGCACTGCAATGCTCAGATCTCTAGTTCACCGTCGCATTCAATGCAGCTAGGATCTCAAATTCACCGTCGCATATGCATTATGTATGCTTCATTTATCAAAGCAAGCCTTCGCCTTTATAGAGCAACACTCGTAAATCTGACTAACACCATTGCAGTGCTCACTGTCTTAGCACTGCAATGCTCAGATCTCTAGTTCACCGTCGCATTCAATGCAGCTAGGATCTCAAATTCACCGTCGCATATGCATTATGTATGCTTCATTTATCAAAGCAAGCCTTCGCCTTTATAGAGCAACACTCGCAAATCTCACTAACACCATTGCAGTGCTCACTTTCTGAGCACTGCAATGCTCAGATCTCTAGTTCACCGTCGCATTCAATGCAGCTAGTATCTCAAATTCACCGTCGCATATGCATTATGTATGCTTCATTTATTAAAGCAAGCCTTCGCCTTTATAGAGCAACACTCGCAAATCTGACTAACACCATTGCAGTGCTCACTGTCTGAGCACTGCAATCTCTAGTTCACCGTCGCATTCAATGCAGCTAGTATCTCAAATTCACCGTCGCATATGCATTACATATGCTTCATTTATCAAAGCAAGCCTTCGGCTTTATAGAGCAACACTCGCAAATCTGAATAACACCGTTGCAGTGCTCACTTTCTTTACTGTCCACCCTTTTGGAAGATTTCACTCAAATGGAAAGAATTTGGTGTAATTATTTCAAGTTTATCAAGTGCCTACTTCGCCTTCCCCCATGGACTGGAACTGCAAAATTGATTAAACGCTACAAGATCACATAAGCATATGTAGCAGCTGACAAGCAAGTTCGAAATCTTAATTTAAAGGTTCGTAGCCTCCAGTGCCACAATTTACTTCTACAATAAGCGAGTGATTTGTTTTGTTAGTTGTATAGTTTATTTATATGTAATGTTCGGTTTATTTGTTGACTCCTTTGTTTTGTCGTGTTTTCTGATTTTTCTTCAGTTTTTCTTTTTATGTTTTTCTTTGCTCTGTTATCATTTTCGTTAATTCGACGGGTAATTAATAAATTCTTTCATTCATTTTCAACAATTTATTTCTATAAATATACAAGTTTGTAAATCTTATTCCAAAATTTTACGGATTTTTCCGACAAATTTTTCACTCAATTTTTTTTTCATTATTGTAATACTACCACAAAGTTGAGCACGCAGACCATTTTATGCAGATGTCACGAAAATGTTTGTTATTTTAGAATAAAATTTACGAAGTCTTTAGTTTATTGGACTAGATTGTAATAAATCAATACCTTTGGAATATGTTGCTTTAAATTAATGGATTTATAATAGAATTGTTAGTTATAACCCATTTCTGGTGACAAACTATGAACAAGGTGTCGCCTGATAGGGTTGCCTGTAAGAGTTGTCGAATGCATGGAGGGCTAAAGCAGAATGGTAAATTTTGGATCTATGACACAACTTTATAGCTTTATTAACAGCTATCCCCTATTGGTACTTGGGGGGTTGCTGTATTTGAACACTTCCCCTCTCCCCAAAGAAAAAAAAGTTTTTTTTTTGTCTGACGTGTAAAAACGTAACATATAAACAAATTTGTTATGTTTTTTTCATCTTTTGACGTAACCCCCCTCCTCCGACTAAAAATACCCGAGTGGTGTTAAAAAGTGACAAAAAAAATGTTTATTTATCCTAAAATTAAGCTGAAACATAGTTTCAGCATAAAACATAGTTTCATAGGTTTGTAGCTGAACCCTGTAAATGACAATGAATTGTGTAATCACAACAGTGTCCTATAAAATTATTCATTATTAAAGTGTCACTTTTAATACGACTATAGTGATAGTTTTTTTTTCTAAGGTGAATTGAGCTTTATCTTTTTTTTTCTCAGTCCATAAATATATTCCAACCTAAAAATGCTCTGCTAGAGAAATTTTACCAACGAGAACAAAAGCATTGTCCTTACTCTGAATGTGTCTACAGAACGCCCTCAAGGTACACCAATATTCGTTGGTACACCAATCTGATGTATGTTGAATCTATGAGACAACTTTATAGCTTTATTAATAGATATCGTATGCTCCTGCCACTGCTTTCTCTGTCGCTGAATTTTATGGAGATTTTGATACATTTTCCGCAAAAGAAAATTTGATTCTCGTAAATCCTTCCAAAAATAAAAGTTGACAAAGGTCAATGATTTTTATTTTGCATCAATGTTAGCAAATATTCATATATTAATTTTCGGAAAGATTTTGAAGAAATCAATTTTATTTAGGAGAATTTAGGAAAACTGTGGAAAATTCAGGGATTTCTGGAAACTCTGGCAAAACCCTGTAAAATTCAGGGATTGTAGAAACACTAGCTCCCGCTCCCCTAGCTCCAAACTGTTTGCTTAGCCTTTCAATTTTTTGATGTATTTTTTTATGTATATATTGATATTTAAATTCAGTTCAAAATGTTTGATACTTTTGAGTTAAATTATTTAATTCAAAAACACAATTCGTTTGAAAATGTTGTTACCGATCTTAAATTCTCCAAATTATTTGTTTTCAAACCATAGCCTAGACACTTAATATACGTCTTTTTTACTTTGCAGGGTTAGAAAGTGGAGAAAATAAATCAAAAACAGTTTCCTGATAAATGAATTGCTAAAACTGCAGAAAAAAGTGAATAGACCAAATTTTTTCAGCAATTAACATTCCAGTGTAGCTCTTCATGCTTTAATAGATTTGCGCCTGCAAGCTAAGCTATACGCTTACCTTAAAATTAAAAAGTATTTCTTTTTTCAGGTTTTAATTGACTACAAGACTGTTCACAACTCAAATATTTTTAGCGCCAAGTTTTTGGCCTTTTGTAACGATAGGAAAATTGTTTCATGTTCAAGCAAAGGAAGTATAGTTTACACAGATATTGATCGCATAGAGGAAACGTCTCATTGTGTATTTGAGTGCCACTCAAATGGCGTTGTGTATGCTGTTAGTCCTGTGCCTGACGACCCAAATCTCTTTCTCAGTTGTTGCTACGATGGAACAGTTCGCTGTTTTGATTTACGACTAAAAACATCTTGCTCAAAAGAAAATTGTGATGAGGTAGGTTGAAAATGACTGTTACTTGTTTAAGGCTTAAGTCATTTCGGACCTCCTCCCCTCCCCTCCGAATAATTAAACTTGTGGAATTTGACTGTTTCGTCCAACTTTTAAAGTTATATTTTATTTTCAGCAAGAACATATAACACTTGAGGGGCAGTAACCCCGCTCTTATTCATTTTAATTTCTGTTTGGTTTTGTTTTTCAATTAATGTTTGTTTTCTATCTCATTGGTACGGGGATTATTGGGATGCCCGGGGCAATAAAAGGATTCAAAAGGGAGGTTAGTTGCCGTATTTATTCCTATCGGGTCGTAAAGACTAATAGATTTTCCGATTTTCAGTAGAATGGCCCCTATTCAAAGTTAATACGAGCACCCTGTCTATACGAAGTGGCCGGAAAAAATATCCCTGGGAGGCACTTCATTCTTCACTAAGGCAGCGCTACTGAGCTGACCCTAACTCAGTATAATTGTGTATTTATTAATGTTTACAGAAGCCAAAACTTTCCAATGAACCATGTTTTGGAATAAAATAATTTACTCTAAAATTATTCATTAATTTATATTTATTAATAATTAATTTATTAATATTATTAGTGTTGCTATTTATTAATACTATTCATTATATTTACCAAGGTTTTGCCACTTAATGTTTAAAAGTTGGCTAAGAAAAACTTTTTTGTGAACTCTGGCTTTTCGTGTAATTTTTGTATATCAATCAATTAGTTTCTGTATATTTATCTTTTCTGTTACTGTTAATTAATGCCATGATGTCTGTCTGTTACTAATAATTAATGCCGTGGATAGAGGACGTCCTTTATTGAATTGTAAAAAAACCTCTATGTGCGCAAATCTATAGAAATGTTTAATAGGAGAATTCCTGTTCTCCAAGATTAGAGCATAGAATTCTCGGGAGAATCAACAAAGTTTGGTTGAAGGTATAAATTTCTAGTTACCTCTTCTTTCTTCTTTGGATATTTCCTTTCCTTTTCTTTTCATTTTCTGCTTATTTGCAGTCCTTTTCAAAGATAAGAATTGATCGAAGATATAAATTTCTATAGACCAAGTCTATCCCTTTTTGGATATTTCCTTTCCTTTTTTTCATTTTTTTGTATATTTCCAGTCCTTTCAAATATAAACGTTTATCGAAGATATAATTTTTTAGAGACTTATCTTTTCCTCCTTGGATATTGCAGTCCAGTCCAGTCTTGGATTCCAGTCCTTTTAAACATAAAAATTGATTGTAGATATAATTTCTAGGGACCAGTGTTTTCCTTCTCCTTTCCTTTTTGTCATTTTTTGGATATTTCCAGTCATTTCAACTGTAAAAATTGATCGAAAATACAAATTTCTAGAGATCAACGCTTTTTCTTTTTGGTCATTTCCTTGTCCATTTTTCTTTTTTTGTATAATTTCTAGTCTTTTCAAATATAAAATTTGGATAAAGCTTTAGTTTCGTCAAACAATGCTGCTTCGCAGCATAGTTTCCATACTATAGCACTAAAAATGCTAATTCTAGAAGTTCATCCATTTTTTAGCTTTTTAAAATCCCCCTTCAACAAACTAAAAATGTGTAAAGTGGGCAGGGTTTTGAAGCCGAGGGAAAAGTTGGGGCTGTACAAATTATATTTTAAATACTAATTCCAGTTATCACTGGCAATTTCTGTATAGTAGGAAGTCGAAAGATAGCTAAAACTCACGCATCCATTAATGTTAATATCCAAGATCGTTCACTTTCACTTTCGAGTTTAAACTAGCCAGCTGTATCTGAAGAAAAACAAACGTCCAATTTTGCTTACAGATACCATTACTATAGAGCGAAGTGTATTAGTCCATGAGCCCTGCGGGCAGCGGGGTGAGGTCTGTATTCTGATTGGTTGAATTGTTAGTTGATCAGGATACATAAACTATGCTGCTTCGCAACATAGTTTCCAGTTTAGGAAGCTTGTGACGAAACTAAAGCTTTACCTAAAGTTTGATCAAAGGTTTGAATTTCTAACTAACAGTCCTTTCTATTTTTGATATTTTCTTTCGTTTTCTTTCATTTTTTTGTGTATTTCCTGTCCTTTCATAAAAAAAACTGATGGAAGATACGAATTTCTACTAAAAGTTCAAAAAGTAGGAAGTTCTTAAAATCAAAAACTCAGTAGTCAAAATGTGGAGTCAGAAAAAAAGAGGATTTCTTTTAAATCTGCGAGAGTCTCATTTTTCTATAGTAAGAAAAAAAGAGAAAAGAGGAGGGAGAATCTATTGATTTTGATTGGAAATGGGAATTGGGTATCATTAGAGGCAAATTAGGCGTGGAATTAGTAATCTACTCAGTGGAACATTTTTTTTTATCTGACGCATGTAATCATTTTTTGTTTGTCCCCGTTTTGCATACTAGGGCACGAATTCTATCCTAAAATTTGTCCAAGTGGATTCAACTCCCAGGACAAATTGTGGCTGAAATTTTATTTATTTACTTTAATTGTTTTTGAACGTGTTCCCATGAAAAGTATCCTTTGATAATCCCCTCCTCAAGGGCGTAGCCTGTATTTTTGTTTGAGGGGTGGGGTTATCTTTTTTTTTTGGGGGGGGGGGGTGTCCAAAAAACGCATAAAATATTCGTTTATATACATTTTGTTACGTTTTTACATGAATTTAAGAAGTGTTCATCTCTCCTAACCCCCCTGAAAATGACCTTGCCCGTCTCATTTTTTTTAGTTCTCGAATCTGGGAATATCTATAACCTTCCCTGATAGTACTTCGGAATTGGAAAATATCCTTTGACTGGTAGATTGTTGAATTTCAACCTTGTAACTATTTGGAGATAGAACCTTGTAAATATTCGTTTTAGGACACAATTATTAAGATACCTAATGCTGTGACATGTATGGCAACCAATCCCAAGCGACCACATCAACTTGCCATTGGGTGTAGCGACAGCTGTGCTAGAATATTTGATCGTCGGGCGCTTAAAAGAGGCAATGCAGGTACTTGATTCTTTTTTACATCTCAAAACAGAGAATCAGAACTAAAATGTCAACCAAATGTTTTTTCTTTATGCTGTCACTACTACTAACAACCTAATGCAGCACCAAGCCGCCTGAGGCCAACACAGCTACGCTTGCTCCAGCTCCATCCCAATCTATTCAAAACCTCCCACGAAGCTCCTTTTTCCCTTAAATCTTTCCTCTCGACATCCTCCCACCCCGTTCGGGGAAGGATTACTTTTTGTTTGGCCGTACACGGTTGGCCAACAAGGACAATCTTGGGCAATCCGTCATTCTTCATCCGTAGAACGTTTTCTAGCCATTTCATCCTTTGTCTCATTATAGCCTTAGAAAGTTGGATTGAACCACATTTTTTGTACAGCTTATTATTATAGATATTGTCAGTCAGTCGGGTACATAAAACAATCAGTAGGCCATTTTTTTGGAAGCATGTAGTAACTTTTCTTCCGTTTTTCGGAGCGCCCACGCTTCAGAACTATGCTGGACCACTATCATCGCTATGGCTTTTACGAAAATAAAACAGTTCAAAATAGGGATGAAACATTTTAATTGACAGGGAACAGATATAAATTTTTTTAACTGGATATTTCGAACACATACAATGTTCATCATCAGCAGTAAAACTAAAAGACATCAATAAAAATAAACAAAATTTATACTTAATAAACTAATTACATATAGTTTATTGCTCTAATTTTTTTCAATGCAACAGCGGAAGCAAATCTCTTTGACCTTATCAGTTCCGGCTCATTAGATTTATCTGACATATTACGTGGACAGAGGTCATAACTCTTAGGTGAGGTGATATTTACTTTATTTGATCTCAGTAAATTATCATAAATTGAATTCAATCCAAATTCACCTGTTTCTCTGTTTATGGAATTATTCTTGGAAGACTCTCTCATGAGAGACTCTCTCAGAGTCTTGATTAAATCAAGACTCTCTGCATGCCAATTATTGCAGCCATATGGGAACACGCAATTCACATAACGATTCTCATATTCGTGAACAGGGGACTATCCTTGCGTGCGATAAGTTATCATGTAGAATATGTTACCCGAATCAAAATATTATGAATAGTTTGCTGGTCCGGATGGTTAAAGCTCATGTTTGGTCATTGGGGAAATCTCTGGTCTTATATTCGAATCCCAATGATGACAAAAATAATCTTTAGATTATAAAGTTTTCCTAAGAAAACGTCTGAAATTCCGAAAAAATACGTTAAAGTATTATGTAACACTTGTGTGTGTACCGTCATTACGTAACATCCCACGTGTGTGTTGCCATTCCATCATTCCCAATAAATCTTGCAGATCACGTAAGATTACGTCACCCCCAATAAATTCTTAAGTCACGCAAGATTGCGTCACATTCTTAGTGTGGACTGTCATTACGTGACACAAACGCTTGTGCCCCCCTCAGTTACAACCGGAGATTCCCCGCTTGACAGTAGACTCTAACAAGTCCTATTACGTAACAACACCTACATCTCTTAGAAAATATTCCATATTACACAAACAACCAAAAGTAAACAAGCCCTATTAAATAGCAACCAAGGTAAACCGACCCTATGACATAACATGCACTCCCAATTATGTAGGCTTACTATCTCGTTACAGGTGTGCTATAGTATTGCGCTGGTTTGTGTAATAACATCTTGAGGGGCTAGTAGCTCTAATAGTGTACCCCCTATAGGTGTGCTCGGATTTGTTGATAGCACACTACTGTCATAGCTTCCTAAAAGGTAGTTGCCATTCCTTCGTTTCAGCTTCAAATTTACCCTAGACGCTACTTGAAAGTGAATTTACTTCGACATCAATAAAAGCACTCCTCTATACCCAAGTATCTTGTATCGATTTTAAAAGTATTCGGTATACAATAACATAATCAATAAGGTTAGCTGTCTTACCATCATAAGAATACCCTGTTTTTACTTTCTGGCCATTTTATGATCAAATGCAGTATTGGTGATAACTTGATTGTTATACATACCAAATGGCAGCAGTCTGTAACCATTACTGTTTTCTTTCCCTATACCAAATTTACCTAAAATACCATCCAGGTACTGACCTGGGTATTAAAATCACCTAATAAGAATACCATATTTCTACCTGGGACCCTGTCCATTTTTTCACGTAGCTGTAAGTAAAATTTATCAGAATCGCTACTATCTTTGTTTGTCGGTTCGACAAGGGCATGTACTACTATGACTGATACCATAAACTTTTTAGTCTTAAAATGAGTGAATAGCTTTCTATTATTAATACCTTCCCGACCTAAACAAAATTTGACAACTTCTTTATTCATCATGAGCCCTACTTCCTGCCTATGGGCCCCAACCTTTCTGCCCGAGTAATTAAATCCTATATCGTCTAATTTCGTGCTTTCTACCCCTAGGATATAAATTTCTGAAACTGGTAATAAGTCCAGGTCGAACCGTCTGAATTTATCAGTCAAAATTTCGACACGATTGTTGTTTTTTAACGTCATTAATTTAGCAAACTTTTTCCACAAGACAAGTTTTTCAAAAAAAAGTAGAGAGACTCATTAAGCCAACAATTGATATTCTACTCTTTTTATTTATTTAAATGGCAAGAACAGAAGTAGTAACAGTAGTATCTCCAAAAGTTCCAACGTAATACCGCCTGTCGTTCTCGATATATAGCTGAGGTGTCTTATTGGCAACCATTTAACACAATGCCTTTTGATTTATTTTTAGAGTGACATTTAGTTTTAAAGTATAATGGGCCAATTGCATAATTGTGGGGGTTGACATCCCTAATATCCCTAAAGACATAATTGCTTGACCGTTCTACTATAGTGAACGAAATGGCTGTCTCAAGATTTTGACTGGATGCACATGGAAAATGAATGCGCTTGAGAGGAGGACTGCTTTCCTCCACTCTTTGGTTACTCTTAAAAAGGGCACCAGATACTCGCGCTGTAATTTGTGTGCAAGGGGGGACTTCCCCCTGATATATATAGTAAAAACACTTTAAACAAGTTACAATAAATTGAAAATATTTTAAATATATTTTGTATTCAGTAAAGTGCAAATTGTATTCTGTCATTGGAAAGGCATGGGGGGGGGGGTCAACCCTACTCATGTTAATTTTGCTCGTTTTGAGTTTGATTTGGTTATTTACTGTATGATTTAAATAAACAAAATACAGTTAAAATCATTTAACATTTTTTAAACTTTAATAAATTAAAAATTATTAAGACTATAAGGAACATATATCAGTATATATATACTGAACTGACAATCCACGGCCATTTAAAGTGCAAATAAGTGTCTGTACTTGAGAAATTAATGGGATTGTCAGAGACATAATTTCCAGACCTATACTGAACAAAATGGCTATTTCAAAATTTTGATTAGATGTATTTTGGGAATTGATGGACCTGGGGGGCCATTTACTCTTCAATCACTTTTGACTAATAGAAAGGGCAATAGCCATTTCAATTTCCAATCGAATGAGCCCTTTTCTAAGTTTCTAGGACAGCAAATGGGCATCTCAAAATTTCTATCAGATGCATGACGTCAAAATGCTAGGTTTGGAGGATGGGGGTTATCCACCCTCCGATCACTCTAAATCTTAAAAAAGGCACTAGAACTTCTGATTACCAATCCAACGAACCTCCTCCGAAGTTTATACGATCACTCTTTCTGTATATACCTTATATGCCCCCAGGGCATAAGTTACCTTGCCCTAAGGACTGATGGGGTTGGTTGCCATCTTTAAAGACATAATTTCCTGTCCTTTCAATTACGTTGAACAAAATGGCTATCTGAAAATTTTGATTGAATGTGTTTGGGGAAATTGTGGGCGAGAGAGAGGGTTAGTTTCCCTCCAATCATTTTTGACTATTTAAAATATCACTAGCCCTTTCAATTTCCAATCGAATGAGCTTCTTTCCAAGTTTTTACGACAACAAGTGGCCATCTCAAAATTAAAATCAGATGTATTTCTGTAAAATAGAAGGTCTGCGGGGGGGGGTATCTACCCTCCGATCACTCTTAGTCTTAAAAAGGGCACTAGAACTTCTGATTACCAATACAATGAGCCCCCTCCAAAGTTTATACGATCACTTTTTCTATAGATAGTCTATATGCCCCCAGCGCATAACTTATCTTGCCGAGGACTGATGGGGGGGGGGGATGGTTGCCATCTTCAAAGACATAATTTTCGTTCTTTTCACTTGCGTTGAGTAAAATGGCTATCTGAAAATTTTGATTGGATGTGTTTGGGGAAATTGTGGGCAAGAGTGGGGATTAGTTGAACTCCAATCACTTTTGACTATTAAAATTATCACTTGCCCTTTGAATTTCCACTCAAATGAGCTGTTCTCGAAATTTCCACGACAGCAAATGGCCTTTTCAATATTAAAATCAGAACATTTCGGTAAAATAGGAGGTGTAGTCGGGCGTATCCACCATCCGATCACTCTGAGTCTTAATAGAGCACTAGAACTTCTGATTACCAATACAATGAGACCATTCCGAAGTTTCTACGACCACCTTTTCTATACAAACTTCATATGCCCCCAGGACATAACTTAGAGCCCTTGCTCTGAGGGCATGAGAGGAGGGAGGTCGTCATCCTCAAAGACATAATTTCTGGACCTTTTAAATACGCTAAACAAAATGGCTGTCTTAAAATTTTGATTAAATGTGTTTGGGAAAATGGCGGGCTTAAGAGGGAGGTTAGTTGCCCACTAACCATTCTCGACTATTAAAAGAGGCACTAGCCACTTCAATTTCTAATCAAATAAGCCGTTTTAGATGTTTCTACGACCAAAAATGGTCATCTCATAATTTTTATCAAATGCATTTCGGGAGAACGCGAGGTATGGGGAGGGTTTCCACCCTCCTATCACTTTGGATCTTAAAGAGGGCTCTAGAACTTTTGATTATGGATCAGTGACACCTCTACAAAGACTATACGATCGCCCTTTATATATAAACCTTAAATGCCCCCAGGGTATAACTCATAACCCTTGCTCTGAGGGCTCTGGGGGGGGGTATCATCCTTAAAGACATAATTTCCTTATCTTTCTACTATTTTGCACAAAATGGTTGTCTTAAAACTTCGATTGAATGTGTTCGTGGAGATGGTGGACGTGGGAGGGGGGTTTGTTATCATCCAATCAATTTGACTATTAAATAGGGCACTAGCCCTTTCAATTTCTGGTTGAATAAGCCCTTTTTAAAGTTTCTACGGCAAGTCTTTCGATACGAAGTCCCCTGGTCTAAAGAAAAAAATAATACAGTGTGCCCACATCGCTCTTTACTTAGGCAGCGCTTTTGCGCTGCTTATGATAACATTCCAAGTTGCAATTTTCATATTATTTAAACAGTTGAAATTACTATTGCCTCAGGAAAAGCAATGGTCCCAGAACCATTGCAGGGCGGGGACTAACATGCCACGGGGACTGGTGGGGACTATCATTTCTGCCTTATAAACAAACAAAAAAATAATTATGGGAGTGAGTTCTCTCACAAGATACTGGCTAGTGAAAAATAAAGAGTTGGGAAACCGAGAAAAAAGGAAGCTTTGATGTTATTGAGCACTTTTTGATTTTTTTTTTTTGGGGGGGGGGCATTTGGTACTTTTCTGTTTTATCACTTTTTGGCAATTTTTGGTATTTAAACTGGACTCGACCGAGTCCGTTGATTTTTGAATTAAAAAAAGGGAATAGTTGTGGGAAAAGTCAAAGTCATGGCCAATTGTAGAAAAAACCAAGACAGATTGTCCAATTAAATGGGCATCAAGTGCAAGGCTAATTTTAACCCTTTGATTGCCGTTGTTACTGTCTCCCACTTATGTTACACCTCTCATGCATGTCACTTCACAATTCCGAACTAGAGTCAACTTGTTGAGGTTCTATTTTGCCTTTTCGCAATTATAATTGCCAAATCGACAATTATAATTGACAATTGTCGATTATAACTGAGAAAGGCAAATTGTTTATATATATATATATATATATATATATATATATATATATATATATATATATATATATATATATATATATATATATATAAATATATATATATATATATATATATATATATATATAGGCCATGTTTTGAGCACTTTTTGAATTTTTTTTTTGGGGGGGGGGGATTTGGTACTTTTCTGTTTTATCACTTTTTGGCAATTTTTGGTATTTAAGTTTTAAGCAAAAAGTACAGGAAACTGATAAAAGAGAAGATTTTTGTGCTTTGAAATGTGCCAAATTGGAATTAAAAACTACTAGCCGCGCTTGCAGTGCAACGTTGCTCAGTAGAATTAGAACAATTGAAAATAATGATTTTAATTTGTATTGAATTTTGAATTTCAATTAAATTTTAAAGTTCATTTTAATCCCACCGAAAATTTTCTAAAATTTGGATAATTCTTTTGTTTTTTAGATATGATATTTTGTACTATGAAATAGTTACGCCAAGGCTACTCCTCAGAACGTAAAGCCAATGAAAAGAAACTTGTACCAAAAATACTTACCTATTTTGCTCTTATCGACAGTAGAGGTTTTGTTTATTTTCTTTGCTAGTGCAAAGAAAGTAACTTTAGCTATTTTTAGCTTTATAATTTTGATTGGCCTCAATTGAAGTGGTATCATGTTTCAAACGGTCCTTTCAGTCAAATCTGTCAACCTTCACCAAAGATGTCCTTGTTAAACCTTTCTCTTTTCTTGGGAGCAAGGGCCGATCTCCCTTTCCATGCTACAACTCGACCACCTCTCAGTTAGAAACAGGATTAATTTCTTTCTACATTTTTCAATAAAAATAAATTATTTGCCAGGGGCTCAGATGCTTCTCTGTTCTCTCGGGTTAAATGCAAATATGTTTGTTTCAGGACATATGTGGAGCTTTTTGTTTTGTTTTAAATTTCTAAGAAAATAAAATTAAACAGTATGTGGACAAAGGAATTTCGATGGCTTAGATTAAAAAAAGTTTTCTCGTGAAAAGAAGAGCGAATAAAAAGCTTTTTCGTTCGAGTATTTCTAATGATGACGATCGCTGTATATGTGATCGAAATATTTAGACCTTGGTTTCTGTTTTCGCTGTCTAAATAAATGGATTTATCCCCATTTGAATATTTATTTGTTCGAATAAAAAGCTTAAAAGAGGGAAAATTAGCTTGTAACATTTGGGATTTAAAACGAACGGAAGTTATAATAAATAAAGATTGAATGTAAATTATAATGGATAACGAATCTAAAATTAAAACGTAAAGAAATGGCCAAAAATAGCTTTGTTGTTAGTATCTCCTCAAATCTCCCTACAGACTAAGTTAGTTATTTACGCTTTTCTGAAAATAAATATATAGCTTAATTTGGAAGTGTTATTTATCCAATTAATTCTATACTTTTGAAAGGAATGCACTTCAAAGGAAGAAACATTGAAGACAATTAGCTGTATTATTAATTGTCAATTATGCGCGTTAAGTTAGTTGCAGACTAGTAAAACTAAATTAGCTCTTGAAAACATAATAATATTGCGAAGAAATTTTTGGAAGTTTCCCGAGTTTTGGAATTTTCTTGTATGTTTTAATGTATAGAGTGATTTTAGTTTTCCAAATAGACCCCGAACTTGCCCACTGCAGTATTTTAGTGAATGGTTTGTGACATTTACTTTTTAGGCGCAATGAACTGGTAAATTTAAGGGGAAATTTGTTTAACATTAGGAATGACGAGTTGCTACTCGTTGGGCATCCTTAATCAACCTCTTTTAGCTCTTAATTAGACTAAGTTCCTCCCACGCCTGAAGAAGTATAAAGCGGCCACGGTTGATTTTCACGTCAGAGGATTGAGAACCAATGTCCATCCCTCATCGAGAAATAATTAAAAGACTTTCGCTTCTTTTTCGAGTGAACGACCTAGCATATTCTGTTGTCTGCCGCTCCTCCAAGACATGGAAGATTCTAACACCAAACCTCGTAGGGAAATTGCTTGGAAATTTGTGGTTACTTTTTATTTTTGGTTGCTTGGAAATAGCTCTTGTGTGCGCACAAAACCTCTGTATCTCCTAGATACATAGTGCCAATAGGTACTTTTATTTTAAAGCCCGTGAATAGAAAGTTTTTTTTTTGGCTCAATCACTCTGCGTTTTATCAGCTTTGAAATATACATTAAAAAGAAAAGAAAATGTTCAAATTATATTTTTTTTTCAAAATTGTGAAGTCAGTTGGATAACATTTTAAACTTCTATATTACAATATTAGACTCATATTTATAATAATAGAGTTCTAAGATCCTTCGATATTAACTGGTTGCGATTAGACGTCATTTATTAAAATATACTCTGTAGATTGTGATCTGTTTTAAGGCGTTGAAATTGTTCTTCCAAATCAAATTTATAGTTAATCACTTCTAAAAATCCTTAATTACCAATTCTTAGGAATATTAAACCTCATTTGAAAATTAAGCGATTGCTGCATCCATGACTAAATACCTCAGGACATTATGTGCCACCTCGTGACAACAACTTGCTGAATTTGATGGTCACGTGATGTTGTTCTACTCGGAACCGTGCAAGATTTTTTTTTTTTTGGTTAACTACGCTTATTTGATTGCTAAGTTTGCTGAGTTTGCTCTCCACTGTCACCTAAAAATGTAAGGTGTTAGGCTCTAGGTCAAATTTTAAAATCTCAATTCAACCAGATCTGGATCGTTATAGGTTCTGTTGCCTACCTTTTGACTATTTAGTAAAGCTCTTCTAGGGAGTTTTAAATCAAGATATATATTCAAGACGCTCTTGTATGATGTAAATTCTGAGTGGGCTGAAACCATTCCTTTCATAGAGTAACATTTGATATCATTACATTGTTCTATGTATAAACGTGTCTCTTAAAATTTCCCTGAAAAATGTCTATCTCTCGGATTTGTTTTGGGAGGTATGCAATGCTATCTCTGCTAAGCCGTGAACGGCACTTTTCATTATATTATGATGAAATGTATAACCTTTTGTTGTAAAAAAGCAAATATTGGCCAGTATGGATGTTTTAATGAGTCGACGAGAAAAAGTTGGTTTACATTATTATCAGACTCCCTTGATGCTGATTTTTATTTTGCTCAAACTTTACTTGTACTAGTTGTATTATATCTGAATTTACTGACTTTAATTTCTTAGTCATCTATCATCGGCATCATGTCTATATTTTATAAAGCGTTTTATGGTTATTAAAAATTTCTATTAATTAAATTCGTGCCTTGTTAAATTGTTTGTCCCTGTTTTGCAATTTTACAAGTGTATGGGTTCTTTTTTCTCCTAGGGGTTTTTCTTTTCTTAATGGAGCTTGTTTGACAGGAGCGTTCAACCCTGATACGTCGTCTCATCTGATATCCTGTCTGGTTGCTCCAGAAGCTCGATCTCAACGACGTCGAATAACGTCTGTGGAGTTTAGCCCTGATGGTGAAGAAATTCTTGTCAGCTATTGTTCAGAATACACATATTTGTTCCCAGTGGAAGTAAGCTCTTCTTCTTTCTTAAGAGTGTCATTTAAACCCTTGTTAATGCCATTCAACCTCAGTTGAAGTAAGATTCTCTTCGTTCTTAAAAATTGTTCAGAATACACGTATTTGTTCCCAGTTGAACTACGCTCTTCTTTTTTCTAAAAAATGTCATTTGAACTAAATGTCATTCAATCCCAATTGAAGTAAGGTCCTCTTTCTTTTAAATGTCATCCGAACTCTTGTCAGTTTTTGTTAGGATACATGTATTTGTTCCCCGTTGAAGCAAGCTCCTCTTTTTTCTTTAAAAGAATGTCCTTCAAACCCTTGTTAATGTCATTCAAGACAAACTTTTCTTTCTTAAAAAACGTCATTGAACCCTTGTTAATGCCACTCAAGCTCAGTTGAAGTTAGCTCTTCTTCGTTCTTAAAAATGACAATCAAACTCATTTCTTTTATTATTTAGAATACACATATTTATTCCCAGTTGAAGTAAGCTCGTCATCTTTCTTAAAAATGTCATTCAAACCCTTGTTTAGCGTAAAATTTTTGTCTGAAAAAATACAATGTTCTTTTAAACCTGTTTGAACACGCCAGAGACTTTTGAATCCTAGAACTCCAATACCGATAGATAAAGCAATTGCCGTGTTTCTTTTCTTTCTGTCGGAATACTACAAACCAGCGAAAAAAATCTTGAAAGTTTATGGCCAGCTGGAAGAAAAGAAGAACATTCAAGCAAATAGTTCAACTGCATACAAGAAAGAACCCTCAGCGATAAAAAAGGGACGAATCTAAACCGTACCTACTCAAAAAAAGAAAAGAACCAAAAACCAAAAAAGAAAAACATTAAAAAAATCAAGCCAATCTATAATTACTCAAGAAAAATAAAGCAAGATAATAGAATATTCAACACTATAAAACGCTTGTAGAACAACACAGAAGAAACTGGCAATAAGGTAATAAGAAGAATTGAAAAATGACTGGTTTACTCTGTTTAATTGTTAAGTTCTTACATTTTAGGTTTTTTTCTCATCTTCAAAGATTACTGTATATGAAATAAAAATAAAAAACTTAAAACGAACGGAATTTATTCCGTATGTGAAAGGGGCTGTTCCCTCCCCAACGCCCCGCTCTTTACGCTAAAGCTAGACTCTTTCTCACAACTCTACTTTTTAAAAGTCACTTAAATTCACTTTTTCGGTCAATTAAAAAGAGCCCTAGAACTTTTAATTTCCGTGTGTTCCCCCTATTTTCTAAAATTAGACAAATTTTCTCAGGTTCTTACCTTTTGATGGGTAAAACAAAACTTGATGAAACTTATAAATTTAAAATCAGCATAAAAATACAATTCTTTCGATGTAATTATTGATATCAAAATTTCTGTTTTTTAGAGTTTTGGTTATTATTGAGCCGTGTCGCTCCTTACTACAGTTCGTTACCACTAACTGTTTGATAGGCAGAATATTTGTGTGACTGTTCTTCCTTTTCTTCCTACTGCCCATAGACCCATTATTTTCTAGATTTTCTTCTTTTCTTTTGTCAGGGTATGTATGTTAGGTTTTAGATCTTTTATTCGAATCTTCCTCATATGTGTCAAAGTCATGAAGACAGACAGAGTAGAAAGTCTAAGTTATGGACAGAGTGCAAAGCTTCGTTCACTTGTGGCTGATTGTGTCAAACTCAGATTAGTCTCGGTTTTTCTAGCCAAGAACATAATAAAAATTGATATCCGAGGAAAATCTAAATCTTTTCTATTTTCTCAATATAATATACCAACATTTGGAGTCTAGTAATATGAGATCTGTGAGTGAGACTTACTACCCTTAGAGCAGGCAGACACTTGCAATGAAGATTTAGTGAGAAACAAAACAATTGTGGATTCTGAGCCGCAGAAAATGAGGGTCGCAGGTGTTTAGTTTTGTAAACTTCGGACGAACAACGAACTATTAAAAGGCCTTAGACTCAATTTTCTACCCACGAACATTCTAAAGACTCCTAAAAATAAAATTTTACTTATTTTTTTGATTACTTTCACGGTAACGTTACGGTTTTTAAGGCATTTGGGATTTACCAAGTGACATATAGTGATTGCAAATTCTGTTGGTTTGTCAGTTGTTCTGTCTGTCGGTCCCGATTTTGCTAGTTTAGGTACTTCCAGATTAGCTAAGACGATGAAATTTGGCAGAAGTATCAGGGACCAGACCATATTAAACTAGAAATAGTCGTTTCCCCGACTCTACCATCTGGGGGGGGGGGGGGCAGTTAATTCGGAAAAAATAGAAAGAATGAGGTATTTGTAACTTACGAACGGGTGGTCGGATCTTAATGAAATTTGATATTTAGAAGGATCTTGTAATTCAGAGCTATTATTCTAAATCCTGGCCAGATCCGGTGACATTGGGGTGAGTTGGAGGGGGAAACCGGAAATCTTGGAAAACGTGGAAATTGAGGTATCTTTATCTTACGAATGGGTGGTCAGATCTTAATGAAACTTAATATATAGAAAGATCTTATGTCTCAGATGCTCTATTTTAAATTTGAATCGGATCTGGGGACATAGGAGACTGTAGGGAGGAAACAGAAATCTTGGAAACCGGAAATCTTGGAAAACACTGAGAGTCTAGAGATAGGGATGAAACTTGATGGGAAGAATAAGTACAAGTTCTAGATACCTAATGAAACTTGATGGAAAGAATAAGCACAAGTTCTAGATACGTGATTGACATAATTGGAACGGATCTGCTCTCTTTGGGGGAGTTGATGGGTTTTCCAGTGCTTTGGCAAGTTCGGTGCTTCTGGACGTGCTAGGACGATGAAAATTGGTAGGCGTGTCAGAGACCAGCACAAATCGACTTGATAACAATCGTTTCCACGATTTGACCATCTGGGGGGCTGGAGGGAGAGGAAAAATTGAAAAAAGAGGTACTTTTAACTTACAAATGGATGATCGGATCTTATTGAAGTTTGGTTTTAGAAGGACCTCGTTTCTCAGAGCTCTTATTTTAAATCTCGACCGTATCTGGTGATATTGGGGGAGTTCGAGGGGGAAACGGGAAATCTTGAAAAACGCTTTGAGTGGAGATATTGGGATGAAACTTGGTGGGAAGAATAAGCACAAGTAATAGATACGTGATTGACATAACCGGACTGAATCTGCTCTCTTTGGGGGAGTGTTAATTCTGAAAAATTAGAAAAATTGAGGTATTTTTAACTTAAGAACGGGTTTTAAATCCCGACCAGATCTGGTGACATTGGGGGGAGTTGGAGAGGGAGACGGGAAATTTTGAAAGCGCTTAGAGTGGAGAGATTGGGATGAAACTTGATGGGTAGAATAAGCAAATGTCGTAGATACAGTGATTGACGTAACCAGACTGGATCCGCTGTCTTTGGGGGAGTTAGGGGGGGTCCAGTGCTTTGGCGAGTTTGGTGCTCCTGGACGTGCTAGGACGATGAAAACTGGTAGGCGTGTCAGGGACCTGCACAAATTGACTTGGTAAAGTCGTTTTCCCCGATTCGACCATCTGGGGGGCTGAAGGGAGAGGAAAAAATTAGAAAAAATGAGGTATTTTTAACTTACTAGTGGGTGATCGGATCTTAATGAATTTTCGTATTTAAAAGGACCTCGTGTCTCGGAGCTCCTATACCCACATTTGGAGTCTGGTAACATAAAGTCTTTGGCACATACATAAAGGTATATGGTGTAACTGTTAGAGGGAGACTGAATATAAAATACCCTTAGGATAACATTCATAAAACCTGAAAGTGAAAAAAATAAATCAAAGCAGGATCTTTGGGGATAAAAGTGAATATTTTTGTAACATGTTATAGACAACTTTTAACCGCAGCCAAAAATAAAACTAGCAAGTATGAGAAAAAAGGGCAAAAGCCTAAACCTCTAAATTGTATCAAGAATAGTTTCAAACGAAAAATCATTATGACTAGAAAAAAAGGAAATTGACTCATGACATGGGCGCTAACGCCTAAACGAAGCAAACTAAACAATTTAGGACTAGTTGGTCATTATCCAGGACTTTACTGAGTTTTCATTAAGTCTATGGAATAAGACTTGTATGCTGTTAGTTACTAATTTACTAATACCAAAAAGGCAAAGAATGTATGATAATAAAGGCTACCGAATAGGAGTTATTGCTTAAAATTTTTTGTTATTTACTCAATTTACTCAAGTTTAGACAAAAGCCTAAACCTCTAAATTGCATCAAGAATAATTTCAAACGAAAAATCATTATGAATAGAAAAAAGGAAGTTGACTCATGACATGGGTTCTAACGCCTAAACGAAGCAAACTAAACAATTTAGGACTAGTTGGTCATTATCCAGGACTTTACTGAGTTTTCATTAAGTCTATGGAATAATTCCCCGTAGTAGCAAAATATTTGTAGGCATGAATATATAATGAGTCGGAGGTAATAGGCTTGGGACTGTCTGTGCAGGATTTCGACTCTTGTTGATAGAAGAGCATCGCCAAGTGCTGAAAACCATGTTGTGACCAAGATGGGCCCAGGATTTTACAAAGCCTCCAACTTACTGGAGGTCCCAGGGACTTCTTGCTGTCCGGTTCTAAGCCGGCTTAAGCGCTTCGGTGTAGACTTGAGAAGATATGTTGGTCCCCATCCTGCACTGGTATCCGGGATCACTGCTTTTCTTGAGGCCAAAATAATTTCAAAAATTTAAAGAACATGAAAATTGGAACTTGGAATGTTACGCCGTTAAAAAAATGACTATCGCATCGACATTTTGACTGACGAATTCAGACGGTTTGAACTGGATTTATTAGGAGTTTCAGAAACTCATATCCCAGGGGTAGGAAGCATAAAATTAGGTGACATAGAATTTGTTTACTCAGGCAGGAAGGATGGGGTACATAGACAGGGAGTAGGGTTCATGATGAATAAGGAAGCTGCTAAGTCTTGTTTAGGCTGGGAAGGTATTAATAATAGAATACTAATTGCTCATTTTATGACTAAAAAGTTTAGGGTATCAGTTATAGTAGTATATGCCCCCGTTGAACCAACTGATGGAGATACTAGTGACTCAGATTAATTTTACTTACAGTTACAGGAGCAAATAGACAGGGTACCAGGTAGAAATATGGTGTTTTTGCTAGGAGATTTTAATGCCCAGGTTGGTAGAAATAGGGATATATGGTATCCTAGCCTAGGTAAATTTGGTGTAGGAAAAGAAAACAGTAATGGCTATAGGCTTTTGCAATTTTGTAGGTATAACAACCTAGTTATAACCAATACGGTGTTTGGGCACAAAATGGCCCATAAGTTGACATGGTATTCACGTGATGGTAAGACAGCAAACCTTGTTGATTATGTTATTGTAAACAGAAGACTAGCAGGATCAATACAAGATACTAGGGTGTATAAGAGTGCCGTTATTGATGTTAAAAGTAAAGATCACCATCTAGTAGTGTCTAAGGTTAATTTAAAGCTGAAATTTCGGAAGGGTAACTCCCTCCCGGAAAGTTATGATGTTGGTAGACTTCAGGATGAAAATTTGAGAAAAAATTCCAGGAACAGTTGAGTACTAAACTTGAGAGTTTAAAATTTGACAATGTGGAAGATGGCTGGAATAATTTCAGAAAAACAATTTGTGAAGTTGCTGATGGTGTCCTAGGGAAGAGTGCTAAGACTGCAACTAGGAATATTAGTGAAAAAGCTTTAGGTTTAATAGAGAGTAGAAGGAGTTTGTATAAGAATTATCTGAGTGATAGGTCGTATGAAAACAGAAGGAATGTAAAGAAAGTGGAGAAAGCATTGAAATATGAACTAAGGAGATGTGAAGTGGAGGCGATGGATAAAATTGCTGAGGATCTGGAAGATGCGGCTAGACGGCATAATAGTAAAATATTATACTGGCATGTTAATAAATTGAAAGGGAGTAGCCAATCCGGACTAGTCCCAGTTAAAGATAGAAATGGGGCCACAATTAGTGATAAGGAAAAAGTTAAAGAAAGATGGGTGGAACATTTTGAGAATGTGCTAAACCGAGATACAGTTGCAGGAAAAGATATAGATGAAAATGAAAAAGTTTGTGATACCTTGGATGTGAAGGAAGATTTGTTTAGTGAGGAAGAATTAGCGACAGTACTAAAAGGATTAAGAAATAATAAGGCCCCAGGTGCTGATAGTATGATTAATGAGTTTCTTAAATATGGTGGCTCTGAGGTTAGGAATAAGCTACTGAAGATTATGAACATGGTTTTTGAAAAAGGGGAAGTACCCAGTGATTTTAGGAAAACCTTAATTAAACCACTGTATAAGAAAGGTGACAAGAGTGAGTGTCGTAATTATCGAGGCATTAGTCTGGTCTCTGTAGGTAGCAAATTACTGAGTAATATAGAATAGAATAGAATAGAATATGATTTATTGGCTAAAATAGCACACAAGCTAGCATAAGCACGTCAGAACAATTATAATTACAATGATAAAATAAATGTTAAGGGATAAACATAGTTACAAAGTTAAATCCATTATTAAATTGCGAAACAAAATAGGGAACGAAAGAGTTTTTGTACCTCATTGTCAACATTTGGGGACACAAGTCAAGTTGAGTATTTGGAGCTCTACGACCATTAAGTCTTGTATTGGGAAGGATTGGGGGGTTTTCTTTGAAGGGGGGAAGAAGACGTCGATGATAGTCAGAACTAAGGCACTTGTGCCCGAAATTCATGGTAAGGAAGTGACGTCGTGATTCCAATGTAGTGAGTTCAAGTCTAGCCAAACCTTCATCATAAGTAGTATAGGACGTCCCCAGTATAATTTTTATAGCTCTTTTTTGAATGCTTTCAATTTTAGAACAGTGGGATTTGGTCAGTCCAGGGTGCCAGACAGGGCAAGCATATTCAAGACAAAGTCTTATATAAGAACAATGAATTATTTTAAGGTTCTGGATTGATATGGAGAACCGTTTAAGAAGGGAGAAAGATCTAAGGAGAAAACCACCTGTTTTAAATAAGTGAAAAGAGTGAGATTTCCATTTAAGGTCATTGCCCAAGTGCACACCAAGTAGCTTAACCATGTTTAAATTTGGGATGCAAAGGTAATTATTGATTGGGGGTATATTTTTTAAAAAGGAGAATAGCATTAAACTGCTTTTCGGTATGCTCAGATTGAGTTTAACATTGGCAAGAGCATTCTTTAAGTTGTTAGTGAGTGAATCAAGTTTAACGCCCAAATTGTTTGAGGTTTGACAAAGGTTAAGTAATGTCAAATCATCCGCAAATTTAAAAGTGTTGTCAAAGTTTGGTAAAACATTGTTAAAAAGAATTAAGAATGCTAAAGGACCCAATTTAGTCCCTTGGGGTGCTCCACAGGAAATCGAGGTAAAACCTGATGAATCTCCGTTAGGGAGGACTACACATTGCTCACGACCAGATAAAAAACTAGCTACTATACGTAAAACAAAATCTCTGACACCTAAAGCCCTTGCATTATCAATAACTGTCTGATGATCCAAGTTGTCAAAGGCTTTACTAATATCAGCAAAAACAGCCTCAACGTAGGAACTACTTAACTCAAGATGTTTGAAAACAGTGTCAAGTATATAACATAAACAATGGGTGGTGCTATGATTCGGCCTAAAGCCAAACTGATTTGGGTTAATTTTATCTTGAATATCATCAAAGAGGAAATTGTAAATAAAACTTTCAAAATTTTTAGAGAAAATAGAGGTTTTTGATATTGGTCTTAAGTCAGAGGGGACTTTTGGGGTCTTGTTTTTCGGTATAGGTGATATAATAGCTGGTTTAAAACACACTGGAAAAATACCATCTACAAAACATTGGTTAAAAATTGCAGTTAGAGGTACACTTAAATAATGGGCACATTTCACAATCAATTTGGTAGGGATTA
This sequence comes from Artemia franciscana, assembly GCF_032884065.1. Lineage (NCBI taxonomy): Eukaryota > Metazoa > Arthropoda > Branchiopoda > Anostraca > Artemiidae > Artemia > Artemia franciscana. Next base: position 57,541,877 of record NC_088864.1, read on the forward strand.
AATAAAAAAACAAGTTTTTTTAAATGAAAGTAAGGAGCGACATTAAAACTTAAAACGAACAGAAATTACTCCGTATATGAAAGGGGCTTTTCCTCCTCGACACCCCACTCCTTACGCTAAAGTTTTTTATTGTTTTAAAAAGTAGAGTTGCGAGAAAGAATCAAACTTTAGCGCAAGGAGCGGGGTGTCGAGGAGGAAAAGCCCCTTTCATATACGGAGTAATTTCTGTTCGTTTTAAGTTTTAATGTCGCTCCTTACTTTCATTTAAAAAAACTTGTTTTTTTATTTAATTTCTGAAAGTTTTTGAATTAATGCATGTCTGATTTTGGCTCTCCGTACATAAATTATAAAAATGAAATTTGCATATTAATTCTTTTTTTGGCTAAATGGCTTTCTCTTAGTTTTGATCAGACGATTTTGAGAAATAAGGGGTGGGGAAGGAGGTCTAGTTGCCCTCCAATTTTTCGGTTACTTAAAAAGGCAACTAGATCTTTTATTTTTAACGAACGTTTTTATTAGTCAAAAAAAAAATACGTAACTTAAGAATTAACTTACGTAACAAACTTTTATATTCTTATATTTTTGATTATATATATGAGGGGGTTGGTCCCCTCGTTAATACCTCGCTCTTCACACTAAATCTTGTTTTATCCCAATTCTTTAAGAATGACCCCTGAATCAGAAAGGCCGTAGAATAAATAGTTGAAATTATTTAAAAAAATTTTAGCATAAAGAGCGAAGTATTTATCTCCTCCTAAATACCTCGCTCTTTATGCTAGAGTATTTTTAGAACCCCTCATATGCGTAATAATCTCTGTTCGTTTTAAGTTTTAATGCTTCTCCTTACTTTCAATTGAAAAAACTTTTTCATGTTTACATTTTCATTGTATTTTTTATAGTAATGCTAGAAAGTCCTGCGCCCTTTTCATTGAATTTCTCTTCCCCCATGAAATATTCCTCCAAGGAAAGATCCTCCCATATATCCCCCTCCCCTGAACCCCACACCCAAACCAAAAAAATCCCCCTGATAACGTCGGTACACTTCCCAGTAACCATTACTGTATGTAAACATTGGTCAAAGTTTGTAACTTGCAGCCCCTCCCCCGGGGACTGTGGGGGGTAAGTCATCCCCAAAGACATAGTTATTATGGTTTTTCGACTATGCGGAACAAAATGGCTATCTCAAAATTTTGATCCGTTGACTTTGGGGAAAAAATGAGCGTGGGAGGGGGCCTAGGTGCCCTCCAATTTTTTTGGTCACTTAAAAAGGGCACTAGAACTTTTTATTTCCGTTAGAATGAGCCCTTTTGCAACACTCTAGGACCACTTGGTCGATACGATGACCCCTGGGAAAAAAAAAACAAAAAAACAAATAAACACGCACCCGTGATTTGTCTTCTGGCAAAAAATACGAAATTCCACATTTTTGTAGATTGGACCTTGAAATTTTTTCTATAGGGTTCTCTGATACGCTGAATGCGATGGTGTAATTTTCGTTAAGATCCTATGACTTTTAGGGGTGTTACCCCCTATTTTCCAAAATAAGGCAAATTTTCTCAGGCTCGTAACTTTTGATGACAAAGACTAAATTTGATGAATCTTATATATTTAAAATCAGCATAAAAATCCGATTCTTTTGATATATCTTTTAGCATCGAAATTCCGTTTTTTAGAGTTTCGTTTACTATTGAGCCGGGTCGCTCCTTTCGTTACCACGAAATAAAGTTGCAGATATGCCGTCAGCTCCTTCTTAAATCCACTACGGGGAGGGTAATAAATAATACAAAAAATCATGCAAGATACGTCTTTTGGGAGGTTTTTGGGTCTGGTCCAGAGCCATAAAACTTCAGTTTTGGAGTTGTTCTCTATTTCAGAAAATGATAGAATCCGATTTGGGAGGGTACACTTACAAAAAAAAGCAACTCCTCCACCATGAGATAGAGGAATACCATCTTTGTCCAATCTGGGCTTAAAATGCGAGTCATAATTAGGAATCGAGCAAGATTCTTCTGTAGCAGACCATGTTTCTGTAAGGCAAGCAATATCAATCTGGTTTTTGCCAAGAATAATTTGTAGTTCCTCCATTTTATTTACTAGTAACCTTACATTCGCAAGAAGGATTCTAGGAAATGAGTAGGAGTGACGTATCGTACCAGGGTTATTGGCAAACACTTTCCTAGCCGGGTTTACTTTCCCTTTGTCAGCAATAGAGCTGCTGCTCATGGTCTTATGCTCAATTAGTTTTTTGGTCCTCTTGAGAGAGGTTCACTAATACTACCAGCTGTTCTAAACCGTTTGGGTACATCATTGCGAAAGAATGTTTGAAGGCTTTTTCTTTTCACATAAGACATTTGCACAATCTGTCTTTTCAGAGCAATTTCTGATTCTGGCTGCTGAATTAGAAGGGGCTGGTATCTTGAAACAGAGTTCTGAGTGGTTGGTAATTTCTCCCCCAGCCTGGTTGCCTTTAATATTGTTGGCACTGGAAGTTGAAGCTGCTTTTGAATTATTTGCTTCACTTGAGTTACATCATCAACTCCTTCTTGTTCCGGTAAATTTTTTACAATAATATTCATTTTTCTCCGTTGTGCTTCATGATGGCAGAAGGTTTCTTCCCTTACAATTTCTCGTATCTCATCAGTCTGCTGGGAAGTCTGGGTGTATTTTTCTTCAATTTTCTGCAACCGAGAGTTAAGGTTCAGAAATGCACCATCTACATATTTATGCATTTCTTCATAGCTAGGCTTCTGGGCAAGCTCAGTTCGTAGCAGAGCTATTTCAGATGAAATCTGTGGGACTGAAATATCAATTCTTGTAATCAAATCATACAGCACCTGGGACTCAGCAGAGTTTGGGTATCGGTCTACCAGGTGAAGTAGACGGGGGGTTTGGGTCCTTTCTCGAATCAACTGGGTTCCCATCCACTGTCTGGTGTGATGTGGTGCTATTTGAGGGATTTTTGCCCCTGTTTGTAGCACTGAAGGCTGGACTGTAAGAATTTGTTGCTTGCCTGATTCTGGTTGTTCGGGTCATTTTTATAATTTACTTCGTGAGAGTTTAACAAGAAAAAGGACAATATAATGAGTACAGTAAACTAGCCTTTGTTTCTTGGTTTTATAAAATAGACAAGACAAGACTTTCCTCTATCAGAGTAAAAACAATGCTGGTTGTAGATATGGATCTGATCAAGATAATCTTGACTTCTTCTTTACTTCTTAACACCTTTCTATTCACCTCTGACCTTTATCGTAATATAATTGTCTATAATATCAAAAATTATAATTGTTTTCGCAACTGATTAATCCTGACCTTTATGATACATAAGCCATGAAAATATCAATAAGAGAATTCACAGTTCCCAAGGGAATTTTTACTCAAGTTTCAAAATAATCCGCTTATTTATAATTCATTTGGTCACTGAATTAGTTATTATGAATATATTGGCTACGGGTCAGGTAGTGACGATAATCCTTTACCAAATATTAGTTACAGGTTCAATCCAAAAATAGGTCCTCATACCTTGAACTCTGAATCAATGAACTCTGAATATGATACTTTTTAGACTGAGACATGCTGTAGACACAGTTTTAAGGGAAGAACAATGCGGTTTTAGAAAAGGTAGAGGATGTGTCGACCATATTTTCACTCTTAGGTTAATAATTGAGAAGTCCCTTAGTTGTCAAACACCTTTGGTCCTCAGTTTTATCGATTATGAGCAAGCTTTCGATTCTGTTGATAGAACAGCGTTAACAAAGGTCTTATCGTTATATGGTATACCTGAAAAATACATTAAAGTGATTTGCGCTATGTACGAGAATAATACTGCTGCGGTTAAGGTAGGAAATGAGGTTAGCAACTGGTTTTGTATTAAATCAGGAGTTAAGCAGGGTTGTGTTCTATCCCCCTTTATATGGATCATTTTGATGGACTTCGTCTTAAGGAGCACAGGAAAGGCTATTGGAGACCATGGAATCAAATGGGGAGGAAGAACGCTCCTGGACTTAGATTATGCTGATGATTTAAGCATATTAGATAAAAGTGTGAGCAAAATGAATGAATTCTTAGAGGTTTTACGAGTTCAGGGTGCTAAAATAGGCTTGAAAATTAATGTTAAGAAGACTAAGTCACTAAGGCTAGGAATAAGTGAAGATGAAGAGGTGACATTAGGTAACGAAAAGATTGATCAGGCTGGGAGCTTCAGTTACCTTGGTAGTATTATTAGTAAAGATGGTGGGAGCAATGAAGATGTTAAAAGTAGAATAGCTAAGGCTCAGGGTGTTTTTTCACAGTTAAAAAAAAGTTTTGAAGAATAGAAAGATAAGTCTACAAACCAAGATTAGAATATTGGAAGCTACAGTGATGACAGTGGTCAAATATGGCTCTGAAGCATGGGCACTCCGAAAAGCAGATGAAAATTTACTAGATGTTTTCCAGAAAAATTGCCTACGGATTGTTCTGGGTACCCGGCTGACTGACCGTATTTCAAACAGTAGGTTGTACGAAAAGTGTGGTCCAATCCCGCTTTCTGGGGCTATAATGAAAGAAAGGTTGAGATGGCTAGGCCACGTTCTACGGATGAAGGATTACAGATTACCGAAGATTGTCCTTTTTGGCCAACCGTCTGGGGCTACACGGAAAGCAGGTCGTCCTTGTCTGGGTTGGGAGGATTTCATAAATAAAGATTTAAAGGAAATGGGAACTTCCTGGGAGGGTGTAAAGAGGGAGGCTTTAAATAGATTAGGTTGGAGGAGGAGCGTGCGTAGCTGTGTTGGCCTCAGGCGGCTTGGTGCTGCAGTGAGTTATTAGTAGTAGTAGTAGTAGTATGGAATAAGACTTGTATGCTGTTAGTTACTAATTTACTAATACCAAAAAGGCAAAGAATGTATGATAATAAAGGCTACCGAATAGGAGTTATTGCTTAAAAATTTTTGTTATTTACTCAATTTACTCAAGTTTAGGCAAAAGCCTAAACCTCTAAATTGCATCAAGAATAATTTCAAACGAAAAATCATCATGACTAGAAAAAAAGGGAGTTGATTCATGACATGGGTTCTAACGCCTAAACGAAGCAAACTAAACAATTTAGGACTAGTTGGTCATTATCCAGGACTTTACTGAGTTTTCATTAAGTCTATGGAATAAGACTTGTATGCTGTTAGTTACTAATTTACTAATACCAAAAAGGCAAAGAATGTATGATAATAAAGGCTACCGAATAGGAGTTATTGCTTAAAAATTTTTGTTATTTACTCAATTTACTCAAGTTTAGGCAAAAGCCTAAACCTCTAAATTGCATCAAATAATTTCAAACGAAAAATCATTATGACTAGAAAAAAAGGGAATTGACTCAAGACATGGACTTTACTGAGTTTCCATTAAGTCTATGGAATAAGACATGCATGCTGTAAGTTAATAATTTACTAATACCAAAAGGCAAAGAATGTATAATAATAAAGGTTACCGAATAAGAGTTATTGCCCAAAAATTTTTGTTATTAACTCTTGTAATACTTGCAACAATGAATGCGTGGTACGTATCCTGTAATTCTAATTCTGATGTTAATCATTTGTGCTATAGAAATAGAAAACACACACTGAGGCCATTTTTTGCTAGTTTTCGCTATTTAATCCTTTTTTCCATTCAAAATAGCGTGACTCCGGTTCAAAGCAGAAATATACATAACCGAAAGTTTCTCCAAAAATGATACATCAAAGCGCGCTAGTTCGGGAAGGTTCCTATACCGTCAGAGCAATAGGTTCTGTTGCTACTTGGCTTTCCAGTTTCCATTGTATCGAATCTTAGCACGCGTTAAACATTTGTCATTGCGCGTGCGCGAGGGTGGAGTTATGAAGACTGGCTTAGGTTAAGGCAGGACGGGCTCTCAAGGAGTCTTCCTATAACTCCCATGTTAAACATTTGGAGTTTGCCTGACGTTCCTGACTTAGTGATCTCGGCGGTTTTTATTTTAGCAGATAGAAAAAATCTGGTGAATATTTGATCTAATCAAATCTTGAAGCCGACAATTATTTTTTTTGCAATTCCAAAATAATTATAAAACCTGCTTTGGGTTTGCATTCTAGATTGCTACACTTGACATTGTTGTTGTGGGGCATCAAAAAATAGAGCAAAAAATATTCTATTCAACAATCAGAAACTTATTTCTATAATATATACTTGCTGGCTGCAGTCCCTTCAAATACTTAACATATTTGTGTTCCGAAGTCAAAAATTCCCCTCAAAACACTAGATGGAGCTGTTATCGGAGCGCGTGAGAATACATGAATTAGACCAAGGGACTAACGACTCAGATTGTTCTTGAGCGATTCAGTGAAGTATTAGTTAATTGTAACCGCTGTTACCAGAAATTGTCGACGGAAGGTTGCCAAGAAGCATGGAGATACGGGAACCGTTTATATGAATCCAATTATGCTAGTTGTAGGTAATCGTCATGCGTAACTACTGTCTTATCCGAATACAAATTCAGATATACAAATACACAAGCAGCACTCAAGCTTTAGAATTTTTCTATGGACCCGTATAGATAAATAAAATAAAGTAAATTGGTCACTTCGCTGCAAGCAATTATTTAAATTTTATTTGTGTAAATAGGTCTGCATGAAGTAAAAATCCGAAAACATGTATTTTTTATTTGTAATTTCCACAAGTTTTTACCACACCCTGACAAATAATGAGGACCAGACCGTAGGCACGCACGCAGGGGAGGGATTCTCTCCCCCAAACTTACCAAGATGCTTAATTTTCACTGCGTTTAATTTTCCCGTGTTTTTCTGGTATTTCTTGCGTAAGAGTTGAACCTCCCCCCCCCCAAAAAAAAATCTCGAATAATAATTTCTTTAATTTTCTCCTCGAATAATAGTCTTTTTGGAAATCAATCTTCCTATTTACTTACCAAATTACGAAGAATAATAATACAATAATCGTAATTTTGAGTGAGAATCCCCCTGAGTTCAACCTTCTCATATTTGTTTATTAGAAGCGGCGAAGAAAACTGATAACTTTGTCTTTAACCGATTTGCCGCATCTGAAAAAGAATTGACTAGGGAGTAAAATGTCTGGACTTCGGCTAGGCCTTTCTTTCAAAATTTGTTGGAGAGCATAGGGCTTTTCGCTACTGTTCGTTATATGTGTTTCTGCTCCGGTTCAACGGTGAAATTGGACCGCATTCCAAATCTGACCTCTATTCTTTTTTTATCTCTATGATGGGTTTTTGCAGTCACTATTTTACGTGTGGTGTTGGTTATCAAGACGGTATGGGGGCGTGTCTGTGATGGATAACTATAATAGAAATGAGATTTAAAACCCAAATATGTTTATTTTAATGTACATTTTAATTTGTGCTGTTTAAGATATTCCGAGGTGGAGGTCCCTTAAGTAAATACGTGATTGCTTGTGCATATGTAAAGCTGTAACCTAAATATTTGTCGAATCTCATGGACGGATGGATAAGGCTTAATAAAGACAGACACTGCAAGTTAAACTACTGAGCTTGTAGTATACGTAGAAAACGAAGCAAAATTTGCCAAAAACCAACGTAAGGCGTTAATAAAAAAAAGGGCCAGCTCTATGAATGTCAGTACTAATTAAATTCATTTGAAAAAAAAACAAAAAACAAATCAATTAAAATCAACGTTAGATTGTCTGTCTCTCTATCAGCAGGTGCATTCAGATCCGTTATACGACCACAAAGGTTCTTATTCGGGCTCTGGATTCGACAACTCATATGGTAATTAAGGATACGGCATTAGATTTAAGTCCCTACCGGCGGTGCTGATCTCCTTTCATGGCCCTTCAGCGGATGCAATGGGTAATCCTGACACCCTTCCTGTTTAAGACAAAACTAGAGCTATTTGATTATATTTCATTATAGTACATTATAGCTATATACTAGCTAGCTCTTTCAGGCGCGTCGTAAAAACTCGCAGATAATCAAACAATACAATATTCAACGTAGATAACTTCGAAGACCACACTGCCTTTTCATGACGAAAGTATAACAGTTCGAAATAGGGATGAAACCTTTTAATCAACACTGAACAGGATATAAAATTTTTAACTGGATATTTCGACCACATATACAGTGTTCATCATCAGCAGTAAAACTAAAAGACATCAATGTTCTTTTAGAATACTCTGCAAATACTCGGCCTCTACTCCTTTTTTCAAATTTCTTTTTTATTTTCTCTTTTTCCTTTATTTCATTTTATTATCTTATTGTCAGTTTATTCTGTGTTTTTATACAAGCATATTTAATTCCAATCGAATAGTTGTTAGCATCAAGCCATGTCTAATTGTAGAAAAAGCCAAGGCGGATAGTCCGATTGAGTGAGAGGCAAATCTGACATTAACCCCCTTATGAGGATTGTATAAAAATGATGTTAGTTCATTTGTTACTAGATAAGTCAGGTTGAATATTCTTTTCCTTGTTTTTTTTTTTTACTTATCTATAGTTTTTTTTTTAGTAGCTGTAGTATACTTTGTTTGATTTGTTTTTCTGTTTTTCTGTGAAGGTTGCATGCAGATACTATTCTTTGGATAGCATTGGTTACCAGTATGGGCTAGGGAAGGGGTCGAGTACTTCAAATAAATGAACTTTAAAACCCAAATAATTTGATTATCATACAATTTAACGTATGTAAAAATTTCACATGGGGTGGGTATCCAAGGGGTTTACAGGGTCGTATCTGCCTATCTAAATCTGCAACCTAAATATTTGTCCTATGTTATAGGTGGATGGATAGACTCTATTGTAAAAACAGATCTCAAAATAAAACCGATGAGCTTATAGTTTATGCAGAAAACGACACAAATCCAAGTAAAACGTTGATAGAGAAAGTCAATTCTAGCCATTTTGACACTAAATAAAGTAATCTGAAAAAGGTTCGAAATCAATTAAAATCTGTGTATTTATCTTTGTGTACTCAAATCCAATCTTTAGGATTTGAATTTCTAGGATATCTAAAGCTAAATTAATGTTTAGCCACTTTTTTTTGCTTCAAGCTTTGCTTTAGGTTTTGCTATGTTTATTGTTGATTGTTGATTAATAAATCCTTTTTAATTCTAAAAAAACATAAAAGGAGGAATTTGTAAAAGATGTGCTGAGACAAACTCTCTGAAAAATTAAGACCAAAAAACGTAATGAAGTAAAATAAAATCAACTGATAAACTGAGGAATGTCACCGATTTATTGTATAATTAAAAATGTCTGTAAAAGGTAATTATATCTTTCCTGTTTCTTTTTAGCTTAAATTTTATGTTTTTCTAACTCCTTATTAATGTTTTTGTAGGAATATCGACTATCAGAACCAGATCTACCTCAAGACGGGCCTGAATCCTTTGATTCATACCAATTTCTCAATATTACTAGCTCCGGACCACCGAATGTGAGAAGACTTCGGCTCCGAGGAGATTGGAGTGATACCGGACCACATTCAAGACCAGAAAGCGAAGGTATTTTTTTGTTTTATGAGCTTTCAACTTTCATAACGGACCAGATTCAAGACCAGAAAGCGAAGGTATTTATTGTTTTAGGAGCTTTCAACTTTCATACTGGACCACATTCAAGACCAGAAAGCGAAGATGTTTATTGTTTTAGGAGCTTTCAAAGACTATATTTGAGCAAGAAAGATACGGTATGTATCTAGCAGTATAAAAACATATTAGCGACGAATATATAGGCTAACGCAAATTCGATATAATATGAAAGACTTGCTATTGATGGGAGTTTAACTTATAGCCTTGGCAATATTATTTTAAAAGTGGCGTTTGACATTTCAAATACTGTCGTAGATCCATGGTTGAGCTGCCCAGTTGACAGAACACCGTAGAGTCTGTTCTCACCGTCGGCAAGATTTCTATAGCAAATTTCAATTATGGTTTCAGCGACGTAATAAGCGGCTGGATCTTATTATTTTTTTTTTAAGTAGAGCTACTTAAGTTGCTTTCAGTCTTTCATGATGATATACTGATGACTTTGTCATCAGTGTATCATAATATCATCAGTTTGTAATATAATTAGATGCTTATAATTACAAAGCATAATTACTCCATTACAAAAACATTCTCACGTAGTCCTGCGCAAGCTGTTGCAAGCATTCGTTGTCGCATTCTTGGTCAAAAAATGAAAAAAAGTTGATTCTTTATTTTGTGACAGGATTTATACTCATAATTGAAGCTTTTCTTAGTCTGTTATAAAACGTTCTCACTTTAAAACCACCCTTGTACAAGAAACTAAAGCTTCTGAATGGCTTTGCAAACAACTTGACAGGCTCTATCATGGTTGCAGCGATACCTAAAAGAATGAACCACGGCCAATAGTAACCAAAAATTAAAAAATAGTTTTTTTTTAAAAATAGTGAGAAAAAATTGCCATTGGTAGCTTGATTCAAGAATGGCAAATATTATTTCAATTAGTTAGATACTAAAATTTTATTTTTAAATTAATTTATGGGAGTTTTGACTAATAGCCCGAAAATAACTTTTTTGCATGGTTAGCTAAAAGAACGAACCACGGCCAAATGTAACCAAAAATTAAAACCACTTTTTAAGAAACAAAGCTGTGTTTTTTTAACAATAGTAAGAAAAAATTGCCATCGGTAGCTGATTCAAAAATGGTAAATATTATTTCAATTAGTATTGATACTAAAATGTTATTTTTAAAGTAATTTATGGGCGTTTTGACAAATAGCCTGAAACCCCTTGAAAATGGCGTCTGAATAAAACGAAATATACACCATTGGGATTGCCAGTGTAGAAAATACCATTCAGGAAATTTGCAGCGTCGCGCCTTGAACAACTAGGAAAACCACTTTTTTGCATGGTTAGCACTGAATGTGTCCTCTTTTTTTCATTTTTTTTCTTCACTGCCAACTAGACACTGGAACAACATAAATTGCAATGTCTAGTGCCTTTTTAAGTAAAAAAAATATAACATTTGAAATAAAATGTAATTTTGACAAGAAACTGAACCTTCATATGCAGCATATACTATAACACACGCATCTTGTGACAGTATAGTAGAATCTGTCTTAAAGGTCACTGCACAATTCATTGTTGCTCGGCGGATAAACATCAGCGTGTTTTAGTTTATATTTTACTGAGGTTTCATCATTAAATTGATATCTGATCATACATGAAAACCACAGCATAGGTACTCTACAGTAGTGAAAATTTTGTTCGTAAATGGGACTCATCTCAGCGCCTGCTTTGGGAAGTTTCCCAAGGCATCACAGCAATAACTTCAATTGCTACTTGGCCACAGCGTAGGCACTGCCCTTGTGCGAAGGCGGAGTCACGAAGAAAGGTGTGCGACTGATGTGTCCCAAAAATATTTAATGGAGAATATATGAATTTTCAATGCTGTATAATATTGTGGTGAAAACCAAGATATATTGTCACTAATCCCACTTGGCAATCATAAATTGTTTCTGGCAATCATAAATGGCAATCACAGATCAATTTTTTGTTTTACAGAAGAACAGTGCAAAAATGTAAACTAATCGACAACACATAAACGTGTTGAGTCCACTTCCATGAATTTTAGAGAAGAGAGGATCAAATCTACAGATCAGCAGATAGTCAAACAGTTGTTCTAGTGCTCATTTTTTGGTAAAGTCTGCGTGATCTATTAGCGGTAATTTTTGACAGAACAGTTTTCAATAAAAATTGTGTAATCTTAAAGTTTTTTTTGAATAAGAAGCCATACCCGTGTCGCTCTCAGCATTTAATGTAGCAATCTGTGTCAAATAGTAAAAAACATTCATTTTAAAATTTGGGATATAATTTACATTTGTGGTTGTAATTTTTCTTGCTCTATTATAAAACGATTTATAATTTAAAAACCACCCTCATAGATGGGTTGATACCTCCGATCGATATGAACTAAGCCTGAGAAACTGCTATACACATAAGAAGCCATACCCATGTCGCTATCAGCATTCAATGTACATGCTGTGTCAAAAAGTTAAAAACGTTCATTTTTTAGTTTGAGATGTGATTTATATTTGCGGCTATAGTTTTTTTGCTCTATTATAAAACGATTCTTACTTTAAAACGACCCTCATAGATGGGTTGATACCTCCGATCGATGTTAACTTAGCCTGAGAAACTGGCATACCAATAAGTGACCGAACCTTAATCCTTTTTTAAACGATTTTTTTATATATATGTATTTTTTTTTTAATTTCTTTCAGCGTTAATGATGACCGAGTCAAAAAATAAGAAAATGTTCACATTTGAGTTTGTGATACAATTTGTATTTTTGGTTAAAGTTTTTCTTATTCCGTATGATAATAAGTAGCTGGATACTAAAGCTTTGTTTTGAATTAGCCACACCCATGTTTTGCTATCAGCATTCAATATTACATTTTATGGCAAAAAATCGAGATTATTCATTTTTTAGTTTGCTATACGATTTCTATTTATAAGTAAAGTTTCCTTACTCTATACAAAGCGCCTATTGTTTCGGAAACGATCTCGTGTGACCCTCCACATCTGGGTGGGAACTGTGGAAAAAAAGAAGAAAAGAAAATTATCAGCTATTCTTGGGCCGTGGTTTTCTCTGTTAGGCTGTAGTTATTGATGCAGCCATGATATTAAGTGCGCCCTGGCCCTTGGTGTCAAAAGTTCTGCTAATTTCATAAATACACAAGGATATAGTGTTAGAAGAGGGAAAAGGGGATATTTTGGCACTCAAGCAGTATGAAAATGACCAACTTACATTAGAATTAACCAATGTATAAAGGCCATTTAGTTTGAGCCAACTTTTATCACTTCCTACAAAATTGGCTAAATTACAATTTTGAGTCATATTATTGATTTCAGATATGCTTAGCTATGAGGATTGAGTTAAATGAGATTTGAATTGTACGGAGGTTGAGTTGAATAGAGGTTTAACTGAAACAGAGGTTGAATTGCACGGGGACTGAGTTGAACGAAGGTTAAATGAAACAAACGATTTTAGCTAACCCTAAAATGCTGCTTTACAAATAATTGACTGAATCTTAGTGTTTTTTTTTCATTGTTATCAAAAAATACTAATCAGTTATCTTTTATTTACTGGAATACTGTATTCCGTTTTGTTTTTCAGTTCAAATTGGTCAGGCTCGACCGACCCTACAAAGCGCCTTATTACGACGGATGAATAGTTTTCTACTCCGGCTGTCTTCAAGGGAAATCGGTGACCAAGATACATTAAATGAGTCTGCAAACCAGGGAACAGCACATAACGAGATAAGGTCAGTTGGACCTTCCTCTCTAAGAAGCACATCACGACCCATAGATATTGTGCCAAGAAGCTTTTCACCTCCAGTCAGCTCAGATAGGTAATTTTGATATGAAGCTTTAAGGTACTCCGTTCTTCAAAGCGGGGCAGGTATTTCCTAGTAATTTCCAATGTTCAGGACAGCGTTAAACCAAATTGTTTAAGTATTAAAGTGCTTTAATAGTTAAGGCGATCAGTTAAAGTTCCAAAGTCAAAGCCGATTTTCATTGTTAAAGCACCCCTCGGTGAAATTGTGAAATGCAAAATTTTCCATGTTCGTATGGACGCTAAAAAAATGGATACCACGTGAAAAATTATTCGAACACCGCTTAGAGGCTAAGTTCTGATTGAAGACATAAGTTTTTGTCATTAACAATAATCGAGGGACGTTGCTATGTGAATTGTAACCCGTGTGTCTGATTGAAGGGGAATTTCTCAGAAGTCTCGAAGAAAAAAAAATCAAAAGAGAGGTTTTTAAAATCCGGTTCAAAACAGAAGTGAACATTAAATTCTTTTACTTGAAAACATTTTTGTTTTACCGGGTGTCGTCATGTCCTGCTGCTGACCGAGGGACGTTGCTATGTGGATTTCGGCCCGTATGTCTGATTGAAGGGGAATTTCTCAGAAGTCTAAAAAAAAATCAAAGAAAGGTTTTTAAATCGGTTCAAAACAGAAATGAACATTAAATTCTTGTACTTGAAGACATTTTGTTTCACTGGGCGTCGTCAAATCCTGCTGCTGAATTAGAATTCAACTTTTTTCAGAACCTAGTGAAAGCTAGATTGTGTCCTGCGAAAACTCGCCATATTTTGACGTCAAATTGATAATCAGTATTAGTATTAGGACCATGCCAAACTTCTTTTCAATGATGATTCTAATCCTGATTCTGTCTCGAGGTATCGATTTCAATACTATTTCGAGGATACTTATATTCTTTTTTATTGTATCGGTCATTGCCGTTTTTTTTTTTTGCCGTTTCTGAATTTGAGGCTTACAAACTAAAAATGAAAAATAAAACTCAGAAGTTTTGTTATTTAGGTTTCATAAATGTTCAATTCTGTTGCTAAGTTTTTTCCTTTTTTTCCAATTTTTGTTCACATAATTTTGTATTTTGCTCAATTTCTATAAAAAAGACCAATTTCATTGGTAACTGGAATAAGAAGTGCCCAAACTTTCAAAGAAATTTACGACTTTAAGAGGGGCCGGGCCCCGTCCTGTGTTAACTGAAAACGCCTCGCTGCAAAATCTTTCCCTTGGACAACCTTCCCCGTTGCGCTTAGAGCCATGAAACGGAGATTAAAACGCCTCTAGGGACTTGAAACTCCAATGCAGTATTTACCTTTTTTTTCTTTACTAAGGACAAACAAAAAAGGTAAAAGCATATAAAAGAAAATTACTGATGTTAATCAAGTGTCATTACAGAAGTTAATCATGTATCAGGAATATGAAGTTCATAAGCATCAGAAGCATAGCTTAGAAGATCAAAAAGAAAGGACTGATCCTCAGAGGCATCAATTCGTGAAAATGCAGGACACTTTTTTTTTTGGATGAAAATATATAAAAAAAATATAAATTTCAATGGAAAGACCAAAAATTTTTTTTTTAATCTAGGGGAGGGACAAAAAAAGGGCCATCTCCCCATCTCCTAATTGACGTCTCTGCTAATCCCCACCCTAAAGGGTTTCATTTTGGTATCTGTTTTTTTCCAGTAAATTTACTTGCAGCTAGTGCTTAAATTTGCTGTGTCCTCTTTTGATATAATTGTACTCCAAGTGTAAATTACAGTGCCATAGGGGATGGGACATTTCCCTACAATAACGAACAATTTGCCTAATAATCCACTAAAGTATATTTTCCAATCTTAGAGGTATTTTCTCGGAGCTTTCTTTTGTATCAGTCATTGCTGATCCCAAGTCCCATTCACTGGGTAGATATGGCTCTATAGATCCGAAACAAGTAGTAAATTAAGCGTAGATTTCTCGAAATATACTAAAGACTACAGATAGAGATCTCTAAATTGCTGCAGATAGGAGTGGCCGTCAGGACATATTATGGATAAAGATAGGGGCGACCATAGTGCCTGTAATGGTTACAGATAGGGACAACCATAGTACCTGTAATAGTTACAGATAGGAACAACTGTAAGGACCTATTATGGATACAGATAAGGGCGACCTTTAATGGGTACAGGTAGGAGTGATCATCGGACGTATGGAGGCATGGGTGATCATGGCAAATATTTAGACTATAGGTGAATAGATGACAGCAGTAGGGGGTGACGTCAGGATGTAATTTTTGTTAGGATGGCATCGGGGGGAGGGGGGCATCGGAACGTAATTTTCCTTAGGACACCTGGAACGGAGCCACAGTAATAAGAAAAGAGTTAAAGAAAGATGAGCAGAACTTTTTGAAAATGTGCTAAACCGTAATAGAGCTACAGGAAAAGTTCTGTAGTGGTGCAGTAGGTTTGACCTTGGCTTGGTGATACGGTACATAGAGATCAAACCTTGCTTTAGCAACACACTGCAGGGCCGACGCAGGAACCTTAGTAGTCAAGAAGTGTCGTTAATCCCATTACATTTACTTAGTTACAGGAAAAGATATAGAAAAGAATGAAAGTGTTTATGGCACTTTAGATGTCAAGGAAGACTTGTTTTGTGAGGAAGAATTGGTTACAGTACTAAAAGGATAAAAAATAATAACGCCCAAGGAGCTGATAGTGTGGTAAACGAGTTTTTTAATTATGATGGCTATGAGATTAGAAATAAGTTACTGAGAGACATATACGGACTCTACAACAAAAAACTACAGCACTTATATACGATTTGTTTGATTGAATTTAAAGTGCACCCGCTTTAATAGGCACCCGCATAGGTTGTCAAAAAAGATCAAAATTACTGCCTGAGCTTGGCAAACACAGAAAAGGGAGTAATGGGAACAGAAAAGGGAATAAAACTTAACGATTTTAGGAAAATTCTAATTAAACCTCCCCATAAGAAATGTGATAAGAGTGAGTGTCGTAGTTATGAGGTATTAGCCTGGATTCTGTAGGGAGCAATTCACTTTGTATGATGATACATTTTCGACTTAGAGATGCTATAGATAAATTTTTGGATAATGGAATTTAAATAATTGAGTCACCAAACGCCTTTAGTCCTGAGTTTTATAGATTATGAGCAAGCGTCTGATTCAGCTGATAGAAGAGTTTTGGCGAAGGTGCTATTGGTTTACTAGATGAATACATTAAAGTTATTAGTGATATGTACGAGAATAACATTGCTGCGGCTAATGTAGGAAATGAGGTTAGTATCTGTTTTTTTTTATTGAATAAGGGTTAACCACGGTTACTTTCTATCTCCATTTGCATGAAATCATTTTGGTGGACATTTTGGTGGACCAAAGGCAATGGGAGAACAAAAATTAAATGCGGAAGTAAATCTCTCCTAGACTTAGACTATGCTGAGGATTTAAGCCTCCTAGATGAAAATTTTAGAAAATGAATGAACTTTCAAAAGTTTTGAATGTTTGAAAGTTAATGGTAAGAGTCCTGATTCGCTAAGACTAGAAATAAGGGAAGGTGAAGAGATGATGATGTGCAACGATAAGATTGATCAAGTGGACATCGTCATTTACGTAGGTAGTATTATTACCAAGACGGTAGGAGCAGTGAAGATGTTAAAAGTAGAATAGCCAAGGCACAGGGTGTTTTTTCACAGCTGTAAAAGGTTTGGAAGAATAGAAAGATAACTCTGTGAACCAAGATTAGAATATTGAAAGCTACAGTAATGACAATGGTCAAAGATGGTTCTGAAGCGTGGCTGCTTTTAAAGACAGAGGGTGATTTGCTAGATGTTTCCAAAGAAATCGCCTACGGGTTGTTTTGGTCACCTAACTGACTGACCGTGTCTCAAACAGTAAGCTGTGCAAAAAATGTTGGTCAATCCCGATTTCTAGGGCTATAATGAGAGAAAGGTTGAGATGGCTAGGACACATTTTGTGAAGGATAACACATTGCCAAATATAGTCCTTGTCGGCCAATCGTCTAGGACAGTGGCTCCTAAACAATTTTGTGCCATGCCCCATCTAGGCCTTTCTAAAATCCTGATACCTCCTTTTAATATTTAAATTTTGTTTTTCAGAATTTTTCGTGTATTCACATCACAGCTTAGATAGACATTACAATTATATGAAAACTCGATTTATTTTTGCGACACAGTGCGCGGTAGTGATGCTAGCGGCTGGAGACAGGAAACTGGCAGTCTGAATCTAAAAGATCGGAGCGATTGGACCAACAAAACAAAATTGCGTTCCCGCCTATTTTGTTTTAGTACGATCTAGGAGGCGCCTTGTTCAGAGCTCTGTACCAAAAGCTTCTCATGGGCAAGATAGGAGTTTTCATAACTGTATTGTATATCTAAGCTGTGATTCACATGAAGGAGCTTAAAAAGCCATTAACTTGGCATCTTTTTGTGGGTCGTCCTCTATTCAAATTTTATACTAATTAAAAATACTTTGAGACTACAACACCTTTTCTACAGTGCATAACTTATTGCAATATAACCATTTGTTTCAATTGTAACTGAACACCGTGCAACTGAACCCGCGTGTAACTGAACCTTTGTGCATACGACCCGAGGTGTAACTGAACCTTTGTGCATTTGACCCCAGGTTTAACTGAACCCACGCATAACTGAATCTCCATGCAACTTAAACCCCCATTTAACTAAACCCTCGTGCAACTCAACCTTATTTAACTGAACATTCACGCAACTGACCCCTTGTACAACTGAACTGTAATGCAACTAAATATTCAGTGAACTCAGTACCCGTACAACTCAACACCATTTGGCTCAACCCTCATTCATCTAAGCCTCCGTGTATGTCAGCCCTCATGCAACCCAAATTTCCATTTATTTCAACCCTCCTTCAAGTCCACTTCCGTGCAATTCCACCCTCGTTTAACTCCATCCTCATCCATCACAACCCCGTTTGACCCAAACCCGTCTGACTCGATGACCCGAACACACTTGAAGGTCTTGTTCGCAGCAATAGCTGCACCCTAGTACAGAAAATACACAGCCCATAATAGCCAAAATCTTTGAAACACGTTAAAAAAAACGATGTTCTATGAAAAACTTGCCGCTAGATCCGATTCAGGAATAAAGCCTATTACGCAAATTCATTTTATAATAAATGATTTTATCGAAACAGATTTCTGGGAATTCTAAAAAAGACTAGAAATGCTGATCAGTTTTGGTTTTTCGGTTTTACTTCTCTACTAGAATATCTTAAAGAGTTTTTTAATATCATTTAAAAGCTAATATTCCCATTTAGGTTTTCTTTATAATTCTGTTACGGTAATACAGTCGTAAAATGTCTATGACACCAAAATGCAATTTTAGGTGTCATTTCTGGAGTGTAATCAGGCTTGAAACCATAGAAGGTCTACCACTGAAATCTTCGTGATCGAAAAACCTTAAACTAATGTTCAAGAACTCCTCTCGAATGCTCCCATTACCAGTACCTCTCAGTTTTTCTTGAAATCCATTTTGACTTTTGTGTTTTTCTTAGTAAGTAAGTAAATATTCTTTAAAAAAGTAAAATTTAAGTATTTTCTTTAATGTAAGTAAATTTATGTATTTTCCCTGCAGTGTGTTGCTACAGCAATGTTCGATCTCTAGGTCATGTATTACCAAGCTAAGGTGAAACCCACTTCAACGTGTGTTTTCCTAGACTAGACACCACATCCTATCAAAATTTAAGCCTGACTAAAGACAAAGCTATTTGTCATCTTAGAACTAAGGCCCAAATCCAAAGACCCTCCCGCCTCGCCATTCGGGCATTTTAAAACAAATTGATTGTAATATTGATCAATATTTGAAGGGGAGAATAAGTCAAAATCTGGTCATTTAGATGAAAACTGGGTAAAGTCCTACTTGAATGGAGCAATTATTAACTTTGCCATTGCACGAAAAAATACTTGCAAGTAGCATCCCGAAAGAGAATCATTTTCATAGGCCGCTTTCATTGGCAAATTTTATTGACAGAGATTTGTTGCAATCGCGGTTCTGCTGGTTATTTGTCTTAGTCGAAATTAGTTTAGTTTGCTAAAATGGGTATTACAAGTTAGAAACTGTAAATGAAGCGAGAAGCAAATTTTTAGCTTCTAAACAGGGCTTGAATTAAGTGTAGGTTATTTAAAGGAAGCTTGATTTAAATGGGGGTTCAGTTGAACGAGGGCTCAGTTAAATGGGGCTAGGTTGCACGTGGGCCAGTTAAACAGGGGTTCAGTTGCACGAGGATTCAGTTAAAGGGGTTTGTTGCACACTTTTTACTAGCAAATAAAGGGTTTGCCGATGGGCGCACCCCTCTCTGGGTTACTGGCGAATATTTATGTACAACATATTGAAAATTAGGTGTTAAATTCATATTTCTTGAAACATATCTTTTGGTGACTTTATATGGATGACGTAATTTCACTTTTGAATTATGGGGAAAAGGAACGTAGGGGTTCTTTAGATCAACTTAATACATAATAGAAATTTACAGTTTACCTCAGAAATTGAAATTGTAAATAAAATATTATTCCTAGATGTGTTAATTATTCGTAGCATCGATGAACTCAATTTTACTATTCTGCTAGAAATATCTTAGAATTGTACAAAGTATTTTTGTACTTAATGAGAATAGTTTTTTAGGTCTTTAAGACTTCGAACTCTATTCCTGTTGTTGAAACTTCTATTCAATGATACTTTTCATTAATTTTATTTTCTAATAATTGCTTAAATACTGCCACATCAATATTTGTATACATAGAAACAATGTCAAAACTACTTAACATTGTCTTTTCTGAGATACTTACGTCTTTGAGTTTTTCGATTAAATCTACGGAATTACGTATGCATGATTTTTGAGAATAAAGCAAAGGTTTGATGGTTGTGCATAGCCATTTTCCAATATTGGAGGCGGGGCAATCGTACAAGCCACGATGGGCTTAAGGGGATGCCTTGCTTATGTAATTTTCGTAGACCATAAAATTTTTGACAAAAGTTACCACGGGAGAAAAATCTATGTATATATAAATAAGTTGTATGCATGTTTGTTTTTTTTGTGAGTTTTTTTGTAAAAAGAGGGTTTGCATATGACGTCATTATAAGTATATAAGGCTTTGTATATGCCGTCATTATAAGGTGACGTTACAGACCGGGACACCGGGATACAAATGACGACGGGGACACAGGGAATATTGGATTAGCAATCACCATCAACAAAGCTCAAGGGTAATCATTAGAAAAATGCGGTATATATCTGAATACGGATTGTTTTTCCCATGGACAATTATATGTTGCATGTTCAAGAGTCGGTAAACCCGACAATCTATTACACAACTACAATGGCGCGTAACTAGTACGGCGCGTAACGACTTACGCGTGCGGGGGGGGGGGGGGCGTGAAGCGCCCCCGCCAACTAAATGTTGGTGTAGCGCGAAGCTCCACACCAACAGCTAGTTTATTATATAATCGTGGGGCAATTTCGCCATTTCGTTTTAGATTTTTTAATTCTAAAACAAAATGATTAAAAATCTAAAGCAAAATGGTAAAATTACCCCACAATTAGATAATCAATTTTTCCCCTGTTTTAGCTTTGTTCAAAATTTTGTGGTTCACCAAAATTGAAAAAGCAAGGCATTCCCTTAAGGCCTATCATAGCTTGTGCGAAAGCCCACATCCCATATTAGAAAATGGCTATGCACAGCCTTCAAACCTTTGCTTTATTCTCAAAAATCATAGGTATGTAGTTCGGTAGATTTAGTCGAAAATCTCAAAAACGTAAGTATATCAGAAAATATAATTATAAGCAGTTTTGACATTGTTTCTATGTATACAAATATTGATGTAGCAGTATCTGACCATTAGAAAATAAAATAAATTAAAATTATCATTCAATAGAAGTTTCAACAACAAGAACGGACTGCGAGGTCTTAGTGACCTTGGTTAGACTATGTATGAAGCATTTAATACATTTCCAATTCCATAATTCTTTTTACCAGCAGATAGAGTTTTTGCCGATGGTCGCACGCCTGTCCAGGCTACTGGCGAATATTTATATAGAACATATTGAAAATTGGGCGTGAATTCTTAAAGATAAAACACCAGTTATTCGCCAAAGAGGGGCCTATAAATATCATGCGACTGTGGGAAGTTCTATGTAGATTTAACTTACTAGTATGTTAGAGAAACGCTTACAACAGCATAAAGATGATATCACCAAAGCTCAAAATTCTAGTGTTGCTAATATTTCTTTTGATTCTTCTTTAAGCAGTCATGTTTTTGAAAATCTTTGCCACAAAATACTTTTCGAAGAATCTGCCCTTATTAGCAATGACCTAGGCATAAAGCTGGTAGTCCAAGAAGCAATTGAGAGAATATTCACTAAACGTTCTATGCACAAATTTAATTAAAAACGATCACACAAAATATTTTTAATGTCCACTATACATTAACACAGAACCAGTTACAAAAAGACCTTTGAAGTGAGCTGCCAAAAAGGCAAGATTAGCCATGAAAATGTACTTTTAATTATTCTTCTTCCATTTCAACGAATTGCCTCACTTTATTTATCAGTCCTGGTTGAACTTAACTGAAGTAAGCATGCTAGGGCTGTCTTGAAATAAAATCATTTTAGTTTGTTTGGTCGTACGTTGTTTTTCTTCTTTTATATATTTATGTTTTGATGAGGACGGCCCTTGGACATAGGACCGAAATATTCATTCAAATTAGAATTCCACTGTTTTACGAAAAGAATTACCTATTGTTCTTCTTGTTTTTGATTTTTATTTGTAGCGAGTATTTTGTGTTCTCTACCTACTATTTCTTATTCTGTTAGAACTATTTTAGAATTGTGGTAAGTATTTTTTATTTCGTAAGAATAATTATTTTGTTTTGTAGGAATTATTTTGGATTATGTTTGAAATTTTTATATTCTATAAGAATATTTATGGTGTTGTTATAATTTTTGTGCTTTTAGCAAGTATTTTGTGTTCTGCAACAATATTTTTTCATTCTTTAGAACTATTTTTGAATTGTGGAAAATATTTTTGCATTTTGTAAGAGTTATTTAAGTTTTGTAGAAATTATCCTGGATTATGTATGAACTTTTTTTTTATTCCATAAGAAATATTTGGGATGTTGTTAGAATCGTTGTGTTTTGTAGCAAGTATTGTGTGTGCAGCATCAACTATTTTTACATTCTGTTAAAACTATTTTGGAATACTGTGGAGACTTGGCAAAGTATTTTTGCATTTTTTAAGAGTTATTTTTGTTTTGTAGGAATTATTTTGGATTATTTTTTAACTTTTCGTATTCTATAAGAAGTTTTTGGGATGTTGTTATAATTTTTGTGTTTTGTTGCAAGTATTTTGTGGTCTCCGCCAACTATTTTTCGTTCTGCTAGGACTATTCTAGAATTGTGCAAAGTATTTTTGTATTTTGTAAGAGTTATTTCTGTTTTGTAGGAATTATTTTGGATTATGTATGAACTTTTTGTATTCTATAAGAAGTATTTGGGATGTTGTTAGAATTTTTATGTTTTGTAGCAAGTATTTTGTGTTCTGAACCAATTATTTTTCATTCTGTTAGAACTATTTTAGAATTTATATATATATATATAGATTGTGCAAAGTATTTGTGTATTTTATTAGAATTATTTCTTTTTTGTAAGAATTTTTTCGATTATGTTTGAACTTTTTGTATTGTATAAGAAGTATCTGGGATGTTGTTAGAATTTTTCTGTTTTGTATCAAGTATTTTGTGTTCTACACCAATAATTTTTAATTCTATTAGAACTATTTTAGAATTGTGTAAAGTATTTTTGTATTTTGTGTGTTATTTCTGTTTTTTAGGAATGATTTAGGTTATGTTTGAACCTTATTTTGTATTCTATAAGAAGTATGTAGGATGTTGTTTGAATTTTTCTGTTTTGTATCAAATTCATTCTGTTAGAAATATTTTAGAATTGTGCAAAGTGTCTTTGTATTTCGTAAGAATAATTTTTTGTTATATAAGAATTATTTTTATACCTGTTGTACTCTATAAGAAGTATTTGGGATGTTGTTAGAATTTTTGTGTTCTATAGTGTTTTGTTTACTTCACCAACCATTTTTCATACTGTTAGAACTATTCTAGAATTGTGTAAATAATTTTTGTATTTTGTAAGCGCTATTTCTCTACTGTCGGAATTATTTGGATTATGTTTGAACTTTTTTTATTCCATAAGAAATATATGGGATGTTGTTAGAATTGTGTTTTGTCGCAAGTATTTTGTGTTCTGCATCAGCTATTTTTCATTCTGTTAGAACTATTTTAGACTGTGAACACTGTGCAAAGTATTTCTGTATTTTGTCAGAGTTATTTTTATTTCGTAGGAATTATTTCGATTGTTTTTGAACTTTTTATATTCTATAAGAAATATTTGGGATGTTGTTACTTGTTACCATATTTGTGTTTAATAGCAAGTATTTTGTGTTCTGCACCAACTATTTTTCATTCTGTTAGAACTATTTTAGAATTGCGGAAAATATATTTGTTTTTTGTAAGAATTATTTCTTTTTTATAGGAATTATTTGGATAATGTTTCAACTTTTCGTATTATATAAGGAGATTTTGGGATGTTGTTAGAATTTTTGTGTTTTGTAGCAAGTATTTTGTGTTCTCCACCAACTATATTTCATTCTGCTAGGACTATTTAGAATTGGAGCAAAGTATTTTGTATTTTGTAAGAGTTATTTTTGTTTTGTAGGAATTACTTTGGATTATGTATGAAGTTTTTGTATTCTATAAGTATTTGGGAGCGTTGTTAAAATTTTTGTTTTTTTATGTAGCAAGGATTTTGTGTTCTGAACCAATTATTTTTCATTCTGTTAGAACTATTTTAGAATTGTGCAAAGTATTTTTGTATTTTGTTAGAATTATTTCTTTTTTGTAAGAGTTTTTTCGACTAGGTTTGAACTTTTTGTATTGTATAAGAAGTATCTGAGATGGTGTTAGAATTTTTCTGTTTTGTAGCAAGCATTTTGTGTTCTACACCAACAATTTTTATTAGAACTATTTTAGAATTGTGCAAAGTATTTTTGTATTTTGTGTGTTATTTCTGTCTTTTAGGAATGATTTAGGTTATGTTTGAACCTTTTTTGTATTCTATTAGAAGTATGTGGGATGTTGTTTGAATTTTTCTGTTTTGTATCAAATTCATTCTGTTAGAAATATTTTAGAATTGTGTAGTGTTTTGTATTTCGTAAGAATAATTTTTTGTTATATAGGAATTATTTTTATACCTGTTGTATTCTATAAGAAGTATTTGGGATGTTGTTAGAATTTTTGTGTTCTATAGCAAGTGTTTTGTTTACTTCCTCAACCATTTTTCATACTGTTAGAACTATTTTAGAATTGTGTAAAGTATTTTTGTATTTTGTAAGAGCTATTTCTCTATTGTTGGAATTATTTGGATTATATTTGAACTTTTTTGTATTCCATAAGAAATATATGGGATGTTGTTAGAATTGTTGTGTTTTGTCGCAAGTATTCTGTGTTCTGCATCAGCTATTTTTTCATTCTGTTAGAACTATTTTAGAATACTGTGAACACTGTGCAAAGTATTTCTGTATTTTGTCAGAGTTATTTTTATTTCGTAGGAATTATTTTGGATTGTTTTTGAACTTTTTATATTCTATAAGAAATATTTGGGATGTTGTTACCATATTTGTGTCTAATAGCAAGTATTTTGTGTTCTGCACCAACTATTTTTCATTCTGTTAGAATTATTTTAGAATTGCGGAAAATATATTTGTTTTTTGTAAGAATTATTTCTTTTTTATAGGAAATATTTGGATAATGTTTCAACTTTTCGTATTCTATAAGAAGATTTTGCGATGTTGTTAGAATTTTTGTGTTTTGTAGCAAGTATTTTGTGTTCTCCACCAACTATTTTTCATTCTGCTAGGACTATTTAGAATTGGCGCAAAGTATTTTTGTATTTTGTAAGAGTTATTTTGTTTTGTAGGAATTACTTTGGATTATGTATGAAATTCTTGTATTCTATAAGAAGCATTTGGGAGCGTTGTTAGACTTTTTGTTTTTTTGTGTAGCAATTATTTTGTGTTCTGCACCAACTATTTTTCATTCTGTAAGAACTGTGTTAGAATTGTGCAAACTATTTTTGTATTTCGCAGGAATAATTTTTATGTTTCGTAGAAATTATTCTGGATTATGTTTGAACTTTTTGCTACTACATCTACTAACAACTCACCGCAGCACCAAGCCGCCTGAGGCCAACACAGATACGTACGCTCCTCCTTCAGCCCAATCTATTCATGGCCCCTCTTTACGCCCTCCCAGGAAGTTCCCTTTTCCTTTAAATCTTAATTTATGATTTATGACATCCTCCCACCCTAGACGAGGACGACCTACTTTTCGTGTAGCGCAAGACAGTTTACCAAAAAGGACAATCCCCGGCAATCTGTCATCCTTCATCCTCAGAACTTGCCCTAGCCATCTCAACCTTTCTTTCAATATCACCCTAGAAACCAGGATTGAACCACATTTTTGGTACAACCTTCTGTTTGAAATACAGTCAGTCAATCGAGTACCCAGAACAATTCGCGGGCAATTTTTCTGGAAGTTATCCAGTAAATTTTCATCCACATTTCGGAGCGCCCATGCTTTAGAGCCATATTTGATAACTGTCATTCACTGTAGCTTCCATTATTCTAATCTTTGTTTGCAGACTTATCTTCCTATTCTTCCAGTCTTTTATTTAACTATGAAAAAACATCCTGAGCCTTGGCTTTTCTACTTTTAACGTCTTCACTGCTCCCACCTTCTTTACTAATAATACTACCTGGTAAGTGAAGCTGCCCACGTGATCAGTTTTTCCATTACCCAACGTGACCTTTTCGTCTTCACTAATTCCTAGCCTTAGTGTCTTATTCTTTTTAACGTGATTATTTAAACTTATTCTAGCACCCCGAAATCGCAAAACCTCTAATAGTTTATTCATTGTGTTCACATTTTCATCTAATATGCTTAAATCATCTGCATAATCTAAGTCCAGGAGAGTTTTTCCTCCCCATTTGATTCCATGGTCCCCAATTGCCTTTCCTGTGCTCCTTAAGACAAAGTCCATCAAAATGGTCCTTATAAAGGGGGATAGAACATAACCCTGCTTAACTCCTGATCTAATGCAAAACCAGCTGCTAACCTCATTTCCTACCTTAAGCGCAGCAGTATTATTCTCGTACATTGCATAAGTCACTTTAATGTATTTGTCTAGTATACCATATAAGGATAAGACCTTTGCTAAAGCTCTTCTATCAGCTGAATCGAACGCTTGCTTATAATCTATAAAACTGAGGATCAAAGGTGTTTGACAACGAAGGCACTTCTCAGTTATTAACCTAAGTGTGAAAGTTTGGCCGACACATCCTCTACCTTTTCTAAAACCGCATTTCTTCTCTTTAAACTTTGTATACAGCATCTTTCAGTCTAAAAAGTATCATATTACTAAGTAATGTGCTACCTACAGAGACCAGACTAATGCCTCAATAATTAAGACACTCACTCTTGTCATCTTTCTTATACAATGGTTTAATTAAGGTTTTCCTAAAATCATTAGGTACTTCCCGTTTTTCAAAAATCATGTTCATAATCTTCAGTTGCTTATTTTCTAACCTCAGAGCCACCATATGTAAGAAACTCATTTGCCACACTATCAGCACCTGGACCCTTATTATTTTTAATTGTTTTAGTACTATCGCTAATTCTTTCTCATAAAACAAATCTTCCTTCACTTCCAAGGTATCACATTTTTTTTCGTTGTTATCTGTATCTTTTCCTGCAACTGTATCTCGGCTTAGCACATTCTCAAAATGTTCCGCCCATCTCTTTTTAACTCTTTTCGCATTACTACTTGTGGCCCCATTCCTATCCTTAAGTGGGATTCGTCCGGATTGACTGCTCCCTCTCAATTTATTAACATGCCAGTATAATATTCTAACATTATGAACTTTTGTAACTTTTGCACTATTGTTGATTCTAACTTTTGAATTTCTGTATTATTTGAACTTTTTGTATTGCACTTTAGTATTGCGCAAGGCCCAGGTGCGTGTGTTAACGTCTTGAGGGGCTAGTAGCTCCAATTGTATACCCCCTATGGGTGTCGTCAAATCCATAACCCCGTCGCTAATGGATTTCTACGTATTGGTCAAAGGATTGTTCTGGATTTCTACATGTTGTCGGAATAAGGAAAAAGGCCTATTTAAGAAAATGTTTTATATTCCATGTTCTTTTTAAGAATAAAGGAGAATTTCTTACAAAATCAGTGGAATTAAGGAGAATGGGGCGTGAAATGCCAAGAAACATCACAATCTAACAATAAAATGACAAGTTTACGGGGTTCATGAAAAAAAAACAATGGTCAACTTTAGTTTATAAGCCTATGTAGGGAAAAGGTTGAAAATGCCTTAGGTGTCTAATTGCGGGCCAGAAGGTGCCATTAGACAGGAACATTGTACCACACTGGGGTCAATTGCGATGAGACATCAGAAGAAATACTATTTGGAATTTACTTTAAGTTTAAACGAACAATTCTAGTGTAAATGTAGTAATATCATTGTTACTTATCGACAATTTTATTATTAATAAAATCTCATCCAAACCACTCTTACGTCAGTTATTTTCATTGATGCTGCTGCTGGTCGGTGCTATTTCGTTGGTGCGAACTTCTTTGTGCTAGTTGGAAAAATGGAAGTTATTAAATATGTCGCACTTTTTCAGCAACCACGAGAGGGATTTCCTCACTCAACTCTTCATTCCCTTTTTCTAGGTAATCAAAAGTGCAGTCATGATCCTCCCTTGCTTTATGTCTTAAACAAAATACTTTGTCGCATTTACAGTCAAAGGGCGTAAGCTTAATTTTCTTCTTACACATCCCACATCTAGATTTTCTATTTTTTAATTCACAATTCCATTTGATTCTGACAGTTTTTTTTTGTTTTTTAATTGGATATCTGACAACATCCACTCTTCGAATGCGTCGTGAACAAATTCTACAAAGTTCACTTTTTTCTGAGGTTGTATAAATACCGCATTTACAGAATTTTCGAGGAAGAATGAACCTTTCTGATTTTTCACTCATAGCGGGAACTTGGGGAATGCTACTATTCTGTGTTACATAAGTGACAAGGATAACGTAAATTAGAGGCTTACATTAATTTTTATCCTTTTTCTTTCGCAGTTGACACAACCCAAGGAATAAATCAACTATGTGTCTAGACTTTTTTTGCACTTAGTTATATTTGAAAATAATCAAATTATACATTTATTTAAATGCATACGATTCTAGCAAGAAATCATTGATTATGTTAAGTAATCAAGCAGTAGTTTGTTCAATTATTCCCGACATTTGTCTTGGAATATCTGAAGAAAAATTGAAACTTGAAAAATCTTGAGAAGTATATATCTACTACTACTACTACTAACAACTCACCGCAGCACCAAGCTGCCTGAGGTCAATAGAGCTACGCACGTCCCTTCTCCGTCACAAACTATTCAAAGCTTCCCTCTTTACACCCTTCCAGGATGTTTCCATTTCCCTTAAATGTTTCCTTACGACGTCCCCACCCCACTTCAACTGAGGACGCCCTGCTTTCTGTTTAGCCCTAAACGGTTGGCCGAAAAGGACAATCTTTGGCAATCTGTCATCCTTCATCCACAGAACGTACTTTAACCATCTCAGCCTTCCTCTCATTATAGCCTTAGAAAGCAGGACTGAACCATACTTTTCGTACTGCCTACTGTTTGAAATACGGTCAGTCAGTCGGGTACCCAAAACAATCCTTCGGTAATTTCTCTGGAAAACATCTTACAAATCCTCTTCCATTTTTGGGAACGCCCATGCTTCAGAGCCATATTTGGCTACTGTCATCACTGTACCTTCCAATATCGTAATCTTGGTTCGTAGATTTATCTTCCTATTCTTCAAAACTTTTTTCAACTGTGAAAAACCACACTGGGCCTTGGCTATTCTACTTTTAACATCTTCACTGCACACGCCATCTTTGCTAATGGCACTACCTAAGTAAGTGAAGCTCTCCACTTGAAAAATACTTTCGTTACATAACATCACCTTTTCATCTTCACTTATTCCTAGCCTTAGTGACTTAGTCTTCTTAACATTACACTAGAAATTTTAAATTAAGATAAATAAGAATTCCTGAAATTTTAAAGAGAAAACCTAACTTCGACGTAACCAACAACCAAATCTTAAGAATTTTGTTATATTGACTATCAAGCTTAGACTAGGTCTGATTCACCCAGATAAAAGAGTATAGAGTAAGCAGGTTTAGCAAAACTCAGTTAAAGGGTTCCCTGTATCAGACTTAAATGTCCATCGAAGGGTACATTCTAATAGCACTATCTAGGTAAATGAACCTGTCCACATGATCCATCTTTTCGTTACAGAACACTACCGTTACAGAACATCTTCACTTAATCCTGGCTTTAGTGACTTAACATTATACTAGAAATTGTAAAAAAAGATAATTAAGAATTCCTGGAATTTTAAAGAGAAAAACAAACTTCGACGTAACCAACAACCAAATTTTAGGAATTTTGTTAGATTAGCTATCAACCTTAGATTAGGCGTGATTCACCCAGATAAAAGAGGCTTAATAGAGTGAACAGGTTTAGCAAAACTCAGTTGAAGGGTTCACTGTATCAGACTTTTTATTTGCATCGAGTGGTTCATTTTTACGTCCCTTGGATCTGTGCCTGTAATTTTCATGTCCATTCAGTCATTAAAGGGCGAGGGGCTGTCACTTCGTTTACAATACCATTTAGCTTTAAAGCTTTATTTCTTCCACATAAAAGATGCTTTGTAGCGTAAATTTCTTTGAAAACGTATTTTTAAACTTTCGGTTACTATGGGCTTAACTTCGTTCTTAAATAGGGTGCAGTGAATGCTGCAACTATGGTAAGAATCCTTAATTTTGAAGGAACAAACAAAAAATTAAACAAATTACTTTTTAATCATAAAAGTTTGTTGGATTGGCTATGGAACATGAATTTAATACCCATATAAAAGACAGTGAAATAATAAGTTTTATAAGATTTTATTCCAAGGGCTCTCAATATCTACCTTTTGATTAACCTCGATCGGTGCACCCCTACCCTCCTTGAATTCGTTCGTCAAACAAACACATTTGTAGAACAATAATATTGTCGTGTAAGGTCATTCATTAAGGGGAGATGGAGTGTCAGATCGTGTATAAAACTTGGACTAGTTCTAAAATGGGAATTCATTCATGTAAAAGTGACTTTGTTATGTAAAATAAGAATCCTTGAAATTGAAAGGAAAAAAATATAGAACATCAAAGTATCTTAAGAGAATTTATTAGATTTTTTATAAAGCTTGGATTCGCTCATATGAAAAAGGGGATAGTAATTTTCATGAAGTTTGGTTCTCTGTATCCAACAGCATCAAAGGGTATAGATTTCTTTTGGATCCGTGCCAGCAACCGTCATGTTAAATCTTTTAGCAAAAAGAGAAGAGGTGTCAAGTCGTTTATTAAACTTCAGTAAGCTTTGAACTTTGGATTCACTCATATAGAAGAGCCTTTATAGAGTGAGTATTACTCCTTAAAATTGAATGAAAAAATAAAATATTTTTTAAGCATCGTGCCTTTTGAACCCATATAAAAGACGGTGAAATAATAAATTTTACTAGATTCAGGCAAAGAGGTCTGTATGTCCAACTTATAAACACCAACGAACGGTACAACTAAAATTTTCCTTGACTTTTGCTGGAGTCGGTTATTATGTTGCGAGAGCAATATTTTGGTTTTGTCGGTTTTTTTTTCTAGCACCCCGATTTCAGCTTATTCCTAGAAAGGGGTAAGGGTCTAACTTCTGTGGCTTTTACGGAAAGTGTGGCCCTTAGGCCGGATTGATGAATGACTTTGCATTTTGGAAAGCTTCGTAGAACTCTTGCCTGAGGCCAAAAATGTATTGTTTCTACCCATTTCTGTTCGTGATTTCAGCTGAGTTTATCATTCGGTTTCTTGTACTTGGGATTATGGTAGAGAAATGGTATCAGATGTGCCTCTTAAACTTTAAAAGTTCTCTCATTGCTAAAGAAATTACAGTTTATCTTTTACTCCTTTCTAAGTGATACGGTTGAAACTTGACCTACGGCAAAAAAGTCAACTTCTGAACTAAGACTGATTTTCGACGGCAGTCAATAGCTCTTGATGAGCTGATCAAAGTACATGTCATCCATTTTTCCGTATAAAAATTTCTTCCTGAGATATATCAGTTTGAAAGTTTAAAGGGGCTGACAACTTCAGTAATAAGGTACACACTGAAACCAAAAATAGGCAGATACCAATTGTGAGGCATACAGGGGAGTTTTAAGCAGCAGTCGCCTGTTAGCTCATAGTCATCTTCGGCAATGAGGGGCTCGTAACTTTTGCTAATTGTTGTACCTACTATTTTTTTCTGGTGTATTTGATGGTAAGACCAATTTGGTTCCAGGTGTAAGACTTGTAGGGGACTTGTAAGTAATAATCGGCTCTTAGGCTACATTCATCTTCAGCGATGAGGGATCTGCAACTTTTGCTAGTTGCAATGAGGGGTTTGCAACTTTTGCGAGTTGGTGTACCTAGTATTTATTGTAAGATCTTACAGATTAACAACTTCAACGTTTAATCGAAGCGAGGAAACAAAACCAAAGTGTTGCTCTCGCAACGCTTTTCTCGACGAAGCCGAACAAAGGTTGCCGCAACACCTCACGTTGTCCGTGCAACGTAGATCTTGTTGGATCTGGGATGGAGCAAGGAGGGGAGAGGGTGTCAAGTCATTTAAAAAATCTGGATTAGCTCTGAAACTTGAATTTTCCCAATTGAAAAAGCTTTTGAGAGTAAATATACTCCGCAAAATTGAAGACCTATATGAAAGACGGTGAAGCAACGAGTTTCACCAAATTCAGTTGAAGTGTATCCTAGTTTTAAAGAACATGGTAGTGCAGCTAAGTCACACTTAGATCTGTGCCGGATTTGGTCATTGGATCTATAATTTTTTTAAGAAGGGGAGGGGGGTAAATCATTTATAAAACTTGGAATAGCTCTGAAACTTAGATTCACCCATATAGAAGAGGTTTTACTGGGTAAATATAAATATCAAACAGTTCGTGGTAACGAACAGTGAATAAGGGACGACATGGCTCTGGCAACCAAAAATCTAAAAAGCATAATAACATGGTAGTGCAACTAAGTCACACTTAGATCTGTGCCGGATTTGGTCATTGGATCTATAATTTTTTTAAGAAGGGGAGGGGGGTAAATCATTTATAAAACTTGGAATAGCTCTGAAACTTAGATTCACCCATATAGAAGAGGTTTTACTGGGTAAATATAAATATCAAACAGTTCGTGGTAACGAACAGTGAATAAGGGACGACATGGCTCTGGCAACCAAAAATCTAAAAAGCATAATAACATGGTAGTGCAACTAAGTCACACTTAGATCTGTGCCGGATTTGGTCATTGGATCTATAATTTTTCTTAAGAAGGGGAGGGGGGTAAATCATTTATAAAACTTGGAATAGCTCTGAAACTTAGATTCACCCATATAGAAGAGGTTTTACTGGGTAAATATAAATATCAAACAGTTCGTGGTAACGAACAGTGAATAAGGGACGACATGGCTCTGGCAACCAAAAATCTAAAAAGCATAATAACATGGTAGTGCAACTAAGTCACACTTAGATCTGTGCCGGATTTGGTCATTGGATCTATAATTTTTTTAAGAAGGGGAGGGGGGTAAATCATTTATAAAACTTGGAATAGCTCTGAAACTTAGATTCACCCATATAGAAGAGGTTTTACTGGGTAAATATAAATATCAAACAGTTCGTGGTAACGAACAGCGAATAAGGGACGACATGGCTCTGGCAACCAAAAGTCTAAAAAGCACAAGTTTTGATAACAATAGGTAAGTCGAAAGAATTGAATTTACATGCTGATTCAAAATATATAAAGTTCATTAAGTTTAATGTTACCCATTGAAAATTACGGTAGTCATTTTGTTCAGTATAATTGAAAGGTCCAATAACTATGTCTGTGGGTACAACATGGTCCCTCAAAGGCCATGGGCAAAGTGTTGTAATTTGCAAAATCTATCCGTTTTTACGTATAGTGTTTGTTACTGGGAAATAAACAGATATCTTATTTTTTTTTTTTTTTTTTTTTTTTTTTGCAGAGGAAATTTTCTGCTTGAGGGGATTACTGCGATGAAAATCTTCCTTGGGAAGGGAGGTTTCTGGGGGTGAGCTTTCCAGGGTGAGGAATTTGTGTAATTCAAGAAACAGTGGAGGAATTCGTCAGAATTTTACGAAAGATACTAGGTATAGACATTTCCTTTCAAATGAGCCCCTCAGCTGCTCTGTATGACGTCCCACTGCCCTGCTAGCAGTGGCGGAAAAAGAAAAGAAAAATAGGACACATCAATGCTACCTAAGCAAAAAAGCAAAATTTTCCTTGTTGTTCAAACTAGGGGACTGTAAATCTTTAGAACAAGGTTTTCGGCCATAGGTATTTCAATGGTTTTCGGTCTGACGCCATTTTTTAGGGATTTCAGGCTATTTTTTTGAAAGGACATTTTACAGTTAAGACTAACGGAGATAATAGTTGCCATTCCTGATACAGCTAGAAGTAACAGTTTTTTCCCACTAGCCAGTTTTATTACAACGTGTTTTTTAGTTTTTGGCTACAATGGGCCGTAGTTTGTTCTTTACTAGGTTGTAGCCACCATTGCAGCAACGATTTCATGATCGATTTGTATTACGTCTGCGACAACAATAAATGCTATCTCTAAGGCTCAGATATATGAAGTTATTTTAGTACCTATCCTGTATCTTTTTTTACTAGAAATTGTTAACAGAGAAAAAAGGAAAGGACTAGAAGACTTGAAGGACACAACAAAAGGTGATAAAGATTCTGTTCTTTTGAAGATGAGTTAAACACATTTCTTAATATCTATAAAAGGAAACAAGGCCACTATAAAAGCCTGACAAGACCATACACATATCACTTCTTGTGTAAGGTGACTTCCTTACACTAGTGACAGGTGACTTCAGTTGTCATGTTCTCAGCTCCTCTATTCGTGTCAACTTAGTTTAAGATTCATTGTCCATTGATTACCGTATATCACCTAAGGCTCTTAATTACAGTTATATCCACAATAGTGACACTATGACCAATATTGACCCCTGTATTTCCCCGCCGATTTTCCCTATTCTGTCGTTTATGTTGATGAAAACGAACGTGATTTTGACCACCTTCCCCTCTTTCTTGCTTCGACATTAACTGCTGATCCATCTAAGGATCCTTCTGTTGCTACTAATAAAAAATGGTGTATGAAACGAGAGTAGAGCAAAGGCAATTGGCCTTTTATATTTTTACCCTAATAACTCTGTTGTCTTGCACTAGGAACAACTCTTTGTTCCCACTAACCAGTTTTACTACATCGCGTTTTTAATTTTTGGCTACTATGGGCCGTGGTTTGTTAATTACTAGGTTGCAGCCACCACTACCGCCACGATTTCATAATCAATGTGTGTTACGTCCGCGACAACAATAAGGGAATGCTATCTCTAAGGCTCAGAAATGTGAAGTTATTTTAGTACCTATCCTGTATTTTTTTATTTACTAGAAATTCTTAGGAATTTTTACTAGAAGTGTTATAACAACGATTTGGAAAGAAGGCCCGATTCTTAAAGCTGTCTAAGTCGCCCTAAAGACTGAGTGTAGTGCTCATTATCGTTTTCAGTGCTTAGTTTCTAATTTTTACCTAATAATTTTTTTCTAATAAGTTTTGCAACGTGATGTTATTCCTGTATCAACTAAAAGTGTTGTTAATTATATACTTAAGCCTGAATCGATTGATCTTGATCGATTGATTTAGCGCTCATCATTTATGTTGTGATTCCCAGGCACTAATCAGTCAGCTCCAGATACCTTTTTAGTTCTGTTTATGGTTGTCAGTGCCTGATTCCTTCCTTTGCGGGACGGTAGCTTTTCCTCTTAAACGTGGAAAAGACTCTGTGAACGCAGTTCATATGGGCTTATCACTATTTCATGAAATATTAGTCAAATTTTTGAATATGCTCTGCTCCTACGCAATATTGAACGAACTCTGAACGATTCAAACCAATTTGGGTTTCAACCTCGTATTGGGTTCCAAAATGCGCATAAGGTTTTAGCTTCAATTCTCTATGTTGCCCAGTCTAAAGGTTATGAATTACATATTTGCGCTTTGAGTTTGTCCAAAGCCTTCGACAGTATTTGCCATGCACAAGTGTGACTCGCGTCGTCAGAGTTTAGAGTGAACCCTCCTGTCACACATTTACTTAAACTTTGGGATAGTAATTTGTTTCTTCGTTTGAAATCTGGTACAGGGTTCTACGGTAATATACCAGTTCAATCCGGAGTACGCCATGGTGGAATGCTATCATCTTATCTATTTAATGCTTGCATCTAAAATGTGTTATCCATAACCAGGCCTTCGTGTTGTTATAATTTATCTGATGTGTCTTTTATTACGTACGCGGACGACCTACCAGTTTTAAGACGGATCAAGTCTATTTTAGCATTATCTGTGCGGCATATTTTTATGATGTTTGGAAATGTTGATATGTCTTTGAATGTTGATAAATGCGAATATATAGTTTTGATACAAAATCATCAGCTCATAATATGTCATGTGGATGTTCAGTAATTCGTAATATTGCGAATTTACAGTGGTAACGGATTAATTTTTATTCCACACACCTTCTTTTGCAACTCCAGGTTCTGAGAGATGGTAAAAAAAAAAAAAAAAAAAAGATTGGAAATGCGAAAATTGTAGCTGACCGTGGAAATTATTCAAATCTTTTTTCGAGCTTTATGTATTCTAGAGACTTGCTGGAAGTAAGTGGGGATGTCATCCAAAAATTATTTTGGATTTTAAAAAATTTTAAATTCGTTCAAATATAGAATATGGGATTCAATTTTTTTCAGCTCGTCCTCCATCCTCATTCAAAATCCTTGAATCTTTAGAAAATTCTGCTATTCGAATAGCTTTGGGTGTGCATTAGCATGCTCCTCTGTCAAAGTTAAAAATACTGTCGGGACTGGTCTCCCTAAGTGGAAGAGCATCCAGTCTAAGGATTAAATATATCTCGTAAATCCAGGCTTATGGAGCCAAGCATGTTGTATATGCACATACCTTTGCTGGGAAGTCAGCATGTCCCAATGCCCATTCATCATGGAATCAGTTTCAACTGGAGGTCCCAAACTGGAATCAACATTCGCTTTATGCATATCCCTTTATTGAGTCCCCTCCATGGGAAATGAGTCGTCCTCCAAGTTGTCAAGTAGAACTTATCTCTATTAGTAAAGACTTGATTCCTAATTACGAGATCCAGACTATTTTGGCTGAACAGATCTCAAAGGCGTGCCCCAACTATAGAAAAATATATACAGATGGATCTGTCCAGAAGGAAAAAGCTGGAGCAGGAGCATGTATCCCATCCTTGAATTTGAACATCTATTCTCCTCTCCCATTGGGATCTTCTATCTTGTCTGTTGAATTATGTGCCATCCGCCTGGCCTTGGTTGCACTTATAAATTATAACATGGAATCTGAAAATATACTCTGTCTCTCCGACTCTAAATCAGCATTACTATTGATCCAACATATTAATAGAATTGCTAATGACGAGGATTTATATAATATTGGAAGACATCTTCTTAATCTTAAGATCAAAGGAAATGAGGTTTATTTTCAACATGTTCCAAGTCATAAAGGCATCAAATATAATGATATGGCTGATTCTCTAGCAGCAAAGGCTTCCATGTTAATTCCTAGTCCTTCCTCTGACCTCAATTCACGAGATATTACCAGGCAAAAATCCAATGTTAATAACAGTAAATTAATTTTATCTCCATTTCATACAAGATTAAATACAGTGCTATATTACCGGCTGCAATCAGGTGCCCTACTTCTAAATAGCTTGTTATTTAATTGGAAGCTACGTCATTGCCCTTTATGCCGAGTCTGCTTTTCAGCAGATTAAACAATCCAGCATATATTATTTGATTGCCTGGCTCAGAGTGAGGAGCTCTTGAGCGTTTCTGTTCCTTGGCTAAGATTCGAAATACTTATATAGCTATAGTTGCTCTTAAGCGTTTCTGCTCCTTGGCTAAGATTCCAAGTACTTATACAGCTATAGTTGCTCTTAAGCGTTTCTGCTCCTTGGCTAAGATTCCAAATACTTATACAGCTATCCTGGATTCTAACCTGCCATGGGAAATTGATCGTAAGATATTTAAGGCAGCAATTGATATCTTAAAGAAGAGAAATATTGTTTAATAATGATTAAAGCTTGATGAAGTCAATTTTTAAAAGGACGTGATTCATCTATAGTTTTTGAATGTGCAGAAGAGAGTGGGAATGAGTAGGAAGAGCCTTATTGGTACCGGCCGGCCTAGTGGCCTTAAACTGCTGGGGACAGGTAGCTCAGGTACTCGCACTTCCCACAATCAGTAACAGTGTATTAATGTTCATAATTGCATATATTCATTATTTGAAGACTGGAGGAGAATAGCGCTTCCAGTGGCTAGTTTTTCTGGAGAAGAAGTCAAAGAGGTGAAAGGACTTGTTGTTAGTCCACATCTCCCTATAATTTTTGGAACTGAAACTTGTATTCGTTATTGAAAAAGAAAAATTTGCGCCTGATTCGTATTGTGTATTTTAGATATTGCAAATTTTTGCTGGTATCTTCCTACTTCATATCGTAATACTCGTATTAGTATGGTGCTACCAACATATTCAATCGTTTGAATTGCTTAGTGCTAATCTAAGAAGACATGTCTTTGTGTCCCTAGTACCAAACCTTAATATTAGCTGTGTGTTTTGTCTGAGATAAAGGTCTAAGTTGTCTATGTGTCATGAAGGTTTAACTTACCTGTATTGGATTTTTCTTTCTTGCTAGTGTAATTTATTCCGCTTGTTTTGTTTAAAAGTGTGCAATAAATAAATTATCATAATTATTGAAAAAGAAGCAATTTAATATATGAATGAAAAGAGCAATGCTTGAGACTAACAGAAATCGCTCCGACAAGGAATTGGCTGTCTCTCCCATCACATCCCATCATGTTTCGATTTTCGAAGAAAACAGTGCGAGATTTAAAACGCGACTTCCGGAATAAACGTAATCAGTTAATTGTATTGGCTTTAGACATAAGGTTTTTAGCTTGACTCTATTATTGTTCG
This sequence comes from Artemia franciscana, assembly GCF_032884065.1. Classification (NCBI taxonomy): domain Eukaryota; kingdom Metazoa; phylum Arthropoda; class Branchiopoda; order Anostraca; family Artemiidae; genus Artemia; species Artemia franciscana. The sequence goes on from NC_088864.1 coordinate 57,580,520, forward strand.
TTTAAATTACTGGAATCTTGTCCACTTGCCACAAAATGTTTTTATCTTTTTATTAACAAAATAAACAAAAAAACCTGTTTATTTCCCTTCTCAAAATAGAAAGATATGTCTGAATTAGAATTTAAAAATGTCTCACCAGGACTCTGCAAGCTACCGCTTTACTGTAATCTCATTTGTAAGGGTTGCAGCAATAGCTGTAACCTAGTGTTAAGAACGAATTGTGGCTTAAGTGTGGCTTAGTGGGCATTGTGACTTAAGTTCTTGTAGTTTTGTTAATTACACCCACTTTAAAGCAACAAAGTTTCAGCTTTTATCAGTTTTCTGCTCTCTTTGTAAAAACAAAAGCTGTTGATACATACTTTTTTTTACAGTGAAATCCCAGTTTCTCCGCCATCTACCATACACTCTGATGCACCTGTGAATATTGATTCAGTTACCTATGATTCGCTGGCCAATCAAAGTGAAGACTTGCCCGGGACTGATCAGGAAATATTTGGTTCAAGTCTGCCGAACAACAGATCTAGTGTTAGTTTGTCAGCGTATCTTAGTTCTAATGCAGATCTTAATGGAGATAGGTATCCCTATTTTTTTTATTTCCATGAGGCTAATTTTATGTTTGCATTATGGATCTAAGATTGTCCTTCAGTATTTTATTTGGTGAATTTTACGCTCAATCAAAAATGGATTATTTTTTTCACACTCTAAGAGATGGGTTATCCATATTAATTTAATAACGAATTATCGAAATGAGCATGAATTGCGCTGAAGATAGTACACATGACGTGTCAGCTGGGACGATCATGATAACTATTAGGATTAAAAAGAGAAGCCTGTGAAGGTTTGTATGTTAGTGATTAGTCAAAAGCATTGATGGATTCTCAATGCTGAAAAGGTTTTTACTTATTAAAACAACTTTTTTCCAAACATTGTTGCATTTTTTTCAGAGAAATTGTCTACGTTTTGTTTTGGGTATCCCTCTGAGTGACCGTGTGTCAAGTAGTGCGAAAAGTCTGTTTAAATCCTACTTTTTGGGACCATAGTGAGAGAAATAATTAATTGGCTAGTACACGTTTTGCGGATTGAGGATGACAGATTGCCAAAGATCATCCTTGTCAGCCAACCATTTAGGGCCAAACTGAAAGTAGGTCCTTGAACGGGGTAAGAGGAGGTCGTTAGGAAAGATTTAAGGTTAATTAAAACATCTTGGGAGGCTGTGATGAGGAAGGCTTCGAATAAATTGGGCTAGAGGAGAAGAGTGCGTAGCCATCTTCGCTTGAGGTGAGTTGGCTCTGCAGTGGAAGTAGTAGTAGTAGTAGTATCTAAAAAAAAGTGGTACGATTGGTAACACTCAAGCCAAACAATTCCGGCAACAGTTTACAAAAGGAAAATTTTGAATATTTCTTTTTCGTTTATTTTGCTCTACAGCGGCAAAAAATTAAAATAGCCAAACATTGGTGGGTTGAGCTTATATCAGGCTCACAGTAGGCTTCTAATTATGGAATAGGCTCATATTTTTGGTCATATTTTCATAATTTAGAACAAAGATTCGGAGAATCCATATTTTGTTTGTTATTTACCAAACAAAAAGTTTGGTAAATAATACTCCGGATTTTTTTTTCGGATTCGCCTACTCGAATTTTTTTTTTTTTTTTTTTTTTTTTTTTTTTTTTTTTTTTTTTTTTACTTATCTGTTCTTTATTAGCCTGCACCACAATGAAATTCCACATGACGCAAAAAGAGGAGAACTATGAATGAAGGAATGCAACATAAATTATCATAAAAGGAGAAGAAATGCAACATTATCACATATAGGTAGCTTGTTGCTATGCAAAGTCATAAAAAAAAACATTGAGAGACAGAGCGCAACCCTTTGGGTCCCTCTCACTTAAAGTGCAACTTATTTCTCTTCATTTGATTTATGTCGATTTTAAATTTTTTATCTTCTTTGTTGACATGGCTTTGAAGAAAGTCTCACGAAGATTGACTTTTGAAGATTGTACCCATACTACTTAGTGGCTCCATAGTTAGCAACAAAATGGAACCACTTTCATTCTCATTGTGTTGAAATAATTGCTTTATCTTAAAAGTTTGGAAGAATAGGATGTTAAGCATGTGAACCAAGACTAGAATAATGGAAGCTAGAGTGATGATAGGGGTCAAGTAGGGCCCTGAAACGTGAGCGCTTTGGAAGACGGAGGAGGGTCTGCTGGATGTTTTACTGAGGAATTGCTTACGGATCTTTTCACCTCTGGACAGGAAATGCTTTTTGAAGTAATGGTGACTGAAATTAGTATTGGAAAAAAAAATGTTTTTTTTTTGCGTAGTATACCGACCGCCTTCTTCTCCAGTCAAGTCTTTCCTCTCTAAACTCGATGATTTTTGCATCAACACCATTTTCAAAGTAAAGATGTTATCCTTTCCGGAGATTTCAATATTCCGGACCTTCTAGAAGCTTCAAATGAAATTTCTGTTGAGTTATTGTCTTCTTGCTTTTCTGCGTATCTGCTTCCTACCTGCCTGATACCTACAAGAATTTCACCTTGTTCTGCTTCTCTAAATTGATAATATTTTTACATCTTTACCTATTCAAGCAAATTTTGCTGTTTTAAGTGATATATCGGATCATTTCCTGCTGGTTTCGGATTTAGCTTTTACTTATAAAATACCACAGGTAAGTAAGGAACGTCAAGGACGGTTAATAAATAAAATAACATTAAAGTACCTGAATGAAAGCCTTGGACTATTGAATTGGCAGGAGGTAATATCCACGGAGGATACAGATATGGCAACTGATAATTTTCTAAGAAATTTCAATTGCTGCCTTGATTCTAGTTGCCCATTTGTTACGATTAAAATTTGCAGAGAAAAAATTCCTATAAGGCCATGGATAACGTCTAGCATTTTCATATCAGTTAAGAAAAAAAAATCAGTTATTTAAAAAGCAGTTAAAGAATCCAACTGATTATCATATTAAAAATTTTAGAATTTTCAAAAATAAATTAACCACACTGATACGTTTGTCGAAACAATTGTATTATAAAAAGTCTTTCGAAGAAGCTCAAAATTCTCCTCGCCAAACGTGGTCTCTAATTAATTCTTTTATATAAAAAGAAAGTAAGTCTAATTTTCCTGAAGTTATTAGTTTAGAAGATGGTTTCAGTTTTTCAGTTTTTTCAGTTTTTTACTGTTTTAGAAAGAAGAATTGAGAGAAAGAGTCAAACTTTAGCGTAAAGAGCGGGGCGTTGATGAGGAAGCAGCCTCTTTCATATACGAAGTAATTTCTGTGCGTTTTAAGTTTTGATGTCACTCCTTACTTTCAGTTGAAAAAACTTGTTTTTTTTATTTAATTTTTAATTAAGTATCTTTTTAGTAAGGCAAAGTTTTTGTATGATTCGTTGCTCTGGGTGATTATGGGCCTCTCAGCTATCTTCCAGTATTAATTTATATTTAATAATATTGCAATTTTTAATTTCTTCAATAGTATTGAAAGATCCTGGGCTAGCTGCTACTTTCATATTATTGTTGTGTTATTGTATCTTTGCTGTCATGTTTATCTTTGTATTATAGTGTATGTTGTTATTGTATCTGTGTCTAGGCCTAGTTTTTCGAGCTTGTCTCTCCATGGGCCTATGTCATATACATGTATGTGTGATTAATAAATAAATGAACTTGAACCTTATGTTAAACAACAAGTTGTAATAAAAATGTGGCTCTATCCCACTTTTTAGGGCTGAAATGAGAGAAAGGTTGAGATGGCTAGGACACCCTTGGTCGATGAAGGATGATCGATTGCGAAAGGTCGTCCTTTTCAGTCATCTATCCAGCATTATACGCAATGAGATTGTTTCCAAGCGGTGTGGGAAGGGGTCATAAGAAAGGATTCAAAGGAAATTAGAACTTCTTGGAAGAGGACAAATAGTGAAGCTTTGAATAAACTGGGGTGGAGGAGCAGTGTGCACAGCAGTGTTGGCCTCAGGTGGCTTGGTGCTTCAGTGGGTTGTTAGTAGTTGCAGTAGTTGTGCCTTTAACCCCAATATATCTAGTAGTTGTCATAGAATAGTCACATAGAGGCACATTCGTAGGAATTTATTCCAAGGGACGGGTCTCGGAACTCCCCCCTCCAACCATAGTTGCGAAACATAACATAACGATAGTTATCGCACTGATGCAAATCAAATAGATTACCTACTAAAAATACACGGATTTTAATTGGATGCTTACTTCAAAATGTTTCTTGCGCTATTGTTCGTTGTGAAACACAAAAAAGTTGTGTTTTTGTGTTTGGGGAGCAACACTTGGGTCATTTTTTTGTTTTCATTTTTTTATTTCCTATGGTTCTTATTTTAGTTCATTGTGAGAAGTTGGCGAAGGTGCAGTTTTACGGGAAGTGGGGACCTTTAACCTGGTTTATAAAATGAATTTATATTTTGAACAGCTGTTTGTAATTTTTATCTGGGCCAAAAAGGATGATTTTCCCTTATCTTTATGTTTGAGCCTTGAGTTTGTGGGCTAGAGTTGAATTACAGTATGTATGAGGGACTATCTGAAGCTGCTCCCTTTCTTCGAATCTTTCGTTTTCGAAATCACTTTCGAATCGTTCGTTTTGTTTGACCTTTTGTTCGACTGGAAACCATTTTTGGATCGTTCAAATATACGAAGCTTTCGTTTCTCTGAATCATGCTTATGCTTGCTAGTGAAAAATTCTGCTCGTGGAGCTAAGAAAGGAAGTGTCAGTTTCAATATTATCGGAATTAACATATAAAAGTCCAAAAGAAAAATCCAAAGAAAAGCATTTTCCCCTGGGTAGGAAATCATCTTTTAATTAGAAGAATACGATACTTCTAAAATACGATACTTCTCTCGTTGCTATGGTAATTGGAGCCTACCCATTGCTCCTCTCCTAGTTGTAATTTTTTTCCAACATATGGAAGAATCATGAACACCTACTGCATGAGATTTTTTTGTGAAAAAGATTTTCTTGAGTTTTTTTTTAATGTCAACATAAATCAGCTCTTTAAATCTTCAGGTGCTCACAACTTTATTGCTGTGGTAGACATACGGAAATTTTTTTGATAATGATTGTTTACTATACAAGTCAAACGAAAGGTTTGGTTTGTCAACCAAAGTTCTGATTCGATGGAAAACAAGTAGGTGGCAGAAAGTGAGCTTGTGGCCACCTCCCACCAGACAATTATTTTACAAAAGTTAGTTATTTTTCACCTTTTTTGGAACCAGAATCACGAAAGAATTCTTAATCTGTATGATTGGAAAAGTGGGCCAAAGCATGGAAAACTATGCTAGTGGACAATTCTAGATTGTCAAGATTGTAGATTGGAATCCACTTTAAGTATTCATATTGGAAGCACAAAGATCTTTTGAAAAAAAAACTATGTCATACAGTATAATCTGCCAAATTTGTCGTTTTTTTTTTGTCCAGATTTTATTTGAGAATGATATAAGGAATTATTTTTAGTCGTATTTTCTGCCGAGGTTCCGTTTTATTTATTATATATATATATATATATATATATATATATATATATATATATATATATATGTATGTATACTTTAGTCAATGGATTCGGCATTTTATCATTGTGAAAATCGCTTCTGAAATAAGTTTGTCATAGTTAACGTTAACTCTCTTATTGTGTGTCACTCACATAGACTGTTTCTTTTTTATCTCTTGCTGTTTTTTTTGTTTTTGTTTTTTGTAATTATCTCTTATTTATTTTTTAGAAATGATGAAGCTTCCAAAATTGCAGAAAATGAGTTTTTAGACTGCTCTTACAATGGAAAACAAAGCGCTAAATATTACGCTCGTAAAGTTTCTTGTCCAAAACCAACTGTAAAGTACATTGGACATAGAAATGCAAGGTAAAATTGTTAATTAGTATATTGAATGATGTTTCTTGTACCTTGGAGAGCAATGAAAAATAATTTGTTTACGCTGTTATATCAGTTGTCTTTTCGCAAAAAAAAAAAGAAAAAAAAAGGTTACTTTAACACTTTCCATCAGACTTCACCTCCTTTTGTTGTGAATTCTTGAATCATGACGGTTCAGTTGCTGCTTTGAAACATTTCAGCTTTCCTTTTGAACAACGCATCCATTGAAAAATAAAATTAATAAAGGAGTTTCTACCCTATTCAACGTCTCAAGTTTTGCCTTTCGTGTTTTAAAGGGGGACTCAAACCGATTTAGTAGGTTCACCTCTGTGGTTTTGTTGTATCTGCTGTGTTGGATAAAAAAGGCCACCTGTTTGAACTCTTGGTTAAGTCTTTTGGACGGCTCCTCAGGTATCAGTTCTCCTATAGGTGAAAACAAAATTTGTTTTCACCTGTAGGTGATATGTCACCTATGATATTGGTATGATATTATAGTAATATTTCACCTATATGTTGTGCAGCGTTTGCGTGCTTCTATGAACGAAATATTTGATTCTGCTTAGCTGAGAACTAAAATCTAAGATATTCACACTCATTATTTGCTACTTTCATGGCTCATTGATTTTACGTAGGTCGTGACATTTAAAGAAAGAAATAATACTGTGCAGCGTTACCATATGTTGTGCAGCGTTTGCGTGCTTCTATGAACGAAATATTTTATTCTGCTTAGCTAAGAACTAAAATCTAAGATATTCACACTCATTATTTGCTACTTTCATGGCTCATTGATTTTACGCAGGTCGTGACATTTTAAGAAAGAAATAATACTGTGCAGCGTTACCATATGTAACGTTACCATATCGAATATATTTAATATTATTGACTATAATTAATAGATTATAATATTATTATTGCTAATATCAGAACATATCAATAAATTAGATTCGCAATTTGTTTTTACTCTCGTCAAAAGACGAAACTTCTGTCGACAGAGAATGAGTCGAACGCTCTACTTTTGTCAAAGATGAATCAAACGCAAAATTCTCTGTTCTATCGGCAGGCTATAAGACGACCGAGACTATAATATTGTTGACTATATTTATTATTATTGACTATAATTAATAGACTATAATATTATTATTACTAATAGCAGAACATGTCAATAAATTAGATTTGCAATTTTGTTTTACTCTCGTCAAAAGGCGAAACTTCTGACGACAGAGAATGAATCGAACGCTCTACTGTTGACAAAGATGAATCAAAGACGCAAAGTTTTCTGTTTTATTGACATGCTTAAAAACAACCGGGACTACAATTTTATTGACTATATTTAATATTATTGACTGTAATTAATGGACTATAATTTTGTAATATTATTGTTACTAAAGACTATAATATTGGGTTGTGCTTATATTGAATATTACAGTAGTCTTCTGGTTACTTGAAGTTAGGACGGGAAAATGTTGTCTCATAGGACCGATTATTCAAGACTGTTTTATATCGTAGGAAAGTTCTCTGATGACATTTTTCAGCCAGGACTTTATTATTCTAGAATTACTTCTTTCAGTTTATTACACTGAATTCTTCAGATTCTGTTTGTCATTGATATTACTGTCATGATTGTTCGTTGTCGTTATGTATATTTGTCATGATATTCATTGATATCATTAAGGTCAATGACTTAATTGTTCGTCGTACCTTTTTTTTTAGCTGGAACTTAGCTAGTGTTTCATTTTGAAGAGGATTTAACTCATTTAAAGGGGAGTATTGGTTCTAACTAATGATAAATATTTATCAGAGGTTCTTATATTTTCAGAAACGTGTCGGCTCTTGGCCATTCTCCCCACCGGGCCGTGCTTACTTTTTTAGATGCAAGTGGCGGTTTGTTCGCCATTCACCCATTATCCATATATTTGTTTACTTTGTTCACATGAAAGTATGATAAAAAAAACTAATACGAAAACACGAAAATTTTTTCGTTGTTTAAAAAGCTACGAAGTAGCTGATTTATGAACATTATTTTTAATAGAGAGCAGTTTGTCTCTCCGAAAAGTAATTTGTTATCCTATAAATCCGAGAGGTGCACTTTTATACATCAATTTCATGATTTTTAGGGGAGAGTTCGGGGATCCTCGACCCCCCCCCCTTCTCGCCACATGACTGATCCTTTGCTCTTTTATGCTGCTTTTGAAAAGTTTACCTTGGGCTATAAATCCCTTGGTCATATTCGTTAAACAATGAGTAGATCAATAATAATTTCTCCTCTAATTTCTATTCAAATATTTCCTCTATAGTAGTCGCTTAAAGGCAAAGATCTGGTAAAGAAAAATTGATATCGCCTACATGAGAACTAAGGGCTGAGGAAGCATTTAAAAAATAGAAATACCAAGGAGTGAAAGAGTTGCGTTTCTTTTTGACACAAAACAAATAATGCTAGGAGACTGAAGTGAAATTGCAGATGTATCGGAATCGAAATAGTTCATTCAATAACTCTTGGCCCTTGTTCCTGCTGCTGCCATAACCCTGGTAGGTGTGCAAGAACGTTTTTCGGACTTTTCGACAGCTCTAATTGGAACGGCTATCCTAACATTTTTATCCGATTACGTTGGATACTTTGCGGCTCCCCAGAGGCAGAAATTGCATTGAAAGATCGGCTTTATATGGTGAGACCAGAAAAATAAAAAAGCTATTTACTATATCAGCGTTATTTCTTTGAATATGTTGATATCTGCATTATGTGTTTAGATATTTAATGTAGAAAGGAGATGCTAATGCCTATATGAGATCGATTCATGTTGGAGTCGCTGGAGTCTACCTCATTAACTAAATATTGAATAAGCTCCATTCAGGATGAGATTTTACCCATATTCAGATTCAACTGATACTGAATTTTGCAACCCCTTCAACAACATAAGTTTAGCTAGTTTCCCTAAACTAGGCCAAGTCTCAATCTAAGTTGAATTTATTTGACAAAACAGAAAAATAGCCCAAGAAAAATAAGGCTATTATATTGTAAGGTAGTGTCTAATTGCTCTTTCTCTTTATATTTCTTAATGTAATTTTTTACTGTGGGCTACTATTGCCTGTAGGCGAAATAACACCACTACATGTTTGAAAGTTATAGCCAAGGTCTGATAAAATAAATAGAAAGAAACACATACGGCCAAAAACCAACATAATATCTATTTAACAACCGAAGGCTGGCAAGGCCGGGATTAGTAAGTGTGATTGTCTAGTGAAATAATTGCAAACTATGGACAAAAGGTAAAAAGGGGGCTGATTTCTCACTTTGCTAATCCCCATATGTGCTCGTATGGTCTCCGTAATTGTGTCTCATGAAGTCACCTACAAGCCATATAAGCTGCTCTATCAGGGTCATCAAAACAGTGTTCTTAAAACGTTATTCCAAATTGACTAGGTAAATTTAACCTAATTAATCCATTTATAGGACAGCAATAAAGGAATCCAATTTTTGGGGCTCTGATTTTGTAGTATCTGGCTCAGATTGTGGAAGAATATTCTTTTGGAATAGAAGAACAGGGAATCTTATCAAAGTTTTCGAAGCTGACCGACATGTTACCAATTGTGTTCAACCTCATCCCTATGATCCAATTTTAGCCTCTTCTGGTATTGACCATGATATTAAAATCTGGAGTCCATTATCAGAAGAGCCAACATTCGATGAAGAAGCAGCTTATAAGGTATTTTCTTGTGTATGTGAAATGAACCAGTGAATATAGATACATGTACTGGTGTATACCTTGAACATAAATCAACTAGCCATTCGAACAAAATTTCACAAAACAAAAACTGCCGATACAACCAGTTTCTTGTAATTTTCCAAGCTCCATAATATTAATAAAACAAACGTGTTTATACCACGGCAGGGACGCGAGCAGGGGTGGTGGGGGGAGAGCGCGCTCTTCCTAAACCCGAATTATTTTGAATTTCTTGGCACTTCTCATTCAGATTATCAGATAATTTTTTATTATTAGATTCTTCCCTCCGAAAAAGAAATTCCTGCATACATGCCTTACTTAAAGTGAGGTAATTGGTTTGACAACTTTTCGAATACTATAAAAAAAAACAAGCTAGTCCATATTCAGAATAATTTTCCCGTTTTGGGGCATATTTATGAAAGCCAAATTTTTAAGTTTTTCAAGCTCTACATCATGGATGGATTAAGAAATAGTTAATGTTGAAAGTTTTTTTTTATCATTTATTCGACGGAAATAATAAAAGATATGATGCGTCAACTGAAGCAAAAATCTCGCATCAAATTGGCTGGTTTCACGTAACGAATGCATATTCAAATAATTTAAAGTATTTTTGATCTTTTTTCCAAATTTTGGGAAAATTTTCACAGCTTTGTTTCTTGTTAAACATAAAACTTATCAGCACGAATACAGAATTTTCAAGTTATGCACATTTTCAGCTTTTTAGCAGCTTCAGCTTTTTAGGTTGGGGGAAGGGAAAGAGCGTGTTTGTAGACCGGATTTGAATGGGTTCCTTAGCAACCGACGGCTAGCAAACTACTGAGCATTGACCCTTAAAACCGGTGTAATTTTTGGAATAAGTTGGACATTTAACAATATTTTTGACTTCGTAAAGAAATTTTTGGAAATGCCGATTGGATAATTCTTTATTTTAAGCTTGCTTAAGGAATTTAAGAAATGTTTTCTACTGTCGTAATTTCACTTTCTTGGATAGATAACTTGAGTATCTGCGCTAGAACCCAAAAGGACAGAAAGAGATATTATCTTTGCTGAAAGATATTTTGACTTATAATATGTCAAAATTCGAGAAAAATATAGTACTGTGAAGTGTACAAATGACAGTTTTAAAAGTTGTCTTATGCAGACAATGCTGCCAACTAACGATCCCTAGAAGATTTGGCCCATTTTGAAAAAGGGGAAAATCCTCCCTATAAAGGGTAAGTGATCTTAACGAAAACTGCACGTCAAATTTGATATATTATAGAACCCTATGGCGGAATTTTCAAGCACTTATCTACAAAAATGTGAATTTTGCATTTTTTTTTCCGGGAACAAGGATCATGGATGCATGTTTAATTGTTTCTTTGTTCTTCTTTTTCCAGTGTTGGCTATTCTGAACTAGTGGTCCTACAAAATCGGGAAACGTCTCATTCGAACTGAACTTAGAAGTTCTAGTGTTCGTTTAAGCAGCAAAAACATTGTCCTGCAGGAAAGTGGCGTTTTTCGCCATCTTAAAATTTACAAAATCTATATAAACAATATTGCAATCTAATTTTAATTGGTCGCTCTCAATAATAAAGTTATCCTCTGACTATACCTTTTTGAGCAAAGAAGAGTTGGCAGGGAATTTCTGCTTCCTCCTTAAATGTCCACAACTTTTTGTTCCAAAAAAAATAACCATAAATCACTGTATTATAGGAATTTGGCAGTTTACAGCCTTTCCTTGTGACCTATGATTTTTTGAGTTAAGGATTAAGCATTGAAAAGAGTACTTTGATAAGGTTTGATAACTATAAAGGATAAAGATTTCCTTCTCCTATTTCCTCCTCCTTCCGGAGAAGATAATAAGGAACACCAATTTCCCACGTAATTGATAAGACTCAAATGACTCTTAAATGGTATCTAGTTTTCAACTGTTTCGTAGTTTTTTTTTTTTTTTTTTTTTTTTTTTTATTTCTTAGGTTCTATTTTCATATGCTATTTCAATTGTCAACCCTGATGCGACCGACCGGTATCTAACGGGAATATTAAGCAGTTTTCTTTTTCATTGCCAGTGAAAAATTCTTCTTTTTTTTCACTTCTGTTCCTTCCTGCTCCTTTTTTTTCCTTGCCTCGTCACAAGTGCCATATGAGCTCTTAGCTCTTGTTTCGAGTTCAGTTCTTTTTTGTTTAAAATGCCACTCACTTAACTCTGATTGATGTGTAATTTATAAATTTTAATAATATTTTGTTTCCAAGCAGATAATAGAGACGAATGCGTTGATGTTGGAAGAAACACGGGATACCCTAACTGTACCTGCTCATTTCATGATCCGAATGCTATCAACATTACGGGGAATCAGAACCGGTAAATTATTCCAGTTAATTTGTTTTTACAAGGGTGTTGTTTGATTCAGTCTCGGGTCAAGTCCAAAAGTTTAACGATGTTGAACTCAGTTTTAATAAAGAATCCGATAACTGTCGTGTGAAGAAGATTGTCCAGACCTCTTGTTCGATAAGGCTGCTAGTTATCTTATAGTAATATAACTGTAAAATAAGATTGAGGCCATGAGGTCCTTCAGATCAATATGGAAGGGTGATTTACTCCTAACCTCCTTTCGCGTGGGGAATATATTTGGACGAAGCGTGATTGATGGTGCTGATGTGGTGAAGGCCTCTCTTACTCCAGAAACAGTAGTTATCAATACGAAATGGTAATTTTTAAGTATAGAATTACCGGAAAAATAAGCTTGAAATTTTGAGTAAATGTTGGGGGTTTCAGGAGGCTATATTATATTGAAAGTCGAAACTCCAGCATTTTATGCTGCAGATAAAGTCGACTCTCGATAACTCGAAGTCCTCGATGTCTCAAATTGTTTTCAATCCCCTTGGAAAAACCTGTGTAAGTCGAAAAAAACATGCATAACACGAAATAAGTTTGTAGTTATATTTTACTACTGAAGTCGAAGTAACCTGAAAATTAATCTTTATAATTCGAGTCAGTAGTTAAGTCGTCATTTAGTTTTACCACCACAAGTCAATTTTACCTCTGTATCTCGAAATTTTTTCTAGGGACCTCTGTTAGTCGAAACCCTGGTATGCAGGCTGCCATGTGTAAACTTTGATATTTATTAGTTTTGTGTAACTCATTTTTGTATCAGATTCGGTTAGTGTTCAGGTGTCTATTGCCTAGCAAACTAAATTTTTTATTGACATTTGAAAGTCGATTCTTGATATTTCAAGTCTACGCTGCACTAATAAAGTTAGTCTTAACTTTGTAGCGGCTGTCTGGAGCAAATTAAGCGATTTTGGACTTCCGTAGCTCGAATTTTCATTTGGTTTACCTCAATAGCTCGTTACCTTTTTAAGTCGAGTTTTATGTAGAATGACCTCTATATTTCGAACTATACATAGGTCGAAGTTCGAAGAAAAATCATGGTCCCATGAATTTCGAATTAGTGAGAGTCGACCATAAAATCATTAGTTATTAATATAAAAATTTTAATATTTTTAAAATTTTTGTATCCATCCACTACACTGTCAGATTTTAAACTCTCTAGTTTAGTGTTTAATTGTTCCTGGAAAGTTTCTCAAATACTTATCTTGGAGTCTATCAGCGTCACCTACAAATCAGTTTTCTTATGAATGATCTTGGCAGGCATTTATTTCATGGCTTTAAAAAACAAACAATTCCCCCAAGGTTTAACATGTTAGATTTTAGCTTGTGTTTTAGCCCATCATATTGCCTCATATTTGTAGAATACTGAAAACTGAGTACAGGGGGGTTCAGTTGTACACAGGTTCAGTTACACGAGGGTTCTGTCGCCGAGGGGTTCAGTTAAATGGGGTTCATTTGCACGAAGTTTCAGTTACACAAGAGTTAGTTGCATGAGGGTTTACCTGCTCGAAGGTTAAATTGTACAGGGGATCAATTATACAGGATTCAGTTGCAATGTAACCTTGTCAAATGATTAAGCTCGACAGTTTGGAGCATGATAATCTGCAAATACGCGGCTGATAGCGAGGCACATTGGTCGCCCTGGACTGGCCGCCCTGCTTGAAGAGTTAAGTGAGTAGAGAGCAAATTCTTTCCTGACTTTTACAAGTGCCGGTATTTACTAGGTTGAAAAAAAAATCCTTATTGTCTTTAAAAATTAATAAAACGTTGATGTGTTATTACCGTTACACAATCATCAACCAATTTTTGTGTTTGTTTGTAGATTGATTATTTTCTGCTGCAGATCTCTCGCCATTGCAAAGATTTCAATGCCTTATTCTTTTTCGTTCTCTATTTCCATAAGATTAAGCTTTGTAAATAACTTTAGCGACATTGAAAGGGAAAAATATGGTATGACTGACACTTCGCTCCTAATCCTGCCTAAGTTGAAATTATTTTATTTTTCAGAATTTCGGAAATATCGTGTGAATACATTTTGTAGATGGAATGTGCTATTACCAAATTTGTATATTACGATTCTGGATTAATTTCTGCGGCTATATTCATGAAATTCGTGATCCATTGCTTTTGTCAATCTTTTTTAATGTTCGTGCAAGGGGCGCCGAGTTTTATCTATATGATAGATTAGTTTCTGTTGATGCACTTTTCCGCTCAACTTCATAAGTGAATCGTAGAGTCCCACACGGACCAGTTTTAGGGCCTCTCTTATTTTCAGTTTATGTAACCTTTTCTTATGTGGTAAAAAAAAGAAATCCATAAGTTACTGTAGACTTTGTCATTCCAAACCTTGCAATGTCCGTACTAGCAACTATAGTGTGCCTTCTTTAGATGCCCTTCTTTCTTGCGCTTATAATAGTACTCTTGGAGATCATGGGAGAAATAAAGTAGAGCTTAGATTAAATTTAAAAAAATTATTTGAGGGAGAAATTATGTAGTTTGAATTAATTGTCTTACCCTTAATTTATCTCAGCAGATCTTCCCCCGGGGACTGTGGGGGATTGAGTCATCCTCAATGACATAGTCATTAGATTTTCCGACTATGCTGAACAAAATAGCTATCTCCACATTATGATCGGGTGACTGGGAAAAAATGAGCGTGGGAGGGGACTTACTTGCCCTCCAATTTGTGGTAACTTAAAAAGACATTAGAACTTTTAGTTCCGTTAGAATGAGCGCTTTTGCGATATTCTAGGACCACTGGGTCGATACCAGTGCTGTCACTTACTTGAAGTACTTTTACTTGAAGTACTACTTTAGTAAAATTTTCCATTACTTGTACTTGTACTTAGGTAAAAACTCTAGGGTGTACTTATTACTTGACACTTAAGTAAGATTACGAAATACTTATTGCTTAAGATACTTTTAACGTACTTGTTTTTCAAATACTTTACCTTTGACACGAATTAAATAAAAAAACAAGTTTTTTAAAATGAAAGTAAGGAGCGACATTAAAATTTAAAACAAGCAGAAATTACTCCGTATATGAAAGGGGCTTTTCCTCCTCGACACCCCGCTCTTTACGCTAAAGTTTTTTATTGTTTTAAAAAGTAGTGTTGCGAGAAAGAATCAAACTTTAGCGCAAGGATCGGGGTGTCGAGGAGGAAAAGCCCCTTTCACATACGGAGTAATTTCTGTTCGTTTAAAGTTTTAATGTCGCTCCTTACTTTCATTTCAAGAAACTTGTTTTTTTTAATTTAATTTCTGAAAGTTTATGAATTAATGCATTTCTGATTTTGGCTCTCCGTACATAAATTATTAAAATAAAATTTGCATATTAATTCTTTTTTTGGCTAAATGGCTTTCTCTTAGTTTTGATCAGCGATTTTAAGAAATAAGGGGTGGGGAAGGAGGCCTAGTTGCCCTCCAATTTTTCGGTTACTTAAAAAGGCAACTAGAACTTTTAATTTTTAACGAACGTTTTTATTAGTAAAAAATATACGTAACTTAAGAATTAACTTACGTAGCAAACTTTTATATTCTTATATTTTTGATTATATATAAGAGGGGGTTTCCCCCTCGTTAATACGAGGGGGAAACGTTAATCGCTCTTCACACTAAATCTTAAGTTGTGTCCCAATTCTTTAAGAATGACCCCTGAATCAGAAAGGCCGTAGAGTAAATAGTTGAAATTACTAAAAATAATTTAGCATAAAGAGCGAAGTATTTATCTCTTCCTAAATACCTCGCTCTTTATGCTAAAGTATTTTTAGAACCCCTCATATGCGTAATAATCTCTGTTCGTTTTAAGTTTTAATGCTTCTCTTTACTTTCAATTGAAAAAACTTTTTCATGTTTATATTTTCATTGTTTTTTTTTTAATAGTAATGCTAGAAAATTCTGTGCCCTTTTCATTGAATTTCTCTTCCCCCATGAAACATTCCTCCAAGGAAAGATCCTCCCATATAGCCCCCTCCCCTGAACCCCACACCCAAACCAAGAAAACGTCGGTATACTTCCCAATAACCATTACTGTATGTAAACATTGGTCAAAGTTTGTAACTTGCAGCCCCTCCCCCAAAGACTGCGGGGGGGGGGGGGTAAGTCATCCCCAAAGACATAGTTATTATGGTTTTCGACTATGTGGAACAAAATGACTATCTCAAAATTTTGATTCGTTGACTTTGGGAAAAAATGAGCGTGGGAGGGGGCCTAGGTGCCTTCCAATTTTTTTGGTCACTTAAAAAGGGCACTAGAACTTTTCATTTCCGTTAGAATGAGCCCTCTTGCAACACTCTAGGACCACTTGGTCGAAACGAAGACCCCTGGAGAAAGAAACAAACAAATAAACACGCACCCGTGATTTGTCTTCTGGCAAAAAATATGAAATCCCACATTTTTGTAGATTGGACCTTGAAATTTTTTCTATGGGGTTCTCTGATACGCTAAATGCGATGGTGTGATTTTCGTTAAGATCCTATGACTTTTAGGGGGCGTTTTCCCCTATTTTCCAAAATAAGGCAAATTTTCTCCGGCTCCTAACTTTTGATGACAAAGACTAAATTTGATGAAACTTATATATTTAAAATCAGCATAAAAATTCGATTCTTTTGATATATCTTTTAGCATCGAAATTCGGTTTTTTAGAGTTTCGTTTACTATTGAGCCGGATCGCTCCTTACGTTACCATGTGTTCGTTACCACGAACTGTTTGAAATTTTGTGTGTTTGTGCTTCGGCAATATACAAGAAAACATCACCTTTAGATTTAGAGTAAACTCAGATATAGCGTTTGTGTGTCTGTGCTTTGGCAATTTACAAGAAAACACCCTTTAGATCTAGAGTAAACTCAGATATACATCCATGCCCTATTTTTGGATATGAAATAAGGCATTTGTTTTTGACAAAAAAAAATTATAGTATTATTAACACTTGGTTTAATTTTTGTTTAAAAGTTATATAACAAAGAAAATTGAAATTATTTCGCAGTTCACTGGTCAACAGTGAGCTAATATCCCTTGTTTTGTGCTAAATGTTGCATACTATAGTCCATTTGGGCTTATATTTCTAACATTAGTGTTTAAGTTTTGTCATCTCGTCAACTGAACCAGATTTCTACCATTTCATCTTCTTCAGGACCATATTATTGGTAAAACTACTGAAGCTATGAATCTTTGCCCATCTAAATGTTGTCTGCAATAAACCAGTCTAGGTAATTCTAGTAGGATCCAATGCAGTGGTATTTTGTCAAATTCGTTTCAGCAAATTCAGGTATTCAGACGAATCTGACTTCAGAATTGTCACTCCATTCATAAGTTATAGGCCCTACTAAATTAAAGAAAAACTCAACTTTCTTAAGACATGAAACCCTCTCCCTCTCGCCCTATTTGAGATAGGGTTTGTGATACCGGAACTTGATGTGAGCCCTGATCTTAGGCATCTTTGGTCTAGTTTAGATTTGGATCCGTTACTCCATTTGCAAGTTATACTAAATTAAACAGAAAACTTAAATTTTTCGGGAATTAAAACCCATTCCTCCTTGTTATATTTAAACTAGGGTCTTTATCTCAAAACTTGATACGTGTCATGGTCTTAGGCCTCTTTGGTTCAATATTCATTCAGATCCATCACTCCATTCGCAAGTTCCTCTGAATTAAACGAAAAACTGTTTTTAGCAGGTAAAGCCCTCTCCCCCCCTGTTTTATTTGAGCTAGAGTCTTCATCTTTCAACTTGATGTGTCTCATGATCCTTGGTACCAATTTTGGCCATCAAAATTTTCATCCAAATCCAACCAACGTTTCTCCCCCTATACGTGATTACACAGACGGACGGACAGACAGATAGACGGACGGAGGGATTTTACAACGTCTTAGGTAGCCATGTTGGCTAATTGGATCCAAAACAAGGAAAACAATGGCATATCATCATGCAGATATCATCACCTATTTGGACAGTGGAAAATATCCATCAAGATAGGTTTTTGAGATCTGTCTGTCTGTCCGTCCGTCTTTGCAATCGAGTATAGCGGATTCGTATTGAAATTGAACTATTTGGATTAAAATTGAGCTTAATTAGGGCGACGGGGCTTTAAGTGTTAAAAAAATCGAGTTTTTCATTTAGTTCACTGTAACTTCCATATGGAGATGAATTTCAATGAAAATTGAATAAAGATGCCTAAGAGTATGATATGCATTGATTTCTGGGATGCGAGACCCAAGCTTAATTAAAAGTTGAGTTTTTCACTTAATTCAGTGTAGCTTGCGAGAGATTGATGGATCTCAGTGAATATTGAACCAAAGGTGCCTAAGACCGTGACAGGCATCAAGTTTTGAGATGAAAACCCTAGCTCAAATAGAACGAGGGAGAGAGGGTTTAAGTGCTGAAAAAAGTCAAGCTTTTGGTTTAATTTAGTATAACTTGCGAATGGAGCAACGGATCCAAATGAAAGCTAGACCAAAGATAACTAGGATCAGGGCTCATATCGAGCTCTGATAACACAAGCCATATCTAAAATATGGCGAGGGGGAGGGGGTTTCAAGTTTTAAGAAATTCGAGTTTTCATTCAGTTTAGTAGGGCCTATAACTACGTCCACCCATGGCTTGCCCAAAGGCAGGAAATAACCCTTTTCCAAAATAAGTCATACTGAAGCCAACCTTCAACCAAATATTCCGTCCCCAGAGAAAAATTACTTTGTATGGCACTTGGTATTTACCAAGTGACATACAGTGATCGCAAATTCTGTAGGTCTGTCGGTCTGTCAGTTCCGGTCTTGCTAGTTTAGGCACTTCCAGATAAGCTAGGACGACGAAATTTGGCAGGCGTATCAGGGACCAGACCAGATTAAATTTGAAATAGTTGTTTCCCCGATTCGACCATCTGGGGGGAGTGGGAGGACGGTTTATTTGGAAAAATTAGATCGGATCTTAATTAAATTTAATATTTAGATGGACATCATGTCTCAGAGCTCTTTTTTTAAATTCCGATCTGATCAGGTGACATTGGAGGGGGAAACCTAAAATCTTGGAAAATGCTTAGAGTGGAGGGATCTGGATGAAACTTAGTGGGAAAAATAAGCTCAAATCCTAGATACGTGATTGACATAAACAGAACGAATTCACTCTCTTTTGGGAGTTGGGGGGAGGGTTAATTCTGAAAAATTAGAAACAATGAGGTATTTTTAACTTAAGAAGGAGTGATCGGATCTTGAATTTCATCGGATGAAATTTCATATTAGAAGGACCTCATAACTCAGATCTCATGTTTTAAATCCCGACCGGATCCAGTGTCATTGGCGGGATTTGGGGGGGGGCGGATATCTTGGAAAACGCTTAAAGTGGAGTGATCAGGATGAAACTTGGTGGGAAGAATAAGCCCAAGTCCTAGATACGTGATTGACATAACCGAAAGGGATTCGCTCTCTTTGGGGGAGTTGGAGGGGGTGTTAATTCGGAAACATTAAAAAAATTGAGGTATTTTTAACTTAAGAGCGGGTGACCGTTCGTGAGGTATTTTTGAATTTGATATTAAGAAGGAACTCATGTCTCAGATCTCTTATTTTAAAACCCGACCAGTTCCGGTGACATTGGGGGAGACTTGGTGGGGGAAGCCGGAAATCTTGGGAAAAGCTTGGAGTGGAGATATCGGATGAAACTTGGTGGGTAGAATAAGCAAATGGCGTAGATACGTGATTGACGAAACCGGACTGGATCCACTCTCTTTGGGGTAGTTAGGGGGTCCAGTGCTTTGGCGAGTTTGGTACTTCTGAATGTGCTAGGACAATACAATTGGTAGGCGTGTCAGGGACCTGCACAAATTGACTTGATAAAGTTGATTTCCCCAATTCAACCATCTGAGGGGGGGGGATGAAGGGAGAGGAAAAATTAGAAAAATGAGGTAGTTTTAACTTGCGAGTGGGGGTCGGATCTTAATGAATTTTGATATTTAAAAGGACCCTGTGTCTCAGAACTCTTATTTTAAATGCCGACCAGCATTAAGCCTCTGATTTTTCTTTTAAATTAATCTATTGATTCTTATAATTTTGCTAGAGGTCATGCCATATGAGCTCTTGGCTCTTCTGACCTCGTCACAAGTGCAATATGAGCTCTTAGCTCTTATTTTATTCCTTTTTTCTCAGAAGATTTTCGACTTAGTCTCATGGTTTTTGCCACTTCATGGTGTGAAAACTGCTGCTAGAAATAGATAGGTTGCAACTTCTGCCGTATAGTCACGCTCCAGCAACGCTCCATTCGTTGCTGGGACTGCAATTCTGCCATATTCTTCTTTAGTTAGTTGGCTTGGTCTGTCTTTCGGTCCAGCACTTTCCACTACCTTTTCATCCCTAGTGAATCAAGCCGTGAAAAACCTACCCGTCGCTTACGTAAAAATATCGCCAAACAAAAGCCGTTACAACCGCAATGGTTCGTGCATGATTTATAAGGCTTATTGCGCCCCTGTGCTTTTGTTTTTATCAGGCATGGCTTATCTGTTTCGTAAGAAAAATCCCCATACTCTACGTGCGGTTTATTTCAGATATTGCAAATTCCTCCTCCGGCTTCCTAGATGGCACCAAAACAGAAAAATAATTGCTCGCTTTGGTTTAATAGATGTGCCTTCTCGGATTCGGTCTTCCAGTGATAATTTATATAAAAAGACTATCTACTTTATTATCTACTTATATATATATATATATATATATATATATATATATATATATATATATATATATATACATATATATATATATATATATATATATATATATATATATATATATATATATATATATATATATATATATATATATATATAAAGAATAAATACTTGAAGTAGTACTTGAAGTAATACTTAAGTACAATTTTGGCAAGTACTTGATATTTGATACTTAAGTAAGAATTTGGAAAGTACTTATTACTTGATACTTAAGTAAAAATTTGGAGTACTTGTTGCAGCACTGGTCGATACGATCACCATTGGGAAAAGAAAACAACAAATAAACACCCATCCGTGATCTTTCCTCTGGCAAAAAATACAGAATTCTACGTCTTTGCAGATAGGAGCTTGAAACCTCTACAGTAGGGTTCTCTGATACCATAAATCTGAAGGTGCGATTTTCATTAAGATTTTATGGCTTTTAGGGGGCATTTTCCCTTTTTTATGGCACTAGGTATATTCAAAGTGACATATAGCGATCGCAATTTCTGTCTGTCTGTCGGTCCCGGTTTTGCTAGTTCAGGCACTTCTAGACAAGCTAGGACGATGCAAGTTGGCAGGTGTATCAGGGACCAGACAGACCAGATTAAATTAGAAATAGTTGCTTCCTCGTTTCGACCATCTAGGGGGGAGTGGAAGGACGATTAATTCGGAAAAATTGGATAAAAAATGAGGTATTTTTAAATTACGAACGGATGATCGAATCTTAATGAAATTTGATATTTAGAAAAATCTCGTGTCTCAGAGCTCTTATTTTAAATTCCGACCGGATCCGGTGAGATTGGGTGGAGTTAGATGGGTAAACCGGAAATCTTGGAAAACGCCTCGAGTGGAGAGATCGGGATGAAACTTGGTGGGAAGAACAAGCTCAAGTCCTAGATATGTGATTGGCATAACTGGACCGGATCCGCTCTCTTTGGGGGAGATGGGGGGGGGGGGTTCCAGTGCTTTGGCGAGTTCGGTGCTTCTGGACGTGCTAGGACGATAAAAATTGGTAGGCGTGTCGGGGACCTCCACAAATTGACTTGATAACAGTCGTTTCCCCGATTCGACCATCGGGGAAATCGTGAAAAATGAGGTATGTCTATCTCACGAATGGGTGATCGAATCTTAATGAAACTTGATGTATAGAAAGATGTCATGTCTCAGATGCCCTATTTTCAATTCGAATCGGATCCGGGGACATTGGGGGGGAGTGGATGGGGGAAACGGAAATCTGGGAAACCGGAGTACTGATTCCAATTTTAGGTTTCAACCTCGTCACAAGTGCTATATGAGCTCTTCTTCTAAAATAAGGCAAATTTTTTAAGGCTCGTAACTTTTGATGGGTTAAACCTGATTCAAGAAACTAATTGCTTAGGGTTTATCCTTTTACTTTATATTGAATGACATATTCTCTCCAGTGATTTTACTTTTTCTCCACTCCTTATTGCCCCGCCATCTTTCAATTCTGATCAGAATGATTATCATCTTCGCAATACAAATCAATTTCAGATTCATTTTATTCCCTTCATAAGGTCAGATTTGAATGCCATAGCGGCGAATCATACAGTATTAAATAAAATGTCTGTGTCAGCTGGAAGGTATCACTCGTTTAGCTTATTCAAATAAATAAAAAAAAAAATTCGACCTTCTTGTCTTTGCTTTTTTTTCTCTCTATTTTCTTTGTGGTGTATTGATTGGAACCTATTTAATATATTTGATGTACCTCGTTCTTCTATCCACTTCTGTTCTTTTTGTGAGTGATATTTTTATCTTTTTCTTTTCTTTTTGATCTAGTGATTAAATGACTCGTATTTCTCTCCCCTACTTTACAAACATAGGAGCCTTTGGGGGACTAGCACTATGTATTCATAGTATGTTTAATTGATTATCGATATATTTTATTGTAGGAGATACAGGACGAATTTCGTCAATTATAATAAAATCAACGCTTTTATTAAGTGTTTTTATTTCATGATTATCGCTTAGTTGCATTTCACTGGATTTGTTATGGGTCAACCCTGAGCTCTGGAAAGCCGCGGAATATATTTTGTTTTCACCCTTTCCTTCTCACTATCGTCTATCGATTTCAGTGTTGCAATAATCTTTTTTTTTCTCCTTCTTTTCTATTGGTGACATCTTACGTAGTATGTTCAATTTCTACCATACATTCTTCACCATCGCTTACCTATTTGCTAATGCGATTGTCTTCTGTTTTCTTCTTTTAATATTTTTTCTCTGTTCTGTTGGCGACAGTCGACGTTATATATTCCATTTTCTGCTTTATATTCTTCAATATCTTTTACCGATTCTGCTTTTGCAGTTCTCTTCTTTTCATCTTTCTCCCTCCTTTTGTATCTTTGCTTTTTGTTCTCCTATTCTGTTTGTTTTTTTAAGTGAGCGTTTTTTATAACCTCAGTATTCTACTTTGTATTTAAGGCTTTTTCTCCAGATAGGTATGTTAATGATATTGTGTTGACTAATTATACTTTTTTTCCAGGATCATCCCCAGCTGCATCCAATAATGAAGAGGGATAAAAAAAATCATTTGTTCCAATGAAGTTTTAGTTTCTTCCTTTTTTTCTCTGTTTAATGGCTGTTCTCACATTTGATCGTTCCTGTAATTCTTTTGTCTTTCTTTGTTTTAATTGCGTGAATTGTAGCTTTGTTCGATAATATTATAATTTTGTTTGTTGAAAGCTAATTTTTCTGTTTTGGAGATACTCTAAACTAGCAGGCAAATGTACTTTTCATAGAGCTTCATTTTTTTAGACGTAGCAAAACGCAGAACCTTTGTATCAGATCAGTTTGTTGTATTCCTCGAAATGCAAATGGTAATGTTAAAAAAATATATTAAATTGGAGGTAGAAAATGTTCTTTGGATTAGTATTTTATGTTTAGTTTGTCAGATAGGAGGATAGCTTATCAAAGATAAAGGAATTTTCTTATTTTTGAAGTTTTCTACTATAGATTTTAAATGTTCTAAAACGAAAACTTTTCTATCTGCTTCGTCCGTTTTCAAAAGTTTATATTAAAATTAAACACTGTGTAATAAGAAAAGAATATGTTCATGGGTTCAAAACCATGCTTCCACCCATGAACAACATAAAATGCAACATTAAAATGCTCGCAAAACAGAATCAACATTCAGTTAGTGCCAAGAATATAGGTGAATACATTTAGGGCTATACACAGCTAAGTACATATACATATAGTATATACATTATGATATATTGTATGTACAACTATATAGTATGTGTACGTATAATACATTCACTAAAGAATAGTACATTTATATGTTGTATTTAAAACCTGTTATTACCTGCTTCCGGAAAAAAAACATTTTAAAAGCGTCCTTTGAAGTTGTTCAAAACATCGTAAAACAAAATAAACCAAGAATACGTGATTGGATTTTGTAGATTTACCCTCCCGTCCCTAAAAAAAACTGAAAAAAAAACATTTTGTGTTTTTTTTTTAAGAGAATGATGGGAAAAATCTATTTCCTACTTTCGTTCTTGCTATTTAATTGTAAAAAAAAAGTCGAAATGGTCCTTAGAAATAATTGAAAAGGAATAGCTAGAAAATTTCCATTATTCTGATTTCGACTGTACAATCCTTCCGCATAGTTTTTCCTTTTATATTTTTTTTTATCCGTATTGTCCTGTACACAATTGTATGCCGTTTGTCTGAAATTGCCAAATTTATTTATTTTTCCTCTTGTATGTAAGATAGTTAAGTGAATTTGAAATTCAAAGAATGGAAAATATTATGTGCCATCTGGCGGCCAGATTTAGGTACTAAATTAGAAATTTAGCGTGTTTTGTTTTCATTTGAATTTGGCAAGAACTGTCAGGATATTTTTGTGCACAAAAATACATGGATCTGATACAGTTCCTGTTTGGCCCATCTTATTTTAAAGTAAATTATGCACCTGAACGGGGACATGTATAATGGATATTTACACGTTTGATGGGTAAATTTTCATGAATACAATGTGGTCTATTACATTTTCATTATATTTTGATACATTGAAAGAACCATTTCCTTTTGAAAGTCCGGCTACCAGAAATCAGGGTCTACCGT
Organism: Artemia franciscana; assembly: GCF_032884065.1. Classification (NCBI taxonomy): domain Eukaryota; kingdom Metazoa; phylum Arthropoda; class Branchiopoda; order Anostraca; family Artemiidae; genus Artemia; species Artemia franciscana. Next base: position 57,605,271 of record NC_088864.1, read on the forward strand.
TTTCCTTTCCTTGAGACAAATACATATAAATTGAAGATAACGCTTTTAATTCTTAACCACCCCCTCCTCTGCCCCAATCCGGAAAAGTATGTGAGAGCTTGAACATCAGTAGTGAGTTTGCAGTTGAGACTTTTTAAGAAAAATGACCGTCAGTGGTGGGATTAATAGAATTAAATCTTTCTTAAGTAAGTATCAATATAAATAGGAATTAAAATTTGTTTAAATACTTGCAATTACGCATCTATATATATATCTTCTATATATATATATATAAATAAGTTGTCTGTGTGTGTGTGTGTCGAGTGACGTCATGTTTGTGTGTCGACTGACGTCATGTTTGTCGACTGACGTCATTATAAGGATTGAGCTGTATGCATCATGAAGTTGTTTGTCGACTGACGTCATGTTTGTTGGGGTGGCGCGAAGTGCCACCCCAACAGCTAGTATATATATATATACTAGCTGTTGGGGTGGCGCTTCGCGCCACCCCAACACCTAGTTGGTGGGGGCGCTTCGCGCCCCCCCCCCCCCAAGCCCCCCCGCGCGCGTAAGTCGTTACGCGCCATATTAGTTACGCGCCATTGTAGTTGTGTCCCTATGTCCCACCTGTGAATATAGATAGATATATATATATATATATATGTATATATATATGTTTTTAACTACGTAAAACTTGCGAATATACAACATTCTTTGCTGTTCCATTGTCTGTGCATATAAATAGATTGTCGGGTTTACCGACTCTTGAACATGCAACATATAATGGTCCATGGGAAAACAATCCGTATTCAGATCTATACCTCATGATTCTAATGATTGCCCTTGAGCTTTGTTGATGGTGATTGCTAATCGACCATTCCCTGAGTCGCCATCGTCATTTATATGACGATTATATGACAAAGGGGACCCCGGCGTCCCCTTTGTAGTTATGTCCCTGTGTCCCGGTCGTCATTTATATTCCCTGTGTCCCGGTCGTCATTTGTGTCCCGGTGTCCCAGTCTGTGATTTCTCTTTGAGTGTCCCGGGCGTCATTTATATTCCTTGTGTCCTGGTGTCCCGGTCGTCATTTATATCCCCCTGTGCCCCCCGGCGTCCCCGTTGTAGTTGTGTCCCGGTCGTCATTTATATTCCCTGTGTCCCGGTCGTCATTTGTATCCCGGTGTCCCGGTCTGTATATACATTCGTTTTTTAGTTTTGTTTTTCTCCTTTATTTTTTTCCTTTTTTATTTTTTTTCTTTTTTAGTTTATTTAGATTTTTAGATTTTTTAGTTTTTTTATTAGTTTTTAGTTGTTTTTTTCTTTTTAGTTTTTTTGTAGTTTTTACCTTCTTTTTAGTTTTTTTAGTTTTTTTTTACTTATGTCCTGGTCGTCATTTATACTCCCTGTGTCCCGGTGCTTTGTTGATTGCTAATCGAACATTCCTTTTGTCCCGGTCGCTTTCTCTTTGAGTGTCGTCATTTATTTAGATTGTCAGGTTTACCGACTCTTGAACATGCAACATATAATTGTCCATGGGAAAAACAATCCATATTCAGATCTATACCTCATGATTCTAATGATTGCCCTTGAGCTTTGTTGATGGTGATTGCTAATTTAGTTTTTTTTTAGTTTTTATCTTTTTTATTTTTTTTTATTTTTATTCTTAATTTTATTAGTTTTCTTTTTCTCTTCTATTTTTCAGTTTTTTCCTTTTTTTTAAGTTTTTTTTTAGTTTTTTAGTTTTTTTAGTTTTTTAGCTTTTTTATTTTTTTTATTAGTTTTTAGTCTTTTTTTTGTAGTTTTTGCCTTTTTTTAGTTTTTTCAGTTTTTTTTTTAGTTTTTTACCTTTTTTAGCCTAACCAGGATTTGAACCTGGGACCTTCATTCTCCGTTCTGACACCCTCTCTCATCGAGTGACTACTCCAGCATGTTCATTTTGGTGTTTTAAATGGTATATTATTAACGAAATCACCTGATCCACAGACAGACAACTTATTTTTATATATATAGATATATATATATATATATATTGGACCTGTTTTACAATAAAGTGAATGGGACTAATCAAGAAGTTGGACTGCATGCAAATTGACACAGATATCACGAGATCTATCGCATTCCCTGTCACAGGTAACAGTAATAACCAAAAGGAAGTCAAAGATAATTGAAATCAGTGTCTAACATAGAATTATGAAAGGACAGACAACCAATGAAATAGTTTTGTGGATCTGGATTCCATCATCCAGTGGTCGCAGATAGAGAAAGGGGGCATTTACACCCCCCCCCCAGATTTGTTTGCCCCATTCACCCTTTCTGGATTTTTAAAGCATTTCCAATGTTGCTGTAACTCCAAGAAAATGAAAAGTATTTGCTATCTAGATAAATATAATAAATAAAAAACAAGTGTTTTTTTTTTTTTTCTTAACCGAAAGCAAGGAGTAGAAATAAAACAAATATAAATTATTCCCTATATGATGGGGGGCTGCCCCTTTCTCAACCCTCAATCGTTACGCTGAAATTTTTAAGTGCTCTAAAAAGCTCTTATACCAATTAAACGGCTATTGTGTTTAAGGAGTGGTTCTTAAAGGATTGGGCTGAAAAGTCAAAATTCCTTTTTTAGAGTTGCGGTTACTATCGCTCTTTACTTACTGTTTGCAACCACAGACTGTTTGATTGCAGCAAGAAATGTGCAAAAAATGTATTCAGACATAGTTGAACTGAAAATAAGTTGTTGCTCATTTTAACTTGGAAAAAAACAATGATAAAGAAAAAAAAAGATAAAGAAATAACTTGATTTTATTTGACGTAACGTAAAACATAAAAATTAAACAAAAAGGGAACAAAAGACAGACGCTAAATTAAAACAAACAACCCCCTTGAAAACAAAAATCGATATTGCAACATGATCCTTACTTCTGATTGGCACTACGAAGTCTTTCAGATTTTATCAGTTCCTCTTGCAGAAATTGCAAAGTATGCATTAAAGAATCCTTTTCTTCAACAACTTTGAGATATTCATCGCGTAGATTCCCATATTCTGCAAGAGAGGCAAGCTGAGCTTTAAGAGACTGATTCTCCTCCTCCAAGCTGCGCAGCTTACGCTGTTCCAGAGTTACATCTTTAAAAACGGAGTTTGAAATTGGCACCTTTGATTCTCCTACCGTGAATATCCCTTCACTGTTCTGTGCTAGGTTAAGATGGCTTATTCTATAAACAGTGGGTTTAGAAACTCCACCTCCATGAGCACCATGGTCGTTCTTCAATGCCACAGTTATGTCGACCAATTCAATCTAAAATTATACACATTGGCTGTTAAAGATCAATCACAATTTTATACTATAAAATAACCGAAATAATTACAGGATGGTAGGAGTGCATCCGTTCAGCTTTATCTGATTCCGTATAGCAGTGATTTAAATCATGGAAGTTTGTGAAAAAAAAAATGTATGTTTCACGTTCATGTGAAGATTCTAAACTAGGTAACCGAAAAACTCCATTGAGAACTTGTGCCTCGGTAAAAAATTATCATAGGGCTTTCCTGGGGGTATATTGATGAATCTTAGGAGAGGAAACTTTTCCCCTTCAAAACACTAACATTAGATATTCAGGAAAACGTTGATACAAAACAAAACAACACTCTGCTTCAAGAAAAGGGCTTTAAAAGGGCAAATAAAAGGATCCTTTTAAAGTATATAAATTGATCCTTTTAAAGTACGTTAGAAAGGGCACTTTAAAAGGGCAAAACAAAACAACACTCTGCTTCAAGAAAAGGGTTTTAAAAGGGCAAATAAAAGGATCCTTTTAAAGTATATAAATTGATCCTTTTAAAGTACCTTAGAAAGGGCACTTTAAAAGGGCAAAACAAAACAACACTCTGCTTCAAGAAAGGGTTTTAAAAGGGCAAATAAAAGGATCCTTTTAAAGTATATAAATTGATCCTTTTAAAGTACCTTAGAAAGGGCATTTTAAAAGGGCAAAACAAAACAACACTCTGCTTCAAGAAAGGGTTTTAAAAGGGCAAATAAAAGGATCCTTTTAAAGTATATAAATTGATCCTTTTAAAGTACCTTAGAAAGGGCACTTTAAAAGGGCAAAACAAAACAACACTCCGCTTCAAGAAAAGGGTTTTTAAAAGGGCAAATAAGTGTAAGAGTCTACCAGTCACAATGATTAGACTAAGTCACAAAGTGCAGAGTAAAAAACAAGAGTTCAAGCATGCATACGAAGTACTAGGATATAGTCCCATGAAATGCACATTAAAAAATAAGTCAACGCAAATTTCCTTACGAAGTGCAGGAAGTCGATAAAGTCCCGTGAAGTGTACCTTAGAAATGAATGCACAAATGAGCACATTAAGAGCGCCAAGTTGATAAATCACAATAGGTGAGTCACATGAAGTACACAAAGTCGATAAGCCACATTAAGTAAGGATTGGAAGCCAGTGGACAAATAAGCGCATGAAGCGTCCAAAGTCGATCAAGTCCCATGAAGTTCACCAAGTGAAATCAAGTGCTCAGAGCCAATAAGTCGCATGAGTATCAAATGGAACAAATCACATTTGTCTTTTGTACTTTGAGGCATTTAATGACATAATATGATGTGAAAATTCTCCAAGTTTTAAATTGAATTTCTTTTTAAGTACCAAGGACAGTGAAAGTGTAATCTGATTGTTTAAAATGGACAAATGGAAACTTACATGATCATCCATTTCTTAAAAAATGGGGAAAAACATGCTTAATGAAACAGACCTCCATATACACTATTATGGTTTTTGTAGCAGTTTGGCGCTAAGAATAACAGTAATAATAAAAAAATGCGAGTAAAAAAAAACAGCAAAAAATAAGCTAATACCATAAGGCTGAAAAGAGCTTAAGAAAGTGTAGCTTTTTTGAAAGTCAAGTTGTCTCTGGGACTCAAGATATTGACGATTTTGAATCTTTGTTGACCAGAGGCATTGTCAGACTTAACTATCAAGTTTTGCTTATTAATTTTCACGGGTCAGAGTAGCAACACTTGGGAAAACATAGGGATCCACTGTAAACTCCACCAGTAAAAAAAAACAAAAATTAAATCTTAGAAAATCTTAGCTTTAAGGTGTGAAAAAACAGTTCTAGAGGGCAATTTATTTTATGTCCTTAGCACTTTGAAAATGTTTTGCTGTTATTGAGACACAGCAGCATATCTAAGCCCTGAATAAACTCTTTCTCGTCAATATCTAAGCACTATGAAGTGCTTATTTCTCATAAATTCTATATTTGATTATTTTATCAAATAATCAAAATTTATTTTATTAAATTTATATTTGCTTTATCACTTCTATATTGATTATTTCTCATCAATATACCAGAAGATTGTATGTGCCAGTCGCCACCCTCTGGCTTACCGTTTTCGACCGTTTTTTGTTTTTTTTTCTTTCATATTATTTAACAATGGTCTTTTCGAATTGGGTGACATATATCAAATATGTTTGAAAATATATCAAACCTCAAATAGGACAGTTAAATTGTCTAGCATTTCCAAGTGAAGAATTTTCTTTATATGACATCAAATTTGAAATAGAAATTAGGACAGTTATATAATTGAAATCTTAGTACATTGAAGTTACATTCTATAACAAGTTTAAGGACAGTTTGAAATTTGTTATTCTTCGTTTTTAATGAATTGATCATCTAATTTTACTGCCTTTTTTTCTTGTAATAAAGAGCAACCCTTATCGTCTATGAAATAACATTTGAGAAAATGAGAGTTTCTCAAACTCTAAAAAAAACTGAGAGTTGGAAAAGCATATATAATAACGGTAATAAAATTTTTATATTTTGACTACAAAAAGGAACATACTTTCGTACTTTAAAAGAAGAAGAACCATCAATCGTAAAAAAAATGTTCGGAGACACCAATAAAAATAACACCAGCAGCTCCAGCACGTCAAAAAAAAGAAACCAACGAAGGTTATGGGGCTAATTCATTTATTGCAATATTTATTTTGTTTCTAACCTTAATTCATTAAGCATGTTCTACACTAAGCCCTCGTAATGGTTACCAAAGTTCCTAAGTTTTCAACATGGTCATGATAGTCGTTTTCGGCTGTGACCTAAATTTTTCTTCAGAGGGCTAAATTAAAACGATTATTCTTAGGATCAAAGTAAAAGCCAATTTTTTCTTTCTATGGTGGCATCTTGGTACCTCGGAAAGCCGCCAAGAACAAGCTATATGCTAGAATGTTATGTAATAGTGAGCTTTAAACAAATACCTCAAATTTCTTTTTGGAATTCACGCGTGGAATGATTTTTTTTTTTTTTACAACTGAAAATTTATTTCCGTCTTTTTTCTTTATAGCTAGATTTGTCGAGACAGCAGAACCGAGCTAGATATCCCAATCTTTTCTTCCACAGATCTCGAGTAAAATAACAGACGCAATAAACTCAAAGTTAAGCAGCCTCACGCAAGCTTGTACCTGTTTCTCATTTTAATTTCTGTTTTCCGCGTCTAACATGTTAGGTCACCGCCGAAAACAATTGTCATAACTATGCTAAGTATTCCCAGATCTTTTGGCAACAGCATCACAACCATGCTAATGATGCTATTAAAAATATGAGTTTATACTAACCTCTAAGGGGAAATATATTGATTCAAATTCATCTTCAAACAATTGTTGCAATCCAATTTGAACAGATGCAGGAATTTCTATGCTAACATTTTCCAACTTACATTTCAAGAAAGTATCTTTACTCTTAGCAATTAGTGTGTGCATTGGACTTCGGGAAAATTGGGCAGGGTTTTCGAAACGACCTAATGTCTGGAGTTGACCAGGAGCAAGCGTGGAATGTGACTCCTGTCTCAAACGAATACATGGAGCTAATGAATGACTTTGTATGGAGTCATGCCATCCTCTTGTTCGGACGGAAAATTTCATCTAAAAAATATTTGATTATTGAAACTAGTCCGATTTCTAACAGCGATGTGTACTAAGCTTGAAACTTTTGGTTTTTCTTTTTTAAGTTTTTTGAATTTTTTTAAACCCGCGTCAAAATAGAGAATCGTCATTTAAAACCAACGTAAATTTTCATTTAATGGGCCTTCCTACTGACATTATATAACTGGTTGCGTTCAAAAAAATTTTCTTTTTTAAAGTGTTGAATTGTTGTAAACCCGTGTTAAAATATATACATATTTTTGCTATTACCAGTTTTTTGCTCTTTACGAAATTTAATGTCTTTTCATACTGAAAAGTCTTTTCATACTGGTTTTTGAATTATTGTAATTTAAGAGCTATAGACATGGTATTTTCTTTTCAAATGAGCACTCCTTCAACATCCTACGATCATGGCTCGATACGACCACCCTCTGAAAAAAAGAAGATATCCCAGCTTCCCATATAAAAGGTGTTTTTCATGTTCTTCAAGATGGGGCTGTAATTCTTCAGTATAACAGGTTTGTCTTTAACTAGGTTGCAGCTACGACTGCAATCTCGATTACTGGTACCATAATCCCTGTTTTGGCCATTTGGAGTAAAATCTTCAACTAATATCTTATCCCTTTTTAATACCTCATCTAAAAGAAAGTAACTTTCCAATTTTTCAAGTCAATCGATTGTCTTTCTTATTCAGGCCAAAGGCCTGTAAGTTTCTCGGCCAAGGCATTTATAATGGTGTACTTTTTGTTTCAATACAAAACAATTTTTAGGAAGTTTCAGGCTATTTTTGGTCATTATGGGGTCATTAGATACAGTTTTCTAAGAAACTAATTTTTATTTTATGTTTAATTAATTACAATATTTATGCTTATAACCTACCATAGATGTCATCATTTAAAAAACATGCTTGACGACATTTCAGACAACCAGGTAACAGAATACATTAAATATGATATCATATCCCTTGTCAAAAGAAGATGCATGCATTATATCATCTTGCATGTCAAGATGCAGTTTTTTGTAATCCATTGCATTATATTTTTAAATATTATATTTTATTACACAAAAAGAACACAGAGATTGACATCTCCTTTCAAATGAGCCCTTAAACAACTCCCTATGTTGGTCCAGTTTCCTACTACTGGTGACGAAATAAGAAAAAAACATAGAAGAAAAATAAAGAGAACTCATCAGTGCTACATATGGAAAAAAAGTAATTTTTCTGGTTATTCGACGATTGAAGCGGTCTCTTTCCTGCGAAAAGTTTTCGGAAAATGGTGATTCCAATGGTGGAGTTTTCATCTCAATCCTTCCATTTTCGGCGGGTTTGAGGCTGCTTTTCGAAATTACCATAAATTTGTTTTCAGAACTAATTTTCACGATTGAGACTAATTGCAATATTTTTAAATTGTCGGCTACTATGGGCCGTGGTTCGTTCTTTATCAAATCGCTGCGACCAAGAACACACAAACAAGATCTGAGAATGTGAACAGAATAACTTACTGGCTTGACTTAAACCAATTACCAAACTAACTGGCTTAACCTATTAACAATTTGGTTACCTGTTCTCTTTCGATTGTTAGATAAGATGTTCTTCTACTCTTTCCCATTTTCCTTGACTGCAGTGTTATAACTAACAAAGGAGGATTAAAAAATACCTTGCTAGTAGAGTAGCAAAAACACAAGTTTGTTGATAAGAGTTCCTTTGAGCAAAAAAAAAAGGGTCAAAATGAGGCTAAAAATTATCACATCAAATAACTAGTGAAAAGAAAATCAGGTGAAAAGAACGAACCCAGAGTAGTTAATGAGGCTAAGGCTGTCGCTGTTCTTGCTTCGTAGGAACATATGGGAAAGGAGCAAGATATTATGGCTGACAATGCTACCCTGATTGGCAAAAACAGCGGTAATGATAGTTAACGAGGCTAAGGCTGTTGCTGTTCCTGCTTCATAGGAACATGTGGGAATGGAGCAAGATATTACGGCTGACAATGCTACCCTGATTGGCAAAAACAGCAGTGATGATAGTTAACGAGGATAAGGCTGTTGCTGTTCCTGCTTCATAGGAACATATGGGAATGGAGCAAGATATAATGGCTGACAATGCTACCCTGATTAGCAAAAAAGGCGGTGATGCTAAGGCTGTTGCTGTTCCTGCTTCATAGGAACATCTGGGAATGGAGCAAGATATTATGGCTGACAATGCTACCCTGATTGGCAAAAACAGCGATGATGCTAGTTAAAGAGGCTAAGGTTGTTGCTGTTCCTGCTTCATAGGAACATATGGGAATGGAGCAAGATATAATGGCTGACAATGCTACCCTGATTGGCAAAAACAGCGGTGATGCTAGTTAACGAGGATAAGGCTGTTGCTGTTCCTGTTTCATAGGAACATATGGGAATGGAGCAAGATATTATGGCTGACAATACTACCCTGATTGGCAAAAACAGCGGTGATGATAGTTAACGAGGCTAAGGCTGTTGCTGTTCCTGCTTCATAGGAACATATGGGAATGGAGCAAGATATTATGGCTGATAATGCTACCCTGATTGGCAAAAACAGCGGTGATGATAGTTAACGAGGCTAAGGCTGTTGCTGTTCCTGCTTCATAGGAACATATGGGAATGGAGCAAGATATTATGGCTGACAATGCAACCCTGATTGGCAAAAACAGCGGTGATGATAGTTAACGAGGCTAAGGCTGTTGCTGTTCCTGCTTCATAGGAACATGTGGGAATGGAGCAAGATATTACGGCTGACAATGCTACCCTGATTAGCAAAAAAGGCGGTGATGATAGTTAACGAGGATAAGGCTGTTGCTGTTCCTGCTTCATAGGGACATATGGGAATGGAGCAAGATATAATGGCTGACAATGCTACCCTGATTGGCAAAAACAGCGGTAATGATAGTTAACGAGGCTAAGGCTGTTGCTGTTCCTGCTTCATAGGAACATATGGGAATGGAGCAAGATATAATGGCTGACAATGCTACCCTGATTGGCAAAAACAGCGGTGATGATAGTTAACGAGGCTAAGGCTGTTGCTGTTCCTGCTTCATAGGAACATATGGGAATGGAGCAAGATATTACGGCTGACAATGCTACCCTGATTGGCAAAAACAGCGGTGATGATAGTTAACGAGGCTAAGGCTGTTGCTGTTCCTGCTTCATAGGAACATATGGGAATGGAGCAAGATATTATGGCCGACAATGCTACCCCGATTGGCAAAAACAGCGGTGATGATAGTTAACGAGGCTAAGGCTGTTGCTGTTCCTGCTTCATAGGAACATATGGGAATGGAGCAAGATATTATGGCCGACAATGCTACCCCGATTGGCAAAAACAGCGGTGATGATAGTTAACGAGGCTAAGGCTGTTGCTGTTCCTGCTTCATAGGAACATATGGGAATGGAGCAAGATATTATGGCCAACAATGCTACCCTGATTGGCAAAAACAGCGGTGATGATAGTTAACGAGGCTAAGGCTGTTGCTGTTCCTGCTTCATAGGAACATATGGGAATGGAGCAAGATATAATGGCTGACAATGCTACCCTGATTGGCAAAAACAGCGGTGATGATAGTTAACGAGGCTAAGGCTGTTGCTGTTCCTGCTTCATAGGAACATATGGGAATGGAGCAAGACATTACGGCTGACAATGCTACCCTGATTGGCAAAAACAGCGGTGATGATAGTTAACGAGGCTAAGGTTGTTGCTGTTCCTGCTTCATAGGAACATATGGGAATGGAGCAAGATATAATGGCTGACAATGCTACCCTGATTAGCAAAAAAGGCGGTGATGATAGTTAACGAGGCTAAGACTGTTCCTGTTCCTGCTTCATAGGAACACCTGGGAATGGAGCAAGATATTATGGCTGACAATGCTACCCTGATTGGCAAAAACAGCGGTGATGCTAGTTAACGAGGCTAAGGTTGTTGCTGTTCCTGCTTCATAGGAACATATGGGAATGGAGCAAGATATAATGGCTGACAATGCTACCCTGATTAGCAAAAAGGCGGTGATGATAGTTAACGAGGCTAAGACTGTTTCTGTTCCTGCTTCATAGGAACACCTGGGAATGGAGCAAGATATTATGGCTGACAATGCTACCCTGATTGGCAAAATCAGCGGTGATGCTAGTTAACGAGGCTAAGGTTGTTGCTGTTCCTGCTTCATAGGAACATATGGGAATGGAGCAAGATATAATGGCTGACAATGCTACCCTGATTAGCAAAAAGGCGGTGATGATAGTTAACGAGGCTAAGGCTGTTGCTCTTCCTGCTTCATAGGAACATCTGGGAATGGAGCAAGATATTATGGCTGACAATGCTACCCTGATTGGCAAAAACAGCGGTGATGCTAGTTAACGAGGCTAAGGTTGTTGCTGTTCCTGCTTCATAGGAACATATGGGAATGGAGCAAGATATAATGGCTGACAATGCTACCCTGATTGGCAAAAACAGCGGTGATGATAGTTAACGAGGCTAAGGCTGTTGCTATTCCTGCTTCATAGGAACATATGGGAATGGAGCAAGATATTATGGCAGACAATGCTACCCTGATTGGCAAAAACAGCGGTGATGATAGTTAACGAGGCTAAGGCTGTTGCTGTTCCTGCTTCATAGGAACATATGGGAATGGAGCAAGATAAAATGGCTGACAATGCTACCCTGATTAGCAAAAAAGGCGGTGATGATAGTTAACGAGGCTAAGGCTGTTGCTGTTCCTGCTTCCTAGGAACATATGGGAATGGAGCAAGATATTATGGCTGACAATGCTACCCTGATTGGCAAAAACAGCGGTGATGCTAGTTAACGAGGCTAAGGTTCCTGCTTCATAGGAACATATGGGAATGGAGCAAGATATAATGGCTGACAATAATAATAATAATAATTTATTTTTGACCCACTACAAAAAATCAAAGCGGAGTATCAATAAAAGAAACAAAATAAACACTACACAAAACAGAAAAAACAAGAAACTAAAGCAAACGAGTAAGGCCTCTATGGGCGGGCAGATACTTATAAGTAGACTGGGATATTTTGTCAGCAAGCTCTGTGAGCTTCGACCCAATATCCGGGAAACAATAACTAGATATGAGGCTCCTATTCCTATACCATGGAGGCAGATACAATAGAAAACGTGAAAAACGGAAATAATAAGAACGAATTGAACTGATATCTTTTTTATGAAAAATAGGGTAAATACCAGAAAGAAACAAAACCGAATGATCTGTAAAAACCGAGTATAATTTAGCAAGAGACTTTCTATTGTATCTATCTCGGTTAGCAACAATTTTAGAGTAACTTAATTGGATTTTCTTCTTGCAATCAGCAACAGTGAGAGTCCGTAAGGATTTTAGAGTTTTACTAACGTTAATTCCCAGCCACCGAAATGAAGAAACCGACGGGATAGAAAAAGACCCACAGATTAGAGGAGTAGTGATATTTCTATTAAATGAAAGATATTCACACTTTGAAAGATTAAGAGAAAGTCCAATCGCATGAAGTTTAGATGCTACTGTTGAAATAGACAAAGAGAGCCCTTTTTTAGTCCTACTGATCAAAAGAATATCATCCGCATAGGCAAGATAAGAAATATTTACAGAATTGAGGATGCAAGTAGGCGGGATAGAGGAAAGGACAGATGGTATACAAAGTTTGAAAATAGAGGGGGAGAGGACAGCACCTTGCCGGACCCCACGTCGTATTGGAATTTTACTATCTGAAACCCTTATATCCATTTTAATCCGCAAAAAGGAATTTGAATACCAATATCTAAGAAGAAAAATTACCGATATGTTGATACCGTGACTAAAAAGGGAAAAGATAGCTTGGGAATGCGTAACAGTGTCAAAGGCTTTGGAGAGATCCAAAGCACATAAATGTAACTCGAATCCCTTTTTAGTAGCCTCAGTAAGAACATTAGCCAAAACTCGATGAGCCTGCTGGCAACCTACCCCAGCTGAAAACCCAATCTAATTTTCACCAAAATATGCCGAAGAATTAAGTGATGGCAGGAGAAGATACTCAAACATTTTGCTTATATTGCAGGAAACCGTTATAGGCCTGTAAGATGCACACTCAGTCGGAATCTTTCCTCTTTTCAGGATTGAAGTAACTGTTCCACACAAAAAACTTTCAGGCACAACCGAGGTGCATAAGCACATTTGAAACAGAAGTTGTAAATGTTGGACTAGAGCTGGACAATCAACATTTAGGTGTTTGACACTTATACCATCACAATCAATAGAGCTAGACTTAAGCTTCTTTACAGCTTGTGCCACCGAAACTAAATTAACTGGGAGGATCTGGTTCTGGTGGAGTGATATGGGAAGCGCAGAAATAAGAAACCTCATAAAAGTAGCATGAACAAAATGGTTTATAGTGTTGAAAATCTGGTCGTAATATATGCACCAAGCAGCAGGACTAATTGGGCTACTTGTTGACGAAGAGTCATCGATTTTATTTGAATTTACCACGTTTTTCCAATCAAAATTACTTGACGGGAATTTGCAAATTTAAGATTTTGCAGACCGTAAATACTTTTTATACTCTAATTTAGTTTTCTGTTTAAGCTGAAATACTACACCGCTACGTGGTCGTTCACAAGAAACCCAAATACGTAGCCAAAATTTGGCTTTATTTTTCACTGATTTTAGACCCGGATCCCAAGACCATTCAGGCTTCCGCGTATTAAATTTAACACATTCTTCGGGAACAGCTACCCTCTCAGCTTCCTTCATGCATGATACAATATCAAAATAATATTTATTCATAAAATTCTTATCATTTACAAATTTAGATCCAACCTGAAGTAGCTGAAAAGGAACTTTTATCCTAGACAAAAAAGCTGTAAGGGTAGAAATATAAAGAGCCCAATTAGCCTTATTCCAATTTAGTCTGGTAGACCATCTACGATTCCCACGTCTATTAGAACTATCTTGCGACAGAGAAATACCAAGCATGAAGGAAATTGGTAGGTGGTCTATATCGCTTTCTATTTCATGTACAGAAACAGTCGAAACAGATAAATTGGGAGAGCAAAGAACATGATCAATATTAGTAAGGCTCCCAGAATGATGGATGTAAGAAAACAGACGATTCTTATCCACTAGCTTAAACTCAGATAAAGAATCGAAGACCATATCAGACCGAATATTTGAATTCATTATATCAGCATTAAAATCCCCGCGACAACAAATTGATAACCGAGAGATGACGCGTATTCTGTCACTTTTTTCAAAACACAACAGGTCTTGGCAAACTTATTCAGTGATTGAACCGACTTACGATCACACGGAAAGTACACGTTAATAAGTATTAAATCGGCAATTCGCACGGCCAAGAGGTTTTCGTCACTATGGAACAGCACAGGCGTCGTGGATGAAAAGGACCTACGTCTCAGTATACAGGCGAGGCCTCCGGAAGGTTTACCAAACGTAGATCTTGCAGCACTCACAAAAGTAATATGGTTTGCACTCCATTTCAACAAGTTGGTATTATCTGAAGATAAAAGATGCTCTTGAAGACAAACGATGTCATAGTTGCTCGAAAGTTCGTCAATGATGTGCTCTTTTTGACGTGTTCCATTTATATTGTACGAAATAACCGAGAATTTTCGTGACATCATTTTTTCACAGCGGTCGCAATACGAGACTTGAGCACTGGACATAATAGACTATATGAAGTGTGAGAATCGCCGCAGTTTGCACATTTAGGTCTATTTGTACAGGGCGCATCTTTCGAAAAAATGTGATTTTTGGCGCAGCGCGCACATTTTTCCACCTGACTGGTACAATCGTTGATAAAGTGATCAGGAGACCTGCACTTAAAGCAACATCGCGGTACACTTACGAAATCATAAATTCTGAAAATCTCGTAACCTATTTTTACTCCATTCTTCATAGCGTCACGTTTTGCAAACGAATCTGAAAAGTCTAGCTTGATAGTTTGGGACAAACCAATTCGGTTTGCGTCAACGACTCCTGAGTGCATTTTGAATTCGGAAGCATTAAATGATAGCGGGATTCCTTTTATTATTCGAAGGTAACGTTTCTGCAGAATCTTCGTGCCAATACCCAAGACTACAGACTTCACAGACTCAAAGAAATCAGAAGCTACCGATTTTTCAATGTTTACTAACAGTGTATCTCCCACCGGCCGAATGCTAGCAACCGAATCATGACAACTTAATTGATCGATAAAGTCTTTACGGCTTGTCGGATCTCTAATAGATGGTGGCAATTTAGAGACAACAATAGTAGAGTGGTTATCGCCAGGTTTCGAGGCTCCAGGCTGTGGTAATGGCGGGAAATGATTGGAAAACACATCAAACTGATTAGAAATAGTTTTTAGCTGGATACGTAGCTCGTTTACTCCCGAAAAGAGAGCAGAATAGATAAGAAGATAAGCTAGTAAGCAGAAAAGATAAGCTGTAGCTGGTATCAATGGGACTTCACTAGGGTTTAATATACAAAATATCGGGATGTCGAAATCATCTGTATTGCCCTTCTTGATAAAATCCAGTATATCTCCTAAATGACTTAGTGGCGCTTTCAATCCAGTTCGCTTCTGAAATAAAGCATCTGGATACAGCTTGGACCCAAGCCACTTCTTCGCATTCACAATATCATCGACGTCAAAAAATTCTGTACCAAACTTCTTAATCATCTCATCATCAATTCCTTTTCCAACATTTTGCTGAACAAAATTTAACACCGGAGAATAATGCAAATTGTCCTCATCACCTCCGTGCATGTTAACTAATTATAGCGCGCTCACAGTGAAATGCGTGAAATGCGCAGTGAAATAACTTGAATGCGGCTCACAGTGATTGCAATCTTGAATGCAAATTAAATCATGAGCGATGGATATTAAATAATAAGCGAGGGAAGCGTAGTTTCTTGCTACCTGATCCCCGCAATTTAAGGGAGAATCCACTCCCGGCAGGTACAACGGCCCTTGCGACAAGAAAACTTCCCTCTTCTGCTCGCCTTTTATCGCGTAATAAGGCGCTTCTACCGTTCCCAAAGTTAACAACTCTCTCTCTTTATTTACTCTTTTCTCTCTTTTTCCCTCAGAAATATCGATCAATCAAAGTTGTAATTAATTCCTTTTTTATCTTTTTATCCAGCAATGGAATTGGAGTAAACCAGTCAGACAAGTTTTAATTAAAACCAATCTTTTGCCAAATTTTTCAAATTCTACTAGCTTCACTGGGATTAAAATTTAATATCCATAAGGTCACTGAGAAAGCTTACTCGTTTGATTTCGTTCATAAATATCCGATTTTGAGATAGATGCATTCACCTTGAACTCTGATTAGCAAAAAAGGCGGTGATGATAGTTAACGAGGCTAAGGCTGTTGCTGTTCCTGCTTCATAGGAACATCTGGGAATGGAGCAAGATATTATGGCTGACAATGCTACCCTGATTGGCAAAAACAGCGGTGATACTAGTTAACGAGGCTAAGGTTGTTGCTGTTCCTGCTTCATAGGAACACATGGGAATGGAGCAAGATATAATGGCTGACAATGCTACCCTGATTGGCAAAAACAGCGGTGATGATAGTTAACGAGGCTAAGGCTGTTGCTGTTCCTGCTTCATAGGAACATCTGGGAATGGAGCAAGATATTATGGCTGACAATGCTACCCTGATTGGCAAAAACAGCGGTGATGCTAGCTAACGAGGCTAAGGTTGTTGCTGTTCCTGCTTCACAGGAACATATGGGAATGGAGCAAGATATAATGGCTGACAATGCTACCCTGATTGGCAAAAACAGCGGTGATGATAGTTAACGAGGCTAAGGCTGTTGCTGTTCCTGCTTCATAGGAACATATGGGAATGGAGCAAGATATTATGGCTGACAATGCTACCCTGATTGGCAAAAACAGCGGTGATGCTAGTTAACGAGGCTAAGGTTATTGCTGTTCCTGCTTCATAGGAACATATGGGAATGGAGCAAGATATAATGGCTGACAATGCTACCCTGATTGGCAAAAAAGGCGGTGATGATAGCTAATGAGGCTAAGGATGTTGCTGTTCTGCTTCATAGGAACATCCGGGAATGGAGCAAGATATTATGGCTGACAATGCTACCCTGATAGACAAAAACAGCGGTGATGATAGTTAATGAGGCTAAAACTCGGAAATATGATTTTTGAACAATCGAATTTTTAGAAACGTCTCACTTCTTTTCTTATGTGTCATTTTTTAAAGCCAGTTCTATGGCCCCAGCTATTTCTATTCCGTTATTTTTACACTAAAATGCTCATACTATTTGTGTCCACATAATTTTCTGATTATGGTTTGCTAAGTTTTGCATTAACCTGCTGTTAAGCATCCGATCAAACAAAACAATAAAGCAATTTAGTAGATTTACCTGAAATTCCTCAAGAGAGATACTTGGACAGCATTCATCCATAAGTGAAGAGACTTGAAGGCACATAATAGCCTGACCACTCTTTCTTGACTGCATCATTACTTCCGTACAACCAAGACGCCACGTGACAACAGATACCTACATGAAAGTTAAACATGAATGGCTTCTGCGAAAGACACTTCTTTGCAAACAAAACTGTTTTACAGAACACAGAATTCGACAATGACATATAAAAGGTATTTCTACATAAATTGCCATGACTGTTAATTGTGCTATGGCGGCCTATAGAAAGCGAAACGAGAACAATTTCTATAAACACTCTTTTTTGTTAATGAAATTGTTGAATTAAATATTAAATTTAAGAATGACATATCTAGAATTCATGTTAACTGGGATATTTCTACATAAATTACCATGGCTGTAAATTGTACTATGGCGGCCTATAGAAAACTAAACAAGAAGAATTTCTATGAACATACTTTTTTGTTAATGAAATTGTTGTATTAGGTATTAAGTTCAAGAAGAGCTAAGAGCTCATATGGCACTTGTGACGAGGTCGGAACAGTCAAGAGCTCATATGACATGAGCTCTAGCAAATTCTAAGAATCAATAGACTGATTTAAAAGGAAAATCAGAGGCTTAATACCGGTCAGGATTTAAAATAAGAGCTCTGAGACACGAGGTTCTTCTAAATATCAAAATTCATTAAGATCCGATCACCCATTCGTACGTTAAAAATGTCTCATTTTTTTCATTTTTCCACTCCCTTCAGCCCCCCAGATGGTCGAATCGGGGAAAACGACTTTATTAAGTCAATTTGTGCAGGTCCCTGACACGCCTACCAATTTTTATCGTCCTAGCACGTCCAGAAGCACCGAACTCGCCAAAGCACTGGACGCCCTAACTCCCCCAAAGAGAGCGGATCCAGTCCGGTTACGTCAATCACGCTTCTACGACATTTGCTGATTCTACCCACCAAGTTTCATTCCGGTCTCTCCGCTCTAAGCGTTATCCGAGATTTCCGGTTTCCCCCTCCAATTCCCCCCAATGTAACCAGATCTGGTCGGGATTTAAAATAAGAGCTCTGAGACATGAATTCCTTCTAAATATCAAATTTCATTAAGATCCGGTCACCGACTCGTAATGTTAAAAATAAATCAATTTTTCTAATTTTTTCGAATTAACCCCCCTATATAACTATAGGCTCTATCACTATCTTAGCTGTATGACTATCTACCTTGGTTCTACTGCCCTAGCAATGACGCATGGACGGATAATAGATAGACATATCTATTAACAAATGAACTAACCTCCTTTTTATACATTCCTAATAAGGGGGAATTAATGCCAGGTTTGCTTCTCACTCAATTGGTTTATCTGTCTTGGCTTATTCTACATTTAGCCATGACTTGATGCCCAAAACTATTCCATTTTAATTCAAAATCAACGGACTTGAATTACAATCGACCGAGTCCGTTTGCCAAAAACAAACTTTTTTTGTAAAAGAAACTGTTTCATTAAAAATTAAGTTTAAAAATGACAGATCATTGACAGCATCTTATAGAGTCCTTTGTCGGCACCAAAAGATTAAACCACAAATTATATTTTTCATATGAATAACTGATTCAAGATTAAACACTGATCTTACTTTAAAGACTGTAAAATGCCTTAGAATTTCCGGCTGAAATTGAAAAGAAAACTAATTTTTCTATTTAGCGAGGCTTGCCTTGCAAATAATAGTTTTTTATAATGATAATAGATAATACTTTATAAAAGCAATTGCTTTCGCTTTAGGGCTTAAAAGGACTTCTTACCTTTCTCACTCCAAAACTAAAGAACACAGCTTTTCCTGAGAATCAACGGCAGTCGTAAAACTCTACAAACGATTAAGACATACCGAAACGCTTTAAAATTTCTAAAGGTAATACACAACAAAACACTCGTGATAAACCCATGTTAATGGAAATGAACGCTTCCAGTAGACAACATGTTTTAAGCTATCTTTCTGCTGTAGATACAATCGCAAAGAGCATTCTAGAATTCTCTTGTTAGGGGAAATGGGGTTTTCTCCCGCCATTCTCGTCTATGTACCGTTAATTATAGCAAAATTAAGTAACTAGCGTGGTTTTCGAGTTAAAGGTTGCTAGCATGGTGATGAAGAAGCAGATGAAAAGGTAGAGTGCACAACAAATTGTCCACTGACAAGCATTCGATGGGATGTTTATCAAGTAGGCATATTTTCAAGGTCGTGTTTACCTCATAAAGATATTTAAGGGTGGTTATGATCGGGTTAAGACCGTCTGAGCACTTCTAGCTCAAAACTGATTATGAAAAAACGTAAACATGTCCAATTCACGAACAACTTCTCAAATCTCTTCGTGTCTTTAATGTAAAATTGATTTAGTTGGGCACAACTAATAGCATGAAGAAGGACATACCAACTTTTTAGCAGTACCACCGTCGAAATTAATCTGAGCCTCTTTCGGAAAGGATACTGATGATAATTTTTCCTTAGATACTTCAAAAATTGAAATAGGACTAGAGATTAAAATAGGATTTACATAAACTGAAATATATGAAATATGGCTTACAGCCTTTTTAGCAGTATCATCGTTGAAATAGGACTCTGAGCCTCTTTTGGAGAGGATACTGATGATAATTTGTCATTGATACTTAAGAAATTGAAATAGGACTAGGGATTAAAACAGGATTATGAAAAATAACTATGAAAAAGGATTATGAAAGAGGAAAAAACAGGAGTAGGGATTAAAATATACGAAAAAGGGCTTACCATCTTTTTAGCAGTATCACCGTTGAAATTCATCTGAGCCTCTTTCGGAGAGGATACCGAAGATAATTGTTCACTGGATTCTTCAGAAACTTCGTCCGCTACTTCAACAGTCTCCTGGTCGGTATTGAAACAAAACAGATAATCACTACTGTTCTTTTCATCTACCATCACAAGAGAAAATGCATCACTTTCATCACTATTATCAGAACGAATGGAAAGAGTGTCCGAAGCTTCATCAGTGATTTTCAATACGGTATCAAAAACCTGATTGAAACCTGACGCAAAACCACGTTTAACAGAGCTAAATGTATCCGACTTGGGTAGCTGGAATTGAATAGTTTTTCGGGTTTCATTAATATCTAACTTTGTTGATTGGGGTGCGACTTCTAATTCTGGCGTGCACTCTGGAGTAACTTCTTGAACACCCTCAGCTTCAATCCAGCTTTCCTTAATCGCTTTAGATGGTTGAAAATCAAGACTCTCATTGTCTGAAAATGTGCTAAATTGATGCTCTGATCTTGATTCTCTGAAACGAGCAAGAGCAGCAACTCTGAATTCAGACATCGAAGCAGTTTCAGGATAGACACTTTCCGTGTCAAATGGCGGAGAGCCACAATCAGATGCAGTTGGACTCATCAGCAAAGAAACATCAACTTGTGGTAACACAACGGAAATGCACATTTCTGCAGAAACTCCATTACATAAACGTTCCATATCAGCGGTCAAAAACGCATTCATTTCATTCACTAACTCTTGCAATCGCATTAAAAACAGGTACTGGTGGTGATTTAATTGAATACTTAATAGGCTACTAACATGACTTAGCACGTATGTACAGGTATCCTTGGGGTACACCCATAACGTAACAGGTAATGGCGCAATAAATGGCACTGGATTACTTTTTGGCTTTCCAACAAAATCAAACCAAACGGGGTCTAACGTCATATCCCATATGTCATGTTTATCTGTCCAAAAGAGTTCTTTATTGTATAAACCTGACTTTACTGATTCATGTTCAATTGTTGAGGCATGCCACTTATCACCTTAAACAATATCAAATCATTAAAATTAAGAAGTATCAAAATTACCAATTATTTTTAAAAAAAGCTCCAATGACATGACCAGAGTAGATACCTATTTTTCAATTCAATACTCATATACTGATTTTCCTAATGATTTAATTAATTCAAGGTTAGTCAAACAAAAAGGAGATTTCAAATCAAATATCATAATTTGGTTGATTGAACTGATCAGTTCGGAAGCCAAATTGGTTCAGTAATTAGCCAGTGATACATTTTTGGTATTTATTTATGTGTTCGAGCTTAGAGAATTTGCTTAAGTGCATTCACATATGAGGTATTCCCCTCCAAGATTTTATTAGGAAATGGGGATTGCCAAACATATTCCCCCCCCAGATTTTTAATGCCTTATTTTTTGGTATTTTTATTGAAAAAAGTATTTATTTATTATTTTCATTGAAAAAAAATCCCCTCCCCCAGAATATAGAAAAGTACAATCTGGATCCCTCCAATTCTTGTGAGTTGCCACCATTGGATATATTGCTAATTGTGATTATATTGCGGCAATCATAACAGCATAATTTCCTTATTCAATAAACAGCATTTCGATTGGGGTCATAATAGCAAAATTTCCTATATGTTTGTTTGTGCAATTCCACTTTTTTTTCTTTTTTTTTAACACAATACTTACAATACATACTTTTTATTTCACCAAGGCTTCAGGTAGCAATTCAAGAGATAGACAAACTAACCAAGAACAGCAAAAAATTCAGTTGACGAAACTGATCAGGCCTGTGGGCGAATTTACTAGGCAGTCCTCTGGGGAAGATGATTAAGCAGTCAACTGATTTTAGTGAATGCCCCTAATAGGTCTACATAGTTAGCATTGCTTCTACGCTAGAAATGTAAAACTATAGACGACTTTGCATTTGAAAGATTTTATTATTTTTCTCTTTTGATAATTTGTTAACCTTATAAAAGGGCGTTTTTTTTAAATACAAGGTTATTTCTTGAGAGGGCTACTGTTATAACCGGATTTTCAGTTTGGAAGTAAGTAAGTATGACAGCAACTTATTGCTTACCTTCCCTAGATTTCTCCGGGTACCCATTTAGATGTAGGTCGATTCTTGCTGAGCTTATAGAGTCGCACCACTGACCCCCGTCCCAATCAAAATAAATGGCCATGCCAGGGATGTGCACGAAGAACTGTCAACCCAGCGCGCCAACCACTTAGCCAGGACGGCTCCATTTCCAAATGTTCAGTTTGGAAATAGAGGGTTAAACAATATACGACTTCTTTATGGTTTTCAATACACAGAGATGGTGCTGTATTTGTCATTAATGACTAAAACACGAAAAAGATTATATTTTCTACTCTTTATTTTTTTCCCCGTTCAGACTAAACCCAAGCCATCTAGCTTTTGTAATCAGGTTTAGTCCTATCCTTGTTTCTCTATCTTCTTTCAACTTAGTATATGAACATGGGGATACTTAAACACAATACTTTTTTAATTATCTATGTTTTTAAAACTAATTTGTAGCATAGCTTCTTACATTAACTGCATTGACTACTATTGGCGAAATTTAATAACCATAGAATGATAAAAATTAGGTTAAATTGCTTATGAAAATTTTCCGAAGCTAATAGTTTTGGCTTCATAATGTTTTATTCAGTAATAGCCAAATTTTACCACGAAAACTCTTAAAATAGTCGGGTTTGAGGTGTTAAAAAAAACTAATAATATTCTCGAATTTACTATTAAAATTGCATCAAAAAATTTTCTTGAATGACGAAGATTAATTTTTGGAGTCAAAATCCCAAAGTTAACAGAAATAGTAACGCAGAAATTGCATGCAATAAGCAACTTCTGGTTGTATATTCGAATTCAACACAAAAAGTTATATTATAATTACACATCCTAGTTCTTGAAAAAAGTTTTATCCCCCGGTATAATTTCTATTCCATGGTTGTTTTTTTTAGCAAATAATTACGAATAATCAAACATTGCCACTGTTCATTAGCTACCTTCAACTTCAGTGGCGTGTCGAATAAAATCTTCAGAAATTGGCGACATGTCATCGGTTTTCATTGGGAAATCCGTAGCAAAGAAGAGATAGCCACCAGCTTGCATTGACTCAAGACATCGGGCAAGGTCAGCTTTTGAGCCACAATCTTGGCTTCGTCTGTTCTTCAAAATAGCCCTAGATACTTGAAGTTGAGCACTTGTCGGACGATCTGGATGAAGTGGACCAGGTGGCGGATCAACCTCAAGAACCACCTAGAATAAACCAAACTTTTTTGCTATTTGTAAAATAGTAGTAAACTGCCAACTTATAACCTGATTCCGAACTGAACGAACTACTATTTTCATTTTCAACCTTAACATATACCATGTCATAGTACAAACAGGGTTGACACCCGGTGAAAATTAGTAGGTCTTTGTAAAAAAATTTTTAGTTGAATTGGTAATTTTCTTCAATAATCTAGTAATTTATGTGCTGATTTAGAGATTTTTTGGAAAATATAAAAATCACTAGAAATGGTGACAAATCACCAAGGGTGGCAACCCTGAGCACAAATCACTTTAAAATACATATACGAAACAACATATAATGATATTATCTTCATTCATGCCTTTCTATCTTTTGAGTGAAACGCCTGTCCGTAATCTATAGTTATGAAATGTATGCCGAAAAAAGCCAAAGACAGCTAACGGCATGCTTCTATATATGGATTCCCATTGTCCCTTGTATTCTAACCGCAGACAATTTGCTGTCTTTTCATATTGCAGTTTTTTCAAAGATATTTGATTATTAAAGCAAATCCAATTTATAACAATAATTTCTAGTAAGCTTCAAACTTTTGGTTTTCTTTTTTAAGATTTTAGAATTGCTTTAATCCATTGTCAAAATATATTCAAATATTTTAACAATTAGCAGTTTTTTACTCTTTGAACAGTCTAATATAATTTAATAAGAGCCTCAATTTTCGCTTTTGCAAATTGCTGAAATGAAAGTTTCCTTGTATTGCAAAACATTTTATTACAATTTTATTGTAATTTTATTTTATTGCAATTTTATTGTAATCTAATTATTGTAATGTATATTGGATCTAGAAACTTCTACGGTAGGGCTCGCTGATATAATGAATCTAATAAAGCTATTTTCGCTACACCGCTTGCTTTTTTGGGGGTGTTTGCAACAGGTTGTAACACCCCTGCCGCGGGTTGCTTTAGCGCTACGCGCCCCAGCAACAAGTATGCAAGGTAATAATTTTTAACTGCGTAAAACTTACGGATGTACAACATGGGTATATACAACGGTTATGTGCTAATTTTTTACTGCGTAAAACTTGTGGATATACAACATTCTTCGCTATTCGTATATAATTTTTATATACATATATTATTAGGTATAAATTTATATTTATTAGATATAAATTTGTGGGCAAGAATCCTATCTCCTTGTTTTCTTCTAAATATAAGTGTGGAGAGCTTAAGAGGGTGCAGATTTTTATCACAAAACTTTGGCTGTAATCCACTGACCTTCTTAGTTGATTGGCACTGTACTTTTTTCCTGGATTTCTTTGTCGTTTTGAAAGGAGTGGAAGCCAATGACCCCAAAGGGGTGGTTGTAAAAACTTTAGAGGAGGTTCGTTTGATTAAAAATAAAAATAATAGCTCCCTTTTTAAGAATCAAAAGTAATTGGAGGGCAATAATCTTAATTCATATTTTGGTATTAACTAGTCTTCAACCGATTCGAATTAGTGGGGGTAATTTACACCAAGGCGCATAGACTGTTGAATTGACTATTCAGTTAATGGGTCTTTTTAATACAAACTGATACAACAAAATTTACACTCTACCCGACGCACAGAAAAGCTCAATTTGTTAGCTTATTAAGTACGTTTATAAAGCGAAACACAAAGTAACATGAATATCTTCACAGATAACTAGGACAAATACAGAAAATACGCACTACAAGGCAAAAAAGAGCAGAGGCCATCCCAGTATGACCATAAATCAAACCAGAGTTAAAACATAGTCAATCATTCGTAAGTCCCCATACGCCGACAAGGAATAATCACCACAACACTCTTTATTATTGATTAACCATTCATCAGAATTACTTCACGTAGATTAAATTTAACTGGAAAATAGGGTTGACAAATTGGATTATAATTGGCAAAATTTAGGTGTAACCACAATTCAAACCTCCTGATCATCTTCAAAGATAGTGGTGGTGAGGGTTAAGAAAAGAAAAGGTTTATCATGAATACAAACATGGAAGCACTACCCCCCTCTTTTTTCCAGGGTGATTACTGGAACACAACTTCAAAAAGATTTAATACCCATTATACCCTGTTTAATTTATTCACTCGATTTATCCAGTTTTTCTATCCAAAAATTTTGAAACAAATATTTTTTTTCTTTTTTTTTTTAATAGCCATGGTAAAAATTTATTCTAATAGTAATATTAAAAAACGAGTATGTGTGAATTGTATGGGTATATGTGCCGCAGTCCTGATAATATCTATATCGTAAACAGAAAAAATTCACTAGCCTCTTTTAAGCTAAAGCTAATTAAAAAATAAGCCAAGACCACATATTTTGGTGGTCGTGCTTATCCGATTCATAAATGTACAACTATGGCTGTTATTGTAATCATAATCTAGTTTCCTATTGTATTTCTGGGTATGTTCAAGCACAAATATATGATAGTTGGGAATCTTATCAGGAAAAATTCTAACGAAGGAAATAATTTCAACCTTTATTCAATCCATATAATAGTAAATGAAAATAAGTTACCCCATCCAACGCGCAGTTTCTATCCCCCTGCCACCCGACCCTACCGGCTTGATTATTTGAACATTGCAGGAAGAAGGTGTAGGGAACTTGCCTTCACTGTATATTATACTTAAGGCCTCTTTTATATGGTCTCAATTTTTTCTGTTTATGCACTGATAAACAGAAACTGACAAAGCTCCATATCGTGAACTCACGATAGGTCGTGAGTTTGATAAAATTCGTTTATAGCCTTAATTCTGGAAAATAATTATATATTTAATAAACATATAATTATCATACATTAATAAAACTAATTACAATGATTACACATTTATTACACATTAATTACACAATTATTAATTATTATTAATAAAAATTATTAATTACACAATTATTGCACAATGATTACAATTTCTGTTGATCCACTTTTTCGCTCACCATCGAGTATTGACCAGGGTGTCCCTCAAAAGCCAATTTTAAGGGCCTTTATTGTTCTTATTTCACGTAAGTGACTTTTTTTTAATAATAAAAAACGAGTATATGTATATGTTTGTTTAGTTTCTTTTTGCCCTTTTTCTTTTGGCATGTTTGTATAAGTGTTTTCTAAATATTCTGATGAAAGTAGCATTGAGTGATCAATTTGATGAAAATTTGGTAAATACGCCTTTTAGGATTTGGACTCTGAATCTCAAAAATTGTTTTTAAACTAGCCTTAAAGAACCAACGACATGAAAATAAGAGACATTTTTGCCTCTGGACCCATCGTAGGTCTAATAAAACCTGAAAACTACAATTTTCTAACACCTTTTATTATGTTTATTTCAAAGCTAAAAAGTATTTAGTATCACCTTTGTTAGTGTTACCACGTTGAACCATGACAACAAATAAACAAAATTAATTACTTAAATTTTAGTTAATTAGTTAAAACTTTTCTCATTCGTAAAAATTCAAAAATTAACAATCTGTTGATTGTTGAAGAAAGCGCACATTCAAAGGAAAGCAAACCTTTTTAAACTGTTTTGTGCCACCGTCTTCAGTGATGATAAACAAATAAAAAATACAGATAAAAGTCTACAGGACAACACAAAAAACAAACCATAAACTAAACACTAAAACTAAAAGAAGAATACTCATCATCTTCGGCAAAAAAAAACTATCAACGGCATCTAGCGTTTGGCGGTTCATTTGCATTTTTTTTTTTTTTTTTTTTTTTTTTTAGTGTAGTAATAAAAATAAATATATGATACTCTAATCAGTGTAATTGCAAAAATTAGGATAGTAATAAGTTTCTGATAAGCTTGAAAAAAATGCCAAAAGACACCATACGCTATATGGCGTTGGCGGTTTTTGCCAACACTAGTGCCAGTTTCTAATCTTATAAGTTACCCGTAATCTTTGCTATCTGTCATATTTAACTCTTCATTGATAAAATATTGGTCTTTATTCTTGAAATAAAACATTTTCTGTCAGATTGCTACGTCGCAAACCTTTCAGTCAATAATTGGCATCATCCAGTCAAAGAGTCTCAAGTGCTCTCTAGGATACGAAAGTGCCCACTTTGAGAACTGATTATCTACATTAGGCGGGTATTACCTTTTGACAAGTCCATAACCCTCAATGGATTTTGCAGTATCGTAACATACCCTGTTTCACTTCAATGTCGAAACTATCATAACTATTCCTTAAATTAGTATATGAGTTGACCAAATATTTACCCTCAAACAAGCATCACTACCAACAGATCAAGTTCTATATTTTCAGCCTTTGACAATCCACACCCACGGTGGTGCGGTCCATACCTTCAAATCTGAATAGATGAAAACTTACAGTAAACATAAGAGCTTCCATTCTGACATCCACATAACTAATTGAAGGTTCAACAACATTTTTTGGCAAGGAATTGACTAGAGCTAATCCAAAAGAGTTCAGCCAGAGTATTGTCGGGATATGGAAGTGGACTCTAGAAGGGGTCACAAACATGAATATCTTCGGCGGCGGTACTAAAAGAAAATATAAAACTTTCTGACTTGCCATGTTTAAGATTTTTCAAGCACAGAAACTTAAGCAAGGTCAAGTAAACATGAAAAAAACTTTTAAGGATAAAAACTTAGCTACTACTAAACAAACACAATAATATGAGAAAAAAGAAAGAATGTGAGAAAGTGAGAAAGAGAGAGAGAGAGAGAGAGAGAGAGAGAGAGAGAGAGAGAGAAAGAGAGAGAGAGAGAGAGAGAGAGAGAGAGAGAGAGAGAGAGAGAGAGAGAGAGAGAGAGAGAGAGAGAGAGAGAGAAGGGGAGAGAAAGGGGTTATTTTTGATAGAGAAACTTTTCTGTAGGGAGGCAACTTTTCGAACGGAATTTTACACAGGTGGAAGGGGATTGCCTGGTAAGGTTTGAAAACAGTCAGAAATAAAATAAAATAAATAAGTTTTTTACAACTAAAGTAATGAGCAACACTAAAACTTAAAATAAACAGAAACTATTCCCTATGTTAGGGGGGCTGCCCCTTCCTTAACCCTCGCTCTTTACGCTTAAGGTTGACTTCTTGTTACAATCCTTCAAAAAAGACTGCTCAAACATAAGGGACAATGAATTTGAATAAGAAGTATTTTTAAAGAACTTTAAGACCTTAGCGTTATGAGCGAGGATCGAAAAAGGCCAACTTTCGTTATATACGAAATACGTTTTAAGTTTTAATGTTGCTCCTTAATCCCAGTTGAAAAAAAAAAAAAACTTTTTTTTATTTCATCATATATCACAGGCGAACTTGTCTTTGCAAAGGAGACAAAACAAGAAACAGAAACGAAGGACAAGAAAAGGTGAATAATCTCAACCAGTGAATAATGGAATGCGACTACTATTTTTCATTTTTTTTTCATTTTAAGGTCTACTACAGACTATTCTCTCATTTTCTAATTCCTTTTTGGAAAAATAAGAGGTCGGCCTTTTGGGTCTGACCAATTAATCCCGCAAAATCTATCATCTACTCGTTAACCAAACTATATTAAATAGGTATATGAATGAAGACTGGGAAGATACATAAAGATATAAAGATGATAAGACAATACATTATAGCTTTCATCCCTAAAAGCCGCATTTAAAAATTTAATATTCTTACATTTTTCCCAAAATCTGTTTTCTAAGTTGTTCTCTAAGGGGGGAGGGAGAGTAAAATAATGATAAAAGTCTGAATTGAACATATTTTGCTCGTGGATCTTCACTTTGAGAGCACCTCAGGAAAGGGTTCTATGAGATATGAAAATTCCAGACAACAACAGCATGACAACTACAACATTATCACAATTAATATTGCACATGAATGTTTCAATTCTCACAACTAATTAAATTGATACTATTATTGGTAATTTTTTACTGAACAGAATATCCGTTTTATGATTTTGTTAAAAAATACCTAAAATATGGGGATTATTAATAATGATTACTGATATTTAAAAATTTCACAAATGTATAATATGAGGCATTTGTATTTGCCTACAGCCTTACAGAAATAGGCCATTGTAGGCCATCTGATTCTTCTATAAAATAGGTCAAGTTGCATGCCGTAGGCCATGTAATTCTTCATCTTACTCAAAATTGCTTGAATCCTTTTTTGCACAGGTTTTTACACGGCAAGTTAAAAACAAGATTGAGATTCTCAAAAGTCAAGTTTTAGCAGAGTTTACTGAGAGGCTTCAGGGGGATATTTAAGGGGCTTGACCAGCAAAACCCCTTATTTTTTATTGCTTATAAGGTTTCCATGCACAAAATTACAATCCTTCCCCATTCTGGGAATCAGTAATTTGCGCACCTGCTGCCTCTCTTGGGTATGGTAGCCGTTCCTCAGGCTCGCTCTGTGGAATCGAACCTCAATTGCTGCTAAAGTAGGAAACTGGATAAAATTTTCAAAGTTATTCCAAACTCAATATGCTAAAACTTCCATATGGTACTTGAATTATAAGAATTTATTGATTCGAGAAAATTAAATATAAATACATAGCATAGACTACCGTCATAGGAGAAATTTTAGGTCCAAATCCTTCCCTTTCCCCCTTCAGTGCAGTAGCGCGTTTTGAAGTTGAATACTTACAAGAGTCTATCTACAGCCAAAGCCTAGAATAAACAGCTCAAGGAACATACTCACATGGAAAATTAATTCCTCCTGCGTAAAAATATTGAGTGTATTCGAAGTGTACCAGAGGAGCATCGGAATCTGTTGCAAACTTGACTCTATCTCCTAGAATAGTTAAAAATTTTGTATACACACCAACTTTAAGTGTAGCTACAAGCATATGATAATATATAGATAAGGATTATGTTTAAAGTAGTATAGGCCAGCTAGCCCATGAAACTTTTTGAGAGAAGGAATAAATTAAGGAAGGATGGCAAAGCTCTTAAAACAAAAAAAAAACAGAAGTATTTCTCCTTGTTTGCATACAAATAAATTAAATACTTAAAGTAAAAAAAAAAAATAAATGAATGAAAGACAAAATAAAAAAAAATTAGCTAAAATAAAATAATTAGAATAAATGATTCAAATGATTAAATGGTTAAAATTATTTAGAAGTTCATCACCAGGCTTCGTTTTAAAACGAAGCGTGAAAAAAAAAAAAAAAACAATAGCGCTTCTATATTTATGCTCCAATGGCAACATATTTTCAAGTTTAATATTTGTCTTATGCACTTGATTTCCAATGCACTCCTTATCTATCTTATTTATCTCCCATCTTCTTATCCGTCTGTCTCCAGGGTATTTTTCACATTATATGTAAACTATGATCTTTATTAGTAAGGTTTGTGACATCGAATGGGAGACATCACCTGTTTGGTCATGGTTGTGTTTTGGGAGATTTTAATTGTAATATAGTAAATGTTGGATCAAGTGATGAATGTGACCATCTTTTTGATGTACTTTCTTCTTCTGGACTACTCCAATCAATTTTTTTCCTTCTCGTGTTGACCCTACAAGAACTTCTGCCACTTTAATAGATAATATTTTCATTTTTCATTCTCCTAATTTGAAGTTCACTTCTGGTCTTGTTTTCACTGATCTTTCTGATCACTTCCCTATTTATCTATCACTATCTGTGCCTAAAACAGAGATTACTGTGGATGAAAAAGGCGAGTCTTATTTTAGAACTTTTACAGATAAAGGAATTTCTAATTTAACACATAGTCTTCAGAGTAATGATTGGTGTAGTGTTCTAGAACCTAATGATGTTGAATGTGCAACTAGATTATTTTTATGTCGTATGGGAACTCTGTTGGATAAGCATTTTCCTCTTAAAAAGAGGCCAAGGAATTCTACACCCAAATGCCCATGGATGTCTAGAGGTCTGATCGATGCAACACATATGAAGGCGTCTTTGTTCAAGGCTGCATGTAAAACTAAGACACAGGATGATATTTTAAAGTATAAACATTATAAAAATGTGCTCACTTCTTCAGTTCGTGCTGCAAAAAAGCTGTATTTTTGGCGTCGAATTAATGAGTGTAACGGGAATTTGCACAAGGTTTGGATTGTAGTTAATGAGGCTCTTTCCCGCAAGAAACTCAAACAGTCTTCCCCATGTCTTTATAGGAAAGCTGATGGCTCTATTGTGGACAAAAAATCCTTAGCGAGTGCCTTCAATTCATATTTTTACCACACTTCCTTCTGTTCTTATTCTACCCCAGAGTAGAGTAAGTTGTTTTCCCTTGGCTGAAGTCTTTTTTCTTTCCCCATGCAGTGCTACTGAGATTTCTAGTATTATTACTCAGCTTCCAAGCAGTTGTTCAGTTGATAGTTTTGGTTTGAGTAATAATGTCCTTAAAAAAATTAGTCAGTTTGTTTCTAACCCCATCTCACATCTAACTAACCTCTCTCTTTCTTCGGGTATTTTTCTTCATTTATTTACAGTTGCTTCTGTTGTACCTTTGCCTAAAAAAGGTGATTCATCTCTAATTTCAAACTACAGACCTATTTATCTTCTTCCCGTCATCTCTAAGGTTGTTGAAAAAGTAGTGTATCGTAGACTCTCTTCATTCGTATTTAGCACTAATACCACTGCTGGAAAATCTCTCATAATTAATCATCAGTATGGCTTTCGTCCCTCTTTCTCTTCCTTGTATGCACTTTCAGATGCAACAGAGTTTGTGCGCGTTAATCTGGACAAGGCCTTGTGTGTTTTGGGTCTATTTCTTGACTTTTCAAAGGCCTTTGATATAGTTGACCACTCTGTTCTTTTGTCTAAACTATCTTTATTTGGAGTACATGGAGCCCACTAGACTGATTAAGGTCTTATCTGCCAGGGAGATCTCAGTATGTTTCTGTTAATGGTATTTCTTCCTCTATTTTGCCAATATTGGAAGGTGTCCCACAGGGCTCTGTGTCTGGACCACTTTTGTTTCTGATTTACATTAATGATATCGTTGATGGTCTTCATCCCCATGTTCACCCTGTTCTTTTTGCTGATGACAGTAACTTTTTCAATGCTGCAGTGGACCTGCCATCCGCCACTTCTATAGCTCGAGGTCTTCTTGATAAAGTAAAGGATTGGTGCTGGCCAAATGGTATGGCTCTTAACAGCCGAAAGAGTGCCATTGTCAATTTCAGGACCCCTTACCGTATGAGAGAAGTACATGAGCCAATCATCCTGACTTCTGGGAACGATATTATACCACAAGCTACTATGGTTAAATTTCTTGGTGTGTATTTTGACTGTATTCTTTCTTTCAAAACCGCATATAACTCACACCCGTTCCTTAATCCTCTGCCAGTCTTCAATATTGCACCGGGTTAACTCATTTCTTCTTCTTGATGTCATGGTTTCTCTTTATTATGCTTTTATTTATCCCTACCTTTCTTATTGCTGCTCTGTCTGGGGTAATACTAATAAATCTCTTCTCTGTTCACTTCAAAGAACCCAAAATAGGGTAGTGAAGGCTAGTTTTCTTCTCCCTCGGCTTTACCCTCCCTCTGATCTTTATAATGATACTGGAATAGTTTCACTGGATCGTATCGTACGTAAAAGTAATCTTTATTTAGCGCATTTTGCTTTTCTAGGTACACTTCCACCGCCCCAGCAGCAATGTTTTTCTCGGACAGGCTCAGGTAGGTGCTCTTCTTTTTTACGTAGTTCTTCTCGACGATTTATTTTACCAAAACAATCATCTACAGCA
Organism: Artemia franciscana; assembly: GCF_032884065.1. Lineage (NCBI taxonomy): Eukaryota > Metazoa > Arthropoda > Branchiopoda > Anostraca > Artemiidae > Artemia > Artemia franciscana. Next base: position 57,638,301 of record NC_088864.1, read on the forward strand.
ACCCAGAGGTCTCCTATATATCAATCAATTCTATTATGGAACTCCATCCCTCCGGATGTCCCTCTATTTCTTTCTGCAAAGGCAGTTTTTCGTCGGGTCTTTCCAGTTTAGTAATTTCTCTCTTTCTCTCCTTTGTTTTTATTTCTCTTGTTTTCTCTTTCCTGTTGTGTTTCTCCTTTTTGGAATTCTTTCCTAATTGATACATCTCTCTCTTATTCTTTTTAAAATTGTTTTCAGGAATCTTCTTAACTTTTAATGTCCATGTTTATTTGTCTTTTTTTTCCTTTTTTTTTTCTTACGTTCTAATGTCAACTTCGTCTTTCCTGTTTCTCTACTTTCTTGGTTTCTACTTATTTCTATCATTATAATTACTACAAGTTTTTTTTTTTTTACTGTATGCTAGTGTTTATTCTTCCACATCTTCATTTCATATGTATTGTTTGATTTAGGGTATTATTTATGGTTCTTTTAGTGTTCTATTATTGTGTTGTATGGTCAATTAACAAGCAAAGCTTCTTGGGCCTAATAACTTTTTTACGTTTGTAATAGTCTTTAGTATTAATAAAATGATTGATTGATTGATTGGTTACCACTTTCTATTGTTGTACCGTATGTAATTTACTATCCCTTCTAATATTTTCTACTTTTTTGGGAGGGTGGCCGTTGAACCGATGTTGTGTAAGGGGTCGTATTCAGGGGAGTGCTATTTGAACTAAAGTTGCGTGAACAAAAATTGAAAAAGCAAAAATTTTGTGAACAAAAATTGAAAAAGGTGAAAATTAGTGATCTAAATTGAATATCCTTGGTGTGTTTCTTGAGTTTCTTCCTTGGATTTTTGTTTTTGCCATTTACAGTGGACATTTTAATGGACGTTAGTGAAATCAGTGAAACAGTCAAAAAATGGCCGGCTAGCTAAAGGATTAAATATGAAGCATCACAAATGAAGCCTGACGTCGTCTCACTCCACTCCCTTCGGTCGGTAGCTTGGGTCTTGAGCCCTCACGAATTTTTATTAAGACGCCACATTTCCGTCTTTTTTATATGTATATTTCAGACATTAATAGCCTCTGGCTATTCTTTTGGCTCCAAAGTTACCCTACGGGCCCGTTGTCTAGCAAAAAGATCGTTTCGTGGGTTTTTTCATGGCCCTCATTTTATTTAGGCAAGATCGCAAATAGCTACTGCTAGATTCGGACGGCAGGTCGGGTCTTGTGATAGTAACAACATACGTTCATTTACGACAGAAACAGAGACTAACTCACCTGTGAAAAACTCTTTGGGTACACCCTTGGAACCAGGCAACGCAATTCTATGAACTGAAATGTCATGTATCCGCATAACAACGGAAGATGACATCAGTTTTCTCAAGTGACTATCAATGGCGGAACGCAAATTGTTTTTCTTCAATTCCTCTGTTGGACTCTGAATAGAAGGGCCCTCATCGCCTTGTCTGGGCACCTTGAAATGTAAACTTTTATTGATTATTATACATAAATATTTACTTTTTTATGTAATAAGGGAATTTAGTTTCCAGTATGACTTAAGACTTGGGGGCTTATTTAGATATACAAGGCTATCTTACCTAGTCCACAGAAAAATTTTAAAAATCACTCCGACTTATTATACACAAAGGGACGTATCCAGGATTTACTCCGGGGAGAGGGCTAAAAAAAGATTATATTCGGGAGGGTATTTATAAAAAAAAAAAATATTAAAAAACTTATTAAAATTGGTCATGTTCATTTTTTTTACGTTTTTATGAGTCGGACAGACATTTCGGATGGGGGAAGTTACAAACCCCCAAACCTCCTCTCACCCTGGATACGACCTTATACACACTCCCCTTTAAGAACCAAACCTATGTACACCGATGGTATAGTACATACCATCGTTGCATTCTATAGTAATTACCAAGTTACACCTTTTTAATTTATTATTTGCCCATTTTGCTTAAGCCAATCCATAGATTATATGAGAATTCTTCAATTATAATATAAAAAATAAATAAAATACTTTTATAACCATAATAGCACACAGCTGGCAGTGGACATCAATTTAAATTGCCAAGCAGTGCCTAAATTGCCAAGGAATTGGGCATTTCGCAAGGGATTGTAAGAACCCTGTTAAGAGTAATAAATGTGGTGATCACACTATTAAGGAATAAGCATGTTCAGTTCCGATTGTTTAGTGCGCTAAGTGTGGAGGGAATCATCGTAGCAATAGCTTAATGTGTCCGGAGCTAGAGAAGCACCTCCCCGTTTAAAGGGCCTCAGGAAGATTTAATTCATCTGTCCGTGTTTAATCTTTAAGTGATGATGATTCCTAACTCAGTCGTATTTTTACTCTATCAAAATATTAACGGTGCTCATGACAAGCTTGAATCTCTCGAAAGGCTTTTTAGTAGTTGTGGGGGTACGAAACTGTCGGCATCGCCAAAGACCTTCTAAGTGCTTATAATGTCTCACAGCTAGAGCTCTCGCGTGACCAGTTGTTCTTTTTTGGGCCCACCAAACTGACATCTGGTCGTCCTTCCGACGGCCAAGCAATTGCAGTGAATAAGAAATTTTGTTGCTCTTTTTTTGAATCTTCCGATGTATATATTTCAGTTGATTTCGGTACTTTTATTTTGATGTGTATATAAGCCAACGAACTACCGAAATGAGTCCTCTTATCGTAAATTTGCCACAGCTTGTGCTTCGCTTTCTAAATCCATTCATAGGGTTCGGCCATCAAACAAGTCAGTATTTATTTATGGTGACTTTAACATGGATCTAAAAAATGAGAATGCACTGCTGACTCAAATATTACTTTCCTTCCTTCCTATTGGCGTTTTTCTGCTACCAAAATCGAAGCTGTTTTCTTATGAACACAACTCGGGCTCCACTTCCGAGGCAATGAACACTTAGTTCATTTTTGTTGTGTACAGAGGGTAACAATAATTATTATTATTATCATTATTATTATAAACAAAACATAAATAACAAATATGAAATACAAATGTAAAATAAATAGAAGTATAATAAGTAAAAAACAATATAGATAGTAGCGATGAAAGTTGGAACACTTTGAAATGTGGATAGGAGTGTACTTTAAAAATGTCAGCTACTTAAATCTACTTAAAATTACTTAAGTCTACTTAAAAGTTCAGCTCTTAAGTCTACGTAAATTTCAAATGTTTCAGCCCTAAAGCTGTTTTAGATCATTTCCTTTTTTCGCCCCGATTCGCCTCTCCTTAAAATTTCCCCCATTTTTATTCTTTTCAGTCCCACCACAAAAAAAGTAAAGATTAAAAGGGGATAAACCTACCGCTGTCTCTTGAGGTGTTCCCATGGCTTGACTCCGTGTTACCTTTTGCTTCTCTGCATTTCCTGACACGCCCACATATTCAAATATTTTTGATCTTAGATCTTGCAGTCCTTTGTAAAGCCATTGATTAGCAGGTCCGTCTTGATAACGCAACCAATGATTTCTATCACCTGTCGCTAGATGGTATGGGTAGTAATCTAGCTGAAACTTGGACAGGTTGAACTGAAGAGATGCACCACTTTTCAAACTAGGATGACATGACCGACCGTCTAAAAATAAAAATGTATTACTAATCCTAAGCAGGATTTGAACACAAATTTCTGTAACTAGACCCTGACATTTGGGTAAGATTGAAAATGTCAAATTAGTCTCGACTTTCTATCAAGACATACTCTATAAAAATCGATTTGAAATAGTTATAGGCATACCCATGCCCAGGATTTTTCTGTGGCAGAGGGGGGTCAATTACAGAAAAGGTACTTTTCTAGCCATTGAATGACCAGAAGCGCGTATTTATGCGTAATTTTATCACATTTTTTGAAGGGGGATTTAACCCGGAGATCCACCCTCTTGATAAAAACATTTTATTCCCCCCTCCTTTCCCCACTAAATGCATATGAATTCTAACATCACATTGCTTTCCAGACTCCTGTTTAACCCTAGTCCCCTTCTAGGCTCTAAATGCTCGAAATAAACGTCAGTTATTCTGTTGCATCGTACGGGGTAAATGAAAATTAAGTTTGCACTTTTTTTCTTTCTTTTTTTGACAGCTACAGCTTATCATGTTGAATTTAACCCCTACCGAGTTTATTAAAAACAAGCAATTATTTTTCCTGTGGAGTTCTTAGTTATTAGTTATAGCCCTTAATTATAAACAGTTATTTATTCTGTAATGTCCTTTCAAGCTGTTTTAAGGGATTCAACAATATTTCTAAGGTTATTCTAGCTCTCGGAGCCAGTGTCTCTGCAAAATTCTTTTTTTTTATAGTATGCAACTGTATTGAGCGTTTGGACAATTACGATTCTAGTTTATAGTAATAGGAGTAGTATTATAGCTAAAACTAATATCAACAGAAAGAACAAACATATGTGGCAAATTAGTAGGAATCCAATTGGATTTTGGCACTGACCAGAAGGTAAACGCCTGTATTAATTTTCCGTGCCATCCTGACTATGCCCTCTTGTGAAGGGAATACTATAATAGCAAATTCTTTCTTATAATGAGCAGAAGATGCATCTTATGCATTTTGTCGTTGAGATAATCTTATTGGGTAGCTCATCTACCTGAACTGATAACCTAACTGAAATAACCTTATAAGGCAAGTTCTTTGAAACATAAAAATATCAAGTCATAGACTGAAATACTTGAAAACATCTAACTATGAATTGATGAAAGTAATTGGTTGACTGCAATTGCCAAGGAACTGATAACTGAATAAAGATTCTTGTGTATAGAAATCTAGCCCATACCCTTCCTTCATCCCTCGCTCAGTAAAACAAATCTAAAATCGTCAGTCTGCTTATAAAATATTAAATAAAAAACAGGTTTTTTCAATAAAAAGTAAGGAGCAACATTTAAACTTAAAACGAACAGAAATTATTACGCATATGAGGGCGTTCACCCCCCCCCCCGTCAATACGCTAAAATTTTTTAGTACTTTCAAGAAAGCTATTAATTTTAATTAAAAGGCCTTTGTCATTCAGGGATCATTATCAAAGAATCGGAAAATAATTCGAACTTTAGCGTAAAGAGCGAGGTACTAACAAGGGGGCAAAACCCTTCATATACATAATAATTTCTGTTCGTCTTAAGTTTTAATGTTGCTATTTACTTTCAGTTGAAGAAACTTGCTTTTTTTATTTAACTTTTGATCGTTTTTCAAATAATCCTGGGAGATCCGGCGCCCCCTTCATGGAAAATTCCCTTCCCCTATGAAAAATTCCTCCATGGAAATATTCTCCTACGTAGCCTTCTCCTCCAACCCCCCTCGCCAGACAAAAATACCCCCCGAAAACGTCTGTATAATTCCCAATAGCCAATACTATATGTAAACAATGAGCAAACTTCACAAGTCATCCTCAAGGCATAGTTATTAGATTTTTCGACAATGCTGAACAAAACAGCTACTTCAAAATTTTGATCGGGGGAGCTCAAAAATGGCATTATAACTTTTAATTTCCGTTCGAATGAGCCCTCTTGCAACATTCTAGGACCACTGGGTCAATATGATAACCCCAGGCTAAAAAAATAAAATAAAATAAACACCCATCTGTGATCTTTCTTCTGGCAAAAAATAAAAAATTCCACATTTTTTTACAGATCAGAGCCTGAAGGTAGCTCTACAGTAGGGTTCTCTGATATACTGAATCTGATGGCGTGATTTTCATTAAGAGTCTATGACTTTCAGGGGGTATTTTCTCTTTTTTTTCAAAAATAAGGTAAATATTCTCAGGATTTTAACTTTTGTTGGGTAAGACTAAACTTATATATTTGAAATCAGCCTAAAAATCCAATTCTTTTGATGTATATGTTGGTAAAAAAAATTCCGTTTTTTAGAGTTTCGGTTATTATTGAGCCGGGTCGCTCCTTACTTACAGTTTGTTTCCATGAACTGTTTGATTTTACTTATGTATTAAATAAAAAAAACAAGTTTTTTTTTTAATGAAAGTAAGGAGCGACATTAAAACTTAAAACGAACAGAAATTACTCCGTATATGAAAAGGGCTTTTCCTCCTCAACGCCTCCCTCTTTAGGCTAAAGTTTGACTCTTTCTCTTAACTCCACTTTTTGAAACAGTAAAAAACTTTAGCGTAAAGAGCGGGGCGTTGAGGAGGAAAAGCCCTTTTCATATACGGAGTAATTTCTGTTCGTTTTAAGTTTTAATGTCGCTCCTTACTTTCATTTAAAAAAACTTGTTTTTTTATTTAATTTCTGGACGTTTTTTAATTCATGCATGTTTTGATCTTGGCTCTCCGTACATAAATAATTAAAACGAAATTTGCATATTAATTATCTTTTTGGCTAAATGGCTTTCTCATAGTTGTAACCGGAAGATTTTGAGTTAAAAGGAGAGAGGGAGGAAGCCTAGTTGCCCTCCGATTTTTTGATTACTTAAAAAGGCAACTAGAACTTTTAATTGTTTTACGAACATTTTCATTAGTAAAAAATATACGTATCTTACGAATTAACTTACGTAACGAACTTCTATATTCGTATATTTTTATTGCGTATATGAGGGAGTTCACCCCTCGTCGATACCTCGCTCTTTACACTAAAGCTTAAATTCTATCCTAATTCCTTAAGAATGACCCTTGAATCACAAAGGCCGTAGAATAAATAGTTGAAATTACTAAAAATACTTTAGCGTAAACAGCGAGGTATTACGAAGAGGTAAACCCCTCATATCCGCAATAATTTCTGCTCGTTTCAAGTTTTAATGCTGCTCCTGACTTTCAGTAGAAAAAAGCTTCTCATGTTTATTTTTTCATTGTTTTTTTAAATAATGCATAAATATTCTCAAATATTCTCAGGATTGTAACTTTTGTTGGGCAAGACTAAACTTGATGAAACTTATATATTTGAAATCAGCCTAAAAATCCAATTCTTTAGATGTATATGTTGGTACAAAAATTCCGTTTTTTAGAGTTTCGGTTACTATTGAGCCGGGTCGCTCCTTACTTACAGTTTGTTTCCACGAACTGTTTGATTTTACTTATGTATTAAATAAAAAAAACAAGTCTTTTTTAAATGAAAGTAAGGAGCGACATTAAAACTTAAAACGAACAGAAATTACTCCGTATATGAAAAGGGTTTTTCCTCCTCAACGCCTCCCTCTTTACGCTAAATTTTGACTCTTTCTCTTAACTCTACTTTTTAAAACAGTAAAACACTTTAGCGTAAAGAGCGGGGCGTTGAGGAGGAAAAGCCCTTTTTATATACGGAGTAATTTCTGTTCGTTTTAAGTTTTAATTTCGCTCCTTACTTTCATTTAAAAAAAACTTGTTTTTTATTTCATTTCTGGACGTTTTTTAATTCATGCATGTTTTGATTTTGGCTCTCCGCACATAAATAATTAAAACGAAATTTGCATATTAATTTTCTTTTTGGCTAAATGGCTTTCTCATAGTTGTAATCGGAAGATTTTGAGAAAAAAGGAGAGAGGGAGGAAGCCTAGTTGCCCTCCGATTTTTGATTACTTAAAAAGGCAACTAGAACTTTTAATTGTTTTACGAACATTTTCATTCTTAAAAAATATAAGTATTTTACGAATTAACTTACGTAACGAACTTCTATATTCGTATATTTTTATTGCGTATATGAGGGAATTCGGCCCTCGTCGATACCTCGCTCTTTACACTAAAGCTTAAATTCTGTCCTAATTCCTTAAGAATGACCCTTGAATCACAAAGGCTGTAGAATAAATAGTTGAAATTACTAAAAATATTTTAGCGTAAAGAGCGAGGTATTACGAAGAGGTAAACCCCTCATATGCGCAATAATTTCTGCTCGTTTTAAGTTTTAATGCTGCTCCTGACTTTCAGTAGAAAAAAGCTTCTCATATTTATTTTTTCATTGTTTTTTTAAATAATGCAAAAAAATCCTGCGCCCCCTTCACTGAAAGTCTCTTCCCCCGTGAGAAGTTTTTCCATGGATAGATCCTCCCACGTAACTCCCCCCCTCACCTCAACTCTCCCTCCCAAACCAAAAAAAATCCCCCTGAAAACGTCCGTACACTTCCCAGTAACCATTACTATATGTAAACACAGGTCAAAGTTTGTAACTTGCAACCCCTCCCACGGGGACTGCGGGGTAGTAAGTCGTCCCCAAAGACATAGTTATTAGGTTTTTCGAATATGGTGAATAAAATGGCTTCATCTCAAAATTTTGATCCAGTGACTTTGGGGAAAAAATGAGCGTGGGAGGGGGCCTAGGTGTCCTCAAATTTTTTTGGTCACTTAAAAAGGACACTAGAACTTTTAATTTGCACAAACACAAGAATGAGCCCTCCCGCGACATTCTAGGACCACTGGGTCGATACGATCACCCCTGGGAAAAAAAAAAAAAAAAAAAAAAACAACAAATAAACACGCATCCGTGATTTGTCTTCTGGCAAAAAATGCGAAATTCCACATTTTTGTAGATAGGAGCTTGAAACTTCTAAAATAAGGTTCTCTGATACACCGAATCTGATGGTGTGATTTTCGTTAAGATTGTATGACTTTTAGGGGGTGTTTTCGCTATTTTCTAAAATAAGCAATTTTCTCAGGCTCGTAACTTTTGATAGGTAAGACTAATCTTGATGAAAGTTATATATTTTAAATCAGTATTAAAATGCAATTTTTTTGATGTAACTATTGGTATCAAAATTCCGTCTTTTAGAGTTTCGATTACTATTGAGCCGGGTCGCTCCTTACTTACAGTTTGTTTCCACGAACTGTTTGATTTTACTTATGTATTTCATTAATCTCTTTCATGGTAGTGAAACAGCTGAAATACAAATTCTTTTTCAATATCGTGAACCAGTTTTTTACTGACAAAATTTATGTTCAGTATTTGATAACCAACGAGCGGAAAATACGCTTTCCCTCGTAAAAATCACAGGAAAAAATTAAAATATTAAGTTTAAATTTGATATTGACTTTGTGTCAAAGCTGTAAAAAGTTTTCATCATAAATCAAATATACTAGCATTAACTATAAATAATTCTAATGTGTCTATAGATTCATTTATTGCTTATCAAATGCTTCGCAAAACTTTTGAGATTCTGGTGCAACAATCTTATTTGTATATTGTGAGTGTTTTCTGTAATTCTGAAAAAGAAAAGAGAAATTTCAATTAAACAATAAAAAACATTATGTTTTCATTCCTATAATTTTGAAAATATTATATAAAACATTAAATATTATATTAAATATTATATTTTCATTCCTGCAATGTTGACTTCATCCCCTCAACAGCGGAATTGACTCCAATAGAACTGACTTAGAATAAGATGTTCTGATGGAACAATCTTAATTTGTATATTTTGAGTGTTTTCTGTAATTCTGACAAAGAAAAGAGAAATTTCAATTAAACAATAAAAAAAACATTATGTTTTCATTCCTGTAATTTTGAAATATTATATAAAATATTAAATATCATATTAAATATTATATTTCATTCCTGCAATGTTGACTTCATCCCCTCAACAGTGGAATTGGCTCCAATAGAACTGACTTAGAATAAGATGTTCTGATGGAACAATCTTAATTTGTATATTTTGAGTGTTTTCTGTAATTCTGACAAAGAAAAGAGAAATTTCAATTAAACAATAAAAAAAACATTATGTTTTCATTCCTGTAATTTTGAAATATTATATAAAATATTAAATATCATATTAAATATTATATTTCATTCCTGCAATGTTGACTTCATCCCCTCAACAGTGGAATTGGCTCCAATAGAACTGACTTAGAATAAGATGTTCTGATGGAACAATCTTAATTTGTATATTTTGAGTGTTTTCTGTAATTCTGACAAAGAAAAGAGAAATTTCAATTAAACAATAAAAAAAACATTATGTTTTCATTCCTGTAATTTTGAAATATTATGTAAAATATTAAGAATTATATTAAATATTATATTTTCATTCCTGCAATGTTGACTTCATCCCCTCAACACCAGAATTGACTCCAATAGAACTGACTTAGAATAAGATGTTCTGATGGAACAATCTTAATTTGTATATTTTGAGTGTTTTCTGTAATTCTGACAAAGAAAAGAGAAATTTCAATTTAACAATAAAAAACATTATGTTTTCATTCCTGTAATTTTGAAAATATTATATAAAATATTAAATATCATATTTTCATTCCTGCAATGTTGACTTCATCCCCTCAACAATGGAATTGACTCCAAAAGAACTGACTTAAAATTCAAGTAGACAGGTATTGCTTCCTTGCTGTTCCTTCAATTCAATGTATCTTACTTAAAATTAATCATGTTGACAAATATCTTGTTGACAGTTTATCTTCTCTAACAACCATTTTTTTTTTTTTTTTTCATTAAGAAAAAATTTAATCGTGACAATTTTTTCGGAAAAATAGTAGCCGACACGACTAAGAGGTTTTCAGCTGATCACATCGGCCGTATCTTACATGATTTAAGTTTGTTTTTTCAGCAGGCGATTGTGAATTGCCCGGCAAAAAAAATCAGATCAAGCCCGGCTCCAACAATAAATATAGCTTTAAATCTTTGGGTTTTGAGACAAAAAACCAACAAACCCGAACCTTGTTTGGGTTTTTTACGTTTGGGATGCGAGCCAATGACGCTAAAAATGAAATCTGATTCTTTAAATTGGTTCAGATCAGTGGAAACTTACACAACCATGCACATCTAAAAAAAAATGGAAATTAACTTTTTAATTAAAAGGAACTCTATACGCAGTTCTTGGTGGTAGCGGGCACCAATTTGAGAAAAAGTAACGTGGGTAAAAACAGGAAGGCCTAACCTTAAAAGGTAAAGCATTAACAGCTTCAGAAGATGTAAATTCCTTTGAAGGTGTGGTTATATTAGGAAATCAAAAGATTATTGTTTGGATATTTCGGACGAACAGCGTTGTCAAATTTTTTAACTAGTTTTGCTTTTTTTTCACGGTTTGACGTTGCAACATCGACAAAATGTGTTATTGCTCTAAAGGCTTCATAGTTTCGAAACCACCCAAATAAAACCTTCCCATTTTTTGTGATGACAACAATGGTTGGAATGGCTTTATTGAAAGATCAATGTGCTTTAATGAAAAGCTAATTTACGAAGCCCATTTGGTGGTCAGCCAAACCAGAGGAATTAAGCAAGATCAGATGTACAAAGAGGGCTTACCAGTAAGTCGGCCTCGGTCAGTTAACAAAGCGATGAGTTTCTAGTATTAGTTTAGAACCAGAACGTAAGTCTAAAACCATATTTTTCAGGAAAAAGCATACCTCCTGGATCATCACAGAAGTGCAAATCTATTTTCCCAGCATACAAATGGTGAGAAGTTTCGATCACATCATGTTTGGCGAAAATCTTCGATGCTACTGAGGGCCGTGAATCAGCCGCCCTTTTCGTTTCTTGTCCTAAACTTCCTTTCAATGACTGAAAAAAGAACATAGTAAACTAAATATTAAAGCCTTGGCTCTAAGGATTTATGAAAGATCAAATAGAAATAGAAAAACGCGTTACAACCACAACAAATAAATAAAATCAAATTTATACCTGTCTCTGTATCCAGTATGTATTATTACACTGTTCATTCGACCGCAAAGAAACTTTAAGAAGTTTCTGAGTACATAATCACGAACTTTTTAGGTATAATATTTTTTTAGCCCCCACCCCCCGAAGACCCTATTTATCCTTCAAATATTTTTTCTCGCATTATTCACATTTTCTGGATATTAATTATTAAACAACGCCCAAGTCAACGTCCAAGACGGGCAAGTTAACAATCCTAAACTTATTTTTCAATACTATTAAATCAAAAATACAACTGTTATTTCACATATGGAGAAATTTTTTAGGGGGGGGGGGAATTGTCAGGAAAATTTTACGAAGGTGGGGTATTTTCCGTGACAAGCTTTTTACAATCTAATCGATTTACCAGGGACAAAAATTATGGGATTACCCCCATAAATTCCATGATTTTACGGTGTTCTACTCAATTATTGATATAATTCGCCTCATTTTTATTTCGATTTATCAAATCCACTCCCACCCCCTGAACTACAGTCCCTCTCTAAGGAATCATATTCTGAGTACATATTTGGACTTAAATTTCTTGTCTTGTTACTTAGAATTATTCACTGAGAGACACAAAACACTTTTCTGGTACAACCAAAAAATAAAAATAAATAAATAAAAAATAGAAAGAATACCTTCTGTTCTGCTATTGTTACTTTAATTTTGCAGAATGGAAGTTCACCTTTTATACAACATCCTTTAACTATTTCAACCTGTAATCGTGTGCTTAAATACGGCTCTAAACATCTTGCGTTAGCTAGCCGAATAAAAGCGTTAAGTCTGGCTGAACGTTGGAAAAAGGGAAATCGTTAAGGGAAATGAGTAGAAACATTTCCAACATCATTGAGTTAAAAAGAGGGAAGAGGGACCCATTTGGCATTATGTAGACATTCAAATAAAATACACAACTGAACCGTCTTTTGTTCTTTTTTTTTTTTTTTTTTTTTTTTTTTTTTTTTTTTTTTTTTTTTTTTTTTTTTTTTTTTTTTTTTTTTTTTTTTCTTTAGGAAATAGTACTTGAAATTCTAAGGCAGTATTTCCTAACTTCGTATCTTTTGTTGGGTTGTCCTCTAGGCACATTTTATACTAATGAAAAATATTTCTGAATACAACACCTCTTATACAATACATAGCTTAATTGCAATTCTATCATGTATCTTTTCTGCTCTTTAAATGCATTTGAATATGATGTCATTCACATGAAAAATGTCTTATTCAAAATTAAGGCTCTAAAATATAGTCATTCGAAGGGTGCACGTCCTGCCCATAACCCATTAAAATATTGTCATGCCCCACCTACGGGTCATGTGCGTGCCCCACATTGGGAATCACAGTTCTAAAGCCAAGGCGTATAGTCATAAACCTGAGAATGTTCTGAATCACATCCAAGCACGCTATTACAACGCGAGATATTATTTAAACAACCTTATACAAAAGGTTAGCTGGCACCTACATCAACTCTAATAGGCGGGATCAATCTTAAAAGGATCCTCACCTCTGAATACACGCTATTATAATTGGCATAATGGATGTCCTTAGTCTCTTTTCATAGAAATTAAATGAGGATTGTGTTATTTTATTTCAATGAAAAATTGAAAGGATTAAAGGGATTACTCTAAAAATTTGGTTATTTTCACTTTTTTATTAATGCAATTAGGATTTTCTTTACGTCGAAAAAAAAAGCAAAATTAATAATAGCTGGTAATTTTAAGGTTCTTGGGCGCTCCAGAATGGTGGCTAACATGGGGAATGTATTTATAATGCATTTTACAAATATTTTGTTTATTCTGTTCACTGACAAATTTACAAAAGAGAATATTGTATTATTATGTTAATATTGGTTGATAGGGAGTGTAAATATAATTTCTTCTTTTTATAAAGGGCGTATAGCCTTAAAACTGACTTCTGGCGGTTGATCTATTGGTTTCTTTATTATATTTTTTTCAAATATTATAATTATTAAAAAAAAAAGAAAAAAACAAGTCAATGTCAGAAGAAACGTACATTTTCTTTTTTTTAAGGAGCCGAACAGTTTTGGGGCTTCGTTCATTAGAGCATTCGCATGTGTGAATGAATTTGTTCGCACATTTCCTGAGCTTATTTGGCTTTTATCCAAGATTGATCCACTCATTCGTTAATTGATGCCACAGACGACAGGTAAAAATTTGAAAATGAGACTCTCCCAAAGATACCACTGGATTCTGGCGTCCCAAATTGTTGGAGCTCCAAACACCCTTCAGGGATGAGCCATAAACCTTTTTTAAACAACCAGCAAAATCTAAATAATCAGCTTAAGTATTCTTAACCTGGGTTGACTTTAACAAGCGAACATTTGGTTTCAGCAAGGGAAACCCTCCTGCGACTATCATAATAGTACATAGTTTGGCGTTGTACCTAGTTCACTCAATTTGACCAACATGCACCTCCGATACGTTTCAATATTTCTAAATATCACGCTCAATTACTACTTTCTCACCTGAAGCTTTCTAACCGCTTTGAATTTCTTATTCATCTCATCTTCTTGTTCAATGACATCGAGTAAAGACGTGGCAAAAAGTATTGCTGCTCGAAGTTGTGCATCTGTTAACACCCAAAGAAGGTCCTCCAAGAGTATTACAATCCTTCCACCCAAAACAGAACAATCTAAGTAAAAAAAAAAAGTTATTAAATTATCACCCGTTAGAAACATTTATTTGCTAAGCTAAATGTTTTATCATTTAACCAATCAAGTTAATCAGGACAAGAAATCCTCCTTTGACACAGATAACAGAGATAACATGGGTATATCCAGGTCTACGGTAGGTAAGAAAGTAACAGGGACTAAGCTAAACAATTAAGGGAAAAATTAGGGGAAAACAGATCAAGTTAAGTTAGAAAGGAATGATTAACCAATTATCAGTTAAAACAATTGTTTTGGAATGACCACCAGAAATGTAGACAAGAAAATTTCTACCAAAGTGAAAAAAAAGAAAACGTATGAAAATATTCAACAACATTCGTCAAATGTTGCCGTTTATTTTATACTATAAATCTTTTTCCAGTAAAAACTGACAAGTTTGACAATAACGTCGACAAATAATTGTTACCTCAACATTCAAAACACTAGCAGTCTCCTTACTTGCCTCAAAAACAAATTGATTGATTTTACTTTGATTTTAATTAAATATAATTTATATTTTGACATTAAATAAATATAGTTCTGGTAACCATGAAGATTGACTTTCCAAAATTGGCAATGCTGACTTTTGTCCATTGCGAAAAGAAAGAAAGAAAAGCATATCATTTGGATGGGAAACAAACGCACCTATCCATTCTAGTAGACACTAATAGTAAATAATTTTTGACTTCACGCATGCGTGTGAAAATAAGTCATTTAGATTATAAAAAAGAATCAAATAGACAAAATACAATAAAAATGGCTTTTATATGATTACTAATTTTACTTTTTTCACATTTGAAAGACTAAACAAGTTGTCTCGCAGAAACTCAGTTTTCTGATTATTATTTTTATTCTTACGTTTCTATATTATTCGTCTATATACTTTTTATTTTATATGTATTCATTTTTATATATATATTTTTTTACCAAGAGTGGCTGAGTGGAGGTATCGACTGAAATTTTTTCCTGGTGGTTGCAGTTTAACAAGACAGTAAATAAGTGGCTTAAAAAATCGAAACTTTCTCCTGGTTCTAAAAGAAGAAATTGAGCAAATACTATCTATTAATACTCCAAAACTACAATAAAATCTGTTTCTGTACATAAATGTTTTTAACCTCTGCTGATTGATAGCTTATTGTAACTCATTTAACTTGAAATTAGGTAGTTTTTGTATATGTATCCTTAAACAGCACGCGTCATATGTAAGCAAGAGGGAGTCAGGGAGGAAGGTGGTTTCTGCTGCTGTCTTATTATCGTCTATGCACGTCTATTATTATTATTATGTATATTATTAGTTTTATTATATAAAGTTTTACTATATTTTATTTTATTTATAAACCTTTCTATAATATTATTATTATGGAATTGCATATTATTTATATATTATTATTATTTATATCTTAGATTTATTATATTTTATTATATATAGTTTTATTATATGTATATATTAGTTTTATTATTTATTATGTTGTCTATTATTATGTACGTCTATTATTATCGTTCTTTGATTACGACCTTCTCGAAGGGGGACATAAAAAAGGGTACAAAAACTAGCCATGAAGTCAGAATACACTTCAGGTTGTAAGGTTCAAGCAGACAATGTCTCTCAAGCTAATTTTAATTCGAGCATAGAATTAGGAAATTCTTGCCGATCTCCCTATTTATTGGTGTCTTCGTAATTTCAAATCCTTAACGGACAACTGGATATATTTTTAAATTGTATATATGAAGTAATTAGATATGATGACTGGGAAGATATCCATGTTTGTTCCAATTTCTTTCAGGTTTAGCGAGACAGGATCATTCCTAGTTAGCTCACATTTTGTAGGTGATACGTAGATGTCATTTTTGATCAGTCTGTAAATGTATTCTTTAAGTATACGCTGTGTCTCCTAATGACCACAGGCCGAGAAAGATCGAAGGATGAGTCATTGTCTTCTTCAAGTTGTAGACAAAGAACTAGTCTTTGGGACACCTTATAAATCAAATTTACCCATCAGACCCAACAAATTTATTTGATCAAACTGAAGGTATCCAAAGAAGTTCAATTTTTCTCTCAGAGACTCTGAGAAAACCATATCATTTATTAGATTAGGCTTATATCCCTTGCTATCCAATTATACGAATGTTACTCTATTTTTTCTTTCTGAAATCCTCATGAAAAATTTATAATAAAGCAAGAAATGTATTCACAAATAAACCCTTCAGTAACTAAAAAGTAGTTTGAAATAGAATCGTTTTGTATTTTTTCTCGTGCATCTTTCATTTTTTATTTTCATCTTCTGAGTAATCTCTTTCTTAGATGAATTCTACTTTTTATTTCTAATTAATCTTTTGGTCAACTTCGTAATCATAGGCAGCGCACAATGGCACAATGTATTATTTATTTATTTCTTTTTTTTCTTAGACCCGGACACTTCGTATCGAAAGAATTGTCGTAGAAACTTCAAAAAGGGCTCAATCGATTGGAAATTGAAACAGCTAGTGCCCTTTTTACTAGTCGAACGTGATTGGAGGGCAACGAACCCCCTCCCACGCCCATCCTTTCCCCAAACACATCCAATCAAAATTTTGAGACAGCCATTTTATCAAACGTAGTTGAAGATCCGGAAATTATATCTTTGAGGATGACAAACCCCCCAAGTCTTCAGAGCAAGGGTTGTAAGTTATGTCCCAGAGGCATATAAGGCTTTTTATAGAGAGCATAGTCGTAGGAACTTCAAAGAAGGCTCATTCGATTATAAATTGAAATGGCTAGTGCCCTTTTTAATAGTCAAAAGTGATTAGAGGGCAACTAGCCCCCCCAACGCCCAACCGTTCCCCAAACACATCCAATCATACTTTTGAGATAGCCATTTTGTTCAACGTAGTTGAAAGGTCCAGATATTATGTCTTTGAGAATGACCCCCCCCCCTCACAGCCCTCAAGGTGAAGGTTGTAAGCTATGTCCTGGGGGCATATAAGGTTTTATAGAAATCCTTGTCGTAGAAACTTCAATAAGGGGGCATTCGATTGGAAATTGAGAAGGCTAGTGCCCCTTTTGATAGTTGAAAGTAATCAGAGCGCGAATGCCCCGCCCATGCCCTTCATCTCTCCAAGCACATCCGATCAAAATTTTGATATAACGAATTTTAATAGCCAAAAGTGATTAGAGGGCAAATACCCCCCCCCCCCACGCCCACCCTTTCCCCAAACACGTCCAATCATAATTTTGAGATAGCCATTTTGTTCAACGTAGTTGAAAGGTCCAGAAATTATGTCTTTGATAATGACCCCCCCCCTCACAGCCCTCAAGGTGAAGGTTGTAAACTATGTCCTGGGGGCATATAAGGTTTTATAGAAATCGTTGTCATAGAAACTTCAAATAGGGGACATTCGATTGGAAATTGAGAAGGCTAGTGCCCCTTTTGATTGTTGAAAGTAATCAGAGGGCGAATGCCCCCCCCCCATGCCCTTCATTTCTCCAAGCACTTCTGATCAAAATTTTGATATAACCATTTTGTTCAACATAGTTGAAAAATCTGGAAACTATGTCTTTGAATATGAAAACCCTCCACAACCCTCAGAACAAGGGTTGTAAGTTATCCCCTTGGGGCATATAAGGTTTTTTATAGAAAGCATTTTTGTAGAAACTTCAAAAAGTGCTCATTCGATTGGAAATTGATAGGACTAGCAAACCACCATTTGCTAAAACACTTCCAATTAAAATTTTGAGATAGCCATTTTGTTCAAAGCAGTTGTAAGTTAAGGAAATTATGTCTTTGAGAATGACAAATCTCCCCAGTCCTCAGGACAAGGGTTGCAAGTTACGCCCTGGGGTTATATAAGGTTTTAATAGAAAGCATGGTCATCTAAACTTCGGAGGGGGCTCATTGGATTGGTAATCAGAACCTCTAGTGCTATTTTTAAGAGTCAAAGCGATCAGAAGGCAGCTACCCCCCCCCCCCCCGCACATACACACACACTTAGCATCGTCTCGAAATGTATCTAATAGAAATTTTGAGATAATCATTTTATTCAAAATAGCCTAAATATCATAAAGCAAGGCTTTTTGGGTTGAAACAAACCCCCAGAATCTGGGGGCAAGGACAGTAAATTATGCCCCGGGGGAATTTAAGGTTTTAATGGAAGGGATGGTTGTACAAACTTTAGAGGAGACTCATTTGGTTAAAATAGGACGTTCTAGTTCCCTTTTAAGAGTCAAAGGTGTTGGAGGAAAGCAAGCCCCCCCCCCCCCCCAACTAACCCCCTTATCAAACAAATCTGATTAAAATTAAGATATAGCAATTTTGCTCAAAATAGTCCGAACAGCATATAACATCGGGGAATATAAGGTTTTTATGGAATGGGTGGTTGTACGAACTTCAAATGGGGCTCATTTGATTTGAAATTGGAGATTACGGTACCCTTTTTAAGAGTCAAAAATGATTCGAGGGCAACCAGCCCCCATCCACATTCATTATTTCCCCAAAGACTTCCGATTAAAATTTGGCGATAGCAAATGTGTTCATTGTAGTCGAAGGGTCCAGAAATTATGCCTAACGGAAGTTAAACGGAAGACTGGTGAAAACGGTAAGAATTATTCAGATGGCCTATCTGTTCCTAGTTCTGAAAACTCCGGAAGTAAAGATGCTCTAGCTGTGGAATCTGATGAAACTGATGCAACGTCTATGGAGGAGGGTGTCGAAAACAATTGAGAAGAACAGTGGGGAACTAGGAGACTATCGGATGACACGTTAAATTTACTCGAACATTGATAAAACTGGGGAAATAATTTAGAAAGCTCAAATTTCATCTGTCCAGCACGGTAACTTTAGAAGATGTTGTAAAGAGAGTGGCCTCTTACAACATTTTGTTTTCATATCCCTCTCGTCATGAAAATGCGGTGGAATAGCGCATTGGAAGTGACTAAGTCTACAAAAAACTTAGGCAGCTAGAACTTTTTTTTTTACATTCAACGAATGCAACGATTCTATTAGAAGTCTCTGACTTATGTCTAATGGTTGAACTGTACTAAAAGCTGCTATTCCTACACTTTCTACCATGCACAATACCACTTCAATGGTAAGTGGTTCTTCATATCCAACAGGCATTTGAACATATACAGTCTTAGAAGGGCTTGAGCTCTTTTGTAATACTAGAGTCGGTGATAACTCACAGGTGGGCAGCTTCACTCACCTAGGTAGTATTATTAGTAGAGGCGGTGTGAGCAGTGAAAATGATAAAAGTAGAATATCCAAGGCTCAGGGTGTTTTTTCATAGTTAAAAAAAGTTCAGAAGAATAGAAAGATAAGTCAGCAAATCAAGAGAAGAATATTAGAAGCTACAATGATGACAGTGGTCAAATATGGCTCTGAAGCATGGGCGCTCTAAAAATCCGATGAAGATTTGCTACATGTTTTCTAGAGAAATTGCTTACGTATTGTTCTGGGTACCCAGCTAACTGACCGTGTTTCAAGCAGTAGGCCGTAAGAAAAATATGGCCCAAACTCGCTTTCAAGAGCTATAATGAAAGAAAGGTTGAGCTGGCTAGGGCACGTTCTGCGGATGAAGGATGACAGATTGCCGAAGATGGTCTTTTTCGGCCAAACATCTAGGGCTAAACGGAAAGCAGGTCGTTCTCGTCTTGGACTGGAGGACGTCATAAAAAAAGATCTAAGGAAATGGAAACTTCCTGGGAGGGTGTGAAGAGGTAAGCTTTGATTAAATCGGGATTAAGGAGGAGCGTGCGAAGCTGCGTTGGCCTCAAGTGGCTTGGTGCTCCGTAAGAGTAGAGCCGGTGATAGTCCCTTTTTTTGCACCCCTTAAAGGATTCATAGTCAAGAAGTCAAAAAAGTATTTTATGACAAGCCTTCATTTTGAGATTAATGTTCTCCAAAAGGCAGCTTATGTGGATCCTTCAACATTTGAAAGGTTTGGAAAGTCATTTGGGGATAGTTCTCTGGTCCCTCAATTTTTGACGCCATTACTGTTGGTTACATTAAGTAATGGTGTAGAAACCACAAAGAGAGCCTACTCCAACTGATCCTTTGTACTGATGAAGTGCTTGAGGCTAAGGTAGAGTCCAGTGAGTAGAGTCCAGTAAATTGTAATATGAAGAAGAAACGATCTTTTTAAAAATGGTTTTTTTAAGGCCAAACGAAAATACTGGAAAAAAAACACAAAAAAGCGAATATTTCGGGAGTACAACTGCCTCTCTTCTTCAGCGCGAACAAACAAATACATTTAGAGAAAATTCCAAAAAAAGACAAAGAAAAACCAAAAGCAAACGCCAAAAGTCAATGTGAAAAAACAAACCCAATAAAAGCCAATAAAAAAACAAAAATTAAAAGATGAATAAGATTAAATAAAAGACAAAATTAGAAGGATTGAAACCAAAAATACCTAACAACCTTAAAGCGAGGCATTCACCAATATCCGCGATTTGCACAAAATCCAAAAATTTGGATTTCGCAAAAAATAGCGAATAACTGAGAAACAAAAGAAAAATTCATTCACTCAAACAAACAAAACAGCATTTATAAATAAGTTTGAGAACTAAGTCATCTGACTTCTCGTTTTATTAATAGCAGTCTTTGCAGGCACCCTTTGAGATCTAAGTTGTTGATGACACGGTTGATTATGTGATTACAAAGGGAGTTCAAGGTTTATTTCAGGGATTACTAAAGTATCAGCTTCTCTTTTGAGAAAACCGAAATATGACTAATTTATTCTTAATCACCAGAACCCATGTTCAAAGCTAGTAAAAGCTCTGTTGTCTTAGTGCCAGACAATACCTTTGCCGTGCAAAATGAAGCTAGCTTTGTTAAATAAAATAGTATGGTCCAAGTCATCATAAATGTATTCTGCAAGAGCAGAGGCAAAATTTTCGGGGTTTTCTTTTCAGTTTTTTAAGGGGCTAAATTGTAATAAGAAAGAAACTACTTATCTTCAAAATATTAAAGGGACTTTGTCCGAACAGCGGTTGTTTATCCTAACACTTAGACAAACAATATACCTGATAATTTTTTTTTGACTGTTATTCGCACTTTAGCTTGGTTCGTCAGTAGTCTGAGGGGTATGAGGTTGGGATCCTCCAAGGACTTGGCTTCTATTCTAACAGCTTGCCATGTTAATTCTTTAAAAATCAGAACTTCTCCACGATCCATGTCTTTTAAACGACTTAATTTCAAATCACAGGCTAACCAATTGTAGCTTCGTGACTCTAGTGCCAATTTTTCAAGCTGCAAAAGAAAATTTTTTGGGTATATCGGGTATTGGGCATTGGGCATATTGCGAGGTTAGAGTGCTTATCTAGGTTCTGGAATAAAATAGTAAATTCTATTAATTGTAGCGAAAACATTTTAAAGGTAGATCAATCTGGAGCTTAATTTCACATACATAATTGTTAAGTGTCAGAGCTAAATCTTTTTATTTATATATAGACAAATAGAGGTCTACTGCCGAGTTGTTTCGGGTATATTTTCAAATGGGTTATTTTTCAGAGATATATCTTTTTCATGGGTAATTATTTATCATGGGTATATTTTTCAGGTAGCAACAAATAGAGGTCTGCTACCAAGTAATTTTAGGTTTATTTTTCAAATTAATTATTTTTCATAGGTATATTTTTTTCATGGGTATATTCTTCATGTATCAACAAATAGATGTCTAGTGCCAAGTTGTTTCGGGTATATTTTCAAACAAATTATTTTTTATAGGTATATTTTTTTAATGGGTAATTATTTATCATGGGTATATTTTTCAAATGAATTATTTTTCATAGGTATATTCTTGATGTATCAACAAATAGAGGTCTACTGCCAAGTTGTTTTGGGCATATTTTCAAACGAATTATTTTTCATAGGTATATCTTTTTTCATGGGTAATTATTTATCATGGGTATATTTTTCATGTATAAGCCAATAGAGGTCTTCCGTCAAGTAATTTTGGGTATATTTTTCAAATGAATTATTTTTCATAGGTATATATATTTTTTTATGGGTATTTTTCCATGTATCAACAAATAGAGATCTACTGCCAAGTTGTTTTGGGTATATTTTCAAATGAATTATTTTTTATAGATATATCTTTTTCATGGGTAATTATTTATTACAGGTATATTTTCCATGTATCAACAAATAGAGGTCTGCTGCCGACCTATTTTGAGTATATTTTTCAAATGAATTATTTTTTCCTAAGTATATTTTTTCATGAGTATATTTTTCCATGGGTAATCATTTTTTTTAGCATGTTTTGATATATCAACAAATAGAGGTATACTACTAAGTTGTTCTAGGTACTTTTTTCAAATGAACTTACATTTTGATTGTCACGACACTCGAGTGGAGAGTAAGTCCTATGCTCCAATAGCGATGACGTCCAAGTCAAAGATTCCTTTATGCAGAAAGGTTTTATTTTGTAGAATGAAATGGACAGTGAAGATGAGAAAATAAGGATTTTAACATATTTAGGCATTGTTTCTGGGGGATGGGGGGAGGGTTTGAGAAGGATAAAGGATTGGTATTTGGTGGTTTACGTTGAAGGTAACTGGTCAACTCTTTTTGTTAGTTGATAGGTTGATAAGCGAAACTAAATAGAAAAACAGGTTTTTTGAACTGAAAGTAAGAAGCAACGTTAACACTTGAACGAAAAAAAATTATTACGTATATGAGGAGGGTCGCCCCCCTCGACGGTTCCCTAATCTTTACACTTAAGTTGTTTTTAGCCCTATTATAAGAGATTTTTATTCTAGTTCAATGGTCTTTGTAATTCAGGAGTCGTTCTGAAGGAATTGGACAAGATTCGAAATTTAGCGTAAAGAGTTAAAGATCCTTCGCTTTAATCCCCTGAAGAGAGACTTTGTGTGCCCTCCTCCTCCTTATCCTAGTGAATCTTCGGCAGTAGTGCTTGGTGTCAAGTTTAGCATCGACTGCTCTTTCAGCCTCCATGTCGATACAATTATCAAAAAGGCAAATAGTGCGATGCGGACACAATGCGTCGATTTGGTTTTTCAGTGACACAACTAAGGATAGCCTATCTTACTTACATTCGACCAATTTTAGAGCATGCATGTCCCGTATGGGGCCCACAAGTCAATAACACTATTTACCTAAGTGACCAGCTTGAGTCAATACAAAAAAGAGCAGTCAAAGTAATATTGTGCGATGCTTTTACCGAATATAAGTTAGCATTATCCACTTTACAAATTCCCTCTCTTCAAGAGCGTCGTCTCAGTTTGATCCTTGAATTTGGCCAATATCTTCTCAGAAGTGATAAATACAGATCGATACTACCACCAGTTTTAGTGAAACATCGAAGTACTAGGTTGAAGAAATTTGACAGATTAGCAGCACCTCCTTCACGCACAAATCGTTTTTCCAACTCATTCATCCCTTTCTTTGTATCAAAGTATAACAATTGTTGATTTTAAACTATTTGCCTTCTGATTTTTTTTTTGTCGTTTTATTTAATGCTTTTTTCTTTTTTGTAAGCACAAGCGCCATTAAGTTTTATGACTACGAAAGATTGTGCAAATAAAACCTATTCTATTCTATTCTATACTCTTCATTTCAAGTTTTAATGATGCTTCTTAATTTCAGTTGAAAATACTTGTATTTTTCATTTGATGTCATAACAATTTTTTTTACAAGAAAAGGGATATCGTTTACTTTGATCCCCAAGGACTATTGATCAGCGTTGAAAAAAATTGATCTGTCTTGGTGCAAAAGTTGATTTACTTTTAGCCGGCCAACTTCCTAATATCACTACATAGGATGGAGCAATGAGAAAGCTCAATTTCTTTTCCTGGCAACCGTAGCGCTTCTTTAGTATCTTTCTGATTCTATTCGAACTTCGATTCAAAACTGGTACTTACCTACTTAACGGGTTTTTCTAGTTGAAAGCAGAAACATGGCTCGATGTAACAAAAGCTTGGCTTTTATTGAATTATGTTTTATCGAATTATAGAAACTTGACTTAAGTGCAAGTTTTTAAAATATAGTGTCATATTCATCAAGTTGGTTTTAGGTCTACACTTTCCATAAGAACCGCAAAGGCTAGGCCCTTGTCACTTCCTAGCAACAAGCTGAAATCGGTGGAATAGGAAAAACAAAACGAGACAAAACCAAACTGTTGCTCCAACAGCAATATTGGCTGTCAAGGTCTAACGTTAGCTAAATTGAATACTATGAAAATCGTCACAACGATGCAAACGATGATAACGTCACAACGATGAAAAGCAACTATCATATTGATTTTTTTTACTGACAAATTCTTTTTTTTTATTGGCTTTTCATGAGATTCAGAAACTCCCCTACAAGGATTAGGAAATTCAAAATTAAGTGTGATGAATAGGCCTATCCAGGTAGAAAGGATAGGGTAGACAGGCAGTGAATATTACTCTGATTCAGACTCACGTTAGAATTAGGCATTGACATTATTAATTATGAGGTCCAAAATAGTGTGTGCTTCAAGTAAATTTTACTAAGGTGTTCTTAAAATGAATATTAAAAATGAGGGCTCCGGAACACTTGAAAGTCTGACTCTCTTTCTGAAGGGAACGAATTGAATTTTCAATTTACAAAAATTAAACATGACCTAGTTATTTTGATGTTATTTTCAAAAACAAAATTAAAAAGCCAGAGTTAGATAATTTAAAAAAATAAGTTTTATCTGTTAGTACTCTGTTAGTATTCTAAATAACTAATTTTGAACCCTGTTAAAAGTTAACCTTTTAATAAATTATTTTCCATCAGACGCATAACTTTAAGTATTCTTAGAAAACCAGTGTCGAAAAAATATTGAAACGCAATATCTCAGAATATCATTGTCGTCAAAAGCATTGTTGTTCGAATGACTTTTTAAAGCAAAGTTATTGTCAAAAATTTTGAGAAAGAGGGAAACTTTCCATAGCGAAAGAGAATAGACTATTTATACTTTTCATTATTTCCTAACTGGAACTGAGGAAAGTGCTTGAGAAACAGATTATAGGCTACAATTCTTACAATGTTTTCACAGACTTCCCTGTGGAGCGTTAAAAAAAGAGAAAGAATCTATTAGCTCTTTTTCACTAAATTTTAGTATCCAGAAATTTCCTGGAAGTTCAACTGGAGATTTCCCTAAGGAATGCTCTTAGCATCTCAATAAAAGACCAAGGAGTAGATGAGGCTTGAAAGAAAGCCTGGCTGCTACAGACAATTACTAAATTGAGTTAATAAATGTCATGAAGAATCGATTAATCGTAGGACAAAAACATATAAAAATAAGAGCAAATTTTTCCTTTTTTTTGAGAATATTCCAGAAGCTATAAGGGCAATGTGTCATCGTATCAGTGGCCGCACTTAAGTTTCTAAAACTGAACAAAAATTATATCTGTATTCTTATTTCCGTTAAGAGAAGAGTTGGCTGACGGGAGTCAAATCAACTGATCAATCAATTTGATTTTTGGTAGGACCGTAGCAGGAACGCTCATCCCCTAAGAGACTTGTTCCAGGAAAGGTCAATTCAAGAAAACTTGCACCAGGAAAACTCTATAGCAATAACATCCCCCCTAGAAGTCTCGTATGCTCGTAAAGAAAACTTGACCTTCATCAAGTTTTTTGTGCTACATCAAGTAGCTTTGCTCGTGAAGCAAAAACTTGAAAACTCTCCCTGTGAAAGTTTGTCCGAGAGGAAGTCACCCTGGAAAAACTCACGCATTTACAACTTACCACAGCAAGGCTTACCGCTTGTCTCTGGAAAATCAGTTCAGAAAAACGGAACCCTAGACATATTGCTGCGAAAAAATAACAGTTCATGTTAACGAACTGTAGTAAGGAGCGACCCGGCTCAATAGAAACCAAAACTCTAAAAAATGGAATTTTGATACCAATAGCTACATCAAAAGAATCGCATTTTAATGATAATTTTAAATATATAAGTTTCATCAAGTTTAGTCTTACGCATCGACAGTTACGAGCCTGAGAAAATTTGCGTTATTTTAGAAAATAGGGGAAAACACCCCCTAAAAGTCATAGAATCTTAACGAAAATCACACCATCAGATTCAGCGTATCAGAGAACCCTATTGTAGAAGTTTCAAGCTTCTATCTACAAAAATGTGGAATTTTGTATTTTTTGCCAGAAGGCAGATCACGGAAGCGTGTTTATTTTTTTTTTTTTGTTTTGTTTTTTTTTTCCCAGGGGTGATCGTATCGACCCAGTTGTCCTAGAATGTTGCGAGAGGGCTAATTATAACAGAAATGAAAAGTTCTAGTGCCCTTTTTAAGTGACCAAAAAAATTGGAGGGCATCTAGGCTCCCTCCCACGCTAATTATTTTCTCAAAGTCAACGGATCAAAATTCTGAGATAGCCATTTTATTCAGCGTAGTCGAAAAACCTTATAACTATGTCTTTGGAGACGACTTACTCCTCCACAGTCCCCGTGGGAGGGGCTACAAGTTACAAACTTTGACCAGTGCTTACATATAGTAATGGTTATTGGGAAGTGTACAGGCGTTTTCAGGACAATTTTTTGGTTGGGGGGAGGGGTTGAAAAGAGGGGGATATACTGGGGGAACTTTCCATCGAAGAATTTGTCATGGGGGAAGAAATTTCCATGAAGGGAGCACAGGATTTACTAGCATTATTTAAAAAAAAAACAATGAAAAAATAAATATGAAAAAGTTTTTTTCAGCTGGAAGTATGGAGCAGCATTAAAACTTAAAACGAACACAAATTATTACCCATATGAGGGGCTCACCTCCTCCTAATACCTTGCTCTTTACGCTAAAATATTTTTAGCAATGTCAACTATTTATTCTACGGCTTTTGTGATTCAGGGGTCATTCTTAATGAATTTTGACAAAATTTAAGATTTGGTGTAAAGAGAGAGGTACTGACGAGGGGGCGAACCCTCTCATATCCGTAATAAAAACATGAGAATAAAAAATTCTTTACGTAAGCTAATTTATAAGTTACGTATATCTTTTACTAATAAAAAGATTCGTAAAAAATTAAAAGTTCTAGTTGCCTTTTTAATTAACCAAAAAATTGGAGGGCAACTAGGCTTCCTCTCCCGCTCTTTTTTTCTCAAAATCATTCGATCAAAATTATGAGAAAGCCATTTAGCCAAAAAAAAAAAAACAATATATACAAATTCCTCTGCGGAGAGCCAAAATCAAAACATGTATTGATTCAAAAACGTTCAGAAATTAAATAAAAAAAAAGAAGTTTTTCAACTGAAAGTAAAGAGCGACATCAAAACTTAAACGAACAGAAATTACTTCGTATATGAAAGGGGCTGCTTCCTCATCAACGCCCCGCTCTTTACGCTAAAGTTTTTTACTGTTTTAAAAAGAAGAGCTGAGAGAAAGAGTCAAACTTTAGCATAAAGAGCGGGGCGTTGAGAAGGGAACAGCCCCTTTCATACACGGAGTAATTTCTGTTCGTTTTAAGTTTTAATGTCGCTCCTTACTTTCAGTTAAAAAAACTTGTTTTTTGTATTTAATCTCGCCCAGAAAACTCCCTTCAAGAAAAGTCACGGTTTAATTTTTGTCCCCAGCTAAGTCTGATCATGGTGGTGAGATCAACAGAGGTGAGACAAATGAAGTCAAAGCGAATTCTTGTCAATTCACTCCTGGTGCAGCAATGTTTGAAATGTATGGTGAGCTCAAGAACGTATAACTTCTACCAAAACAGCTAAAAAAAATAAAATAAACCATAGATTTCTTTTTAATTGGTTGTTCACTGGCGTGGGTGAAAGATCCAAGATTCTAATGATTAAAACCATAATATCTAGTCAGGGGCGCAGCCTCTGGGGGGGGGGTGTGCTGTAAGGTGGCGAGGAGGGGAAGCTCCAAGGAAAACTTTCCTATTTACTTTGAAAATTTAGCAAATGTGTCTATATTTGTTGCCATGCTTTTAAATTGAAATTGAATAGTTGTGGGCATCAAGTCATGGCTAATTGTAGAAGAAACCAAGAGAGATAGTTCAATTGAGTGAGAGGAAATTAAAATTGAATAGTTGTGAGCATCAAGTCATCGCTAATTTTGTCAATGAACTTGTTTGAAGGAAAATCTTGGTGCTTTAACACTTACTTTTTATTGTTTTAAAAAGTATAGTTGCGAGAAAGAATCAAACTTTAGCGCAAGGAGCGGGGTTTCGAGGAGGAAAAGCCCCTTTTATATACGGAGTAATTTCTGTTCGTTTTAAGTTTTAATGTCGCTCCTTACTTTCATTTCAAAAAACTTGTTTTTTTTATTTAATTTCTGAAAGTTTTTGAATTAATGCATGTCTGATTTTGGCTCTCCGTACATAAATTATTAAAATGAAATTTGCATATTACTTCTTTTTTTTTGGCTAAATGGCTTTCTCTTTGTTTTGATCAGACGATTTTGAGAAATAAGGGGTGGGGAAGGAGGCCTAGTTGCCCTCCAATTTTTCGGTTACTTAAAAAGGCAACTAGATCTTTTAATTTTTAACAAACGTTTTTATTAGTAAAAAAATACGTAGCTTAAGAATTAACTTACGTAACAAACTTTTATATTCTAATATTTTTGATTATATATATGAGAGGGTTGGTCCCCTCGTTAATACCTTGCTCTTCACACTAAATCTTGTTTTGTCCCAATTCTTTAAAGATGACCCCTGAATCAGAAAAGCCGTAGAATAAATAGTTGAAATTATTTAAAAATTTTTTAGCATAAAGAGCGAAGTATTTATCTCCTCC
Organism: Artemia franciscana; assembly: GCF_032884065.1. Classification (NCBI taxonomy): domain Eukaryota; kingdom Metazoa; phylum Arthropoda; class Branchiopoda; order Anostraca; family Artemiidae; genus Artemia; species Artemia franciscana. Next base: position 57,667,208 of record NC_088864.1, read on the forward strand.
TAAATACCTCGCTCTTTATGCTAAAGTATTTTTAGAACCCATCATATGCGTAATAATCTCTGTTCGTTTTAAGTTTTAATGCTACTCCTTACTTTCAATTGAAAAAACTTTTTCATGTTTATATTTTCATTGTTTTTTTTTATAGTAATGCTAGAAAGTCCTGCGCCCTTTTCATTGAATTTCTCTTCCCCCGTGAAATATTCCTCCAAGGAAAGATCCTCCCATATAGCCACCTCCCCTGAACCCCACACCCAAACCAAAAAAATCCCCCTGATAACGTCGGTGCACTTCCCAGTAACTATTACTGTATGTAAACATTGGTCAAAGTTTGTAACTTGCAGCCCCTCCCCCAGGGACTGTGGGGGGTAAGTCATCCCCAAAGACATAGTTATTATGGTTTTCGACTATGCGGAACAAAATGATTTTCTCAAAATTGTGATTCGTTGACTTTGGGAAAAAAATGAGCGTGGGAGGGAGCCTAGGTGCCCTCCAATTTTTTGGGTCACTTAAAAAGGGCACTAGAACTTTTTATTTCCGTTAGAATGAGTCCTCTTGTAACACTCTAGGACTCCTTGGTCGATACGATGACCCCTGGGGGAAAAAAAATAAACAAATAAACACGCAACCGTGATTTGTCTTCTGGCAAAAAATACGAAATTCCACGTTTTTGTAGATTGGACCTTGAAATTTTTTTCTATAGGGTTCTCTGATACGCTGAATGTGATGGTGCAATTTTCGTTAAGATCTTATGACTTTTAGGGGGTGTTACCCCCTATTTTCCAAAATAAGGCAAATTTTCTCAGGCTCGTAACTTTTGATGACAAAGTCTAAATTTGATGAAACTTATATATTTAAAATCAGCATAAAAATCCAATTCTTTTGATATATCTTTTAGCATCGAAATTCCGTTTTTTAGAGTTTCGTTTACTATTGAGCCCGGTCGCTCCTTACTACAGTTCGTTACCACGAACTGTTTGATTTGGATTGAATTAAATTTTGGATGAGCATATATTTGTTTTGCAACGTGTACTGGACTGCCCCTTTTACAGCCTTGAATCAGATTGTTATGTATGGTGTATATACTTTGTTTAATTTGTTAATTAATTGTTAAATCAATTAAATTAATTAATTTGTTAAATTAATTAATTATTTATTACTTATTAAATTAATTAATTTGTTAATTAATACTTTATTTACTTTATTTAAATAAATAAAATATTAGATAGACAGATGGATAGATAGATATGTATTGGCAAAAAGCCCTCACTCATAGTACACTTTCTGAGACATCGATATCAGTGCGTCTATGCACTTTTTCCAGGGGATCTTGACTGTGAGTGGGTGAAAATAACATGAAGCGCTCCACAAAGCACTAAAATTGCTCCCTTTTGTTTTTAGCCGATATTAAGTATGTTTTACGAGACAATACTGAAGAAAGATTCAAATTTGCGGATGATTTGTCAGCCCTGCCGAAATACAATCTCACTGAGAGGTCTCAAGTAATCCCCCAGTTTGATAGTGACCTCAAATTCAAAGATCAGTGATTACCATTAGTGATTAATTAACGTTAACGACGTTAACGTGATTAACATTAACGTTCAGATTAACGTTAATGTTCAGATTAAAATTAATAAGACCAAAGTGATGCGTTCCAACCGCTGTTTGCCAAAACAAAATTTTGGAGAATCTATGGAAGCCCCAAAAATTCTAGGATAGTGGCAGCGCTGTAATGCCCAGATATACTGTTATATCCACTATAATACTGTAATACCTTGATTCCAAGGAACTGCTAGAAAATACTCACGAGACAGCTGAAATTTTAGGATAGTAGCAGTACTGTAATACCAGATACACTGCTATATATTGTAACATCCATTATAAATTATAATACCCAGAGACTGCTAAAAAAAAGGTAAATTTATATAAATTTTATATTCCAATTGTTTACAAAGCAACCACTGAGAAACCACTCACCTGTAAGGATGCAAGGAACTTATCACTCTTAAAACTAACAGTCACGCTGTTAATTCGAACAGTGATACCATCAATGACCCTATCCACAAAGCCATATTTGCCACCAGTTGCGTATGATGGTTTCTCTGCACTTACGCCATTGCGAGCACTGCAAGGTATAGTTTCAATTTGTATTTTAACTTCATCTAGGTGCTGAAAATAAAAGGATCATTGACAAGGCGAAAAAGATTTACGTGGCTTTTAACTTCAAAAATCAAGTGTGTAGAAATACATCAATCACTCTTAACGCGAGCTGTTAAAGACTAAACCAAAATAACTAGAAACTGCCATATTTTAGCTTAGACACATTTTAGATTTTTCACATCACACAGTTTTGATATGATTCGAAACTGAAAAAAAAAGATAAGGATTAAATTCAAATAAAGACGAAAAGAATGAGTGAACAAATTAAAGAATGTTCAAAAAAGAAGAAAATAAATCAAATATGATAAATCAACATTCAAACAAATGAAAAAAAAAAGTTTAAAGTTAACAGTTAGATAATCAGCATCAGTATTATTCCTAGGCAGAGAATCTTGCAGGAAATAAAGACTAAAAAATATTTGAAGTCCATGAATCTGTAATACGTCCCCTTCTTCTACTAATCTGAGGCAAAAAACATTTGAAATCCATGAATCTGTGATGCGGCTTCTTCTATTAATCTGATGCAAAAAGATTTGAAATCCATAAATCTGTATTGCGTCCTCTTCTTCTACTAACCTGAGGCGAAAAGATTTGAAATCCATGAATCTGTAATGCGTCCTCTTCTTCTACTAATCAGAGGCAAAAAATCTGTATTGTGCCCTCTTCTACTAATCTGATGCAAAAGAGATTTGAAATCCATGAATCTGTATTGCGTCTTCTACTAATCTGAGGCGCTGAATTTTTCTGAACACCATTTATTGCGATTCGTTAGTTTCCCATTTATTTCTTTATGTCAAAATTCAGTAAAAGAATGCTTTACTATGGGGAATCAGGGAAGTCAATGGAGAGTAGGGGTAATTCCCCCTTACATTTTGAAAGTACCCTTTTTTTGTATTGTCACTTAAAAAATTCAGAAAACTCGGATTTTGAAAGTAGTTTTTGTCACATATTTATAAGAAGTCGAAAAGTCTTGGCCGATCCCCCCCCCCACCCATATTTTGTCGTGAGCTGGTGACACAGCACAGAACACATCAAAGGATAGATACTACAGCAACTACTGATGAATTACCCTGAACTAAATCAGCTGAGGTCAAAAAAGCTGCGACCTCCTCCTTAGAGCTTCATTTGTAATTGTTCTCACTTGCTATCAACTAGAAACCAGTTGCACCTGCCTGATCGGTCCCACAGCCCATAATTAAAACCCTATCTAAGAGTTAAGTAGATTCCGTGCTTCAGATAACCCACTTGGGAAAACAAGGTGGCAGAGTTATATCTTTTACTAAGAGCAACCTTTACCCCGAAATTATCACAGTTCCATGTCTTTCTGAGTTTGACGAAATCCTTGGTTAAGTGTCAGGCCAAAAGTACTCCCCTTTCCCTATGATATTATTGCAATTGCAGCCTACTATTACTCTCCAAACCAAAATACTGATGCAAAACGTAAATTTAGCCTATCCAGCGATTATAGAAGTGCGGATTTTGTTATTTCTAAGTATTCAAACGCTGGACTTTATTATTAGTTGATGATGCTATTTACCTTAAGATTGATTAAACTTGCTCCGCTCTTGAAGTTAAGCAAATAGTTAAAAATATCAAATAATAGGGAAAATACCTTTCTAGACATTATTTTGAATAATATGAATAATTTTTTCAGTCTCCCTTCAGCTTCACCCCCATTGAGTGGGAGCTATTATCTTTCCCTCCTCTTGCCCCCCCCCGCTCTTCAAGTTTTAAGCATTCTTTCTCAGTAACTTAATGACCTATATTGTCCTCTTCAAAATTTTGGCCTCCTAAGCCAGAATTTTGAATTGGCACTAGGGCACCTAAAAGGGGGAGGGCAGGGGGGCAACTACTCCCCCCCCCCAACTTTGAAAAATACATTCTTATTTCTATTGGATAGCTATTTTCTATTTTATCATGGCTAACTGGTCGTTGCTGCCAACCCCCCCTTACATTTGTGAATCGGTACCACTGGAAAAACCCTTGTAAATCAATCCATAAAAGCGTTAACTAGAATAAAAATTCATCTTTTCAGAAATGATAAACTATATAAAACAAAAGGAATTATGTACTCGATCCTACTAGAAAAATCAGGTCGAAGAATTGTTTACTGATAAACAAAAAAAAAATTATATTCCGAGGTAAAAAAAAAAAGTTGTTTTGCTGGAGTCTAGATCAGCCCAACTTCAACCTACCTAAATCCCACAAATTCCTACCAATAATCTTAACAAGTTCCTTGCTTTAATCGTCCACAGCCTTTCAGCATTGCCTTACCAGTTACCAACAGATGATCTTTCCCCTTCTTTTCCCTCTATCCTTCCGTCTGAGATCGAGAGGAAAATTGGGAAACTAAGAAAAACAAGCGTTTGTCCTTTGGATATCCCTTTCCCTCTTATTAGTGCTTTCAGTGACTTCCTTTTGAAACCCTTGCCTGTCCTTTTCAACGATATTACTGAGTCTGGAAACTTTCCACAAACATAGAAACAGGGCTTCATAACCCCGTTAAAAACAAAAAACGAAAGACCTGGTTTTCAATGTGTTCATCCTATTCCTATCACTCCCATATTCTCGAAACTATATGGTGGATTCTTTGAAGATTGGCTAGGAGAAAAAATCCTTACTTTTAGTGACCTGAGGTACTTCGGAACATCAAATTGACTTCTACCTTGAGAGGTAGGAGTTTTTTCTAGTGATTTAACTTGTTTTTCTTATCAATTCAATTGGAAAAACTCTCGAAAAGCATATTACTGATTAAATTTAATTTCCATTCACTTTTAAAAAAGATTTGACCTTGTTAACCACAATGCATTAATTGAGAAACTTATCACTCCCTTCAATATTGATTATTTCATGGTTTAATTGGTCGCCTCCTTCTTATCAAGTATATCACAGGTAGTCAACTATCACAATCATTATTCCAGTCCCCTCCCTGTCCACAATGGAGTACCTCAGGGAATTCTCCTAGGTCCCCTCCTTTTTTCAGGTATGATCATTAAACTCACTAAGGAGTTTATGCAACACATATCTACAAAACTAGATAATATAAACTGACGGTTGATGTTTTCATGTATATATAAAATTCTGAAAAAGCACCACTTTAATGAACACACAAAACACAACTAAAAAAAAGAGTGTCCTCTTCGGAGTGGAAAAGTCCTTAACCAGCTTGCAGAAAATAAAAGGTTATTTGATACAGTTGTCAATAGTATTTCGCCAGCCATTACATCACTAAGGTTTAGGATATAATTTAAATTCTTTAAATACCTCAATCATGCTCAGTTTTCAGTAAATGAGTTTCTGAGGGCTAGTTTCACACAATTTATTTCAATCATGCATTAATCCTCTTGATCTACATTACACTACTAATGCTGCCTTTGAAAACAGCCTAGAAAACAGTTTTTGGTAATTACTTCAGAAGTAGAAGAATGTCAGACATGACTTTTTGGCAAAACAGTAATAGCATAGAGAAGATTTTCTGGAAGTTATACCAAAAATATGCTCATAAAAATAAATAGAAATACTTAAATTAACAAATGTTAAATAAATAAACATAAACAATGAAAGCACCATAAATATTAAACAAAATATGCTTATATAGAAATAATTAGTTCTTATAACATGAACACTCATAGAATAAAAGTTAACTACCAGAACAATCGGCATAGATTTCAACTTTGTCCATGGTATATTAATAAGCACCCGATTACAAAATGCCATTTTAAGTACCATCCATGATGGAAGCTCAAGCAGGTCTGACAATAATTTCTCGTCAAGTTCAAGATTGGTTAGCTCCCCCTCTCCTTTTATTGCTGAAATGTTGATTTTGTCAGCTGAAAGATTTTTCACAAACCTGAAAAAAAGTAATCAATTACTCATTACTCATAGATAAATCATGTATCTTAAAGAATAGATGTACTATAGTCAAATCTTTGGGGTATGAATTAAGCTAGTTACCTGATGTTCTTGTAGTTAGCTAGGAAGTCACAATGTGTTCATTCCATGTTCAATAAAAAGTTACACAAAACATTGTACTTTTTACCTTTGCACCAATAAAAAACCGTGAAAATTTCATTTTTAATAAAAAACCGTTTAATAGATATTCAGTTCTTATGTCTTTTATTTAATTCTGCTTCTCACTAAAATTTGGATTTCTGGTACCTTTGGGGTGTAAAATCTGGAGAACAACTGGCTAATTCCAGTACTCAAGAAATTCGAAAGTAACTTTAATCAGCTTTAGAATTCTGATACCCTAAGAAAATAATTTTTAGCAAAAAAAGGAGGTTATTTTTATAGATTTATTTGCATGGAGATATTTTTTCCCCAGATTGTAGGATCTTATGCTTCTTTTTTAAGTAAAATTTTAGTCAAATATTAACATCTATTGAAAAAAAAATTGATAACTCGGACAAACTGTTTTTACTGCATAATTGGAAAGTTGGAGTACCAGTCAACTAGCTTTAACCCAATATATTCTCTCAAAAACACTTTGACACAAGTAATAAAAAAGAAAGTAGATATCATTGATTACAATTGGTAGATAGATTTGCACTCCTGAGGCAACCTGAAGACTTGCAGCAGCTTTTGGTCTGCTGTCCTGAAGTGCTATGGAAGCAAAACTTAAATTTTATTCACTCGCCATTGATTAAACATTGTATCTCTTCTTTTTTTTAAAGTAAAATTTTAGGGTCAAATATTAACATATATTGAAAAAAAAATGGTAATTCTGAACTAAATGTTTTTACATATAATTGGATAGTTCAAGTACTGGTCAACTAACTTCAGACTTAAATTTTCCATAAAAATACATGGACTAAAAAATAGAAACTGAATCACATGTTATTGATTACAACTAGTAGCTAGGACTACTGAGGCAAGGTGATAAGTTTCAGCAACTTTTTGTCAGTTTTGCTGAAGTCTACCGTTGGTCAAATCCCGTATCTTACAATTTAAAAAAGGGCCAAATATTAGTACTTGTCAATAAATAAATAACTAACCCCTTTGAAACACAAAAAATACTCCACATCAAGAGAGCATTTTTATCAAAAAAAAAAGAGAAAATGATATATGCTTTGAAGAAACAGTCTCAAAATACACAGCATTTTTAAGCATGATTTGGTATCTATTTCCTTACATCCAACCTTATTATCTTTTACAATGCACTATGTATACAAACTAGTCATTTATTCAGCCCAAAAACATTCAACCAATCATAATCCAAGTTCTCATTCCTAAAATTTCACCATCTCTAAGCTCAGGCTGTATTACTTTCCCTCAAGACATAACATTTATCAATAAGTTTCTATGTAATTAATGGTAAAAACAATGTAATTCTATGTGTAATAATAAGTAATTGCCACATAAATAGTATGCTAATCCTTATAAAACTACGACATTGTTTTTCATTAGCTATCACTACTTGCTCAAGAAGTTTCAACCAAATTGGAAGTCAGAGAAAGGGAAAACATCTATAAAATTCTTTGTTCTCGTGTTTCATCGACCCAGGGTACTTACCGAATAAATTTAGGACCAATCAGTAGCAAAAGAAAAACTCCTACCCACTTTTATGCTAAAAAAGGTGATGAGGTTTGAAGGAGAGGTAAAAGGCTGTGTCTCAAATAATTCAGATTGAAAACATTGTATGTGTTTGATTAAGACCAGAGGTAACTTTTCTACCTATCTCCTAATAAATTAGAGGTTGGAGGGGCGTGGAGTGTTGAAGGGCCATAGACCCACTTTGGTCCTTTAATCATATGGATGAAACATTCTTGCATGATTTTGGTTCAATCATGTTGCAAATACTTTCCTTTGTTCTAAATGTAAGTGGGTGCATAGAAAGGACATATAACCTGCTATGGTTAGCCAATCCTAACAATTTAAAATCTTAATATTCTCCTGATTCAATCAAGTTTCAACATGCCTTGACTTCTGGTTGAAAATTTGAAGGTTTGGGTCACTTCAGGCATCTACTAATATAGATAAAAAATCTTGCACAAATCCAGTTGAACAAAGTATAAAAAACGTCTTCCTATAAAGAAAAAAGTAGTGGGTGCAGAAAATGGATCCAAGGGTCCCAATTATCCCCCCACAATAATACTGATTTTAAAATAGTTGCAGGACTCTGGTTCAACTAAGGTACATCATGCCTACCTTCCTACTGAACCTTGGTGGGGAAGCACATGAGAGAGGTGAGGAGCATTGTTGAAGTGGCATGGCACAACATTGGTCCTCCAATCTTGTAAAATGAAAATTATTGCATGATTCTATTTGGTGCAACATTTCTACTTGAAGTTGGCAGTGGAAGGGCTGGTACACCATTGGGGTGGTGGTGTTGGAGGTGTCATTGGCCTTCTTTGTGCTTTCTAATACTACAAGTTGAAAACCCTTGCATATTTGTTTCTGTACAGGCTATGGGTTTGCTTCAACCAAGGTGCATACCTTTGTGTTATTAGTTGGTAGAAAGAGTGATGGAGGATACATAGTCACTGTCCCATTTTGCCTTACCTAATGGGAAATTTGTCCATGGTTCTAATTTATCAAGGTGTATTATGATTACCTTTCTGCTAAAAAGTTGATAAAAGGGGGTCATGTGTTGGGTAGAAGAATCCCTCCTCCCTTTGGATCTTCTATCATGTAAACTGAAACTATCAGTGTGATTCTGGTTCATAGGAGTGCAACATACTTATCTTTTTGCCAAAAAGTTGAGATAGGAGGCAGAGGGGAAGCAGACCCCCTTTTTAACTCCAAATTCCTCTTAAGTACATCAGTTCAGCTAGCTTTTGATCAAAGCTTTTTTAGTGTGTACCACAACAAAGAAGTGGTCAACCCCTAAAAATTTTCCTAACTGTATATACCAAGAATGAACAGTTGGGAAACAACTGATGTGGTAAACCCTTATCAGATTTTTAAGTAGTAATGGTGAGTATTAAAAAGCAAATTCTAATTATTGTAGTTCAAAAGTTGAATTTCTTTTTATGGACCAACTTTCTAATGTTCTTAATAAGAAAGGTGCCAAGTAAAACATCCATTTACTAATGACAAAATTATTGAAGACTAGGAAGCAAATGAAATACCATTCCCCTATTGAAGACTAGGAAGCAAATGAAATACCATTCCCCTACCTCAGTCTCAAATACAGAAAATGAAACCGCAAACTCAATCAAATTCCCAAACAGAAATGACTTATAAATGCAAATTTCAACATTTTTGTACCCATGAGCAAGTGCTCCTTTTTAGGATATATAATTTTTTTCAAAAAGTATTTCTGACCAAAAACAAAATTCTCAGTGATGGGCCAGGAAATTATTGTATATCAAAATAGCTTTTTAGATTTGAATTTGAAACTGATGCCTGCTTAAACATAGCTTTCCATTTGAAAGTAGAAATATGGCTCAAAGAAAATAAGCTTAACAGGACCACTTTAGCTAGATCTATTGGAAATTGACTTCAAAATTCTGGCCCACTTCTCATATAGGCTCTGGCTTTAAAGCAAGAAACCATCCTTTTTGGTCCCACAAAAGAATTACATATGGCTTTCCAAAATGCAATATCTCCTCAATGCAGCCAGGGGCCCACACAAACTGCAAAAGCTATTGAGATTAGACCCTTACCACTTTCTCACAACAAACTGAAATCAATATCAAGAAAGAAAAGTAGTTGAAGTACAGAAACTGCAATATTAAGCACACTGCTTATAGTACATTTATATACAAGCCTTTGGCTTACCCCTACCTCAACCTACTTTTTACTTGACCCAAGATGCACAGTTAGAAAGCAAATTCTTTGGCAATCTTTCATTTGTAATATGTAACAGGTAGAGCTATCAACAGCATTGTCTTGCTGATTACCATCATCTCTACATCGTCATTTACCCCTACTGCTAAATCTATTGTTAACTTCCCTTCCTTCTGGTATACTATTTAAGGATAGGACCTTCAGTAAAGCTTTTCTATAAGTTAAGTCAAGTGTCTGCCCATATTCTATACAACTGTGGACTAAGGGCTCTGATGATCCAGCCACTTCTCAATTACTAATTAAATAAGAAAAACAAGTTTTTGTTAACTGCAATTAAGGAACAGCATTAAAACTTAAAACAAACAGAAATTACTCTGTATATAGTTTGACTCTTTCTCTCAACTCTACTCTATAAAACAGTAAAAAAAAAATAGTGTAAAGAGCAAGGCGTTGAGGAGGTGACAATCCCTTTCATATACAGAGTGATTTCTGTTTGTCTTAAGTTTTAATGTTGCTCTTTACTTGCAGAACGTTTTTGAATTAATGCATGTTTTGATTTTGGCTCTCTGCACATGAACAATCAAAACGAAATTTGCATTTTTTTTTTTTTTTGGCTAAATGGCTTTCTCATAGTTTTGAGAAGAAAAAGGAGCAGGGGAGGAGGCCTAGTTACCCTCCAATTTTTGGTTACTTAAAAAGGCAACTAGAACTTTTAATTTTTTATGAACGTTTTTATTAGTAAAAATATATGTAACCCACAAATTAACCTACATAACGAACTTCTATATTCGTATGTGTTTACTATGTATACGAGGGGGTTCACTCCCTCATCAATACCTCAGTCTTTACACTAAAGCTTAAATTTTATCCCAATTCCTTAAGAATGACCTGTGAATCATGAAGGCCATAGAATAAGTAATTGAAATTACTAAAAATACTTTAGCATAAAAAGCAAAGTATAAGGAGGAGGTGCACCTTTTGCATGTGTAATAATTTCTGTTCATTTTAAGTTTTAATACTGCTCCTTACTTTCAGTGGAAAAAAATTTTCATATTTATTTTTCATTTCTTTTTTAAATGCTAGAAAATCCTGTGCCCCCTTTGTGGAAATTCTCTTCCCCCATGACAAATTCCTCCATGGAAAGTTCCCCCGACTTAACCCCCTCCCCACTGAACCAAAAAAATCCCTCTGGAAATGTCTGTACACTTCCCAATAACCATTACTATATGTAAACACTGGTCAAAGTTTGTAACTTGCAGCCCCTCCCATGGGGACTGTGGGGGAGTAAGTCGTCCCCAAAGACATAGTTATTACGTTTTTTGACTCTACTGAATAAAATGGCTATCTCAAAATTTTGATCTGGTGACTTTGGGGGAAAATGAGCATGGGAGGGGGCCTAGGTGCCCTCTAATTTTTTTGTCACTTAAAAGGGCACTAGAACTGTTAATTTCCGTCAGAATGAGTCCTCTCATGACATTCTAGGACTAATGGGTTGATATGATCACCCCTGGAAAAAAAAATGATCACACACCCATCTGTCTTCTGGCAAAAATTCAAAATTCCCCATTTTTGAAGATAGGAGCTTGAAACTTCTACAGTAAGGATCTCTGATCTGCTGAATCTGATAGTGTGATTTTTGTAAAGATTCTATTACTTTTAGGGGGTGTTTCCCCCTATTTTCTAAAATAAGGCAAATTTTCTCAGGCTTGTAACTTTTGATGGGTAAGACTAAACTTGGTGAAACTTATATATTTAAAATTAGCATAAAAATTCGATTCTTTTGATGTAACTCTTGGTATTAAAATTCTATTTTTTAGGATTTCAGTTACTATTGAGCTGGGTCACTCCTTACTACAGTTTGTTACCACAAACTGTTTGATCTAAGACTGGAAATTTGGTTGATGTATCTTCTCCCCATACTAAAATCATACTGTTTTTTCTTAAAACATTATTTATAGCATCTCTTAGTCTGATATGTGATATTACAAAAAATGATTTGCACCCTACAGAAATCAAGCTAATGACTTGAGAATTAATTTATTCACTCTTAGCACCTTTCTTATCACAGGCAGATCCAGGGGGGGGCGATCACCACCCTAGACAGGCTGTAATTTTTTTTACTGCACTTACGGAAGTCTGCATTAACGCACATTCTAACTACTGTAACTAGACTATAAAACCATTTTACATTATATTCATTCCACAGCTTTTCCACTATCAAGCTAGCCTTCAGTGTTTTTTGTCACCTCATAGCATAGCAACAGTTCACCTGGTAAATTTTAGCTAGTTCTCACCTCCCTGTTTGACATAAACATTGGAAGTGGGTGGGGTTGTGCAATGCAACTGGACCTGAAGTGTCAAAACAAACATTTCCTTAAAGGACCCCCAGAATACATTATATTAAATACCTAACCAGCTCTATCCAATAAATATTTAGTAAAATATACCTGGATAGTAGTTTATCTCACTCAGGTTAAGCTGATTGCCTCTAAATGCACACCAAAAAACTGGTTTTAAATGGATCAAGAATAGCAGTGTGGTTGGTATAATACATAAGTACCTAATTTTATGTTTTTAATGTCTTTTTAATTGAGTTTAATTATATAATATGCAATTCCTGTTATTTCAGTAGAATTTTAAGCAACATCAAAGGTTTTTGATAAAGGTCTAGAGTATGGGCTATTGAGAAGGAAACAAGTTAAGAAAAAAATATTATTTCATAATTACCATAAATTTGCAGCTTGGAGCAACCTAAGGATGTCTCCTTGTGAAGCTCCAAGAGTTGATGATTAAAGTTGTTTAGAGACCAGGTAGCTATTGGATCAATGGCAACTGTGTCTCCAGAGAGTTTATTCTAATCATTGACAATTCTTGAGGAAAAGAACTGAGTGTGGACTCTGGTTAGGATAGACTGTTTAACAACTTTCTGTTAATGACCTCTGGTTCTTAAATTAGGACCAACAATAGGAAATAATGCTGGGAATGTTGACCTTCATTGAATTTTAAATTAGAATGGCATCACCTCTATTTCTCTAGCATGCAACTGTTGGGAGTTTCAGCATAGCTATTCTTGCAGTCTAAGAAAGCTCCCACATGCCAGATACCACTATGGTGGCATGTCTTCCAAAACTTCTTTATTTTTTTAAAATACAGGGAGGTTAGAGACATTCTAACTTCAAGCTTGGGTCAAACTAGTCCTTTATACACAATACTAATGACTTTTGGAGAAAAAGTGGAAAGGGTATGCTTAACCAGCCAAAGAATTGAAATACTACCAGCAGCAGACTTTTTAGAATGAATACTGAATTTTAATTTCTTTTCAATGGTGACTCTAAGAGCTCACTTGTCATTTACAGGAGAGATTGGGTTGCCTGAAAAAAAAATAAGAGCAACAAGGATTCATTTTGCTGAAGTGAATGATACAATAATTTTAGCCAACACATTTTGACTTGAGCTCTACTATAATTAATGGTGTCCACCTCCTAATGTGCAAATATAGGCTTATAGCCAAATTATATATTTCCTATGTATTTTGCCAATGTAGTTCTCTTGTTCCAATCCAAGTACCTATTAATTTTTATTTAATTGGCTAAACATCATGGGTAAAATTCTACTTTAGTGGCTTTTGGCTATCTTGGAAAGGGGTTAGGTTAGGAAAATGAAACTTTCAGGGATGTCTAAAGGCTAAATTATGACACAGGAAGGTATTTTGAAGTACCCACCTCTACTCCTTCTCCCTCTAGAGGGTCCTGACCTTTAGAAATATGTGTGTTATAAAAGTGAAACCTTGCAAAATAGATCTTCTTCTTGAATGAAGAACAACAAAATTGTTTTCAGCTTCACAACTTTGCTCAATCCCAATTTATAAGGTTTTAAAGATATGCAAATACATTTCCTAAATTTTGAAAAAATAACATTGATATGGCTCAGAATTCTACTCAAATTACAGGAATTGGATTTTCAGAACTAAAGTCAGAGAAAAAGCAACTGGTAACTGAAAATTAAGGTAATTTATGTTGCTTTGTCAAAATTTCAATAGGCATAGACATGTCATGTAGGCAAATTTCAGGGCCCTCTAAAGGGAGAAAGAGTGGAGGTGGGTACTTCAAAATACCTTCCCGAGATATACTTTAGCCTGTAGACCCATCCCTGAAAGTTTTATTTTCCTAGTCTAACCCCTTTCCAAGATAGCCAAAAGTCACTAAAGTAGAATTTTACCAATATCATGCTTAAAAGATCTATTAATTACACTGGATCTGTCCATATTGATAGAAAGTGTAATTTAAGATAAGGTAAATTGAACCAACTGTGACAGAACAAAAATCAGAAAAACAATAATGATGGGCAGCAGAAAGTATATGGCTTGGGCTATATTTGTGCATTAGTGGAAGTTTAAACTATAGTGAAGCTGTAGTGAAAATGCATTAGTTATAATTATTCTACGCATTATTAATTAATTTTTTTTTTAAAGTTTCCTTTGTAGAAGCCTCTACTTTCAACCTATAATTAGATTTTTCCCTAATTTAAGAAGCAGATTAGCCTAATACATATGCAAAACCATATAGCCTAAATTGGGATTAAGGAAAGGTAGCCTATACCATTCAAAACATTGTTCTTGTACCTTATTCAAGCATAAGATCTAGGCTATTTTAAAAAGGTAAACTTTTTAACAGGCATAGAAATGTTGCTTAAGTTTATCAAAGATCCGTGCACTCTGGACAGTCAAGATGGGTAGTTCAAATGTTTTCCCATGATATCATTATGGCTCTGGATAGGCAAGCCTATATCCATACAAGTTTTATTCACCCAACTCATCTAGGCTATTGTACAAAATAGCAAGAAGCCCATAAGCTAAAATTTGGCATAATGTTTGGGTAAGAATTACTTTCTCTATGGGCTATAAACACTGGGCTGGTATGTTCTGGGTTATCAGCTATTGTAAGTTATCCAGATTAAATCTGGTCTTGCAGCTCAGACTCTGGGCATGACCTACTGGAAAGTTAAAATATGTAAGCTTATTTGCATAATCATACTTGGACAAATGCTTCAAAAGTTGGTTTTTGATTAATGATGCCATGTCATTTATTGACTAGCCGACTGTCAACTTTTCTCAAGGTCAAAAACCAGTCACTCCCAAAACAAGAGCAGTTGAATAGGTGTGGGGCAACAGACTAGACGCTTCACTCCATTAGTTTATCTACTTCAAAGCATGCTTTTTAAGATAGCTTTTCAGTTTTGTACTCTGCCCATGACAGCACTTTAGTTTCTTCCAAAAATGTCGCATTAAGTGCTGTGGGAATTAGCGTTAAGGTTTAAAAAGTTGTCAAATGTTTCGTCAAAACCGAAAAGCATGCGAACCTAGAAAACTCGAAAACATGAAATCTTGTATGAAAATTTTTATAAAAAATAGAAATTGAAATAAAATTTCATGTAAAAAATTAAACTATGAATATGAAGGTAATCCCACGTACGACAAAATTTATAAGCACTTTTCACAAAATTTTATCCTAAGGATTTAGTTATGGAGGGTTCGACACCCTCTTTTGGGGAGGCGTCTATAATCCAAAAGCTTATTTCTTATTGTATATCATTTAGGCTATGAGCACTTGCAGTGTAGAGGCATAGTCATAAGCAGTGAATTGAAAAAAACCAGTTCGTATGAAAAAACCAGTACATTCTCTTTTGGATTCTTTGGTACAGTAGCCAATCATTGATTTTTGGGGCCTTGTGGGCTTCTATTCTCACACCTTCATCAATAAATCTACTTGGAAGATGAAAAAAACGGTGAATTCTTTGAATTCCAATTCAAAATAACTTATTATTACAGACAAAGAGCTGTCGACTTTGTCAAAATGGCCGGAAGGATTTGTGAGAGAAAACAGTGTTATTGCTATCGGTGCATAAGCTTGAACATGACTAGTAAATTCTGTGATTCTGGGACAAAGCACATCTATTCACGTGAAGAACAAGTTGCTTTCATTGACTACCATGCTGATAAATACCCAAGTCAACCGTCTGCAGATCTTATATTTTGGCGTTGGTCTAGTGCATGATATTTCCTATGAATATCAGTTCAGTGACGAAATCTAAACGTAACTCTGCTTACAGATGTGATTGTTATTTCAATCTCGTTGCAGTGTCGAGATACTCGAAATCTCCTGTGTCACACAAGACATTAACTACTTCAAGAAGTTTTCTCATCCTGCATCTAGTGATTCGTGTCTTGCGGACCACCTCGTCTCTGACAGTCCTTTTAGGCTAAGCTCCCCTTCTATAGACTCAATAGCCACTTGATATACATTAAACTGCTTAGAGACACCTGTGAAGAAAACATACAATTGTTACATACAGAAAACATACCCACCAAACAAGTTTCGGGTCAAAACACTTTCTCGCAACAACGTTCAACAATAATATTCCCTCAATAAACCAGAAAAGAAATAGATGGTATTTCATGCCTAACCTGGCGTGAAATATGGGCCTGAACTCCTCCAAACCTCCCTGACATATTGCTAGCAAAGTCACACGACTGTAATACTAACTTTTTTACATCCACCTCACGCTTTCTGAGAACTTTTAGGGTTTCTGTACTTATGTTAGCTCCTTTTTTGAAGGAACAATCGAAGAGGGAAATGAGCTATTCCTTTGCATGTCCGTTTGAATTAAAATATCTGACACAGACAACCATTCATTCCTTGGGACTCAGAGCTGTAGTAGTACCAGCGAAGTAGTTGTAGAATTTCGATTAGTTTATTTCATTAATAGCCTTTGTCACGACTTCTTTGCCTACCAGGTCTATAAAAACCGTTTTGTGAGAAGCAACTAAAGTAATAAAGTAAAAATAAAGCCGCATAAGCAGCTTCTCCTTTTTTCACTTTAGCCATTGTAGACATCTCGACATAATGATGTCCCAGCAAGTTAACAATCTCGATGAAGTTGCCAACGTCATTACATTTTCTTCTAAGGGAATCTTCTTGTTTCTGGAGTGTGATACTGACATCTATTTGTATTTTCACGATTTCTCTCTCTTTCTTTCTTTGCTTCAATATCTTTGATCCGCTTTTCACTGTCGAATGAATATGGCAACGAAGCCTCGAGGCAGGTAAAAGTAGCGAAATCCAAGACTGAAGCCTCATGAGTTTTTGACTCAAAGTGGGAAGCGAGTAAACCTGGCTTATCACTTTTACTGAACATTATATGCCATGAACATATGCCTTAAAAAGATGCTATCTCTCTCATTCATCTACCCTCCCTTCTGAAAAACAAAACACAGGTAAAGCCATAAGCCTGATCATTCGCATTGCTGTACTCAATGTGAATATGTTCGCTGTACCAGGTGTTAACAAAACCGTTTTGTTGTTTAGAGAGTTTGGATCTTATTATTTCGTCTAAAGGAAAGGCAATTACAGGCTGGTTAGGTCCATGTTTTGATATATTAAGTTTCTGCAGATCAATTAAAATTTTGTTTTTTTCCTTAGTCCTGGGTCGCATTCTACAGCCAGACCTGCATTGTTCAGTGTATTTAGAGATGTTCCACATCTGCTTGTCATACTCGCTTGCTTGAAAATCAGTAAAAGCTTACTTTGGTCTACGAGTTTGAAAATCTGATCACGAAAGTAATTCGCCAGATTCGATACCTCGGTCGCAAAGGTGACTTCGTCAAAGAAGTTCACTGCTCTTGATTGCCTTTCAAGTTTTCCCCGCTCCTTTACCTTTTTTGATGATGAGATAAATATTTGCCAAAAGAACTGGGGCAGGGATCTTTGTGTTAGTCTTTTGGAGCGTCATAGTTTGTTTTTCCTGGCCTTAAAATTGAATTAGTTTTAAAAATCTGACAAAATATCCCCGGTTCCAAGCTTATCTTTCTTTATAACAACAGGCTCCAAACACCCACTAGTTTTTGGCGAGTTTTTCTAAAAGAAAAAACGAAAACAAAGAAAACAAGAAAAACATGATCAAAACTAAGGAGACTGCATAAACTCTGGGTCCGTCCCAAAAATATTGGTATTGTCTGGAATGCGCAGCTAGCAATTTCGGTTAAAAAGTTAATCTCAACTATTTGATTAAAGCCAAATTCGATTTGCTTCTTTGGCAATAATTGCCGTCTTTTTGCCATTCGATTTGGTTTTCCTCGCTGACATAGAATGATCTACACTTTCTCTGTTTGCTATAATGCTGTCTCAGGAACGACAAAGAAAAAAGGCGTATCGTCGTTCCGTTGACAGAGAATTTGTGCCGTATGACGGGAGGGAATGCAAAATCTATTCAATTTGCGAGCATCTGTCGACTTTTTGAGCTAACTGACATCAAACTGAAAGCAACAGGATGAATATGTTATTCTGTTGCTGACTTTAAGATGATGAATCGAACGGGGCTTAACAATAAGAAAAATCCACACAGATTTGACTGATTGGGGCCAAAAAATAGAAGAATCTTTAGCACAAATCGGCGGTGATCCTAATAGCAATCTGGTGCAAATATAGAAATTCCGAGTTATTTTCGACCCCATTTGTCCAGCCTTCTAGACAGTAAAGCAAGAACTACTGATCTGTCCAGAAGTCTGTTTAGACGAAAAGGATTTTGTATCCAGAAAGCTGGCCACGAGAAATTTGAAAAAGAAAACCATTTTGCACTCAACAACGCTCCTACGAAGAGTACAGAATCAGAACTGATGGTCAAAATAATCTTAATTGGTCTCTTATATTCAGTTAAACTAGGAAATGGACACTGACATATGAAAGAAATTGACTCAACTTATTTCTGTGTCTACGACGGAAAAGTCTTAAAATTTTCACCCAAAGTTTACGTTACTTTTACAACTGGTATTAAGTGATCTATTTATGTTAAATGGTATCAAGTGATCTATTTATGTCACCTGGTATCAAGAGATCTATTTACCCTTGCATGCGCAATTTTCGATACACTTCAAAAACAACCTGACAAGGCTTGTCAAATAAGCTGGGAACGGAACCACATTAATTTAGTGTATCAAGTCGCATGGATTAATTTGAAGAAATAATTAAATTGGGAAAACTGAAAATCACTCACGTTTATATAATATTAGAGGTTACTGACAAGAAGCCGACATCTCGCCGTTTTCGGATCGACGAGACGGCGATACTGGCTTTCAACGCCCTGAACTAAAGCCCAAACAAGTAGGTACCGTCAGAGCAAGGCGTGGGACCTTGGATTTTTTTTTGGGGGGTGGGGCAGACCCCCCCTACCCCTTAGGCACGCCCCTGTTCATTTATTTGTTGGGATATTTCTGAGATGTTCTATTGGCAACAAATACACATACACTTCCTTTTGATTTAGTTTCAAAGCATTATTTAGTTTTTAAAGCATATTGTTAAAGCAATTGTGATTGGAAGAGCTTAGAAAATTAATGGGCTTGGGATGAGGACTGCTTGCCCTCCAATTATTTTTCATTCTTAAAAAGGGCTCCAGAACTTTTAATTTCTAATCAAATTAGCTCCATTAAAAGTTCCAATGATATTACTAGCTATTATATAGCAGCGCTGCCTATGATATTGCTTATGTGCCCTTTTAAAAACCTGCATACATATAGAATTTTCGTTTAATTGAAACTCCCCCTAAACCTTCCCTAAAAGTTTCACCTTAATTCCGTTAGCGTCATTAGTTATACTAACAGTAGTAATAGTATACACATAGTGCCTTCTGGCTACTTAAAAATTTTCAAAACTAACCCTGAAGGGTCTAACTTAATAAAGTAAACTGTTCTTGAGATATTACTTTATCGCCTCTTTGACAATCTACATACTGATTCATTGTTTTGATTTAGCTCAAAATTTGCCTAAATATTCCTTGAAAGCTTAATCTTGATATTCTTAGCTTGCGTAGTGGCAATATTGTAACTGAAGTAATGGAACCAGTAACAGCATGTGCATAACACCTTTGGTTTTCTTCAACATCCCCTTCAGCACACGATGAAACTTTGCTGATACGTCATCTTGACAACCTGTGTCGGCATAGTGCGTTTCGATTTAGTTCAATACATTTTCAATATTCTTCAAATTTTTCGCTTCATTACCCTTTGCTTTAGTAGCAGAAGCAGTAGTACCAGTAGTAATAGTAGCAGCAGTAGAAGCAGTAGTAGTAGAACTAATAATAGTAGCCTTAGCTTTAGTACTAGCAGTAGTAATAATAGTAGCAGTAGTAGCAGTAGTAGTATAAATAGAAGCAGGGCCATAGCTCCAGCATTTCTATCAGAAGGGGCAAGAGGGGTCCAAGTCTGTATAATCAATGGGCACGGGCTATACAGTAATTTTTTCTCCGAATTACTGAGGGGACAATTGTCCCCCCGTGTCTTTTGATTTAGTTCAAATTTTTCTTCAATAATCTCTCAAATTTTTACCTCTATATACTTCGCCTTAATATTACTAGTATGATAGTATTAGTGGTGGTAGTAGGAAAAGTAGCCGCAGTAGTAGTGTTGTATTAGCAGTGGTAGTAGTAACAGCAGTAGCAGTAGTATTAGTGACCGTAGTAGAATGTACATTTTTCCTTTTGGTCGCTTTAACATGCCCCTCATGATACCCCAGAAATTTTACCTTGATGCAGTAAGCCGTTTCAAAAATATTGTTATGTGTCCTTTTGACAACCCTTTTGCCGCCCTTTTCATCATAATACTTTTAGCTTTACAAGTAGTTACAATTGGAGTGGTAGTTGGAGTAGCATAGTAGCAGTAAGCATATAATAGTAGCACTAAAGGTAGCATTGTTAGTAGTTGCATGCACTTATTACCTTTTGTTCAATTGATCTTCCCTTTTCAAGCATTATCTAAAAGTTTCAACTTAATAACCAAATCCATTCTTGAGATAAGCTCTTTTGACAATCTACATGCACATAGTGTGTTTTGATTCTGTTCAAGTTTATCCCTCTATATTCTGTAGAATTTTCACCTTCATACGCGTAGCCTTAATAATACGCCTACTAGTATCATAGCAGTAGTGGTAGCAGTAGAAGCAGTAATAGCAGCAATGGTGATGTATTGCTAGTAGTAGTAACAGTAGTAGCATCAGTATTAATGACAGTAGCAGCAGGTGCATGTTGTCTTTTGGTCAGTTGAACATCCTAATCGAAATATACCAAAAGTTTTATTCTGATACGGTAAGCAGTTCCAAATAATTGCTGATAAGCCTGTACGAGCAATCCTTATACACATACTATGTTGTGACTTAGTTCAACTTAGTTTAGTGGTAGTTTCAGTAGCAGTAGTGGTACTAGTAGTAAAAAAAAGTAGTAGTGGTAGTGGTAGCGGTAGTAGTAGTAGTGGTAGTTGTAGTTGTGGGAGCAGCAGCGCGTGAATAGTGCCTTTTTCGTCAGTTGATCATCTCCATTATCATTTACTGAAAGTTTCAAATTAATACACTCAGTTATTCCTGAGTCACGCCCTTTCGACAACCCGAATGCACATAACGAGTTTTGATTCAGTTCAATACTCCCTAACATTCTCTGAAAGACTTGCCTGAATGATCCTCATCCTTTGGAAAGGAAAGGTCAAACATGTCCACATTTTTCAATAATATATACTATGTGTAAACTATAAACTAATTGTGTAACTTGCAGCCCTTGCCCTGAGGGCTTTGAGGGTTGCCATCCCAAAAGGCATAATTGCTGGACCTTTCAACAATGTTGAACAAAGTAGCTCACTCAAAATTTCGATTGGATGTGTTTTGGGAATAGTGAGCGTGTGGGGGGAGGAGGGGGCTGTCCTCCTATTACAATTTACTCTTAAAATCGCACTAGAACTTCCGATTTACAATCAAATGAGTCCCATCTGAAGCTTATAGGACCACACTTTCTATAAAATCCTTATATGCCCCGGGTCATAATTACAATCCCTACCCTGGGCTGTGGGGGGTTTTGTCAACCCTGAAGGCCTTTTTATATGTTCTTTGGACTATTTAGAGCAAAATAGCTATCCCACAATTTCAATCAGATGTGTTTGAGGAACAGAAAGCGTCGGGGGAGGGGGACCAGCTGCCCTCCATCACTTTTGACTCTTAAAAGAAAATTGGAACTTTAAATTTCCGATCGGGTGAGCCTCCTCTAAAATTTATACGGCTACCCTTCCATACAGCTTTATATACCCCTGGGGCATAGCTTACAACCCTTGCCCCCCGGCTCTAAGAGATTTTTTAACCCCAAACGCCCTGTTTGGATCTCAAAATTTCTATCGGATGTATTTGGGGAAAGTCAGACGTACGGAGGGGGGGGGGGGCTAGTTGTCTTCCGGTCACGTTTGACTCTTAGAAAGGGCATTATAACTTATGATTTCCAATCGGATGACCCCCTACGAAGTTTATATGAGCTTCATAAAAGCCTTAAAGTAAATAATGAACAACTAGTATAATTGACAGCCCTTGCCCTGAGGGCTATGAGTGGGGTGGCATCCCCAAAGACTTAATTGCAGGGCCTTTCAACTATTCTGGACACAATGATTGTCTAAAAATGTTGATTGGATGTGTTTGGGGAAATGATCTATGGGGCTAAGAGGGGGGCTTTGCTCCAATCACTTTTGACTCTCAATGAGGCCACAATAACTTTTAATTGCCAATCGAACGAGCCCCTTTCAAAGTTTCTACGGCAAATCCTTCAATACGAAGGGCCTTGGTAAAAAAAAATAACACATATTCCCCACATCTCTTTTTACTTAGACACCGGTATTGCTCTGCCTATGATATTATATAAGTCTTATCAAATTTCTCATAAATGACAAAAGGTGACAAAGTTGGGATTTTTGTTACTCTATTTTTGAAGAGTCTTTATCTAAATAATTCAGTAAAAAGGAAAGGATGTGGTTACCAAAGGAAGTTTCCCGTACTAAAAAATCAGTGAATGTTCAAGTCTTGCAAGCTTAAAGAAAAGGAGTTTGACAAAAAGCAACTGTGTTGTTTGTTAAAGCTGTAAGTACACTATTTCCTTTAAAGTAAAAATAGGGTATAAATTCAACATTTGCTTCAAATGCCAGATGGGAAAAAATTTAGAAGGATGATGGATTTTTTATCATTTGACGATGTTACTTTTAGTGATTTTTTATGACGATTTTACTTTTAGAGATGCTAAACAATATTATGTCCGAAACAACCAAGGCCTTATATGGCCAAAGTTCATATGCCTAGGCCATATTATAGTCAGTTTGGTGGATGAAACAAAAATCACATTTGACTACAGCACCAATAACGTGTCTTGTCTGTGCATTGTTAAGCTGGGCAATGCTCGACTTTCCAGCGTAAAATCGTCTTTAAATTGTTTTTCCTTATTATTTTTTTTTTCTTCCAAAGGTGACCAGCCTTGGAAGCATCAACCAGTAGTAGCTAAAAACGGAAGAGGTCTCTTAGAAACCGAAATAGGAAGTTTAGAAATAGAAAGAAATGGACATTCTTTCTTAGCAAGAATCGTTTCATAAAAAGTTCAAAATTTTTTTTTATACTTCTTTATATCAATATGAAGGAGGGGGAGGGGAGTTTACCTCCTAGGATTCTTTCAATTGGAGGAACAATTTTAAATATGAACGTGATGTGGACTTAAAGGGGTTTCGCTAAATGTAGAAAATTTTTCAGAGTAAGATAGTGGAAAAATTTTCATCTATAAGCTTACATGCAGCTAAAATTTGCTTTGGTTACCGGATTCTGTATCACCTCGTTAAAGAAGAAATGTTTTCATTTGGGTTAATATTCAGTTAGTCCCTTTTTCAAACAAGGCAAAAAGAATCCATTTTCCAGCCTTCAATTTCTCTTCTTTGGTCAAGCCATGCAAGTAAGGAATTGCATAGTGATGTCGTTTCTTTATTTATGTTAAATAAAACTTATAGCATTGTGCCAGAAGTTAATTTAGTATTAAAACTTCTATGTTTTCCTTTTGGTAATATTTTCATAAAATAATTTTTTACTCTTCAAGATAAAAATGCATCTATATATTCTTTTGGGAATGATGTCGTATGTACCTACTATTCTAACTTTGGCAACCAGCCCGTTGACAGTTTCGCAAATGAGGGAAGAAATAGAGAGACAGAAGAAGGAATTCGGTTTGGAATGCGCAGATTCGTGTACTGAAACAGAGGTAAAGTGATTTGATCTACAGGGCAGATATCACAGTATAAATATATAACAGTAGCAAAAAGTTACTTAAGAAATAACATATATCAAAGCGCTTGGAAACGGAAAATTCGTCTACGTCAGAGCAATAGATCTCCCATAATCCCATCGTAATGCACTAAAAACTTGCTTATGCTCAAAAGGCGAAGTCATGTAGAGAGGTCTGGATTGATGTGTGTCAAAATCTTTAATGAAGAGTATAGGACTTTCCGCTACTGTTAATATGTTCATACTGTGGGCATATATTAATTTTATCGTCAAATCAGAAACCTCGTAATAGCTGAATTTGTCATTTTGACTAGTGGTTTTGAGAAATCGATAACATTACAACACAAATCTAATATTTTTTCCGAAACTTAAAAAAAACATGAGAATTATTTCGTTTTGTGAAATTACTATCATTGGAAGATTTATTTTTAGTATTAAGATCCTTATTACTTAAATTTTTCATTTTTTTGTACTGGATTTCAAAAATTTATAGAAAATATAAAAAAGCAAAGAGGATATAGAAACCTAAAACGAAGAAAAATAAAGGCATACAGAAATTACTATGAATGAAACAATGAAACCCAAACTAAAAGAAACTAAAATGAATAATCGCAGGTAACACATACTGTAATGGATGAACAGATGAATCCTAAACCGAGGAGGGAGTAAAGTGAATAGTCAAGTCCCTCTTAAGACGACTAAAAATTAACGCCATTAAGAGAAGGGCTGCCCCCTCCTAAATTCTCAAGAGGTCATAGCGCCATTTGCACTTTACTGAAAACAGAATATTTTTAAAAAAGTTTCTCTGAATCATTATAATGTTAAAAATCAGAAATCTGCTGAGACTTGCAGGAATTCATTATCATTAATTCTGAACATTCCGAAGTTTTGAATATGTCGAAATTCTTGAAAGGAGGGACAAAAAGTTTCGTTTTCCTCTCAAAAGTGAAATCCAAGAAATGACAAAAATGCTTCTTGTTTCGATTTATTTGAAATTTTTAGGAGCTGCTGCTAGGTCTAAAGGAAACACATATTTTTCTGGGACAGGAAAGGCGTTGACGGGGCCTTAAAATTTTCCTTTTCTGTTCTTGGTCAGTTTAAAAGTTGCACCCTTATTTGCAAAAATCGTTTGGACCAACAGAGGCCAGAAAAATACTCCGAAAAGCTCTTCTTCCAAACACAGTTTTTTTATGGCCTTTCAAATTACAAATATACAGGACTAAGAGAAACTTATTGAAGACAAAGATTAGGAAAAAATTTGACCAATTTGTTAGGCCAATCTTTCCTAGTCTTCCATCTGATTCAAAACAAAAATTCCAAACAAAATATTTTTTTTGTTAATTAAGATCCACTTGGCCCAGAGACTTCAAGGTCTTAATATTCAATTTGCTAAGAAAAAAGTGTTACCTGGCTGTTTTTGGGCTAATTGCCTGGAAAACAATTTTCATTTCAATTTTTTTTTGTGGACTGAGCACTTTGGTAGAGGTAATTTCATATTAAAGTTTCAAGCCAATCAAAAAAAAATTCACCATACCTTAGGGATCCCGTGAACCAGCTTAAGTTTCTTCAATCCTAGTCCTCCCAGTTAGCCCAGTCCAAGTTTCTTTTTTATGGTCAATGATTCTCTTGACCCTAGAACTCATGGGTGCAAGTTTCAAGCGGCTAGAAAAAGAATGGTTTTTTTTGGGGGGAACCCATTATTTTTTGTATCCTTTTCTTGCGGTTGGGATTCTCTTGAAGTAAGAGAATGGGGCACGGTCTTGGGGGACCGTACCCCCAAGCAATTTTATTTTACATTAGGTTTTTCTTGGCCCTGAGGAATCAAGAGTGTAAGCTACACACTGATCAGGGACAACAAGATTTTTGACCCATTTTCGGGCCCTCTCCATGCAATATCCCCTTCTAAGAAAACCTGTTACCCCTTTACCAAGCCCACGATTTTTAAAGTTTCAAGCCGACCAGAAAAACGTTTCATGGAGAAATTTCCTCCCCAGATTTAGAGGACCAGTCCCCCAACTAATAAAAGCCTCTTTTTTATCCAGCCTCAGTTTTTGGAGAATCGGGCCAAACTGTGTATTAGGGTATTCGTGACCCAAAGAATTGAGGATACAAGTTTTGGACCGATCAGAAAAATGTTCATTTTTCTCTGTATTTTCGGGGACCTGTGCCCCAAACTAAAATAGCTTTTTTTCAATTAAGGTCCTTTTGGCATAGGAAATGGATTTTGGTCCTTCGTTGGGTCCCATTTTCAGATAAACAATTGTATATTTTGTTTTCTAATTTTCTTTCCGTATTGGGACCTCCTTCACCAAAAAATTTAAGAATATAGGTTTTGGATCGAAAAGTCAAAAGAGTTTTTGTCCAGGTTTTTGGGAGGATTGTGCCCTGAAATAATTTTTTCTTTTTACAATAGTTTCTGTTTTGCCGGCGAACCTACGATTGTAAGTTTCTAGCAGATCAAAGACAAAAATTATTTTGGTTCATTTCTTGCCCCTTAACGCTTTTCCATATTCTAATAAAGCGTTTGTCCTCTTAGCCCAAAAATGACTTTTGAAGAATTCAAGTTAATCAGAAAAAAAAGTTTTTTTTTTACAATTCTTGGGCCCCTTACTTAGGAGCTGGCACCCTCATTAATAAAAGATTTTTGATATTTTCCAGGCCGCATTTTTTGGGAAATCAAATGCCTTGATCAATTTCTTCGTGCGCATTGGAGTACCTATAGCCCAAGAAGTGACAAGGAGGATACGAGTTTCAAACTGATTGGAAAGTGGCTTTCCTGTGGGCCCACTTTTTAGGGAGGATGTCCCAAAAATGCAACTATTTTGTAAAATAGGGACCCTTTGGCCCAGGGCCTTACAGTTTCGAAATTTTAACCGATTATGAAAAAATAAACACTTTGTCCGGTCCTATCTTTGGAGAAACTAATGCCTTTCTCTATTGTTCTGTCTGGATTGGGATCTCCTTAGCCCAAGGACTTTAAAATAGAAGCTTTGAACCCACTGAAAAATAGATTTTGGTAATTTTGGACTCAATTTTCTGGGGTCTGTAGCCTCAAGCAAAATTTGTTTGCATAGATTCTTTTTGGCCAAGGACCTACGGCTACAAATTTTGAACTGATCTAGGACAAACACTTTTTGGCCCATTTTTGGACCCTATCAGCCGTTCCCTACATACAGCAAGTGAGTTTTCTTTGATATAGGAATCGATTCCTGGAAGTTTCAAGCCAATCTGAAACACATATCACAACAATTCTCCCCTGTACTACTGCATAACCTATCTTTAACAATTTTCACTTTGCGTAATTTACTACCCTTATCCCAATGGCTTTGGGGTTCATATCATCAATGGAGGTATATCTATTGGGTCTTCCGACAACTTTGAGCAACGTAGCTGTTTCAAAATTTTTTACCTGAAGACATGTGGGTCAAGGTCGTCAAGATAACAAAAAAGTGCACTGGTGGGGGCTGATTTACCTCAAATTAGTTTCGACTTTTAAAAAGGGTACTGAAAGTTCCCATTTCCAGTCGAGCGGAATCTCAGCAAAGTATTACGATCACCCCTTCCATACGAAGTTTCCAGGGAAAAAACCACCTAGGTTCTGAGGCTATCTACCTTAGTTCTGCCCTAGGATGGATGGATGGATGATAGACTGTCTATCAACAAGCGAAAATAACATTATTTTTATACAATCCCGAAAAAGGCTTCATACCAGCTTTGCCTCTCACTCAGACTATCCGTCTTGGCTTTTTCTCTAATTGGCCAATGGCTTGATGTCAACTTGATTTTAAATCAAAATCAACGAACTTCGGCCCCAACATCGACTTTACTTAGTCAACTTCGGAGTTTTACCTCTAACTCTTATCTGTTTTCTGCTTTTGTGAAAGGTAACGGACAGTTCCAATTATGTTACATCTCTGAATAGGTCCACTCCAAATTGAACATTAATTTTTAAGAAAGAATTCTGATGAAAGTACAGAGTGATGAGCTTAAAACAAACAATATTTTGCATTTCATCAATTGTTTTGGATCAATTAGTTCGTGATTTTACCGTATATTGGTAGAATTCTGATATCCTTTGAGTAGAGTTTTCGACCTTGCTGATTCTAATAGTACACTTTTTATTTCAATCTGGTACCATTTTCTACGGGGTTTTGGCTCCTTTTCAAAATTCTTATACATTTATTTTCGAAACAAAATTTTAATATTTAGATTAATCGAAATAATAATTACCATTAGTGAATCAACTACAAATTTCATTTTTTTCTCACCGGATACTTTTTCGTCAAAATTCATTTTTAAACTTGTGATTATTATGAACCGTGTTTTGGTCCTTACACGGTTCCACCTGTTGCTGCAACCGCGTAACTTTACCCTTGCTTTGTTTAACACAACCCAGTCGGCTGCAACGGAGACAATACAATGCAGACAATTAGTAGACAACATCTTAGTAGATAACAGTCGTCAAACTATAGGCCTGTTTTTGTTAAAGTGGTCATTCTAGTTCATTCCTCTCTTTTCAAGCCCTATTAAGGAATTAAATAAAAAAAAAACTAGTTTTTTAAACTGAAAGTAAGGAGCGATATTAAAACTTAAAACGGACAGAAATTACTCGGTGTATGAAATGGGTTGTCCCCTCCGCAATCCCTCGCTCTTTACGCTAAAAGTTTTAATTGTTTTAAAAAGTAGAATTGTGACAAAGAATCAAACTTTAGCGTAAAGAGCAAGGGATTGCGGAGGGGACAACCCATTTCATACACGGAGTAATTTCTGTCCGTTTTAAGTTTTAATATCGCTCCTTACTTTCAGTTTAAAAAAAACTAGTTTTTTTATTTAATTTCTGAACGTTTTTGAATTAATGCATTTTTGATTTTGGCTCTCCGCACATTAATTAGTAAAATTAAACTTGCATGTTAATTTTTTTTGGCTAAACGGCTTTCTCTTAGTTTTGATCAGACGATTTTGAGAAATAAGGGGTGGGGAAGGAGGCCTAGTTGCCCTCAAATTTTTCGGTTACTTAAAAAGGCAACTAGAACTCTTAATTTTTAACGAAAGTTTTTATTAGTAAAAAATATACGTAACTTAAGAACTAACTTGCGTAACAAACTTTTATGCTCTTATATTTTTTATTATGTATATGAGGGGGTTTGTCCCCTCGTCAATACCTCTCCTTTTACACTAAATCTTAAGTTTTATCCCAATTCTTTAAGAATGACCCCTGAATCAGAAAGGCCGTGGAATAAGTAGTTGAAACTACTAAAAACACTTAGCATAAAGAGCAAGGTATTTATCTCCTCCTAAATACCTCGCTCTTTATGCTAAAGTATTTTTAGAACCCCTCATATACGTAATAATCTCTGTTAGTTTTAAGTTTTAATGCTACTCTTTACTTTAAGTTGAAATTTTTTTTTGTGTTTACATTTTCATTGTTTTTTTTTTATAGTAATGCTAGAAAATCCCGCGCCCTTTTCATTGAATTTCTCTTCCCCCATGACATGTTCCTCCAAGAGAAGATCCTCCCACATAGCCTCCTCCCCTCAACCCCACCCCAAACCAAAAAAATCCCCCTGAAAACGTCTGTACACTTCCCAATAACCATTACTGTATGTAAACACTGGACAAAGTTTGTAACTTGCAGCCCCTCCCCCACGGACTGTGGGGGAGTGAGTCATTCCAAAGACATAGTTAATATGGTTTTCGAACAAAATGGCTATCTCAAAATGGCTATGCGGAACAAAATGGCTATCTCAAAATTTGGATCCGTTGACTTTGGGAAAAAAATGAGCGTGGGAGGGGGCCTAGGTGCCCTCCAATTTTTTTGGTCACTTAAAAAGGGCACTAGAACTTTTCATTTCCGTTAGAATGAGCCCTCTTGCGAGATTCTAGGACCACTTGGTCGATACGATGACCCCTGGGAAAAAAAAACAAAAAAAAAACAAACAAAAAAACAAATAAACACGCACCCGTGATCTGTCTTCTGGCAAAAAATACGAAATTCCACATTTTTGTAGATAGGAGCTTGAAATTTTTGCTATAGGGTTCTCTTATACACTGAACACGATGGTATGATTTTCGTTAAGATTCTATGACTTTGAGGGGGTGTTTCCCCCTATTTTCCAAAATAAGGCAAATTTTCTCAGGGTCATAACTTTTGATGACAAAGATTAAATTTGATGAAACTTATATATCTAGAATCAGCATAAAAATTCGATTATTTTGATGTATCTTTTAGCATCAAAATTCCGTTTTTTAGAGTTTCGTTTAGTATTGAGCCGGGTCGCTCCTTACTACAGTTCGTTACCACGAACTGTTTGATTATGTTAGCTTTACTTAACTACTACGATTAGCTAAACTTTTCTGGTTTTATGATGGAATAATTCCTTCCCTGTCTAATCAAGTTCAGAAGCAATAAGGCCTTGCTACACGTGCAATTGAACATACTAAGTGCGAATAAATTGAAATGACACATTCAAACAGTTCGTAGTAATGAACAGTAAGTAAGGAGCGACACGACTCAATAGTAACTGAAACTATAAAAAATGGAATTTTGATATCAATAAGTATATCAAAAGGATCGGCTTATATGAGATTTAGCCCATAAAAGGCTACAAAGGGGGAAACACCCCCTAAAAATTGAAGATCGTTAATGAAAATCACACCAACAAATTCTTCGCATTAGAGAATTTTACTGCACATGCTTCATGCTCCTACCAGCAAACATGTGGGATCACGGATAAATGTTTATTGTTTGTCTTTTTTTGGGGGGGTGATCGTATCGAACCAATGGTCATAGAAAATCGAGAGAGGATGCATTGGAACGAAAATTGAGAGTTCTAGTTTCCTTTTAAGTTGCCAAAAAGATTGGAGGGCAACTTGCCGATCAAAATTTTGAGATAGCCATTTTATTCAACATAGTTGAAAAGTGCCAAAACTATGCCTTTGGAGATAACATGAACTCCCCAGAACCTGGGAATAGGTGTTTAAGTTATACAGTTTGTCCATTCTTACGTATAGTATTTGCTATTGGGAAGTATGTAGGCCTGTTTTTTTTTGGGGGGGGTGTGTGCTCAGAGTGGGTTTCCATGGGGATAATTTTTCGCGTGGCGGTAAGTTTTTGTGAGCTTTGGGTGAACTTTGTAGGGAAAATTTTACACTGGGGGGGGGGGGTTGACAGAACCCTACACGAAATTGATTTATCTTGCTTGCTCTTTGGATACTCAATTTTATGTGTGTCAATGTTGCGGGGGAATTTTCAGCGTCTTTGGATTTCTGGGAAATTAATTCCACAGAGAGGGAGATTTCCGGAATGATCGGAAAAGTAATTAGAACCTAAAGTTTTTTTTTCAAATGGAAGTATGCTAAAGAGAATTTTTCAGGCTGAATCATCTGCAAGAAATTTTACTGAGGGGGGAGTGGATTTTTAGCGAGAATAGAATTGCCCGGAAGGAAGCGAACAGAAATTATTCCGTTCATGGAGGGTTTGCCCCCTCCTCAATACCTTGCTCTTTACGCTATTGTTTGACCGTTTGTCAATTTTTTGAAGAACACCTCCTGAAACACAGGGACCATTTAATTAGAATAGGAAGCTATTTTAAAAGAGCTAAAACTTTAGCGTGAATAAGCAAGGCATTGAGGAGGGGGGGCACCGTTTGAAACACGGAATAATTTCTGTTCGTTTTGAGTTTTAATGTTGCTCCTTACTCTCAGTTGAAAAAATGTTTCTTTTGTTTCATATGTAGTAAGAAGTAGTTAAAGCGACCGGACGCATTTGAAACAAAGAAGAAGAAGAAAATCAACAGCAGAAGAAAATCAACATTGCAAATGAAAGAACACAGTTGCAAAAGTGTTTTCCTCTTTTTTTCACAAATGGAGCATATTTGCTCAGGCTCGTAACTTTTGTTAGATCATTTTAAACTTAATGAATTTTATATCTTTGGAATTGTCACAAAAACTAATTCTTTTAGTATGATGTTGTTACCAAAATCTCTTTTGTAAGTTCTGGATACTGTAAGCACGAATCACTCCTTGCTCACAGTTCGTTCCCGCATAATTGTTTCTTAAGTAATAAAAGTAATAAAAGTAAAGTAATTAAGTAATAAAAGTTAAACATAAACCCAGCAGCCCTGTTTAAAAATCGAAAAAAAAGTTTCTGGTAACACTTGCCCCCCCCCCTCTCCTGGTAGATTAGCTGACGAATTCTGAGGATGCCCGCCACCTATTATTAGAATGTAACATCTTATGATGCAATGAAAATATTTGTTTGCAATAAGAAGAGTGCTATCTATATTCAGGCTTATTCAGAATGAACGAATATTAAATATTATGTAATGCATCCCCAGCCCCCCAGATTTTCTTCTATATATGCCTCAACACTGATGAAATATTAGAGACTTGGGTGTTAAAATGCATTTTTAAAGGCATTAGCCCCCCACCCTACGTAATGACCCATTGGTCCTCCTCCGAACTAGCTTTTACAAAATTATTGATCATTTGACGTAATTTTATTAGACATCAAGTGAATCAGCTTGATTAAATGTTACTTTAAATTAAGTGTCGGAATTAACTGTTTTTTTAATGGACTACTTTATTGTTTAAAAACAAATGTGCCCTCATGCGGCATTAATGCTCCTTGAACTTGATAGGTCAATAAATAGTTTTCAATAATTTTAATTTGACTGGCTCTCTCAGAATTTTCAATTGATAGCAAATTGGATTAAGACTGTTTTTGGTGGCTGAAAGAGAGTAATAAAAGTTTCGATTTCCATTAGAATGAGTCGTTTCGCCATTTTCTATGAGCATTGATTTGGTAAGATAGCCCCTGAAATATAAACCCTTATCCGTGAGCTTCCCTCTCAAAAAAAGGAAAAAAAATTGTCAATCCTTCAAATAACGAAATTATGCTTAACGAAATTTGAATGGTAAACCAAAAGTTGTACCAAATAATTATTCTGGGACAATCAGAGGTAACGTAGCGTTGCCTATAGAAAAGGCCATACGGCTCCAATGTTTTTTTTTTCCAAGAGGCACTTCATATGAAAGGGGTCATCACATAAACTTCGGAGGGGGCTCATTCGATTGGAAATCGGAAGTTTTTAGTGCCCTTTTTAAGAGTAAAAATGATCAGATGGTAACTAGCCCCCCCTTCCCTCACGCCCCTTTTTCCCAAATGTATCCGATAAAAATTTTGAGATGTCCAATTTGTTAAAAATAGTTCAAAGATTATATAACAAAAACTCCAGTGTCGATAAAATCCCCAGGGCCCGGGGGCCGGCGTTGTAAGTTATTCCCTGGGGCATATATGGTTCTTATGGAAGTATATGCTTGTATAAACTTCAAAGAGGGCTCACTTTTGATTGGGTATTCAAAAATCTAGTTCAGTTTTTGAGTTTCAACAGAGATTGGAGGGTAACTAGACCACCACCCCCCCCCCCCCCCAATTGCTCCTTTTTCTCAAAATGAATCCGAGAAAATTTTTGGGATAGCCATTTTGTTAAAAACAGTTCAAGTGTCAGATAACAAAATTCAGGTGTTAACACAACCACAAGGGCCCGGGGGCTGGTGTTGTAAGTTATCCTCTAATGGCATATACGGTTCTTATGGAAGGAATGCTCGTATAAACTTCAGAGAGGGCTCATTTGACTGGAAATTGAATGATCTAGCTCAATTTTTAATATTTAAAAGAGATCCGAGGGCAACTAGCCCCGATCCCCTCCACGCTTTTTTCCTCAAGCCCATCCGATAAGAATTTTGAGGTAGCCATTTTTCAAAAAGGCTTCAAAGATAACGTAACGAAAACTCTGGGGCTAACAAAACCCCCAGGGCCCGAGGGCTGGCGTTACAGATTATACCTTGGGGGTCATTGGGCTCATTTGATTGAAAGTTGAAAACTCAAGTTCACTTTTTAAGAGTCAAAACAGACTGGGGGGGCAAATAGCCCCCCCACGACTTTTTTCCCCAAACTCATCCAATAAACAATTTGAGATAACCATTTTGTTGAAAGTAGTTCAGAGGTCAGATAAGAAAAACTCTGGTGTCGATACAACCCAACAGGGTCTGGGGACTGGGGTTCTAAGTTATGCCCTGGGGGTATATATGGTTTTAATGGAAGAGATGCTCGTGTAAACTTCATAGAGGGCTCATTTGATTGGAAATTGAAAGTTCTAGCTCACTTTCTAAAAGTCAAAAGACATGGGAGGGCAAATAGCCCCCCTCACCCTTTTTCCCCAGACCTGTCCGATATAAATTTTAGAGAGTAATTTTTGTGTAAAAATAGTTCAAGAATTAGATAATAAAAAAAACCCTGATGTTGCCTAAAGTAAAGGCCATACGGCTCCAATGTTTTATTGTTGTTGTTTTTTTCCCAAGGGTACTTCACATGGAAGAGGTGTTCGCATAAACTTCGGAGGGGCCTCATTCGATTGGAAATCGGAATTTCTAGTGCCTTTTTTAAGAGTCAGAATTCGGAAATCAGAAATTGGAGGGCAAAGAGCCCCTCCCCTCACTCTTTTCCCCCAAGTACCCCGATAAAAATTTTGAGATTGTCATTTTGTTAAAAACATTTCAAGGATCCAATAACAAAATCTCCGGTGTAAAAACAACCCTCCAGGTCCCGGGGGTAGACGTTGTAACTTATACCCGGGGGGTATATATGGTTTTATGTAAGGGATGCTCGCATAAACTTCAGAGAGGACTAATTTGATAGGAAATTTAAAATTATAGTTCACTTTTTAAGAGTCAAAAGAGATCGAAGGGCACCTACCCTCCCCCCCTCACACCCTTTTTCCCCTAAACCCATTCGATAAAAATTTTGAGATAACCATTTCGATAAAAATAGTTTAAACATTAAATAACAAAAACTCCCGGGTAGACACAAGCCCCCTAAACCCGGGAGAAACTGTTTTAGGTTATGCATCGGGGGCATATCAGGTGTTAATGAAATGGCTGGTCGTATGAACTTCAGAGGTAGCGCATCTGATTGGAAATTCTAGATGCTTTTTTATCAGTCACAAGAAATCAGAGGATATCTACACCCCCACCCCTCCACAAACACACCCTTGTTTCTCTACATGCCTGTGATCATAATTTTGAGATTGCCAGTTTGTTGGAAGTAGTCCAACGATCAGATAACAAAAATTCGGAGTCAACATAACCCATCCCCTGAGGGTCCGAAGGGAGAGTTATAAATTATGCCCTGGGGGCATATAAAGTTTTTATGAAAGAAGTTGTCTTATAAACCTCGGAGGGAACTCAAATGATTAAAAGTTGAAAGTTCTAATTCCCTTTTTAAGAGTCAAAACTGATTCAATGGCAACAGACCCTCCCCCCAACCCTTTTTTCCCGAAATGCGTCCGATCGGATTTTTATATCCATTTGGTTCAAAATAGACGAAATATAATATAACAAAAACTCTAGGAATGACAAAGTCCCCCCCCCCCAGAACAGGGGGTAAGTGTTCTAAATTATGCCCCGGGGCGTATAAGGTTTTTATGAACAGGATAGTCGTACAAACTTCAGTGGGGGCTCATTTGATTGTAAATCAGAATTTATATAGCTCTTTTTAAGAGTCAAGAGTTATCAGAGGGCAACCTTCCACAGCCCCCCTCAAGGCCCTTTATTTCCCAAATATATACGAACAAAATTATGAGACAGCCATTTTTCCAAATAACTTAAAGATCAACTAAATAAAACTTAGGGGTCGACACCCCCCAGAGCCCAGGGGAAGTAATGTAAGTTGCGCCTCAGGGGCAGATAAGGTTTTATGGGAGGGGTGGCGGTATAAACATTAGAAATGGCTCATTTTATTGGAAATTGAAAGTTCTAGTTACCTTTTTAAGAGTCACAAAAGTGATCAGCGAGCATGTACCCCTCCCCACACCCACTTTACCCCAAATACATCCGATCAAAATTTGGAGATAGCCAATTTGTTTGAAGTAATCCAACGATCAGATGACAAAAAAACTTCAGGGTCAACATAACCCCCCGCCCCAAAAAAAACCGGGAGAAGGGTTTTAACTTATATCCTGGGGGCATATACAGTTTTTATGGAAGAGGCGGTCGTATAAAATTCGAAGTGGCTCAAATGATTAGAAATTGAAAGTTCTACTTCCCTTAATAAGAGTCAATAGCGATCCGATGACAAGTAGCCTCCCAACACCAACCCTAAGGCCATAAGGCTCCGATGTTTATTTATTGTTCACCAAAGGCACTTCATATGGAAGGGACGGTCACATAAACTTCGGGAGGGGGTTTCATTCAAACTGGAAATTGGAAATGATAATGCCCTCCTTAGGAGTCAAAACTGATCGAAGGGCAAATACCCCCACGCCCTTTTTCCCAAATACATCTGATAAATAGTTTGAAGATAGTTTAAAGATCAGATAACAAAAACTCAGGGGTCAACACAAACCCCGAGGGCCCAGGGGCAGGCCTTGTAAGTTACGCCCAGGGGGCATAAATGGTTCTTATGGAAGGGCTGCTCGTGTAAACTTTAGAGGGGGTTCATTTGATTGGAAGCTACAAATTCTAGTTAACTTTTTAAGAGACAAAAGAGATAAGAGGTGAGCAAGCCCCCCCCCACATGCCCATTTCCCCCAAACCCATCCGATATAAAATTTGAGATTTTAAAATTTGCCATTTTATTTAAAATAGTGCAATCATCAGATAATAAAACTCTAGGGTCGATAGAGCTTCCAAAGCCCAGTGGCAAGTGTTTTGAGTTATGGCCCGGGGCATATAAGGTTTTTATGTAAGGGGTGATTGTATATACTTCAGAAGTACCCCATTCGATTGGAAATTGGAAGTTCCAGTTATGCTTTTAAGAGTCAAAAGTTATCGGAGAGTATCTATATATTATGGAATTATTCTTGAATTTATTGATGTCTTTTAGTTTTACTGCTGATGATGAACACTGTATATGTGTTCGAAATATCCAGTTAAAATTTTTTATATCTGTTCACTTTCGATTAAAAGATTTGCATATATTTTCAGAAGGGGGTTAAACAATTCGAAAACCTTATAAAAGAAAACCAAAAGTTCGAAGTTTAGTAGAAATCGATGTTGAAAATTGAACGTCGCTTGCCGAGTCCAAGGGTCTGATGGGTGGTAATTGCAAAAAATATGTGTATATGTTTTAACAAGGGGATTACAACAATTCAAAAACATTAAAAATGAAAACCAAAAGTTTGAAGCTTAGTAGAAATTGATATTAGAAATTGGACGTCCTGTGCCGAGTCCCAGGGCCTAATGGCTGGTAGTTGCTAAAATATGTGTATTGTTATTATTATTATCATTTATTGGGAAACCCGTCACACAAAAAAAGCGGAAGACGGAGCAATAAACGAAAGAAAAAGATATATATATATATATATATATATATATATATATATATATATATATATATATATATATATATATATATATATATATATATATATATATATATATATATATATATATATATATATATATATATATATATATATATATATATATATATCATATATATATATATACTAGCTGTTGGGGTGGCGCTTCGCGCCACCCCAACACCTAGTTGGTGGGGCGCTTCGCGCCCCCCAAGCCCCCCCCCCGCGCGCGTAAGTCGTTACGCGCCATATTAGTTACGCGCCATTGTAGTTGTGTCCCTGTGTCCCACCTGTGAACATAGATAGATTTATATATGTGTTTCAAACTACGTAAAAATTGCGAATATACAACATTCTTAGCTTTCCCACTACTGGGATCTTTCCGTTTCCAATTGCCAGCAATTGATCTGAAAATGTTTGACCAGAGTCACCGTTTTACAATCGGACACGCATATTTGTAGTTAATTTTAATATTTTTACGTGTGCCCATAAATTAGAATTTTTCAGGCAAGCATTCATTTCGTCTGCAGGTGTTAAACTACGTAAAAATTGCGAATATACAACATTCTTGGCTTTCCCATTGTCTGTGCATATACAAAGCCGTATGTACTAATAATGACGTCATATGCAAACGCTCTTTTTACAAACAAACAAACATGCATACACACAACTCGTTTTTATATAGATAGATAGATAGATAGATACAATACAAATTAACTGCGTAAAACTTGCGAATATACAACATTCTTCGCTGTCCAATTGTCGCTGCATATAAATAGATTGTCAGGTTTACCGACCCTCGAACATGCAACGTACAATTGTCCATGGGAAAAACAATCAGTATTAAGATCTATACCACATTTTTCTAATTATTGACCTTGAGCTTTGTTAATGGTGATTGCAAATGCTAATAGAATTGGGAATTGCAATCTTTTAAACTGAAAAGGCAGATCCGTTGGAATCATGGGAATGCGAGGAATAAGAACAGCCTCACCCTCAAAAGGCCCTGTCAAGATTGTGGCCTCTATTAGGTTTTCCATTGTTTTTTTTTACGGCAAGTCGCGTGCCATTGCAAAGCTTTGGTGGGTTGATATTTCTTAAAAGTATTATTGGTACGCCTATTTTTAGTTGTAGCACGTGTGGTGGAAACCCTGAAAGATCTATGGAATTTAAAAATTCAGATGGATAATTAACCGCTTCATTTGGTTCCAAAACTGTGTCGACTGACTTGTAAAGGACTGCCTGGTCTCGAATCTTGGTCAAAACAATATTGTTGATTTCGTGGACGTCTATATTTTTGGGTGCGAGAATCGCTCTTTCACTTAGCCATTTATTATTTTTATAATTTTATAGAATATTCGGAAATACTTTTTCAATCAATTCATTTTTGGACGTCACTAAATTACAGAAATCAGCAGGTAGTTGTATACGTCCTGAAATTGAGTCTACTGGGAGCTTTCCGTTTCCAATTGCCAGCAATTGATCTGAAAATGTTCGACCAGAGTCATCGTTTTGCAATCGGACACGCATATTTGTAGTTAATTTTAATATTTTTACGTGTGCCCATAAATTAGAATTTTTCAGGCAAGCATTCATTTCGTCTGCAGGAGTTGATCTAGGTATTATAGGTAATGTTTGCCTGAAATCTCCCGCAAGCAATATTAATGCGCTGCCAAAGGGTTTCGACTTCCCTCTCAAATCTTTCAAGCATTGATCCAGAGCCTCGAGCGATTTTTTGTGTGCCATTGTGCACTCATCCCAAATAATAAGTTTGCATTGCTGCAATACTTTACCCATCCCAGATGATATGGAAATATTGCACGTGGGAGTTTCTGTAGAATGCAAATTCAGAGGCAATTTCAAAGCGGAATGAGCAGTTCTTCCACCAGGCAGCAATGTTGCGGCTATTCCGGACGACGCAATTGCCAACGCTATATCATTTTTTGATCGAATTGATGCCAGAATCAGTTTTATCACAAACGTTTTACCAGTACCTCCTGGCGCATCCAAAAAGAAAATTTCTCCAACGTTGTTATCGACACAATGCATTATCGTATCATAAATGTCTTTTTGTTCCGACGTTAACTTGGAAATGTTATTTTGTACATACGACAATAGATCACTCGTACTGTAACTTTGTTCACGATCCAATTCTACACATGTCGAAACAGCAGCGATACGGTTAGGTGAAGGCATTCCCAAATCCTGAAGAGGTTTGTTTGCCATACGTACGCACAAATCTTCTATAATAACTAAAGTGCAGTTATAAATTTCTGATGTAAAATCAAAAGTCATATCTGACGTCTCTAACTGTTTTCGATGGAGTATATCTTCGGACATTTTTGACTTATATTTTTCCCATAACTCTGTAGGAGCTGATGGAGAGCAAGTTGTTAAAATGATGCCAAATAATGCACGAATTTGACTTGGGGGTGACGTATCGCACGCGTCATTGATGCAGTTATCCCAGTGTTGGTCATTCTCCAATGAATTCAGAGCTTGGCATGCACTACGGTAAGTGTCATGTATAGTACCGTTTACAGTTCTCAAATACTCAAAGGATGTCGGACCGGGTACATTCATCAAAAGCAGGCGTAGAAAGAAGCATTCATGTTGATTGGGGTGAACGGTGTAGAGTCTTCCCATCATGGCATCTTTGAAGATGGTAGGTTGGCCGTCGACTGACTGGCTTCACTATGAAATACATATCGCCGAACCTTTATTTTTTTAACTAAAATCTGGTAGGCATTGATGACCTTATCCAAGTCAAAATCCCAAACCCAATCATCATCGCTATCATTTTCAGTTTTGATATGTTTTGACACTCACTGTCCAGGTGGATCTTCATCTAACTGCGCGGTTTTGCGTTCTTTAGCCTCAAGCCTGTTTCCTTGCTGTTCTTTTGATTCCTCGGCACGCTTTCTTTTCTGACTTTCTCTATCAGCAGCAAGTTTTTTGCCATAGACTCTTTGAGCATCTTCATCGGCTTTTGCCATTGTAAGTTCATCAGTCATTTTAAACTTAAACATTAATAGATTTCTACGTGAACATATATGTCTTAAATATCTTTAATGACGTCGCCGTCATAGTAAAAATGACGACAACTAACTTCATGACGTCAGTCGACACAGAAACATGACGTCACCTGACAGACAGACAACTTATTTATCTATCTATATATATAAAAATAAGTTGTCTGTGTGTGGATCTGTGGATGGATCAGGTGACGTCATGTTTGTTCGCATATGACGTCTGAATTATTTCACACTAATACAAAAGAAGAAAAAAACTAAAAAAGGTAAAAACTACAAAAAAAAACTAAAAAGAAAAAAAAACTAAAAAAGCTAAAAAACTAAAAAAAACTAAAAAAAGGTAAAAATCTAATAACTAAAAAAAAACTGAAAAAAATAACAAAAGGCAAAAACTACAAAAAAAATAAAAACTAATAAAAAAACTAAAAAAGCTAAAAAACTAAAAAAACTAAAAAAAACTAAAAAAAGGTAAAAAACTAAAAAAACTAAAAACTAAAAAAGAAAAAAACTAAAAAAAAGGAAAAAACTGAAAAATAAAAGAGAAAAAGAAAACTAAAAAAATATGAATAAATATATATAAAAATAAGTTGTTTGTGGGTTATGTCTGTCTGTCTGTCTGTCGAGTGACGTCGTGTTTGTCCGCATATGACGTCTGAATTATTTCACAAAAACTAAAAAAAAGGAAAAAACTGAAAAATAAAAGAGAAAAAGAAAACTAAAAAAATATGAATAAATATATATAAAAATAAGTTGTTTGTGGGTTATGTCTGTCTGTCTGTCTGTCGAGTGACGTCGTGTTTGTCCGCATATGACGTCTGAATTATTTCACACTAATACAAAAGAAGAAAAAAAACTAAAAAAGGTAAAAACTACAAAAAAAACTAAAAAGAAAAAAAACTAAAAAAGCTAAAAAACTAAAAAAAACTAAAAAAAGGTAAAAAACTAAAAACTAAAAAAAAACTAGTTTTGTTAATTTTTTTTTTTACTTGTGTCCTGGTCGTCATTTATACTCCCTGTGTCCCGGTGCTTTGTTGATTGCTAATCGAACATTCCTTTTGTCCTGGTCGCTTTCTCTTTGAGTGTCGTCATTTATTTTTTTCTTTTTTAGTTCTTTTAGTTTTTACCTTTTTTAGTTTTTTTTTAGTTTTTAGTTTTTTAGTTTTTTACCTTTTTTTAGTTTTTTTAGTTTTTTTAGTTTTTTAGCTTTTTTATTTTTTTTATTAGTTTTTAGTTTTTTTGTAGTTTTTGCCTTTTTTTTAGTTTTTTTAGTTTTTTAGCTTTTTTATTAGTTTTTAGTTTTTTTTGTAGTTTTTGCCTTTTTTTAGTTTTTTTAGTTTTTTAGCTTTTTTATTTTTTTTATTAGTTTTTAGTTTTTTTTGTAGTTTTTGCCTTTTTTTAGTTTTTTCAGTTTTGACGTCACCTGATCCAGTTTTTTCAGGTGACGTCACCTGATCCACGATCCACAGATCCACAGACAACTTATTTTTATATATATAGATAGTTTTTTTTTTTTTTACTTATGTCCTGGTCGTCATTTATACTCCCTGTGTCCCGGTGCTTTGTTGATTGCTAATCGAACATTCCTTTTGTCCTGGTCGCTTTCTCTTTGAGTGTCGTCATTTATTAGTTTTTTCCTTTTTTTTAGTTTTTTATTGGTTTTTACCTTTATTTTAGCTTATTTTTCAGTTTTTTCCTTTTTTTTAGTTTTTTTTTATTTTTTATTTTTTTTAGTTTTTTACCTTTTTTTAGTTTTTTTAGTTTTTTTAGTTTTTTAGCTTTTTTACTTTTTTTATCAGTTTTTAGTTTTTTTTTGTAGTTTTTGCCTTTTTTTAGTTTTTTCAGTTTTTTTTTTAGTTTTTTATTGGTTTTTACCTTTATAGTTTTTTTAGTTTTTTAGCTTTTTTATTTTTTTTATTAGTTTTTAGTTTTTTTTGTAGTTTTTGCCTTTTTTTAGTTTTTTCAGTTTTGACGTCACCTAATCCAGTTTTTTCAGGTGACGTCACCTGACACATCCATCCATCCATCCACAGACAACTTATTTTTATATATATAGATATATATATATATATATATATATATATATATATATATATATATATATATATATATATATATATATATATATATATATATATATATATACATATATATATATATATATATATATATATATGGAAGTTTATACAACCAGCCGTTGCATCAACACCTGGCATGCCCCCGAGGCATATTTTAAAATAGTTTCTCCCGAGTTTAGGGGTTTGTATCTACCCCGGAGTTTTTTTTATCTAATGTTTAAACCATTTTTAACGAAATGGCTATCTAAAAATTTTTATCGGATGGGTTTGGGGAAAAAAAGGTGTGGGGGAGGGGTTAGTTGCCCTTCGATCTCTTTTGACTCTTAAAACGTCAACTAGAACGTCCAATTTCCAATAAATCAGTCTTCTCTGAAGTTTATACGAGCATCCTTTCCATAAAAACCATATATATCCCCAGGGTATAAGTTACAACCCCTACCCCCGGGACCTGGAGGGTTGTGTTGACACCAGAAATTTTGTTATCGGATCTTTGAACTATTTTTAACAAAATGACTACCTCAGAATTTTTATTGGATGCATTTTGGGAAAGAATGGGGGGGGGCTATTTGCCCTCCGATCAGTTCTGTCTCTTATAAATGGCACTAGAACTTCCCATTTCCAATCGAATGAGCCCCCTCCGAAGTTTATATGAACACTTCTTTTATATGAAGTGCCCATGGGAAAAAAACAAGTAATAAAACA
This sequence comes from Artemia franciscana, assembly GCF_032884065.1. NCBI lineage: Eukaryota > Metazoa > Arthropoda > Branchiopoda > Anostraca > Artemiidae > Artemia > Artemia franciscana. The sequence goes on from NC_088864.1 coordinate 57,710,374, forward strand.
TTGGAGCCGTATGACCTTTACTATGGGCAACATCGGGGTTTTTATTATCTAATTTAAACAAAAAATGGCTATCTAAAATTTTTTATCGAATGGGTTTGGGAAAAAAGGGCGAGCGGGGCTATTGCAGTTTCAATGTTTCTTTCAACTTAGAAAACAAAAAAACAACACTTGAGTCTTCAAATACGATGACCTAACTTGGGACACACATGTTTGTGTGTCGACTGACGTCATGTTTATCGACTGACGTCATTATAAGGATTGAGCTGTATGTCGTCATGAAGTTGTTTGTCGACTGACGTCATGTTTGTCGACTGACGAAATTACAGACCGGGACACCGGGACACAAATGACGACCAGGACATATAAATGACGACCGGGACACTCAAAGAGAAATTACAGACTGGAACACCGGGACACAAATAACGACAGGGACACTCAAAGATAAATTACGGACATCGAAGTATGTTGTATATTCGCAAGTTTTACGTAGTTAAAAACATATATATATATCTATCTATATTCACAGGTGGGACACAGGGTCACAACTGCATGTCGTCATGAAATTGTTTGTCGACTGACGTCATGTTTGTCGACTGACGAAATTACAGACCGGGACACCGGGACACAAATGACGACCAGGACATATAAATGACGACCGGGACACTCAAAGAGAAATTACAGACTGGAACACCGGGACACAAATAACGACAGGGACACTCAAAGATAAATTACGGACATCGAAGTATGTTGTATATTCGCAAGTTTTACGTAGTTAAAAACATATATATATATATATCTATCTATATTCACAGGTGGGACACAGGGTCACAACTGCAATGGCGCGTAACTAATATGGCGCGTAACGACTTACGCGCGCGGGGGGACTTGGGGGGCGAAGGGCCCCCACCAACTAGGTGTTGGGGTTTACCCACCAACAGCTAGTCTATATATCTAAATATAAGTTATTTGTTTGTGTGTCTGTCGACTGACGTCATTATAAGGATTGAGCTGTATGTCGTCATGAAGTTAGTTGTCGTCATGTTTGTTATGACGAGGCTTAGTATATGACGTCATTATAAGTATTTAAGAAGATCGTTCAAAGAGAAATTTTTAGTTGTAAAATGATTGAAGAACCTACAATGGCAACAGCCGAGGAAGCTGCTGGGACACCGGGACACAAACAACGACCGGGACACAGGGACACAAGTATAACGGGGACGCCGGGGGCACAGGGGGGATACATAAATAACGAACGGGACACAGGGAATGTTCGATTAGCAATCACCATCAACAAAGCTCAAGGGCAATCATTAGAGTAATGAGGTATAGATTTGAATACGGATTGTTTTTCCCATGGACAATTATGTGTTGCATGTTCAAGAGTCGGTAAACCTGGCAATCTATATATATAACAATAACAAGGCGAAGTAGCTGAGTTGGTAAAGCGTTATATTTCAGGTTCTAGGTCCGAGAGGTTCCAGGTTCGAACCTTGGCTTTAGCATTAATACAAAAAAAGAAAAAAAAAACTAAAAAAGGTAAAAACTACAAAAAAAACTAAAAAGAAAATACTAAAAAAACTAAAAAACTAAAAAGAAAATACTAAAAAAAACTAAAAAACTAAAAAAAAACTAAAAAAGAAAAAAAACTAAAAAACTAATGAAAAACTAAAAAAACTAAAAACTGAAAAAGAAAAAAAAACTAAAAAAGGAAAACAACTGATTGCTAATCTAACATTCCTTGTGTCCCGGTCGAGCGACGTCATGTTTGTGTGTCGACTGACGTCATGTTTGTCGACTGACGAAATTACGGACCGGGACATCGGGACACAAATGACGACCGGGACACCGGGACATAGGGAATATAAATGACGACCGGGACACTCAAAGAGAAAGCGACCGGGACACAAGGAATGTTCGATTAGCAATCACCATCAACAAAGCACCGGGACACATATGCCGACCGGGACACAGGGAATATAAATGACGACCAGGACACTCAAAGAGAAATTGCAGACCGGGACACCGGAACACAAATGACGACCGGGACACCGGGACACAGGGAATATAAATGACGACCGCGACACTCAAAGAGAAATTACAGACTGGGACACCGGGACACAAATGACGACTGAGACACAGGGAAACAACAACAAAGGGGACGCCGGGGGGCACAGGGGGATATATAAATGACGAAGGGGACACTAAAAAAAGGTAAAAACTACAAAAAACTAAAAAGAAAAAAACTAATACAAAAACTAAAAAAACTAAAAATTGAAAAAGAAAAAAAAACTAAAAGAAGGAAAAAACTGACAAATAAAGGAAAAAAAGAAAACTAAAAAAAAATAAAAATAAAAAATTAAAAAATAAAAAAGGTAAATGTATTCAAGCCGAAGTAGCTGAGTTGGTAAAGCGTTATGTTCCAGGTTCTAGGTCCGAGAGGTTCCAGCTTCGAACCTTGGCTTTAGCATTAATACAAAAGAAGAAAAAAAGAAAAAAAACGAAAAAAAGCTAAAAAACTAAAAAAAAACTAAAAAGGTAAAAAACTAAAAACTAAAAAAATAAAAAAAACTAAAAAAAGGGTAAAAACAGCAAAAAAACTAAAAAGAAAAAAAAAACTAAAAACTAATAAAAAAACTTAAAACTGAAAAAGAAAAAAAAACTAAAAAAAGGAAAGAAACTGAAAAATAAAGGAGAAAAAGAAAACTAAAAAAATAAAAATAAAAAAAAACTAAAAAAGGTAAAAACTACAAAAAAAAATAAAAAGAAAAAAGGAGAAAAACTAAAAAGCTAAAAACTAAGTAAAAACCAAAAAAACTAAAAAGAAAAAAAGGAAAAAAAAATTTATTTCATCATATACCAATTCAAAAACGAATGTATATACAGACCGGGACACAGGGAATATAAATGACTACCGGGACACTCAAAGAGAAATTACAGACTGGGACACCGGGACACAAATGACGACTGGGACGTGTGTGTCGAGTGACGTCATGTTTGTGTGTCGAATGACGTCATGTTTGTCGATTATAAATGACGACTGGGACACAGGGACACAACTACAACAGGGACGCCGGGGGCACAGGGGGATATATAAATGACGATGGGGACACAGGGGATGTTTGATTAGCAATCACCATCAACAAAGCTCAAGGGCAATCATTAGAATAATGAGGTATCGATCTGAATACGGATTGTTTTTCCCATGGACCATTATATGTTGCATGTTCAAGAGTCGGTAAACCTGACAATCTATTTATATGTACAGACAATGGGACAGCGAAGAATGTTTTGTATATTCGCAAGTTTTACGTAGTTAAAAACACACACACACATATATATATATACTACTACTACTACTAATAACTCACTGCAGCACCAAGCCGCCTGAGGCCAACACAGCTACGCACGCTCCTCCTCCAACCTAATCTATTTAAAGCCTCCCTCTTTACACCCTCCCAGGAAGTTCCCATTTCCTTTAAATCCTTATTTATGACATCCTCCCAACCCAGACAAGGACGACCTGCTTTCCGTGTAGCCCCAGACGGTTGGCCAAAAAGGACAATCTTCGGTAATCTGTCATCCTTCATCCGTAGAACGTGGCCTAGCCATCTCAACCTTTCTTTCATTATAGCCCCAGAAAGCTGGATTGAACCACACTTTTCGTACAACCTACTGTTTGAAGTACGGTCAGTCAGCCGGGTACCCAGAACAATCCGTAGGCAATTTCTCTGGAAAACATCTAGTAAATTTTCATCTGCTTTTCGGAGTGTCCATGCTTCAGAGCCATATTTGACCACTGTCATCACTGTAGCTTCCAATATTCTAATCTTGGTTTGTAGGCTTATCTTTCTATTCTTCCAAACTTTTTTTTAACTGTGAAAAAACACCCTGAGCTTTAGCTATTCTACTTTTAACATCTTCACTGCTCCCACCATCTTTACTAATAATACTACCAAGGTAACTGAAGCTCGCAACCTGATCAATCTTTTCGTTACCTAAGGTCACCTGTTCATCTTCACTTATTCCTAACCTTAGTGACTTAGTCTTCTTAACATTAATTTTCAAGCCTATTTTAGCACCCTGAACTCGTAAAACCTCTAAAAATTCATTCATTTTGCTCACACTTTCATCTAATATGCTTAAATCATCAGCATAATCTAAGTCCAGGAGCGTTCTTCCTCCCCATTTGATTCCATGGTCTCCAATTGCCTTTCCTGTGCTCCTTAAGACGAAGTCCATCAAAATGATCCATATAAAGGGGGATAGAACACAACCATGCTTAACTCCTGATTTAATACAAAACCAGTTGCTAACCTCATTTCCTACCTTAACCACAGCAGTATTATTCTCGTACATAGCGCAAATCACTTTAATGTATTTTTCTGGTATACCATATAACGATAAGACCTTTGTTAACGCTGTTCTATCAACAGAATCGAAAGCTTGCTCATAATCGATAAAACTAAGGACCAAAGGTGTTTGACAACGAAGGGACTTCTCAATTATTAACCTAAGAGTGAAAACATGGTCGACACATCCTCTACCTTTTCTAAAACCGCATTGTTCTTCCCTTAAAACTTTGTCTACAGCATGTCTCAGTCTAAAAAGTATCATATTACTCAGTAATTTGCTACCTACAGAGACCAGACTAATGCCTCGATAATTCCGACATTCACTCTTGTCACCTTTCTTATACAGTGGTTTAATTAAGGTTTTCCTAAAATCATTGGGTACTTCCCCTTTTTCAAAAATCATGTTCATAATCTTCAGTAGCTTATTCCTAACCTCAGAGCCACCATATTTAAGGAACTCATTAATCATACTATCAGCACCTGGGGCCTTATTATTTTTTAATCCTTCTAGTACTGTCGCTAATTCTTCCTCACTAAACAAATCTTCCTTCACATCCAAGGTATCACAAACTTTTTCATTTTCATCTATATCTTTTCCTGCAACTGTATCTCGGTTTAGCACATTCTCAAAATGTTCCACCCATCTTTCTTTAACTTTTTCCTTATCACTAATTGTGACCCCATTTCTATCTTTAACTGGGACTAGTCCGGATCGGCTACTCCCTTTCAATTTATTAACATGCCAGTATAATATTTTACTATTATGCCGTCTAGCCGCATCTTCCAGATCCTCAGCAATTTTATCCATCGCCTCCATTTCACATCTCCTTAGTTCATATTTTAATGCTTTCTCCACTTTCTTTACATTCCTTTTGTTTTCATACGACCTATCGCTCAGATAATTCTTATACAAACCCCTTCTACTCTCTATTAAACCTAAAGCTTTTTCACTAATATTCCTAGTTGCTGTCTTAGCACTCTTCCCTAGGACACCATCAGCAACTTCACAAATTGTTTTTCTGAAATTATTCCATCCATCTTCCACATTGTCAAATTTTAAACCCTCAAGTTTAGTACTCAACTGTTCCTGGAATTTTTTTCTCAAATTTTCATCCTGAAGTCTACCAACATCATAACTTCCCGGGAGGGAGTTACTCTTCCGAAATTTCAGCTTTAAATTAACCTTAGACACTACTAGATGGTGATCTTTACTTTTAACATCAATAACGGCACTCCTATACACCCTAGTATCTTGTATTGATCCTGCTAGTCTTCTGTTTACAATAACATAATCAATAAGGTTTGCTGTCTTACCATCACGTGAATACCATGTCAACTTATGGGCCATTTTGTGACCAAACACCGTATTGGTTATAACTAGGTTGTTATACCTACAAAATTGCAAAAGCCTATAGCCATTACTGTTTTCTTTTCCTACACCAAAATTACCTAGGCTAGGATACCATCTATCCCTATTTCTACCAACCTGGGCATTAAAATCTCCTAGCAAAAACACCATATTTCTACCTGGTACCCTGTCTATTTGCTCCTGTAACTGTAAGTAAAATTCATCTGAGTCACTAGTATCTCCATCAGTTGGTTCAATGGGGGCATATACTACTATAACTGATACCCTAAACTTTTTAGTCATAAAATGAGCAATTAGTATTCTATTATTAATACCTTCCCAGCCTAAACAAGACTTAGCAGCTTCCTTATTCATCATGAGCCCTACTCCCTGTCTATGTACCCCATCCTTCCTTCCTGAGTAAACAAATTCTATGTCACCTAATTTCATGCTTCCTACCCCTGGGATATGAGTTTCTGAAACTCCTAATAAATCCAGTTCAAACCGTCTGAATTCGTCAGTCAAAATGTCGATGCGATAGTCATTTTTTAACGTCGTAACATTCCAAGTTCCAATTTTCATGTTCTTTAAATCTTTGAAATTATTTTGGCCTCAAGAAAAGCAGTGATCCCGGATACCAGTGCAGGATGGGGACCAACATATCTTCTCAAGTCTACACCGAAGCGCTTAAGCCGGCTTAGAATATATATATATATATATATATATATATATATATATATATATATATATATATATATATATATATATATATATATATATATATATATTAGTTACGCGCCATATTAGTTACGCGCCATTGTAGTTGTGTCCCTGTGTCCCACCTGTGAATAGAGATAGATATAAATATATGTTTTTAACTACGTAAAACATGCGAATATACAACATTCTTCGCTGTCCCATTGTCTGTGCATATAAATAGATTGTCAGGTTTACTGACTCTTGAACATGCAACATATAATTGTCCATGGGAAAAACAATCCGTATTCAGATCTATACCTCATTATTCTAATGATGTGTCCCGGTCGTCATTTATATTCCCTGTGTCCCGGTCGTCATTTGTGTCCCGGTGTCCCAGTTTGTAATTTCTCTTTGAGTGTCCCGGTCGTCATTTATATTCCCTGTGTCCCGGTGTCCCGGTCGTCATTTGTGTCCCGGTGTCCCGGTCTGTAATTTCTATTCGAACAATCCCTGTGTCCCAGTCGTCATTTATATATCCCGCCTGTGCCCACGGCGTCCCCGTTGTAGTTGTGTCCCTGTGTCCCGGTCGTCATTTATATTCCCTGTGTCCCGGTCGTGATTTGTGTCCGGGTGTCCCAGTCTGTAATTTCTCTTTGAGGTTCCCGGTCGTCACTTATATTCCCTCTGTCTCGGTCGTCATTTGTGTCCCGGTCTGTAATTTCTCTTTGAGTGTTTTTTCTTTTTAGTTTTTTTTTAGTTTTTTACCTTTTTTCTTTTTTCAGTTTTCTTTTTCTTCTTTATTTTTCAGCGTCACTATGAAGTACATATCGACGAACCTTTGTTTTTTTAACTTAAATCTGGTAGGCATTGATGACCTTATCCAAGTCAAAATCCCAAACCCAATCATCATCGCTATCATTTTCAGTTTTGATATGTTTTGACTCTCGCTGTCCAGGTGGATTTTCATCTAACTGCGCGGTTTTGCGTTCTTTAGCCGCAAGCCTGTTTTCTTGCTGTTCTTGTGATTCCTCGGAACGCTTTCTTTTCTTACTTTCTCTATCAGCAGCAAGTTTTTTGGCATAAACTCTTTGAGCAGCTTCCTCGGCTGTTGCCATTGTAGGTTCTTCAGTCATTTTATAATTAAACATTTTTCCGTGAACAAATGTCTTAAATACCGTTAATGACGTCACCGTCAAAGCAAAAATGACGACAACTAATTTCATGACGTCAGTCAACACAGAAACGTGACGTCACCTGATCCACAGACAGACACACAGACAGACAACTTATTTTTATATATATAGATATATCACAGGGACACAACTACAATGGCACGTAACGACTTACGCGCGCGGGGGGGGCTTGGCGGGGGCGCGAAGCACCCCCACCAATTAGGTGTTGGGGTGGCGCGAAGCGCCACCCCAACAGCTAGTATATCTATGTATATACAAATTTAGTGTCTGTCCGTCCGTCTGTCTTTCTCTAAGTATGACGTCAATATATAAAAAACTAACTAAAAAAAACTTGAAAGAATTAAAAACTATCTTTTATGAAAAGCTGAAAAGAAGAAAAAAAACTAAATGAAAACTAAAAAAAGGAAAAAACTAAAGAAATAATAAAAACTGAAAAAAAAGAAAAGTAAAAAAGAAAAAAAAGAAAAGAAAAGAAGAAACTAAAAAAAAGAAAAAAACTAAAAAAGAAAAAAAAACTAAAAATAAGGAAAAACTAAAAAAACTAAAAATAAAAAAAAGGAAAAAACTAAAAAGGAAAAAAGAAAAAAAAAAGAAAACTAAAAAAGACAAAAACTAAAGAAAAAGAAAAAGACGAAAAAAAACGAAAAAAGAAAAGACTAAAGGGTAAAAATTAAAAAAAAACTAAGAAAAGAAAAATAAAAAAAAATAAAATAGGTAAAAACTAAAAAGAAAAAAAGAAAAAAACAAAAAAAACTAAAAAAGAAAAAAACTAAAAAAGAAAAAAAAAACTAAAAAAAGAAAAAAAACTAAAAAAGAAAAAAAAAGAAAAAAAGAAAAATTAAAAAACCTAAATTAGGTAAAAAACTAAAAAAAAATTAAAAATTAAAAAAAGGAAAAACTAAAAAACTAAAAAAAGAAAAAAATGTTTGCTTGTCATCTAACCACAGACAATTTCTACCGCAGACAACTTCTAACCGGCAGTTAATTTAACCTATACTATTTTTCAGGAGGATCACATTGAAGACCTTCCATGTAAATGTGACAAGAGTTGCGCACTCTACGGTGACTGTTGCAGGGACTCTAAGTACTTAAACCCACAATATACTCACAGGCATTCAAATCGCTTCCAGTGCGTCGATATTCCAGACGATGAGAATTCAGCACAAGCATATCATATGATCCATAAATGTTCAGAGCACTGGAGGGATAAAGAAGTTACAAATCTATGTCAGAATGAAAACTACAGAGATCCATTTATAAATACGCCGATTACTCAAATATATACTAATATAACGTACAAGAATATGTACTGTGCGTTGTGTAATAACGAGATCGATGTTATGAAACTCTATTTTTGGAAGCCAAAATTAAAATGTAAAGGCCTGGAAAAGGAGCTGGAAAAAGAATTATTAAGAAATTTCTTAAAGTGGAATGAATCGATATCCAAATGGTATTTAAATATCCAAGACGGAGAGGGTAAAAAGTACTACGAATGTGAAGTTACATATATTCCGGAAAATATAGACAGTTTTGTTCGGCCTTGTGACAACTATATAATCTCGAAATGCAGTGCCGAAAACCAAGACAGTAGTTTGTGTGAAGCGTACAACGCACCTGTGATATTAGAAGAACAAGAATACAAGAACGTCCATTGTGCTATGTGTAATAATCTTACGTATAGTAATTCTACAAGTAAAAACTTGAATTTTGAGTGTGGTGGATATCCACAGATTAACGAAAGAAATGCTTTCAATTCATTTGCGATGTTATTTGATTTCAAAGAAGACAAGGATGAAGAATGCGGGAATAAGAGTGTTTTCGACCCTTTTTTAAAAAAATGCCGAACTCTTTACTGTCCCAAAGGTACTATCCTTCAAAACGAAGTGTGCGTAGGTATTTCAAATGTTGCTTCAAGTCAGGGGAAAAGTATTGCAAGAGCTCCAGATAAACAAAGCAATATTTCAATTTTGAGTTTCCAAAACAATACCATGATTCTAAAATCTGAAAAGAAACCTGTTAGTACAACATGCCCGAAATTAAAGCTAGAAAAAGAAGAATACTTAGAATTTTTAAATAGAACAATATTTGTAAAAACCTACAACCGTTTTTACGAAGTCGGTCAGTACGAAATTGAGAACGCTTCTATACTGATTTGTGCAAAAAGCTTACCTGACAATGACGAAAGTGAATTCTTGAAAGGTTTCACTATATTCTGTCTACTGTTGTCCGAAGTTTGTCTATTAATTCATATCGCGTTCAGTTTCAAAACATCAGATTTTCGGAACTTATCAGGATGGTGTTTGCTCTCTTTGAGCTTCTCTCTACTAATAGCCTTCGGTATGTTCATCCTCTTGCCCATCATCCCCAAAGACACAGTTCAATGTTCATCTATTGCTGCACTGATGCATTACTTCTTCTTAAGCGCTTTCTTCTGGTCATCAGTCATAGCCTTTGATTTGTTAAAGACGCTGCGACTCGCAACGACACGCTTACGCAGTCCTCACAAGAAATCCCATCGATTTATATATTATTCTCTTTGGTCGTGGTCTTCCCCGGCTATTATTGTATGTATCGCTATGCTTATTGACAATATTGGTGACTGTTCAGTTATGTTGTGTCCTGAATACGGAACTGATATATGCTGGATAAAAAATAAGACAGCGCTGGTAGTATATTTCGCAATACCGCTTGCCATTATCTTAACAGCAAATTTTGTTTTATTTTTCTGGTCTCTATATGTTATTAGGTCAAATTCCATCAGACGCCCTCAGTCAAGAAAGGAGGCATATTTGTTTTTTAGACTAGCTGTACTAATGGGCCTATCATGGACCTCTGGATTAGTAGCAGGTCTGGCAGATATTCCATTTATGTGGTATTTTTTTGTGGCCTTGTGCGCTTCCCAAGGAGTGTTTATTCTTCTTGCATTCACCTTCAACGCTAAAACAGCAAAAAGCTGGTGGAGAAAGACATGGGGCCACAGTAAGGAATCGCAACCAGTCAGTTCTTCTTGGACAACATCAAATGGAACATTCCATCCGACGTCATACAGTGTAAATATAGCGAAATAACAGTGAAGCTCAAACTTCATGAGTTTTCTCACCTAAAAGCTTACACTCTTGGGTAAATTTTTGACCTGCGCAAGCCTTGGGCATGTTTATGACGCCTAAGGATCCTTAATTTGGGTAAGACGCAGGGCTTTGAGACTTATTCAAAATTGACTAATATTTATGATGGGTTCTAGAAGCACAATAAAAGGTGTAGTACCTTTTCGCCTAAATGATATTTAGTTTGGCCATAAATTAGTTCCAGGATAAATAAAGTTCATTAAGTTTCAATAGCTTAGTTTTACCAATTCAGAGTCTCCCTATTCAAACACCCGGGAAAATATGAAAAAAACTGAGTATTTTCTGCCTAATGGGATTTGGGGATAGGGAGCAGACTAAAAAAAAAAAAAAAATCAAGGCTTAAATGTTCTCAGGGGAGTGGTACTCTGGATAATTATTGAGGGAAATCCCCGCTTTAAAGTTTGTAAAAAATTGTTTTTTTTGCTCAACTTTACCAAAGTAGTTACATAATACCAAACCAGAGTCTTCTTGTTACAGTGGCAAGGAAACATGAAACAAAATCTGAATATTTTTTGTCTTATGTTTTGCCTGATTAGAGGGGGAAACGGGGCAAAAAAAAAAAAAGATTTTTCAACAAAAATATTTCAGACCCCAAAAAGTTTTATCGACAAATGAGTACATAGAATACTATAAAAAAGCAGTCAAGTACAATCTCAATTAATAATCAATTTTAATACTTTTTATTATTTAATAGTCAGTGATTTAGGACTATTCCTTGAGTAATACCCGGAATACACGGAGAGAAAAAAAGGCATTTATCAAAATCCAGAGGCGGAGATGTTTGGGTTTTTTCGACCTCTCTAATGGAACCCCCCCCTCGTAAAGAAAAGCTACTGAACAAAATCTAGAGAGACAGGCAATCGAACCGGGGTTATACATTAGTTTTATTTACTTTTTTTATACCGTCTTTATAATTAATGAATTACAAATTATTTAAGTTCCAGAGCCTATGTATTTGAGAAATTTACTATTTTTGTAATTCAAGAATTCGAAAATATTCTTTTACCTGTCATATTGTATAGACAATATTTGTCTTTTTTTTTTTTAAGGTGTTAACAGCGTAATAAAAAACTGTGTCCTAAACTGTATATCAGCACTGTTTTTATATTAAATCAAAATAAACTAGAAATCAATAAAAGCTCCAGGATGCTACAAGTATCAAAGAAGATAAAATATAAGTACATATTTATATATATCTTTTTGATATTTAGGGTTCCAGGTCTTTTTTTCAAATTTAGTGAAAGGTCCAGCCAGAAAAAAAGGCTAGAAACAAGTAGTCTAAGCTCTGCTGGACAAACATATATGACGCAAAAAAGACTAGCAACCAGACCCCTTTCAATACGGGGCCCGTAAGCCATGTTCTGACAGGAGTTGTATTTCGTTCCGGGGATTGAATTTACAATCAATGAAACGAAATAAATTAATCTGGGTGAATATTAGGAACAAAATTGAAAAGCTGGTTATTCGGCCGGTAGAGTTTTGTTTACGTACAATACTGAAAATTGCACAGTCGTTATTTTAAACAGGTATTTATATATTCTCTTTTTTTAAACTCAGTATTCTTCTTTTTCTTCTTCAAGAAACTTTCTAGGGAAATCCTAGCCACAATTAACATAACGACATCGCTTGATCGTTTCCGCTTGACTAAAGTTTCTGCCTTCTAGAAAACTCACTGAAAACCCATGTTATGTTCTGGAAACATTTCATCATAGTCTAATGGCAGGATGTGTGTGCACTAACTCGCAATTATTTTTGATTTACACTATTTGGCTAAGTTGTGACTACTACCACGATCATGCCCTTAGAAGCCTCCATGAAGAAGTTACGCCTGCTCAATCTTAGATCTTATAACTCACGTGTTTTGGCGCTATCTATTCAAACAATATTACGTTCATTTTGTATTTTAGGACCTGAAACAAATCGCGCACATGTTGCAAACAAAACGAGTCTGTGGTATCGTGGCTGCAGGGCCGGCACCAAGGCAAAAAGGAGAAAATTACTCGTGTTTAAAACCTTTCCTGTGGATATAACTAACAGGGAGTGTCCCATAAGCAAGCCAAAACCCCAAAATCAACGATACCTAGTACCTATTTGACTGATTGAGCTCTCCTCAAAGTTGGAACCGGCTGCCATTATTGCATTGATTAGTTAGTCACACCACCAACCTTCTTTATTGCGACAAAAAACTTTCCGCAATCCTATGAGTTATGCCGAATCTATTACTCAGCAACACCCAGTCACTCTCGAACAATATGGATTAACTGGAAAAAGTCTTGCGTCAGAATAGAATGTTAGTTGTTGCTATTACAGAATACTGGAACGATACTGAACAAACTTATGCTATTTCAGGTTCTACCACTAGGAAAATCACACGGCAAGACAAAAACCTAAGTCGTAATGACGGTGGCGTAGCAATATTCTGCAGAAACAACATTCCCCAAAAGTTCCTGCCCCAACTTGAAGACCCCGCCTATGAGTCCTTGTGGGTTTATACCAAGCCTAAAGGACTATGCCGGGTGTTTCTCCTGACTTATTTTGGCAGCCGTCTACTATCCAGAGTGCAAAAAACCGTAAAGAATTGTTATTGCACGTGCAAAAGGGGTAGATGTTTGCTGCACCATTACTGGGACTTAAGTCCCTCCACAAACGCCGTCAAAATCTTCTAATCAAATTTGGATAATTCATTCTAAAGAAAGCTCAAAGCACAGGTGTATTCTCCCCCGGACACATTTATGAGAGGACAGAACAAGTTGGAACCAGTTTATTGCCATACAACGCGCTATCAGCATACTTTTATTCACTTTTTCATTAGTCTTTTTAACAGCATACAGTAATTGTAGTTTGTGTTAGTGCAATTTTTACGTACCATGGAAACAGGTTATTTTTTGTGCTTCTTAGTTCTATGCAGAGTATGTCAATGAATATGTCTGACTCAAAACAGCCCTAGTAACAAAAAGTTTAAAAACATATTTTTAAAAAAAAAACGTACAAAAAGGTGAGTCTTGTGGCAACTCCAACATGATCAAATGATCAGATGATCAATGATATTCTTTTGCCATCTGATTTCAAGGGATGAGTAGTCAAAGATAAAGTAAGATAAGGATTGTCAATTCCATACTATTTTGAAACAAACTATAAATGGGAACCAGTATTGATGTTTAGCCCATTTTTAGCACACACAAAGAACAATCTTATGGCCAGTCAAATCGATTCAACATTCCTATAAAAACACATAGCAAAAGGTTTATACATAAATAATTTTTAATCAAAAAAATAATCTTATAGTGCATCTAGAACAAAACATCTTGAACCCGTCAAACTGAACTATAAAAACAACTCTTTTTTTCAGATCTACGCACGTATTTCAAAGCATATAACTTCATAGAATCAACTAGGCTCAACTATAAACTACGTCGCTGACAAATAGCACTTTAAACATCTAAAGAACCATCGACACGCTTATCATCTACAATTAAATCTTTGACAAAAGATGTACTCTTCTGAGTTCCAACGCAGAAACTTTTATTTAAAGCCACAGTTATATCTAAAATAGTTTTCTGCTCTTACAATACGGCTTAAAATAATTTTATTATCCTTGAAGCATCCAACAATACCACCTAGTAATTACAGCAGCCATTTTTCACAACCAATAGCCACTTACCACTAACCACAGCCACCTAGGCCGCCATGAAGAGCACAGGAGCATGATACAAACTTAGATTTTGAAGCTCTTCGCCTAAAAAATGTATTTTCGTTGCTTGTTTTTTGTCAAGTTTGCTTTATACTGAGCCGAAAATAAAAGAATCCCACTGTGAGGCAACAGGCTACACGTGAGGCAATCCCTATGCCTCACCATTTTGTAATCCGATTTATGCAATAAATGATAATTTATACAAAGTGAAAATTTATAAAATAGACAGGTAAAAACAAGAAAAGCTGCTTAATTTTAGGAAATTAAAGGTTAGATTCAAATAAAATTATGTCTTGAATTGGAACCCGAATGTTCATAAATCAAAACAAGCAAAATTTTGAAGATTTCTAATTCGGTCAAGTATTACTGAGGTTTGAGCGATACCAGTAGTTTTTAGTTCCTAATAAATCCATTTAAAATAACTGAATTTGCCATCCCATCAGTTTCCCATACTCGCTGCAATAGCCACTTGCCACAAATCACAGCCACCTTAACTTCAGCAAAAAAAGTATAGGAGTCTGATAGAAGATTAGAAACTAAGGAAAAAAGAACACCATGTGGCGTAGTCCAAGAAATTCATAAAAAAACAAAATGAAATTATAGCTCTTTTTTTCGGCTTACTAACCTACGTCTGACAATTTTATAGCCAGTAAAACAGTTGATAAGCCGGAAAAGCCGCTTAATTTTAATATTGAGCTTCTTTTTAATACTTCTAACTCTGTCAAGTAACACTGCGCTGTGGGGCCAGCACCAGTTCTTGATTCCTATTAAACTCGTATTATATCATAAACTCGTATAAATTCCCGTCTCATCAGTTTCCTATACTCTCTGCAGAAGCCATTTACCACCAACCAGAGGCACCTATGCCATAGTTATCAACCAAAAAACAAAATTTCCATATTTTTTCCCATGGACACCTAAGAAGAAAGGGCGGCTTGGTGTTGAGCATTCCATAGTTTCCTATAAACACTATCCGGTCTGCTTAACAGTTCTCTATGATTTCCTTTTTCTGCAAGATGGCCTTTATCTAATACAAGTATCTCATCAGCATCAACGACAGTAGAGAGTCTATGAGCAATGCAGATGGAAGTACGACCTGATGTGGCCACTTTCAAGGCGTCCATTATTGTCTAAAAAACAGGTAGAAAGGATAAGTTAGGATTTTTTAGAAACCCTTTGAAGCTGCATAATAATGCATCAAACTTAGTCCAGTTCTTGGTTCATACTAAAAATATAGGCTTCTTCACTTTATTTTAGGGCAACACAATGCTTGGAGAGAATATTATATTGACAAACGCATGTGAGTTAAGTAGAAAAAAGGGCGACTTCAATAAGGCTTGGCTGATACCTGTGGGAAGACAATAGTTTTAACTTACTTCACAGTCAGGTTTGATTCATTTGTCAATTTAACAGGTAATGCAAGGCTAGAAACAGATCCTTACTCCTTTTCCTCGGGTCCCTTAATATATATATATATATATATATATATATATATATATATATACTAGCTGTTGGGGTGGCGCTTCGCGCCACCCCAACACCTAGTTGGTGGGGGCGCTTCGCGCCCCCCCCCCCCAAGCCCCCCCGCGCGCGTAAGTCGTATATATATATACACCCAAACACATCCATTCAAAATTTTGAGACAGCCATTTTGTTCAACATAATTGAAATAACAGAAAATTATGTCTTTGAGACAACCCCCGCGCCCTTGGAGCAAGCTGAGCTATGCCCTGAGGGCATATAAGGTATATACGTGAAGGGTGATCGTATAAACTATAGAGGGGGCTCGTTGGATTGTTAATCAGAAGTTCTAGTGCCCTTTTTAGCATTCAGAACGATCGGAGGGTTTATAACCCCACCTCTCTAAACCTCGTATTTCCCCGTAATGCATCTGATGGAAATTTTGAGATGGCCATTTTTTGTCATAGAAACTTCAAAAATGCTCATTTAATGGGAAATTGAAAGGGCTATTACCCTTTTTATTAGTCAAAAGTGATTGAAGGGCAATATTTGCGCTTTAATGAATAGAAAATACGTTTGAAATGTTTTCACCTTTCTTACTTTCATAAAATAAAAATTATCAAAACCTTAAAATGTCAGTATATGTCAATTTAACTGACAATCCATGGTCATTTTGTTTGTTGTTAGTTTTTTGTTTTTTTTTTCAGTAAAGCGCAAATTGTTCGTCTTGAGAAGGCATAGGGGTTGTCAACCCTACTTATGTTAATTTTTTATTTTGTTTTGAGTTTGACTCGGCTATTTATAGTAATTTCTGTTCTTTTTGAGTTTCACTTATTTGTTGATAGTGATTTGTGGTAGTTTTACGCTTGGAAGACTATTTGAATTTATTTTTGCCCACTCTTGGCTTGATGTAGCTCTTTACTTCTCTTTAAAAAATTTGTCTTGAGTAAAGTTTTTAATTTATTTAAACGGAAGAGCGCTGCACCTGCATACGCAATTCGAAGGACAATCTCTGTAGCACAGCTGCCGTATTGAGGTAGTGAACTATCTAGATACTTGAATTCGCTGACTTCTTCGATTTCTGTTTCCCCAAGTTCAAGAGCTGCAGCTAGCGAAGTGATGACGCCCTTTTAGTTAGGGTTATTTAAGAAAGGCATTGAAAACCCGAGCTATCAAAGCTGTTAAAGAACACACATTTCCGGTCAAGATCTGGGCCAGGACCACGAAGATTATTTAGTTACAAGACCAGAAGAAGCACTACAAGATTTATTTTTTTTCAGCTTCCTACGATCTCAAATAAGAAACAGTAATGTAAAATCCCTCAACAAATATTTCAGTTTGAAATGTATACCTCAGCCCCCGCCTTTCAATCCCTGAATCAAAATGTTGGATACATACCATGCTCAACAGAGCATATCCATTTAAAAAACACAACAAAAGCTAAGTCAACAGTTTTTTACAACGTCTTTAGTCTGTAGGTTAATTTTGTCGCTCAAGGTGATTCATAATTTGACTCAATCTAAACAAGTTCTTCTCCCCCCCCCCCAGCACGCACACACACACACACACACACACACAAACTGAAAAAAATAGCAGTGATATATACTTGCAAAAAAAGTGAGTTAATTTGCATAGAACAGGAGTTAACTCTCAAAAGGATGGAAGAGACATACGCCTATATGCTTGCTTTAACTACTCGGCATTTAACTTACATTTTCTGTAATCGAATCCAATGAGGAGGTAGCTTCGTCAAAAATGAGAATTGGAGAACTCTTCAAAATAGCTCTTGCAATTGAAACCCGCTGCTTTTCTCCACCAGACAGCTTGAGTCCTCTTTCTCCCACCTGCATAAAATCCATATGAGACACTAAAATTTCATTATCCTGACTGCACGCACAAGACATTATAAGCCATAAGCTACGTGCAAAGTGGAATAATCTCCTAAAAAGTAGTTGGATACCGTGCGCATAAGTTTTCTTTTAAAGATACCGGTATGTGAAAGATGCAACTACTCAAGTGATTCTTCCCTACTTGCTGCAGCTTTGGCAATTGACGGTAGATGGAGGTATTCTCTATTTCGTAAATTCGTAAACTAAATGACTATAATCGTAAACAAATTCAAGAGTTTTGGATTTTCCTTCTCAGCCAAATTTTAACCATAATAATCAAGGCTTGAGACACAATCTCCATAATCATCCATGGCAAGCTAAAAAATTGACATAAGTGAAGAAAAATTCCGCCACACAGGCTGGAGACTTTCTCAGCTTTCCCACTTCCTGCAGACTTCCAGGCTTTCTCAGCCTGAGACTTAGAATTACGATATTTTTTCCTACAAATTCTTCATTTATCTTGGTATTTTGGCCATTTTTATATTACTCCTAATTTGTGCCTAGTCCCACCCCCCAATCAGGATTTAAACGTAATCTCCAGAAATATTTCTAACTATCCAAACATAAACGTCATGTCACGCAGGCTGGAGACCTTATCAGCTTTCTCACTTCCTGCAGACTTCCAGGTTTTCTCAGCCTGGAAACTTTGAATTACGAGATTTTTTCCTATAAATTCTTCATTTATCTTGGTATTTTGGCCATTTTTATATTACTTCAAATTTGTGCCCTGTCCCACCCCCCGAATCAGGATTTAAACGTAATCACCTGAACTATTTCTAACTATCCAAACATAAACGTCATGTTACGCAGGTGGAGACTATCTCAGCTTTCTCACTTCCTGCAGACTTCCAGGCTTTCTCAGCCTGGAGACTTTGAATTACGAGATTTATTCCTACAAATTCTTCATTTATCTTGGTATTTTGGCCATTTTTATATTGCTTCAAATTTGTGTCCTGTCCCACCCCCTAATCAGGATTTAAACGTAGTCTCCTGAGCTATTTCTAACTATCTAAACATAAACGTCATATCATTTTTCCAACCATAAATATACATAATAAAACGAAAATTGTACGGGCAACACAGTTTTGTTTATGTATTCAAAACATAAAGAGTAAAACAAAGAAAAATAGAAGAGAAACCAACTGAGTGTTATAATCGAATTCCGCTAAAAGACAAGCATGAACACAAAAACGAAAAAGGAGAAAAAAGAGGCGATACAATGTTTGATTGTGTTGGAAAATGTTATTGTCTTAAAAAAAATGTCCGAAAATGTTGTATATTAAAAATACAAGCGTATAATAAGCAATCCCTTTCCAAGGCACTCAGGTCACGTGCCCCTCTCCTCTAGTTCCTAAAATAACAACTGGGCACCCTTAATACCATGATGACATTTTGAGAAACGTCGAACTTAATGTGCTTGTTTTAGTTAAGATAAAGTTTTGTGCGGAATCCAAGCACTGTAAATTTTCCAAAAACATTCTCAGGGGATATTTAAAGCGCACGATAACGCAGAGAACAAACTTTAGGGGATTGTAAATCCTATTTAACAGAAAATTCACCTCAGTATCGTATCCTTTTGGCCATGAAATGACTGAGTCATGAATACCCGCCATACGGGCAGCAGCAAAAACTTCCTCGGGCGATGCTTTGAAGTTACCATAAGCCAAGTTATAATAAATAGTATTGTGAAAAAGCACCGTGTCCTAAAATTGATAAAGACAACAAATAATAGCATTGATAAAACAAAATAACAAAACATAAAAATAAAAAAAAAATGAAAAGTGATAAAATGAGGAATAGAACAGAAATTAAATTGCAATAAAGCTAGATTATTTGCAATATAAAGAGGAATCCATTCTACTAATAAATGGGGACAATAAATGAATCACAACTTATATTGCTGTTCTTATTACTGTCCGATTACAATAACAGATTGACATTGACATTGTCGTCACTGAGAGGAGTGGAGGTGGGTTTCTCTTATTTAAGAATAATAATGAAAAACAGAGTTGACCAGAACAGTAAAGTTGAAAAACAGTAAGAAGAACTACAAAAATTTTGTTCGGGGAAAATCCCTTGCAAAGATTTGTTTTTATTTCTTTTTTAGGGAAGGAGGGGAGGGTAATTAGAACTTAGCTCAAAATTGCACATAAAATATGGATCTTACACTATGCTCGGGCATACTTACTTTGAAAATGTAAAAAAGAGGGTGGGATATTGTCTTCAGTAGCATCTTTGAATTTTGATCAAAATAAAAATGTTTGAATCCTGATAAAATTTGAACACGACTTCACTCGTAATAAATAAAAAATAAAAAACAATTGAAACTTGATAAAAAATGTATCTAAATACGAATCTATACACATGAATCATCCCTATTTCACAAATGAAGTTGTTTGAAAAGTGCTAGTTAAACAAAACGCAATTAGGCCACAGTTTTAATCCCTTTTCTCACTCCCTAGGTTTTCAGTTTTCTTTCGCTTTCGGGGAGCAGGAATAAAGAATAAAATTGTAATTGGGTAGAGGGAGGAGGAGGGTTTAGTGTTAAAGTGAGCCTATCCCACTTTTCACCAGAAAATGTATCGCTTGTTTGATTAGAAAGAACACAATTTTTATGTTAGTTTTTATACTTATGTTCAACTACACTGTATATTATTATCTAAAAAGCAAGTATTAATAGGAAATTACACAGACTGGCTTTACAAAAAACTATTAAGTTTTAACCACCCGAAACAATTTTTCAATTTGGGATATAAATCATTGTTGTTAAAGAGTATATTAAGAGTCATTTAAGCACTTTAGGAAAACGTCAAAAAATTTGGTTCTGAAGTACAACTTATTACTACTGCTACTAACAACTCACTGCAGCACCAAGCCGCCTGAGGCCTACACAGCTACACACGCTCCTCCTCCACCCCAATCTATCCAAAGCTTCCCTCTTTACACCCTCCCAGGAAGTTCCACCTCCATTAAATCTCTCTTTATAACATCCTCCCATCCCAACCGCGGACAACCTTCTCTCCGTTTAGCCCTAAGACGCTTGGCCAAAAAGGACAATCTTCGGCAATCCGTCTTCCTTCATCCGCAAAACATGCCCTAGGCATCTAAACCTTTCTGTCATTATAGCTCCAAAAAGTGGAATTGGACAACACACATCGTACAGCCTACTGTTTGAAATATGATCAGTCATCCGAGTACCCAGAAAAATCCGCAAGCAATTTCTCTCGAAAACATCTAGCAAATTTTCATCCGCTTTTCGGAGCGCCCGCGCTTCACAGCCATATTTGACCATTGTCATCACTGTAGCTCCCAAAATTCTAATCTTGGTTTGCAGACTTATCTTCCTATTCTTCCAAATTTTT
Organism: Artemia franciscana; assembly: GCF_032884065.1. Lineage (NCBI taxonomy): Eukaryota > Metazoa > Arthropoda > Branchiopoda > Anostraca > Artemiidae > Artemia > Artemia franciscana. The sequence goes on from NC_088864.1 coordinate 57,731,494, forward strand.
TATTAACTGTGAAATCACCCTTAGCCTTCGCTATTCTATTTTTAACATCTTCACAGCTCCCACAGTTTTTACTAATGATACTACCAACGTAAGTGAAGCTGTCCACCTGATCAATTTTTTCGTTACCCAACGTCACCTTTTATTCCTAGCCTTAGTGACTTAGTCTTTTTAACATTAATTTCTAAACCTATTCTAACTCCCTGAACTCGTGAAACCTCTAAAAGTGCATTCATTTTGCTCAAACTTTCATTGAGGATGCTTAAATCGTCAGCATAATCTAGTTCCAAAGAGAGCTTTTCCTTCCTATTTGATTCCGTGGTCTCCCATCGCCTTTCTGTGTTACTTACGACAAATTCCATCAAAATGATCCATATAAAGGGGGATAGAACGCAACCCTGCATAGCCCCTGATTTAATATGAAACCAGCTGCTAAACTCATTTCCTACCTTAACCGCGGCAGTATTTTTCTCGTATATAGCCCTGATCACTTTAATGTATTTGTCTGGTATACCATACAAGGATAAGATCTTCACTAAAGCTCTTCTATCAACAGAATCAAACACTTCACTAAAGCCCTTCAATCAACAGAATCTAATAATTGCTCATAATCTACAAAAATAAAGACCAAAGGTTTTTGATAACTAAGGCACTTGTCAATTATTAACCTAAGAGTTAAAATTTGGTCAAACACATCCTCTGCCTTTTTTAAAACTGCACTAATCTTCTCTTATAACTTTGTCTGCAGCATCCCTCAGTCTAAAAGCTTTATCATACTACTAATTAATTTGCTATATCCAGACACCAGACCAATGCCTCGATAATTACCACACTCACTCTTATCACCTTTCTTATACAATGGTTTAATTAGGGGTTTCCTAAAATCGCTAGGTACTTCTTCTTTTTCAAAAATGATATTCATAATCTTCAGTAGCTTATTTCTAACCTCAGAGCCACCATATTTAAGAAACTCATTTAACACACTATCAGCACCTGGAGCCGTATTATTTCTTAATCCTTTTAGTACTTTCGCTAATTCTTCCTCACAAAACAAATCTTCCTTCACGGCCAGGGTATCACAGACTTTTTCATTTTCCTCATTATCTTTTCCTGCAACTCTGCCTTGGTTTAGCACAATCTCAAAATATTCTACCCCTCTCTCTTTAACTCTTTACTTATCACTAACTGTGGCCCCGTTCCTATCTTTAACTGGGACAAGTCCGGATTGACCACTCCCTCTCAATTTATTAACATGGCAGTAAAATATTTACTGTTATGCCGTCTAGCTGCATCTTCCAGATCCTCGGCAACTGTATCCATGGCCTGCACTTCAGACCTCCTTGGTTCATATTCTAATGCTTTCTCCACTTTCTTAACATTTTTTTTTTTTTTTTCATATAGTCTATCACTAAGATAATTCTTGTACAATCCCTTCTCCTGCCTATTAAACAAAGATTTTTCACTAATTTTCCAAGCTGCACTCCAAGCTTTCTTCCCTAAGACACCGTCAGCAACTTTACAAATTGTTTTTCCAAAATTACAACTTATGGGTCATTTTTTGACCTAACGCCATATTAGTTACAACTAGATAGGTATACCTACGAAATCGCAGCAGTCTGTAGCCATTAATGTTTTCTTTTCCTACACCAAATTTACCTAGGCTAGGATACCATCTATCCCTATTTCTACCAACCTGGGCATTAAAATCTCCTAGCAAAAACACCATATTTCTACCTGGTACCCTGTCTATTTGCTCCTGTAACTGCAAGTAAAATTCATATCAGTCACTAGTATCTCCATCAGTCGGTTCTACAGGGACTTGTACTAATATAACTGAAACACTAAACTTTTAAGTCGTAAAATGAGCAATTAGTATTCTATAATTAATACCTGCCCAGCCTAAACAAGCCTTAGAAGCTTCCTTATCCATCAGGAAAAATAATCCCTGTTTCAAAAAAAATTTGGTACCACAACCGTCAAAAAGATAGGGTTGTCTTGGTACCGTTTAAGGTCAAAACCAGGTATCATAACTTGGTGGTCAATAACTAACAAACGACCTAATATATATTTACGTATATTATGTTGGGACCTTGTGCATAAAGTCACTGTAGAGTTGTACTAATATAACTGAAACACTAAACTTTTTAGTCGTAAAATGAGCAATTAGTTAATTAATACCTGCCCAGCCTAAACAAGCCTTAGAAGCTTCCTTATCCATCAGGAAAAATAATCCCTGTTTCAAAAAAAATTTGGTACCACAACCGTCAAAAAGATAGGGTTGTCTTGGTACCGTTTAAGGTCAAAACCAGGTATCATAACTTGGTTGTCAATAACTAACAAACGACCTAATATATATTTACGAATATTATGTTGGGACCTTGTAAATAAAGTCACTGTAGAGTTTGATACATAAAAAAAAAAAAAAAAAAAAAAAAAAAAAAAAAAAAAAAAAAAAAAAAAATAATAATAATAGAGAAGCTAATCATCAGGGCTTTTTTTCAAAATTTTATTGTGTAAACTTCTGAATACTAAATTTTTTGGAATTTAGTAGACGGTAAGTCAATTTATCTTCATTCAAGAGGCAACCATGTTTCTAGGTGTCAGTAACTGGCAAACAACCAAACTTATACCAATTACTCTTATTAATCAGCTCGCACTCAAATCAGGCGATACGAGACTTTACAGGCCCGGCAAAAAATGTAATAGCTTTAGGATTAAATTACGCCAAAGACGAGTTGACTACTTAAAAACTGAAAAAAAAATGTTAAGAGATTAATGTTAAGAGATTGAATTGCAACTATTTAATATTAGGAGCTCAATGTCAGGGGGTTACCTTATCACTCAGTTCTCTGACTTGAAGGCGTCATTTAAAGGAAAATTTACCTGCGGTACAACTGAAATAGCCTTCCTCAGGGTTTCGGGAGTAACTTTTCGAACGTCTTGATTGGCAACATATACTGTGCCATTTTTTGGTTCATAAAATCTATATAAAAGTCGAACAATCGTAGATTTACCAGATCCAGAACCACCAACAATGGCAACCTGTAAAATTATGAAACTAACGATAGATTTAATTAATGATCGACTTATTGAAAAAAAAAAAAAACATATCCAAAAATTTAAGACCTTCTATAAAGATGTGAGAAAAAATTTTAGGGGTAAGGCTTTGAAAAAAGGCAACACCGAAATCGACCTTGAGCCTCAGCCACTCAGGGGTTTGCAGGTCTAACCACTTTTTTAGTCTTCAATATGTCAATATTTCAAATCTAGATATAAAATACAGAACTTGCAAAGGATAACCATCATTCAATTTTATTTAAACTAAATGGCTTGAGTTAGGAAATACAATAATGGATCATTTCTTCTAAGTGATCAGCCCTCCTTTTTTGCTTTAAATCAGTAGTAACACATTCTGATTACTTTAACACCATCCCCCCTCCAAACCTACTATGTACAACCCTCCATATGCATTATGCAAATTTCTGCTAAAGACTGATCCCTATTCACAGGGATAATAGAATCGAGTTTATGTATGTATAAAATCGGGTATATGGCAAAATGTAGTTTGTATAGTCAGGTTGAATCCTCAAAATGTCTTCTAAACCTTGGTTCTATCATCTCTGTGAGTAAGGATCAGTCTTTAGCAGAAATTTTCCAAAACACTGGTATTGGCTCACCTTGAATTGATGTTGATTGTCAACAATAAAAGGTAACAGGAATTGATTAAAAAGTTGATTAGATACTCATCATATGAAAAGCACTGATAAATAACAGGAGTTTAAGATTGAGAAAATCACATTTGAAGACTTCATCTAGAGTTATATGGATCCATCCAAAAGTCTCAATACCCTGAAATTATGCTACAGCAAAGACTTCTGCATAAAACGCTGTTTTTACGCCCCCCCTCTCTTTTTAGATATATACCCTTAGGATGGACGAATTAAGTATTATTTTTTAAAGGGCAGTTTGTACTTCAATTTACCAAAAAAAAAAAAAAAATAAATAAAATATAATTTTCTAAATTGGTTAAGTGGAAAGTTACACATGTCTTTGAAAATTAGGACAGCCCGGGAGCTCAATGTTCAATGAAAATGACTCTCATATCCAATTATGTTGTTTTACACTTAGCGGGCACCAAATTTGAAAATAAGAAACATGGGCGAAAACTCAGCAGAAAATATATTAACATGGAGCTCTAAAAATTTATACAGAAGACCAACACTGACATAAATCTAAGCTATGAATTAATTTGGATACAATTGAAATTATTCTAGATTGAACACTTCAAATTATTAATTAATTCACTTATCAATAAAACATCTATTAGAAAACCCAATTTGGCTATCCCATCCTATTATGTTTGTCCCTTTAGTTGACTATTGGCATATCAGTAGAATCTTTCTTTTCTTCTGATTTAAACAATATCACTTTTATTACTTAATTTTTACATTTTCCCACTACCCTATATTTGTTCATTAGCCCTACTGAACATAACGTTTGTACTACCAGATCAAGAGAGTTCCGGGAAAAAATATCGTTAATAATTTTCTGAGGACAGGGGGAGGTCGGACCATAGAGGGCCAGGTGTCAGCTGCCAGAAGTTTGTACTGCTGGAGTTTTTACTGCTAGAATGTTGTTCTACTGGACGATCAGATGAAGATAAACTGGGTGTTATAACCGTCTGGTTAGGCTTGTTTCTAAGCAAGAAAAGTTTTTGCTTGTTTCCTTCTACGATTCAGTGTGGCAGAAAAGGGGAAAATTTTCGCAACAAAAAAATCTTAATCATTGTAAAACAACCAAATCGTAGAAAATCCCGATTTTAAGGTATACATACACCAAAGATAGAGCTAGAGGGGTGGAGGTGAAGACGCTTTCATTTTGATGTCCTTGGTACTCTAAAAGCGAGCGGTAGAACAGGGCATTTTACGAAAATTCGAGAAGATGGAACAAAGATAATGAATTAAAAAGAACAACAACATTCCTAAAATCCATATCATAAGATATTGGATATTTAAAGTTGAAAAAAAATATTGAAATAAAATATTGGAATATTGAACAAAGTAAAAAAAGTAAAATCTTCGAATTTCGAAACGATAAGATGAAAACAGCCTTCTTTGGTAAACCTTGAAGATAAGAAATTTAATAAGTAAGGAAAGGAAAAGTTGTCAAATTCTATTCTGAAAATTATAAAGTACTTAGGGTTTATGATCCCTCTGAAACACACTATTTTGCGACAAGGCTACAGCTGTAGCGTCCACCGAAGGGACAAGACAGTTCTATTTTTTGCTTCTTCAGCTTGAGATCTATCCATTCAACGAGCCAGATATATAATAATGCTAACACACTGTCTTAGAGGATGATCTGAACCTCTTTAGTAAAATAGGAACATTTCTATATTTTCGCTGATTTCTGCGGAATTTCAAAGCCTTCTTAGATCTAAAAAAAAAAAAAAGAAAAAAAAGAAAAAAAGAAAGAAAGCATACCAAAGACTTGCAAAAAAACTTAAAATACCATAATAGCCCATATAGTAACTATAAACCTTAAAATAATACTTGTGCTGTACCAATTTAATATTCAACCCTTTGTGGTGCGGCCTTTATACTGGAGGCTAGCAATACTAGCTTGTTTTCCCATGAGACGCTAGATAGCATTTCTTGAAAAAGCCTTTGCTTCAGCTCCATATCTTATGAATCATCAAGATTTTCGGACTTGTAATCCAATGAGCTCCATCCGATCCAAAGCTTATACAACCGCCCGTTCCCCAAAAAACCTTATATGCTCCGGGGCATAAATAGCAACCCTTGCCCACGGGTTCTGGGGAATGATGACCACCCTAAAGACATTTGTAAATGATTTTTGGAGTATTGGTAACAAAATGGCTGTCTCACAATTTCAACTGAAAGTGTTTTGAAAAAAGAAGACGTCAAGGAGGGGAGCTAGTTGTTCTCTGTCATGTTTGACTCTTAAAGGGAACTAGAACTATACATCTCAAATTAAATGAACCTCTTCTAAAATTCAAAGAACCACCCCTTCAATAAAAACCTGACAAGCCCTTGAGGGATAACTAACCCTTACCACCTGCCTCTGGGGGTATCTATCCACCCCAAAAGACTTAATATATGATCTCTGAACGATTTTTGAACAAATGACTACCTAAAAATTTATTGGATACTTTTATGGAAAATAAGACGTAGGGGGAGGGCCGCCCCCGATCACTTTGACTCATAAAAAAGGAACTAGAACATTTGATTTCTAATACAATGAGCCCTATCAGGAGCTTAAAGGACCACCCTTTCTATATATACTTTATATGCCCCCAGGGCATAACTTACAACCCTTGCCCTGAGGGGCCCGGGGGGTTCTCATCCTCAAGGGCATAATTTCCAGACCTTTCAATTATTTTAAACACAATGGCTATCTTAAAATTTTGTTTCGATGTGTTTGGGGAAACAGAGGACGTGGAAGGGGAGTTAGTTGCCCTTAAACCACTTTCGACTATTACAGAGGGCACTAGCCCTTTCAATTTCCAATCAATAAGCATTTTCTGAAGTTCCTACGATAACAAATGGTCATCTCCAAAATTTCTATCAGAAGCATTTCAGGAAAATACGAGATGAAGGGGGGTAAAAAGGGTACTAAAACTTCTTATTAACCATCCAATGAGCCCCCTCCGAAGGTTATACAATCCCCCTTTCTATAAAGAACTTTTATACCCCAAGGGCATAACTTACAACCCTTGCCCTGAGGACTGTAGAGGGGTTGTCATCCTTCAATAAAATAATTTACGGACCTTTCAACTACATTGAACAAGATGGCTTTCTCAAAATTTTTGATTTGATATTATTAGGGAAATAGTGAGCGTGGAAGGAGGGTTTAGTTGCCTTCCAATCATTTTCGCCCCTGTGCCCCCCGGCGTCCCCTTTGTAGTTGTGTCCCTGTGTCCCGGTCGTCATTTATATTCTCTGTGTCCCGGTCGTCATTTGTGTCCCGGTGTCCCAGTCTGTGATTTCTCTTTGAGTGTCCCGGGCGTCATTTATATTCCTTGTGTCCCGGTCGTCATGTGTGTCCCGGTGTCCCGGTCTGTATATACATTCGTTTTTGAATTGGTCTTTTTTTTAGTTTTTAGTTTTTTACCTTTTTTTTATTTTTTTTAGTTATACCTCATGATTCTAATGATTGCCCTTGAGCTTTGTTGATGATGATTGCTAATCGAACATTCCCTGTGTCCCCGTCGTCATTTATATATCCCCCTGTGCCCCCCGGCGTCCCCGTTGTAGTTGTGTCCCTGTGTCCCGGTCGTCATTTATATTCCCTGTGTCCCGGTCGTCATTTGTATCCCGGTGTCCCGGTCTGTATATACATTCGTTTTTTTAGTTTTGTTTTTCTCCTTTATTTTTCATTTTTTTTTTATTTTTTAGTTTTGTAGCTTTTTTAGTTTTTTTCTTTTTGGTTTTTTTGTAGTTTTTACCTTTTTTTAGTTTTATTTACTTATGTCCTGGTCGTCATTTATACTCCCTGTGTCCCGGTCGCCATTTGTGTCCTGGTGCTTTGTTGATGGTGATTGCTAATCGAACATTCCCTGTGTCCCGGTCGCATTCCCTTTGAGTGTCGTCATTTATATTCCCTATGTGCCGATGTCCCGGTCGTCACTTGTGTCCCGATGTCCCGGTCTGTAATTTCGTCAGTCGAAAACATGACGTCAGTCAACACACAAACATGACGTCACCCGACAGACAGACCCACACATCCACAGACAACTGATATATATATATATATATATATATATATATATATATATATATATATATATATATATATATATATATATATATATATATATATATATATATATATATATATATATATATATATATATATATATATATATATATATATATATATGCCTTATATGCACCAAGGGCATAACTTACAACCCTTGCCCTGAGGGGTTGTCATCCTCAAACACATAATTTCCAGACCTTTCAGTTATGTTGAACAAAATGGCTGTATCAAAATTTTGATTGGATGTGTTTGGGGAAATGGTGAGCATGGGAGGGGGATTAGTTGGACTCCAGTCACTTCCGACTATTAGAAGGCACTAGCCCTTTCAATTTCCAATCAAATGAGCCTTTTTCGAAGTTTTACGACAACAAATGGCAATTTCAAATTTCCATCAGATGCATTTCAGGAAAATGCTAGTTGTGTGTATGTGGGGGGGGGAGGTCCACTCTCCCATCACCTTGAATCTCAAAAAGGGCACTAAAACTTCAAACTAGCAACCCAATGAGCCCCCTACGAAGTTTATACACTCATTCTTTCTATATAAACATTTTATGTTCCCAGGGCACAGCTTATAACCCTTGCCCTGAGGGCTGTAGGGGGGGGGGGGGGGGTTCATCCTTAAATACATAATTTCCGACCTTACCACTAAGTTGAACAAAATGACTACCTCAAAATTTTGATTGGATATGCTTGGGGAAATGGTGGGCACGAAAGGAAGGTTAGTTGCCCTCCAATTACTTGTTACCATTAAAAAGGGCATTAGTCCTTTCAACTTCCAATCGTATGAGCCTTTTATGAATTTTCTACGACAACAAATGGCCGTACATAATTTTTATCAGATACATTTCAGGAAAATACGAGGTGTGTGTGTATGGGGGGGGGGTGTCATACTCAAAGGCATCATTCCGGACCTTTCAACTACATTGAACAAAATGGCTCTCTCAAAAATTCAATTGAATGTATTTGGTTAAATGGTAGACTTGGGAGGGGTGTTAGTTGCCCTTCAATCATTTTCAACTATGAAAAAGGACACTAGCCCTTCCGATTTCCAATCAAATGAGCTCTTTTCCAAGTTTCTACGACAACTCCTTCGATACAAAGTACTCGTTCCACATCACTCTTTACTTAGGCAGCGCTATTGTGCTGCCTACAACAAGAATTGCCATTGATTGGCATGACCGCATAGGGCGTTTGACAATAAATCATTGGAGTTGAGTTGAGTTAAAGGGAAGTTTGGAAACTTCTTACGTTGTGATGCTAAAATTAAAATAGCTGACTTTAGCGCTTCCTTCAGCTCACTAGAACAACTCATTTCAGCACGAGGCCGTCTGAACCAGGCACAAAACACCTTTCCTCTACACCACTCTTTGCTCCTTACTTCTTCTCTTCTCCTTACCGTTCCTCCATATGCTCGACTCTTTACTCCTTCTCACGACATTCACAATCCCTTTGCATTTTTCCTTATGACACCCATTCAACCCCCCTGGATGTTATCCTGATTTTCTTTTAATCAAACTTCAAAATAAGCGAAACTTTCAGGAGCCTGTCATCATTAATATACAAGATGCGACTTAACCTTTTTAAATCTTTCTTTTATTATAGACATAAAGCGTAGATTTGAACCATAAAATTCTCATATAGCTTATTGTTTGATTTCCAGTCACTCAAATGACAAAAAAAAACTACCCTTAAACAATTTCCCTGGGAAGACCTAACCCATCATCATCAACTTTTTGAAGCTCCACATTTCAGAGCCATACTTAACAGCTGTCATTACTATGGCTGTTACATTCTAATCTTAGTTCTAAGACTTAATTTCCTATTCTTCCAAACATTTATCAAATGCAAAAGAACGCCGTACTTTCGAGCGTTTTTTATTGTGGATGCCCATTGCCTCCACCCTGTTTTTGGAGCAGGTTGGACGGTCCAAATGTCGAACACCACGTACAACTTTTAAGTTTTTTTTTTCTCCAAAAGACAGACCAAAATTTAATTCCCCACAAATGTTGCCAATGATTCAGATTTGCTGCAAAATTCCACGCCGTCGGCAAAGGAGGTCTAGTTACAGTTACACAGACATGTCCTAAGAACCGATGCTAAATGTACTAGAAATCGGAAAAACATGACTTCCTTTCTAGCACATACAGCATAGATCAGACAACGTAATACTATAAGAATAAAGCACATACGCTTACACACATGAATACAAACACACACACAAAATAATACGGCACTCGAATTAAAAAAAAAGTTCAAATAGGGATACAATTCTTTTAATAGACAGTGATGAACTCCACAAACAAAAATACTAGATATTGGGGTCACATATGCAGTGACCGTCATCAGTAGTAATAAATATGCAGACGACGGTCACAGCATAAGTGACAAAAATCTATTGTATTTTCTTTGGTGGAATCTATCACTGGCTATTAAAAGGATTTTATCCCGATTTGAACTCTTATTTATCGTCATGGAAAGGCAGCGTGGTTTTTGAAATTATCCAAACTGGAATTTAAGCTCCCTACCGTTGGCTCTAATCCCTGTTTCATGACCTTTCAGCAAGGTCATATAGGGGTCAATTGGGGGTTGCGGGCCAGCAATCCTACATTTTTGCACATCCTTCCTGTTTACCTTCCCCGGATTTATCCAGGTACCCATTAAGTGCTGGGTCGACTCTGGCTGAGCTTACAGAGTCACGGCAATGACCCCCTTTCTAAACCAAATAACCAGAGACACTAGGACTCGAACCCCTGTTCTCAAGTCAGGGATTTCAAGCCTAGTTTGCAAAACACTCGACTAGGAGGGCACACACTAAACATTATCGAAAAAAAAGGACTAGAAAAAGGCATAGATGATTCTAGACACATGAATTATATAGAATTATGCAGCGATGAAACTAAAGAATTTAAACGATTTCCATAAAGAAGGCAAATAGAATTATCTTTTCTTCAAAAAAAAAAAAAAAAAAAAAAAAAAAAAAAAAAAAAAAAAAAAAAAAAAAAAAAAAAAAAAAAAAAACTCTGATTCGGCCAAGACAACCATAAAAAAAAAATTACTTCTAATTTACGAAGGCATTGTGGGGCCTTTAGCGTGAAATTTTAACCTTTCACTTTTATTTTTACTAAAAACCATTTTTTTTATGTAAATGGTCAATTTTGACTTCGCATAAATAATTTAGTATTCGTTAACCTATAGCAAAGAGATTATATTAAGCAACAAACGAATATTAAAAATGGATTTGCTAATATATTTTTAAGACGTTAGATTTGTTCGTTTGATTTATCAGTTGTTTTTTTTATTTTTTTCGTGTTTCTCATAATTGTCTTTTATAATTGAAATAGACATAACAAAACAATAGATATTGACTATTGACCAATGAAATTATTTTCTATTCTAATAAATAAAATTTTCTGGATAGAATCTTTTCAGTAATATATTTAGTAAACTCGAGTAAATTTAGTTTACATAATTTTAATATTATTCTAAGCCTTTTAAATATGTGTCAGCCTTTTCACTGATTGCTCCATGAGTATATTCTTCTATCTCAATTATCAGTTCCTCGCCACAATTGATGAGAGAAAGCATATACAAGTAAAAAAAAAGTAAAATTACCTTTTTCCCGGGCTCCACATCGAAGGACAATTTATCCAGAATAGTTTTTCCTTTAACATACTCAAAGTCAACGTCTTCAAATTTAATACTTGCTGAAGAAGGGCTAATAACCAAGGGCATAGAGTTCAGAGAGGGCTGTAAAGATTTATCATCAGTAAGATTTCCAATAAAAACAATATATACCACACAGTGCAAACCCCCTCACTCTATAGTTGAAACGATAAAAATATCTTTTTCATCCATTTAGAAAACTATTTTTGCTCATTTTCGGATTTAATGGGATAGTGTCTACACAATATTATTGAAACATTATCTATAATACGTAAACTGTTATAAATAATGATACGTTGAAACATAAGGTCGATTATTCCAGCTGTTTAGCAAAGAAATACTTATACTTGTCTTAGCGTCAACTTCGTCAATGTGTATAGTCGCCTTTGTCTTTTTTTACTATTCAGCTTACTAAAATGATAATATATAACATATAATAATAACTTATTTATAACCCGTCAGAAGAAAACAAAAGCGGTGCAACAAAAAGAAATGAAACAAACAGTTTCAAAAAGGAAAAAAAGGTAAATGCACTATGGGTGGTCATATACTTATAGGTACTATGGGGTAGTTTCGAAATGTTTTGAACCGATATTGAGGAATCCCTAAACAGATATTATGTTTTTAGGAGGCATATATAATAAAACGGAAAAACTGAAACAATATTATCGAATTGGTCGGATATGTTTGTCATGAAGAATAGGATAAATTCCCGAAAGAACGGTCAATTAAAACTGAGTATAATCCAAACATAAGCTATAAACTAAATAAGCCAAAGATTTTCTGTTATATCTGCCTCACTTGGTTACAGTCTTTAAATAACCAAAAATAATCTTCTTTTTACAATCAGCGACGTCGTGAATCTGGAAAGAATTTGGTGTTTTGCTAATAGTTAATCTTAACCACTGAAAAAGAAAAAACCCAATAGTACAGAGAAGGATTGTTAGATCAGCAAAAAGAAGAGACCCAACGGTATAGAGAAGGATTGATGAGCCAGGGGGTATGTTATTGCTGCTGTTACTCTTATTTACTAGTGTGTTATTGTTACTGTTAGTTGTTAGCAAGTAGTAACTAATTGTCATTATTATAGTTATTGATACTGTTATTGTTACTATTAATTGAAAGATACAAATACATTCATAGGGTAACCAGCCTTTTAACCAGCAAAAAGAAGAAACCTGACGGTATAGAGAAGGATTGATGAACCAGGGGGTATGTTATTGCTGCTGTTACTCTTATTTACTATTGTGTTATCGTTACTGTTAGTTGTTAGCAAGTAGCAACTAATTGTCATTATTATAGTTATTGATACTGTTATTGTTACTATTAATTGAAAGATACAAATACATTCATAGGGTAACCAGCCTCTTAACCAGCAAAAAGAAGAAACCTGACGGTATAGAGAAGGATTGATGAACCAGGGGGTATGTTATTGCTGCTGTTACTCTTATTTACTACTGTGTTATCGTTACTGTTAGTTGTTAGCAAGTAGCAACTAATTGTCATTATTATAGTTATTGATACTTTTATTGTTACTATTAATTGAAAGATACAAATACATTCACAGGGTAACCAGCCTCTTAACCACCAAAGAGAAGAAATCCGACGGTATAGAGAAGGATTGATGAACCAGGGGGGTATGTAATTGTTCCTGTTACAGTTACTTATTACTGTGTTATTGTTACTGGTAGTCTTACTGCTAGTTGTTAGCAAGTAACAACTTACTGTCATTGCAATCTTTATTAACACTGTTATTGTTTCTATTAATTGAAAGATACAAGCACTTTCATGGGGTAACCAGCTTCTTAACCGTCGAAAAGAAGAAACCCGACAGTATAAAGAAGGATTGGTAGAACAACGGGGTATGTTGTTGTTGCTGTTACTTATTACTGTGTTATTGTTATTGGCAGTGTTACTGTTAGTTGTTAGCAAGTAACAACTTACTGTTATTGTTATTAACACTGATATTGTTACTATTAATCGAAAGATACCAACACATTCATGGGGTAACCAGCTTCTTAACTACCGAAAAGAAGAAACCCGACGGTATAGAGAAGGATTGATGAACCAGGGGGGTATGTTGTTGTTGCTGTTACTGTTGGTTGTTAGCAAGTAACAACTTATTGTCATTGTTATCAATACTGTTATTACTACATTTAATTGAAAGATAAAAACACTTTCATGTGGTAACCAGCTTCTTAACCACCAAAAAAAGAAACCGGATGGTATAGAGAAGGATTGGTAGACCAGAGGGGTATGATACTGTTGGTTTTACTGTTGCTTTTACTGTTACTTATTATTGTGTTATTGTTACCGGTAGTTGTTAGCATGTAACAACATATTGTCATTGTTATTGATACTCTTGATTGAAAGATACGAACACTTTCATTGGATAACCACCTTCTTAACCAACGAAAAGAAGAAACCCGACGGTATAGAGAAGGATTGGTAGGCCCGAGGGGTATGATACTGTTGCTGTTACTTATTACTGTGTTATTGTTACTGGTAGTGTTACTGTCAGTTGTGTTACTGTCAATACTTTCATGGGGTAACCAGCTTCTTAACTACCGAAAAAGAAGAAACCCGACGGTATAGCGAAGGACTGATAGACCAGAGGGGTATGAAATTGTTGTTGTTACTGTTAGTTGTCACTGTGCCACTGTTACGGGTAGTGTAATCCTTAGTTGTTAGTAAGTAACGACTTATTATTACTATTATTGGTATTGTTATTGTTACTATTAAATGAAAGATACAAACACCTTCAAAGACTAAGAGACAGTCCAAATTTTTAGTTTATTAGTTGTTATTAAGTAACAACTTATTGTCATTGTTATTGTTATTGATACTGTTATTGTTACTATTAATTGAAAGATAAAAACACTTTTATGTGGTAACCAGCTTCTCAACCACCAAAAAAAAGAAACCGGATGGTATAGAGAAGGATTGGTAGACCAGAGGGGTATGATACTGTTGGTTTTACTGTTGCTTTTACTGTTACTTATTATTGTGTTATTGTTACCGGTAGTTGTTAGCAAGTAGCAACTAATTGTCATTGTTATTGTTATTAATACTGTTATTGTTACTATTAATTGAAAGATTAAAACACTTTCATGGGGTAACCAGCTTCTTAACCATCGAAAAGAAGAAACCCGACGGTAAATAGAAGGATTGGTAGACCAGAGGGTATATTATTGTTGCTGATACTTGTTAATGTGTCACTGTTACTGGTAGTGTTACTGTCAGTTGTTGTTGTTATTGATACTGTTATTGTTACTAGTAATTGAAAAATATAAATAGTTTCTTGGGATAACCAGCTTCTTAACCACCGAAAGAGACGACAACTGACGGTATGGAGAAGGATTGGGGGACCAGAGGGGTAAGTAATTGTTGCTGTTACTGGTAGTGTTACTGTTAGTTGTTATTAAGTAACAACTTATTGTCATTGTTATTGATACTGTTATTGTTACTATTAATTGAAAGATACAAATATCTTCATGGGGCAACCAGCTTCTTAACCACCGAAAAGAAGAAATACAACGGTATAGCGAAGGATTGGTAGATCAGAGGGGTATGTTATTGTTGCTGTTACTGTTGCTTATTACTGTGTAACTGTTATTGTTGGTTTTTAGTAAGTAACAGCTTATTGTCATTGCTATTATTATCAATACTGTTATTTTTACTATCAACACTTTCATGGGGTAACCAGCTTCTTAACTACCGAAAAAGAAGAAACCCGACGGTATAGCGAAGGACTGATAGACCAGAGGGTATGAAATTGTTGTTGTTACTGTTAGTTGTCACTGTGCCACTGTTACGGGTAGTGTAATCCTTAGTTGTTAGTAGGTAACGACTTATTATTACTATTATTGGTATTGTTATTGTTACTATTAAATGAAAGATACAAACACCTTCAAAGACTAAGAGACAGTCCTAATTTTTGAAATTTTGGAATAAATTATCTGCAATATATAGATAAAATAAAATTCAAATATAAGGGCGTTTATCCAAGCTGAGTAGCAGAAAACTACTTATATTTGTCTTAACTTCTACGTTACCAAATTATATTGCCACATTTGTCTACTTTTCATTCAATTTAATAAAATTGTCGCATTACATGATATACGCTAAAATTTTCATATTTTTTTCCTTCTTCATTTTTCAGCAAAATTTTCTGTTTACCGTTTCTTAATTTTGTTTTTTCTTCATTTTTGAATAATATTTATATTCTGTTATTGTGAAATTTTTCTATAAAGAAAATACAATACAATACCTTTACAATACAATTATTATTATTACTTATGAGAAGAATCTGTTTTTTAATGAAACTTCGCAAGTGTTCCCTGCTTATTCAATACTTTTTTTCCGTTTCATATATATTTTTTTTATTGATTTCAACAGTTTGAAAAGTAATCTAACCAATATGGGTTCTATAGAATCCTTGAGTTTCCGAGAAAGTCCTAAAATTACTTTAAAAAAAAGTAATTAACATCGAATTTAAAAAGCTATAATATACATATACATATAAAAATGTTTAAAACGATAGCCCCAGTTTAAAATCCTTTTAAGATTATACAAAATCAAAACATTCCTTATTCTTTCCATTTTATGTGAAAAATTTTGACTTTTGCTTTCTATTCCATTGATAAATCGTGGATGAGTTTCTTAATTAAAAGTTTTACCTATTTTCATCCATTTTCATTTCATTTAAATCATTTCATTTCATTTTACATCCAGTCGTGGACCCAAAATGTTTAAGCTTTTACCAGTATATGTTTTATCACCAGCTTAATTAAAAGTTTTACTCGTTTGTATATATTTTCATTTCCCTTTGCCTATTTCATATCATTTTGCTTCCAGTGGTGGAACCAAAACATTCAAGCTTTTACTAGTATATATATATATATATATATATATATATACATCTATATATATATAAAAATAAGTTGTCTGTGGATGTGTGGGTCTGTCTGTCGGGTGACGTCATGTTTGTGTGTTGACTGACGTCATGAAGTTAGTTGTCGTCATTTTTGTTATGACGGTGACGTCATTAAAGATATTTAAGACATGCCTTCACGTAGAAATCTATTAATGTTTAACTGTAAAATGACTGATGAACTTACAATGGCAACAGCCGAGGAAGATGCTCAAAGAGTCTATGCCAAAAAACTTGCTGCTGATAGAGAAAGTAAGAAAAGAAAGCGTGCCGAGGAATCAAAAGAACAGCAAGGAAACAGGCTTGAGGCTGATAGAGAAAATAAGAAAAGAAAGCATGCCGAGGAATCAAAAGAACAGCAAGGAAACAGGCTTGAGGCTGATAGAGAAAGAAAGAACAGAAAGCGTGCCGAGGAACTACCAGAGCAACGCGAAACCAGACTTGCTGCTAAAAGAGAAAGTGAAAAAAGAAGGCGTGCCGAGGAACTACCAGAGCAACATGAAACCAGACTTGCTGCTAAAAGAGAAAGTAAAAAAAGAAGGCATGCCGAGGAACTACCAGAGCAACATGAAACCAGACTTGCTGCTAAAAGAGAAAGTGAAAAAAGAAGGCGTGCCGAGGAATCACAAGAACAGCAAGAGATCAGGCTTGCTGCTGATAGAGAAAGTAAGAAAAGAAAGCGTGCCGAGGAATCAGAGCAACCTGAAAATTATCGCCTGGCATTCAGGTACAGCCCAGTCGATGATTATAGCTTGAGTAGATGTGTTCAAATCGGGACTATGTCTAAAATTTGTCCCTATTGCAAGGCCTAGAAATTCAATGGTGAAACAATCGGCATGTGTTGCGCCTCAGGAAAAGCTAAACATCCTCTATTGGCTACACCACCAGAGCCATTGAAGACTTTCCTTACTGGAACTACGTCAGAATCTAAGCGTTTTTTGTCACAAATCAGAAAATATAACTCATGTTTCCAAATGACGTCGTTTGGAGCCCAAATCGAAAATCCAGATCAATTTATGTCTACTTTCAAAGTAAAAGGGCAAATTTATCATAGAGCAGGGTCCCTTCTACCATTCTCAGGCGAGAATCATAAATTTTTACAATTGTACTTCATCAGTGATAGAAATTCTGAATTGAATGCACGTTGCGAAATTTCTCCCAACGTTGAAAGGACAATCGTTTCCCAATTGCAACATCTTTTCCACGAAAATAATAATTTAGTGCGTCTGTTCAAAACAGCCATCGATTTGATGCCTAATGATACGCATAAAATTGTTATTTCCGCTGACAAAACGCCTCCTGGCCAACATGTGCGTAGATACAATGCTCCAACTATCGACGAAGTGGCAATCGTTATGGTCGGTGATCAGTTTTTACCTCGACATATTATTCTTCATAAGCGAAACGCTCAGTTGTTAAGAATTGCTGAAACTCATCGACGCTACGATGCCCTACAATATCCTATCATTTTTTGGGATGGAGCCGACGGCTATCACTTTAATATTAAATTGATGAATCAAGCCACTAACAAAGAAATGAATAAGAAATGCAGTGCAATGCATTATTATTCCTATAGACTAATGATTCGGCAGGATGAAGAAAATTATATTTTAAAATGCCGTCAATTGTTTCACCAATTCGTCGTTGATATGTATGCTAAAATTGAATCAGAACGTTTGCTATATATCCGCCTGAATCATACCAAGCTCCGCTCTGAACAATACATTTATTTGCGAGATGCAGTTATAAATGACGGTAACACCACAAACGTTGGAAGATTAACAATTTTACCTTCGTCATATGCTGGCAGTCCCCGTCATATGCATGAATATGCTCAAGATGCTATTGCGTATGTTCTCCTCTATGGTCGTCCAGATTTATTTATTACATTTACATGTAATCAATCTTGGGACGAGATACTGCAGCTTCTACTTCAAGGACAATCGGCGGTTCATAGACATGACATTACGGCCCGTGTCTTCCGGCAAAAGTTGAAATCACTGATAAACTACATAGTAAATTTTGAAGTGTTTGGGTCAGTGCGATGCTGGATGTACTCAGTGGAATGGCAAAAACGAGGTTTGCCACACGCACATATACTAATCTGGCTACATAAAAAAATTACTTCGAACGAAATTGATGATGTGATTTCCGCTGAAATACCTGATGAAAATGTCGATAAGGGGTTACATGATATTATTGTAAAAAATATGATACATGGACCTTGCGGTGCACTGAACGAAAATTCACCATGCATGGCCAAAGGAAGGTGCACAAAGCAATATCCTCGACTTTTAGTATCCAACACAATTACTGGCAATGATGGTTACCCACAATATAGAAGAAGATCTACTGAAGATGGCGGTAAAACAGCAATAATAAAGAAGCGTAACGGTACCACCATCGAAGCAGATAACCAGTGGGTTGTTCCATATTCCCCATTATTATCAAAAACATTTAATGCACACATAAACGTTGAATACTGTAACTCCGTAAAGGCAATCAAATACATATGTAAATACGTCGACAAAGGCAGTGACATGGCAGTTTTTGGCATGCAGCCCGAAATCAAAGATATCGACGAAATCGTACCATATCAGGCTGGAAGATACATAAGCAGTAATGAAGCTGTTTGGCGAATTCTTTCATTTCTGATACATGAACGTAGTCCAGCTGTTGTTCACTTAGCGGTACATTTACAGAATGGTCAACGTGCTTATTTCTCGGAAACCAACGTGCAACAAAGAGCCCTGAATCCACCGGATACAAAGTTAACCGGTTTCTTTTCGCTTTGCAAAAATGATTCTTTTGCAAAAAACTGCTGTATACTGAAGTACCTTCGTATTACACGTGGAATACTAAAAATAAAGTATTTGAACGTCGAAAACAGGGTAAGTCAGTCGACGGCCAACCTACCATCTTCAAAGATACCACGATAGGAAGACTCTACACCGTTCACCCCAATCAACATGAATGCTTCTTTCTACGCCTGCTTTTGGTGAATGTACCCGGTCCGACATCCTTTGAGTATTTGAGAACTGTAAACGGTACTATACATGACACTTACCGTAGTGCATGCCAAGCTCTGAATTTATTGGAGAATGACCAACACTGGGATAACTGCATCAATGACGCGTGCGAAACGTCAACTCCAAGTCAAATTCGTGCATTGTTTGGCATCATTTTAACAACTTGCTCTCCATCAGCTCCTACAGAGTTATGGGAAAAATATAAGTCAAAAATGTCCGAAGATATACTCCATCGAAAACAGTTAGAGACGTCAGATATGACTTTTGATTTTACATCAGAAATTTATAACTACACTTTAGTTATTATAGAAGATTTGTGCGTACGTATGGCAAACAAACCTCTTCAGGATTTGGGAATGCCTTCACCTAACCGTATCGATGCTGTTTCGACATGTGTAGAATTGGATCGTGAGCAAAGTTACAGTACGAGTGATCTATTGTCGTATGTACAAAATAACATTTCCAAGTTAACGTCGGAACAAAAAGACATTTATGATACGATAATGCATTGTGTCGATAACAACGTTGGAGAAATATTCTTTTTGGATGCGCCAGGAGGTACTGGTAAAACGTTTGTGATAAAACTGATTCTGGCATCAATTCGATCAAAAAATGATATAGCGTTGGCAATTGCGTCGTCCGGAATAGCCGCAACATTGCTGCCTGGTGGAAGAACTGCTCATTCCGCTTTGAAATTGCCTCTGAATTTGCATTCTACAGAAACTCCCACGTGCAATATTTCCAAATCATCTGGGATGGGTAAAGTATTGCAGCAGTGCAAACTTATTATTTGGGATGAGTGCACAATGGCACACAAAAAATCGCTCGAGGCTCTGGATCAATGCTGGAAAGATTTGCGACGGAAGTCGAAACCCTTTGGCAGCACATTAATATTGCTTGCGGGAGATTTCAGGCAAACATTACCTATAATACCTAGATCAACTCCTGCAGACGAAATGAATGCTTGCCTGAAAAATTCTAATTTATGGACACACGTAAAAACATTAAAATTAACTACAAATATGCGTGTCCGATTGCAAAACGATGATTCTGGTCAAACATTTTCAGATCAATTGCTGGCAATTGGAAACGGAAAGCTCCCAGTAGACTCAATTTCAGGACGTATACAACTACCTGCTGATTTCTGTAATTTAGTGACGTCCAAAAATGAATTGATTGAAAAAGTATTTCCGAATATTCTAAACAATAATAAAAATAATAAATGGCTAAGTGAAAGAGCGATGCTTGCAGCCAAAAATATAGACGTCCACGAAATCAACAATATTGTTTTGACCAAGATTCGAGACCAGGCAGTCCTTTACAAGTCAGTCGACACAGTTTTGGAACCAAATGAAGCGGTTAATTATCCATCTGAATTTTTAAATTCCGTGGATCTTTCAGGGTTTTCACCACATGTGCTACAACTAAAAATAGGCGTACCAATAATACTTTTAAGAAATATCAACCCACCAAAGCTTTGCAATGGCACGCGACTTGCCGTAAAAAAAAACAATGGAAAACCTAATAGAGGCCACAATCTTGACAGGGCCTTTTGAGGGTGAGGCTGTTCTTATTCCTCGCATTCCCATGATTCCAACGGATCTGCCTTTTCAATTTAAAAGATTGCAATTCCCAATTCGATTAGCATTTGCAATCACCATTAACAAAGCTCAAGTTCAATCATTAGAAAAATGTGGTATAGATCTTAATACTGATTGTTTTTCCCATGGACAATTGTACGTTGCATGTTCGAGGGTCGGTAAACCTGACAATCTATTTATATGCAGCGACAATTGGACAGCGAAGAATGTTGTATATTCGCAAGTTTTACGCAGTTAATTTGTATTGTATCTATCTATCTTCTATCTATATAAAAACGAGTTGTGTGTATGCATGTTTGTTTGTTTGTAAAAAGAGCGTTTGCATATGACGTCATTATTAGTATATAAGGCTTTGTATATGCACAGACAATGGGAAAGCCAAGAATGTTGTATATTCGCAAGTTTTACGTAGTTTGAGCGCCACCCCAACACCTAGTTGGTGGGGGCGCTTCGCGCCCCCCCCAAGCCCCCCCGCGCGCGTAAGTCGTTACGCGCCATAATAGTTACGCGCCATTGTAGTTGTGTCCCTATGTCCCACCTGTGAATATAGATAGATATATATATATGGTTTTAACTACGTAAAACTTGCGAATATACAACATTCTTTGCTGTCCCATTGTCTTTGCATATAAATAGATTGTCAGGTTTACCGACTCTTGAACATGCAACATATAATGGTCCATGGGAAAACAATCTGTATTCAGATCTATACCTCATGATTCTAATGATTGCCCTTGAGCTTTGTTGATGGTGATTGCTAATCGACCATTCCCTGTCCCGGTGTCCCGGTCGTCATTTACATCCCCCTGTTTCCCCCGGTGTCCCCGTTGTAGTTGTGTCCCTGTGTCCCGGTCGTCATTTATATTCCCTGTGTCCCGGGTCCCGGTCGTCATTTGTATCTCGGTGTCCCGGTCTGTATATACATTCGTTTTTTAGTTTATTTTTTCTCCTTTATTTTTTTCCTTTTTTTTTCTTTTTTAGCTTATTTAGATTTTTAGATTTTTTAGTTTTTTTATTAGTTTTTAGTTTTTTTTTCTTTTTAGTTTTTTTGTCCCGGTCGTCATTTATATCCCCCTGTTTCCCCCGGTGTCCCCGTTGTAGTTGTGTCCCTGTGTCCCGGTCGTCATTTATATTCCCTGTGTCCCGGTCGTCATTTGTATCCCGGTGTACCGGTCTGTATATACATTCGTTTTTTAGTTTTGTTTTTCTCCTTTATTTTTTTCCTTTTTTTTTCTTTTTTAGTTTATTTAGATTTTTAGATTTTTTAGTTTTTTTATTAGTTTTTAGTTTTTTTTTCTTTTTGGTTTTTTTGTAGTTTTTACCTTCTTTTTAGTTTTGTTAATTTTTTTTTTTACTTGTGTCCTGGTCGTCATTTATACTCCCTGTGTCCCGGTGCTTTGTTGATTGCTAATCGAACATTCCTTTTGTCCTGGTCGCTTTCTCTTTGAGTGTCGTCATTTATTTTTTTCTTTTTTAGTTCTTTTAGTTTTTACCTTTTTTTGTTTTTTTTAGTTTTTAGTTTTTTTAGTTTTTTACCTTTTTTTAGTTTTTTTAGTTTTTTTAGTTTTTTAGCTTTTTTATTTTTTTTATTAGTTTTTATTTTTTTTGTAGTTTTTGCCTTTTTTTTAGTTTTTTTAGTTTTTTAGCTTTTTTATTAGTTTTTAGTTTTTTTTGTAGTTTTTGCCTTTTTTTAGTTTTTTTAGTTTTTTAGCTTTTTTATTTTTTTTATTAGTTTTTAGTTTTTTTTGTAGTTTTTGCCTTTTTTTAGTTTTTTCAGTTTTGACGTCACCTGATCCAGTTTTTTCAGGTGACGTCACCTGATCCACGATCCACAGATCCACAGACAACTTATTTTTATATATATAGATAGTTTTTTTTTTTACTTATGTCCTGGTCGTCATTTATACTCCCTGTGTCCCGGTGCTTTGTTGATTGCTAATCGAACATTCCTTTTGTCCTGGTCGCTTTCTCTTTGAGTGTCGTCATTTATTAGTTTTTTCCCTTTTTTTTTTTTTTTTTAGTTTTTTACCTTTTTTTAGTTTTTTTAGTTTTTTTAGTTTTTTAGCTTTTTTTCTTTTTTTATTAGTTTTTAGTTTTTTTTTGTAGTTTTTGCCTTTTTTTAGTTTTTTCAGTTTTTTTTTTTAGTTTTTTATTGGTTTTTACCTTTATAGTTTTTTTAGTTTTTTAGCTTTTTTATTTTTTTTATTAGTTTTTAGTTTTTTTTGTAGTTTTTGCCTTTTTTTAGTTTTTTCAGTTTTGACGTCACCTGATCCAGTTTTTTCAGGTGACGTCACCTGATCCATCCATCCATCCATCCACAGACAGACAGACAACTTATTTTTATATATATAGAAGATATATATATATATATATATATATATATATATATATATATATATATATATATATATATATATATATATATATATATATATATATATAGATTCTCTTACTTCAAGTTTCGCCAGTTTTTATGTATTTTTTCATTTCATCTTACTTATTATTAAAAAGGACAGGATTACAAAGACTGGGAAAATATTGCAGAAATAAAAAAAAAGTTTAAGCATAACTTTATAAGTATTCTATGCTTTTTAAAGTTGTATGTTTGTCTTATTTTTTTTTTTAAGAGGAATCAAGATAGAGAAGGTTGAAGTTCTAAAAGGTTAAGAAAGTAGAAAAAGAATTTTTTGTTAACCAAAATGTGTACTTTTTTTTTTAAACTAGTCTAGTCATGTACTTCAGCGTGCAAATACTACACAAACAGTAGAAAAAGCCATCCCGCAAAATGGTCTGGGTTTTTTTTTTTAGGTTTTTCGAAATTCATCCTATTTTTCTTGTAAGTTGCGTTTTTTTTTTTTTTTTTTTGTTTTTTTTTTTGTGTGTGTTTCCTGAAGTTGCAGAATATTCCCAATAGACTCATATCAGGAAAAAATAAATAGAAAAATTCGTTCTAAGACAACACTGGCTATATATGACATTAAAGAAAAACACACAAAAAAACAATAAATTATACAATTAAAAGAATAACCAAGAAAACGAGGATGATTTAAGTTTAATTTCCACAGCAAATGGTTTACCAAAGTCTTTTAGGAAGGCAATTGAAATTTAAAAATGCATAAATATTGCTTTGAACAGAGATACTGGAGATATTCCTATAAACCAAATTTACAATAACTTAATACTAAAAGAACCGAGTAATATTCTTTCTTGTTTTAAACCAAGATCATCTGAACATATTAATAAAAATCAGTTCAGTAGGCACGCTAAGTTAATCGCTAAGATGAGAGCTCTTATCCAATCTAATTTGTGAATAGTCTTTCATTTATTATGGCTTGGTTTTTGCCCAAGTATTTGCTTTTGTCTTTTCGCTTATTTGTGTCCACTGGCTGAAAATAACCTTCGTTTTCTTGTTTTTTTTTTGTTTTTTTTTTCAATAATTAATTTCCCTTTTTTTCAAACGTTATGAATAGAGAGCAAGAAAACAGAACTACTCTCCTACTGATTAGACTTTCAGGCAATTTTTTGATAACTTTAAAAATCTAATCAATAAACTCTTCCAATCAACCAATCTTAACACTAATCAACTCTAACCCAATCACTTTGATATTTATTAATAACCAAGTTGATTTGAGGGCTAATCTAACAGTAAAAAAATTATCAATGGTTCTATAAAAAGACCCAAAAGACCAAGTTCTCCTATGAAGTTAGTAAAAAAAGTAAAGCATAGCTTATTAAGGAGCCAATCATACCACTACTACCAACTAACTGTAACATTAGGCAGCCATAGGTCACCACAGCTATGTATGTTCCTCCTCCATCCCAACTTATTCAAAGCCTTCCTCATTACACCCTCCCAAGAAGTTTCCATTTCCCTTAAAACTTTGCTTAGGACATCCTCTCGCCCCATTCGAGGACAACCCACTTTTCGTTTAGCCCAAGACGGTTGGCCGGAAAGGAAAATCTTTGGCAGCTTACCTGAATTTTAGGCTGGACTCGCATAATGGCAAACATTGTTTGCATATCAATTAAGGACTGTCGCACTTCTCTATATACAGTTCCAAGGAAATTAAGAGGCAAAGATAGTTGAAATAGCAGTCCATTTACCATCACCAAATCACCAACAGTCATCGTCCCTGTGGACAAAAAGAAAATGAGTTTTTTTTTTCAATTCTTTCAAAAAGCATCAAGGACAATGAAAGGGAAATATGATAGCTTCAATCTGTTTGTTGGAAACTTACATGATCGTGTATATGTTTAAAAAATAGAAAGAAAAATCTGGGATTCAATCTAAAATGTAAAATGACAGTTATGCAGTTGTTGGTACTAGTAGGCGCCAACTTTAAAAAAGAAGAACCATGGTTGAAACATCAGCAAAAAAAAACCTAAAAACATGTGGCACTAAACAGCTGAAAAATGTGCAGCTTTTTTTTAAGGCGTAGTTGTCTTTGGGAAGCAACATATCGTTAATGTCTGGATTTTTACGGACAAAATGAGTTGTCAAATTTAACTTAATAGTTTAGTTTAATTATTTTTACGATTCAACACAACAACACTGACGAAATGTGATACTACCCTAGAAACTTCATAATGTTAAGACAAAAAAGAAAAATCCTAGAATAATCGCGATTTTCAGCTATGAATAGACTTCGGATGGTTTCAGGGGCAAAAAAAATTACTTTGACGCAGTATTTGAAGTAAAAAAAAAAACAAAAAAAAAAAAAAAAAATAACGCCTCAAAGTTTGTTTCTATGCATTTTGTTACGTTTTTACGAGCCGGACATTCTTTTTTGGGAGGGGAGGGAATTTAAAAAATATATATCATCAAAGAACATAAAACCATGGAGATATTCAACGACGGTCATCCTGCCTGTGAAAATAAAAGTAAAAGAATTCGTCCTTAAGAACATTACTATTCTCTAAAAGCAAAAAAAAAAAAAAAAAAAAAGTGAAAAGATTTATCTATAAAATGGGTGAAGAGCTTGAGCGGCTACTGATTCAGCAGGCAAAAAATATTTAGGAAGCTTTTAGCCATATAATATAACTGATAGTGTTTCAAGCGATTAGGAACACACAACAGTACAAATGTTGTGGTTAGTTTAGGAAGCAATATTAGTATTTGTTTGGTGTGGATTGTGGAGCTCAGGAAGAGGGCCTTGGATGGTGGAAGGTTACAGGGTTGTGTTATGCTTGGGTGAACTTGATGAGTTTTGCCCTAGAAAAACAGCAAACACTGGGGGAGGATATGATAGAAAAGATACGCAAAACGCTTCTAAATTTAGAATATACAGATTCCCTAATATCCTAAGTGAAAGTGTGGGCAAAATGAAAGTGCTGATATTTTTGAAGAGTTCAAAAAAGAAATAAATCAAGTGAATACTTTACGAAGATCCTGTGTTAATAGCTATTTTGAATCGAAACTTGAAGCAAGAAAAGGGGACTCAAAAGGAACATGGAAGGTTTTGAGAGAAGTGTTAGGTAGACAAAGAGAAAAATACGCCAACTTCACTAATTGTTGATGGAAAAGTCTACGAAGGCAAACAGAGCATTGTGAATCTCTTCAGTACCTACTTCTCGATGATTGGTGAAGTGGTTCAAAAGAAAGACCAGCCACTGAGTCAAGGAGCAAGTGAGGAAGTTTTCATTGACGATAGAGGTCCGGGACTAATAATGGAGACCGAAGAAATGAATATTGAGGGGTGTAAAGAAATTGTAAACAATATTAAGTCAAACTCTTCAGGCGGTGACGGTATAAACCTTAAGACCTTCAAGCTTTATTATGGTTTACCTTCTACTATGCCTCGTCCACTTGATTAATTTATCACTGAAATCGGGAGAATTCCCGCAAAATCTTAGAGGCGTGAGTGATTCCTCAACACAAAAGTGGCTCGAATAGACCGATAGATCGATAGACCGACTAGGGACCGATTTCTCTTCTGTTGGTTTTCTCGAATTTGTACGAAAAAATTATGCATAAAAGGTTTTATGCACATTTAACAAAACATGATTTTTTAACAAAATTAACAAACAAAACACTTTTAACAACACATGGTCAGTTTGGATTCAGGAAAGGCCACTCTATTGTTAATGCTACGCGGCTTTTGATTTTCTGAATGCATCAATGGAAAATGGTGGAATGATTTTTTCGGTTTTCATATATTTTAAAAAAACGTTTGACACGGTTGATTTTGAAATTTTAACTGATAGGCTAAGGTCACTTAGAGTCACAGGTAGTATTTTAATGTGGTTTGAATCTTATTTGATAGGGAGGTCGATACGTGTATGTTTTGATGATGCTATATCTACAATTTCTTTTTATAAATTGTGGCATTCCGCAAGGTTCTGTTTTGGGTCCTTTGTTACATCTTGTATATGTAGATACTATGCAGTTTTATATTCCTGGTGCTGTTAATACTTCTTTGGCTGACGACACGGTATTTTCAGCTGCTGCAAGAAATGCTGATGATCTCGTGGAGAAAATTAATCAAGCTTTAAGCCGTCTTTTAATTTTTACAAGGATTAGCTGTTTATCAGCGAATTTTTTAAAAACTCATTTTATGTTGCTTAGTCGGAAAGGAAGTCCAGTTGATTTAAGTGGAAAAATATTTCTTTGTAATAGACCATTCAAACAAGTAGTTGTGACGAGATACCTGGGTTTCCAGCTTGATCAAAATCTGAGTTGGAAAGCACATATTGATCAGGTGGCGGCTAAGGTATCTAGAGGGTTTGGCCTGATTCGGCGTCTGAAAAATCAGTTACCTCGTTCTACTCTTTTAACTCTTTATCATTCTATTGTCATGCCTTATATTTCGAACGGTTGTGTGATATGGACAAGTGGATTTTATACAAATTTTAAACGTGTTCAGGTTTTACAAAATAAAGTTATTAGATTTTAACCTGGAAATCTTTGAAATTTACACGAAGGGCTTTACCAGAGACTTAAATTTCTCCAAAAACAGGTTTGTTTTTGTATTTAAAAAATATTCTTGTTAAACAAAAAATTTAATCTTAATTTTTACATTTTCCAGGATAAGAGTATATTTCGTTTTATATTCTTTACAGCCATAACTCTTACCACCGTCATGGCAAAAGAAAGCCTGGTAGTTCTCTGTTTGCCTAAATAACCCAGCTTCTTTTTCAGCCCGATATTTTGGCAATTTAGAGGAAATGAGCATTTTTTTTTTTTAGGTTAACAGCTTTCAAACTTTCTCTGCTTCAACAAACTTTACAATAGAAGAGATTATTGTCCTATTGTAAAAGCCAATATTTCATATTGCTACCTTTATACTAAACAATTTAGTTTATACACTATACTTAAATTATTACCTTGCATTATATTCCTTGCAGCCATAACCATTACCGCCGTCATGGCAACAGAGAGAATAGCCTGTTGGCCAAAGTTCAAAAGCGCCAAGCTTGTATTTGTCTTCAAAGAGGCTTTCTCATAATTCTTGAGCACCTTATCATACTGATCCGCTTCAAACTGTTCATTATTGAAGTACTTCACCGTTTCAAAGTTGATTAGAGAATCCACAGCCTTATTGCCAGCTTCATTTTCAGCCCGGTTCATGTCAATCCTGAATTTTGTACGCCACTGAGTTACTGACAAAGTATAGGCTGCGTATAAGCCGATGCAGCCTAGAGTAACACCAGTGTATCCAAGCCCACACTTGTACCCCTGAAAAAAAAATAGCCAAAAGAAGAGAAAAAAGGTATTTTTACTACTGAATACGAAGCAGAATATTTAAACAAATATAATTATTCAAAAATAATATAATAAGGACCAGCTTCTACATTTCTTCGTTTAAATATAACAACACGAAATTACAAATTAAGAGAGGGTTAAACTACTGTCCAATTATAGAGGGCATCCAAGGCGTTCTGTTGACTGTGAGATTCGAATGTATTCTTTTATTAAACATTCTTTATCGTTTTCTATGGGTTTGGAAAATCATGAATATAGGTTTGGAAAACAACGCAAGATTTATTGACGTAATGACACATTTTAGACTGTTGTATAAAGTTACTTCCAATATTTATTTTTTCGTTATGAAACCAAGATATTTTACAACCTAACAAAACAATACAGCATAAAAAAAAAAAAATCAGAATGGTTTCAATGCCCTAGACATAACTAGTTGAAAACTTTTATAAGCTTCAAAAGAGCATGGCCTTTCAACAGATCTTTTTTAAAAATTTATTTGTGAAAAGTTTAATTTTCTTTACACTTACTGGAAATGCACAATTAAAGTTGCGTTCGATTTAACGAAAATTAGTTAAAAGATTCGGCAAAAAAAAATTCGAAATCGGTTTAACATGAGCCATACAGGACATTAGGAACAGACCTTCAGGTTTAGGAAGGGGAGGCCTGAAACAGTCAAAATAATGAAATAGGCGGAAACCATCTTGGCTTAAAACAAATCAACCTTTTTATGAAAGCTTGACACCTCTTGTTTCCTTTTACAAGAAGAAACGTAAACTCTAGCATTCAAAATACAGCCACCGAATGAGCGCTGTTAATAAACAGCTGTATCATTCAATTTGCAAAATTTTGAATGAATCCTCAAGTTTTGCAAGAGCAAACCTTTTTACAATAAAGGCAAGCATGAGCTCCGGAGTTCAAATTGTTTGCTAGAAATTCTTTGTAGATATCTAACAACGAAGAATTCTTAATAGCAGTTTCGTACTCCACTTTTTAATTCAGTTAGAATCCGTTCGTTAAAAAAAAAAAAGAAAAGTTATCTAAGAATAACAAAAAAACGGCATCATCTACTTATTAGTTAACTAATAAAGTAAATCGAACCAGGCTTAAGTAACCAAATTGGCTATTAAGCTAGGTATTCTTTTAATGTTTAAAAGAAACATATCTAACAAGGAAATATTTTAGCAAAAGATCCAAGCATTCCCTCAAAGAATCCTAACTTCCAATGGAACATGAGCCCCGCCATAGAGGGGCAAAAGACGATGACTCCCTCCACATTGAGAAGCAACAAGACACCTTTGACAACACATCAAAAGGAGAAAACGCAAACACTCCCCTTTAAATCCTGGCTCAAACATAGCTCGTTGGTAGTATACTTATCCCTCTACTCCGGAAAATCTCGCCAGAAATCTTGCACTATAAGCCAGAATTAAAACACTCTGTTTACGTTTCTTAGAAGAATGAAAAAAAAAAGACAAAAAGAGGGATGAGATACTTTGCTTTATCAGACTAACTGACAATTTTGCCAGAATATCAGACAATTCGAGCTAAGTTTAAAAAAAAGAAATTGGGAGCTGTGAATATACAAAAAGGGGAACCGAAAAAGAAAACAAGTAAATTTTTAAAAATGGTAGATGTATTGGATATGTTTAGATAAGCTATGCTCGCCCCTTCTATGCCTCTCCAAAGACCTACACCAATCCCAATATTTTTCTTACAAAAGGATTTTTCGCCTTTTTCAGGTTGGTATCCCTTTAAGTCACTTGGTCTCAAGCGCCCTTTGGCATATTTAACAACGTTTCTGATAAAATAATGCTTCATGTATGTTGCATTAGATAATTGTACAGAATCTGTTTAGAGAAGCACAACCATAATACATTTTCCACACCCCTGCAACCTTTTTTGTCTCCCCATGTTTGTCGTACCCAATGGTATATATCAGAGGTTTCCAACCGATCTTGGGCGATGCTCCACCTAGGCATAGATACCCTTCTCGTGATATTTGAAGTTTGTTACTTAAAATTTTACATGTATTCAAAAAGCTTAAAAAACTATTTAATTGGTATCTTTTTACAGTTCGTCCTCCAGGTATATTTTCTATTAATTACAAACACTGTATTAATAGAACATTTTTTACACACTGTATGACGTCATTGCAATAAAATCATGTATCTTTTTTGGTCTCTATATACGTATGAATGTAACATCATTTTTTTTTATTATGGCTTAAAGTGAAGTCAGTCGAAGGGGACCGGTGCAGCGTTGGGAATCATGAGTATAGATAAAGACTCACCAATATCGCACCGACTAGAGAAACTTCAAAAATGGTAGGTGCAATATTGAAGACTAGAGCACTCAATATGAAATTTATTCCTCTACTTCCTCTGTCGATTGCTTTCGAGAGGGCTCCAGTTTGACGACTCAGATGAAAGCTCAGATCAAGCTTGTGCAAATGTAGAAAAACGTTTTTTGCCAGTTTACGGATAGAATGAGATGCAACTTTAGCAAAAACAGCATTCCGTAGTTCATTGAAGGCAGCAGCTCCTAGACGAGCTCCACCGTCTGTGAAGTTACATACGGTTAGAAAGTTGCAATATTTATGCACATACTGAGAAAGAAAATTTTAAGTCAGTGACGTCCAAATAAAACAGTGTCGTCAATATTCTGATTTTTAATTCAATTAATAAATATTAATTTAAATTACTGAATATTATAATATTATAAAAGTAAAAATTTTATAAATGAACAACAACAAATTACGCATGTAAGACAACAAATAATAATGATTGTTAGTTTATTTAATTAATGCAAATATTTGATGGTGGTTAATCAAGAGTTCGCAGCAAGACCATGGAAGCGGTGTGTTGATACCTTCAAACCCCGAGCCATCATACAACCCTTCAGAACAGAACAAGACAGATCTCCGTATCGAGCCATGGTTCCTGCCTTGCCGAAACGACTGGCCTTAAGACGTCCCGCGAGGACGGACGGGACTTCTTTAAGTTCCCAGCATACAAAAGAAGGACTAGTGTAAATTATCAAGGAACTAAATAAGCGACTAGACGCAACGTAAAAGAAAATCAAGAGACAAGATAGCAAAAACAATGAAGTAAAACAGACGAATTTCTTGTTTAGATAAGAGCAGAACAAAGAAAAAGATAATCGAATATGCCAATGAGCTACTTCTATGAAATTCAAATGTCGTCTAAACATTACCTTCAGTTCAACAAACAAACAAACCGTTTCAGTTATTCTGTTGATAAATTATTTTTTAATTAGCATAAATTACACCTTTTCTTTTGTTAAGGGTTCCTGACTGATCCCCACGGAAGTTTTTTTGTCACGGACTTTGATATTTTTTTAAATATCTATAAAATCAAATCGATATATAGGTTTAATATGTACTTAATTTACTTCCAAATTAAAAAAAAAGCTAATTTCGCTATTCTAACCCATTTTTAAGATTTGTGATTAAACAGAAAAGCAGGCAGCCCCATATTGACTTAACTTATATTCGATGGTGAGATTGAATTGTTGTTAAAATAATTTTTATAATAATTGTTAAAATTATGGTTAAACAAATTCAAAATTGTCACAAAAGAAATTTGCAACATAATCCGCAAGCAACAAGTTTCACGAACAAAAGTCTGCATGTATCATGTTTCACGAAGAAAAAAACGGTATGCAACAAGTTTTACGAAGAAAAATATCATGGTCAATTAAGTTTCATAGTAGAATAAATCAAAATACATTGTCTCTTGAAAAAAATATCTGTATGAAACAAGTTTCACGAACAAAGAAAAAACCAACATGAAACCAGTTTCACGAAGAAAAATGTCATAATAAATTAAGTATCACGAAAGAATAAATCAACATAAAAAAAGTTTCACGAAGAAAAACATCAAGATGAATTAAGTTTAGCTAAAAAAATCAGCACGCAATAAGCTTCATGAACAAAACCGCTTTCTCTCGAGGAGAAACATCAAAGTATAAGTTTCACGACAAGGAAAATCAGCATGCAAAAAGTTGCATCAAGAAGAAATAAAAATATATAACAAGTTTCTCGAAGACATAAATTAAGATACATTAAGTTTCTCGAAGTAATAACCAATATGCAACAAGTTTCACGATCAAAAATCAGCATGCATTGCGTTTCACGAAGAAAAAACGAACATGCAACAAGTTTCAAGAACAAAATATAATGGTAAGTTACGTTTCACAATACAATAAAATGATATACGTTAAGTTTCATAAAGAAAAATATCAAGATAAATTCACGAACAAAAATTTCACGAACAAATTTCACGAAGTTTCACAAAGAAAAATTAACACGCAACAAGTTCCACAAACAAAACTGTGTCACGAGATGAAAAATCAATTTACAAGTTTCCTGAAGGGAAGAATCAATGAACATGAAATTTCATTAAGAAGAAATAAAAATAACAAGTTTCTCGAAAACTTAAATCAAGACTTAGTAAGTTTCTTGATGAAACGATCCGTGTGCAACAAATTTCACGAAAAGAAAATCAGCATACATCAAGTTACACGAAGAAAAAACCAACATGCAAAAAATTTCATAAAGGAAAATATCATGACACATTAAGTTTCACGAAAGAATAAATCAACATTCAACAGGTTTCACGAAAAAAAATTACGATATATTGAGTTTCACGAACAGAAGTTTCCGAGGAGGAAAATCAACATGAAACAAGTTTCATGAAAAATAAATTAAAAAAAAGTTGATCGAATACAAAAATAATGATACATTAAGCTTCTTGAAAAAATAATCCATACACAAAAAGTTTCACGAGCAAAAATCAGCATGGATCCTGATTCACGAAGAAAAAGAAACCAAGATGCAACAGGTTTCACGAAGAAAAATCAACCTGTAAGAAGTTTCACGAGGAAAAAATCAGCGTACATTATATTTCACGAATAATAGATCAGCATGCAACATGTTTCATGAACGAAAATATCAGGATAAACTAAGTTTTACGAACAAAAATCAGCACGCAGCAAGAACAAAAATCAACATGCAACAAGTTCCACGAACAAAACCGATTTAACGAGGAGAAAAATCAATGTACAAGTTTCACAAAGAGAAATCAACATGCTACAAGTTTTACGAAGAAGAAATAAGAATATAACAAGCTTCTCGAAGACATAAATCAAGATACATGAAGTATCTTGAAGGAATAATACATATGAAACAAGTTCCACGAAGAAAAATAAACCTTCAACTAGTTTTAGGAAGAAAAATTAACCTACAACAAGTTTCACAAAGAAAAAATCAACATGCAGTGTGCCAGGCTGACGTTAATTGCTAGAAGTCATCAGAAGAAACACTATTGGAAATTTTCCTTTTAGTTTGATTGTTCGATTCTAGTGTAAACGGTTATTTTTGTAAGAAAATGTTTTAGGTGTGATAATGCATGCCAGGGGGTGCCATATGATAGCTATTGTGTGCCATGCTGGCGTCAATTGCTAGGAGTCATCAGGAGAAAGGCTGTTAGAAATTTTACTTTAAGTTTAAATGATCGTTTCTAGTGTAAACGGTTATTTTTGTTGAAAATGTCTGAAAATGCTTTAGGCATGATAATGCATTCCAGTGGGCACCATAGGCTAGCCATTGAGGGCCACAGACTGGGAATTATCATTGAACGATGTAATCTAAACAATGAAATGGCAAATTTCCGCTGTTCAAATAAAAACAATGGTCATTTTTGGTTTGTACGTTTTTTTTATAAAAAGGTTGAAAAACTGTTGGGCATGATAATGCGGGCCAGAGACTGTCATAGTGTCACACAGAGACGCAAATTGACATGGTGTATCACGTTGACGGTGGCTTGCGATAACATAATCCAATGGATTTAATGCATGATTTTAACAAGAAAATATCAGGAAAATAAGGTGAGTGATGCTAGAGGGTGCCAGAGGACCCAGTCACAATGTGGCATGGTGGCGTGAATTGACATGGTGTATCACGTCGTTGAGGTGGGTTGCTAAAACATGAACAAATGGATTTAAAGCAAGATTTTTAACAAGAAAATATCTAGAAAGTTTCATAGGAACGATGAGGGGGTGCCGGAGGGGAAGTAATAGCTTGGCAGAGTGGTGTGAATTGGCAAGATGTATCACGTTGGGGGTGGGGTGGCTAGCGAAAACATGAACCATTTGATTTAATGCAAGATTTTTAAGAAGATAATATCTGTAAAATTTCTTAAGAATTATGAGACAGTGCTCAAGATTGCCAGAAGGCACAGTCAAAGTGTGTCATGATAGCGTAAATTGGCATGGTGTATCACGGAGGGCTGAGTTATAAAAACACGAACCGTTGGATTTAATGCGTGATTTTATTACGAAAATATCTGTAAAATGTCATAGGAATGATAAAGGGGTTCCAGAGAGTGCCAGAGGGGGCAGTGATGGTGTGACACGGTGGTGTGAATTGACATGGTATATTAGGGAGGGTTGACTTGCAAAAACATGAACCAATGGATTTAACACGTGATTTTTAACAAGAATGCATCTGGAAAATGAATTAAGAATGATGAAGGGGGTGCTAGAGTGTGCCAGAGAATCAGTAATAGTGTGGCAGGATGGCGCGAATTTACATGGTGGAGTGACCTGGTTGGGGGTTGCTTGCAAAAACAAGATCCGATATTTTTAATGCACGATTTTTAACAAGAAAATATCTGGAAAATGTCTTAGGAAGGATAATATGTATCAATGAGATGCCATGGGCCATTCCCATACTGCAATGGTGGCATGAATTACTTAGACTTAAATGTTCTACCGCTTAAGGCTAAGGTGGGAGATGTTAAGTAACGTCCGCGGATCGCTGGTTGGCATCGTTTATGGTTAGAACTAGGGCGGTATCTGATCGCCTTCGAACCTCTAACTTTCGTTCTTGATTAATGAATACATTCTTGGCAAATGCTTTCGCAGTTGTTCGTCTTGCGACGGTCCAAGAATTTCACCTCTAGCGTCGCAGTACGAATCCCGTCTGTCTCTGTTAACCATTACCTCAAAAGAATTTTTTGGCGGAGGAGTGAAATCTAACACCCGGTCAAAGAAACGAGGCATTTTCATGAAGAGCTTTCAGAAATAACTCTTAATAAGGTTTAAATTTATCTCTAAGAAGAATCCCCCTGTAATTGCTTTCAAGGGGCCCCGATGGAATCGGATGCTAGGCGCCTTCTGATTGAATTGGATGCTATTAATTAGTTGCTTGACCTGATTAGTTGGAATTGACTGCTAAAGGTCTCCCATTGGAATTGGTTGCTATGGGGTTCGGTGGAGTTGGAAGCTAGGGTGCCCCCGCTGGAATTGCTCACTAGGGTCCCATTGGAATTGGTTTCTAGGAGCCGATGGAATTGGATGCTAAGGGGCCCCGATGGTTAGGTTAGGGGGCCCGTTGGAATTGCTCGCTAAGGGACCCCTCATTGTGATGGAAATGCTAGGGCCCCCCGTCAGAATTGGTTGGTAGGAATCCCACCTTTCTATAATTTATGGTTCTTTTTACTTATATTTGATCCTTTATAAGTTTTTTCACGTTTTGTTTTTCCGTTGTTAAGTTTTAACTGCTTTTTCAGTGATTTCGTGATTTTATAGCGTTTTTTTAATGAATAAAATATGTATGTGTAATAAAAAGCCTTCATTCTTTCGATTTCTTGTTCCGGGATAAAACTTCGATAGGTAATCGTTTATGCAATTTAAGCACCTTGTAGCCTATGCACATATGTATGCTCATTCAAGAATGCCTCTAATATAAGTGTAAAATTCTGAGTATTGAAGAAGAAAAGATAGACTTTTCAACGTATATGAAGGCGTACCATATTCTAACCATAATGATACTCTCGCTCTTATTTCGTTTCTGATAGCACATTCAAGTTCCAATAGATTAAGGCTCTATTACTAAAAAATAATATGTTATGAACAAGCCCCAATATTATCTGATAACATTCTAAAGCATTACTTAAAATGCAAGTACAAACCAAATGTGAGCAATTTTTAGTAATCGGTTTTCCCATCTGCATGTTAATTATTGCAGCCATATTGGAACAAACGAGACAGGGAATTCACTTATTGGGAAACACCTTATCACGGAGAATGAATTAGCCGAATCAAAACGTTAGAAAGGCTTTCATAGCCCAATTGGTTAGTGCTCCATTCCATTGAAGGAGAATCCCTTTCGAATCCTAATGTGGACTTAGAATCTTTCGAATATAAAGGTTCCCCGAGAAAAACATACTGAAAGAAAATTAAATCTAAAAAGAAAAAATCGCTTATAAAAACAAAACACCGCAAAAGAAAACGAAATCTCTAAAAGTATGTAACATCCCACGTGTATGTCCTCCTGATTTACAAGCGGGGATCCCCCCATGGGCCCCTGAAGAAACAAGTCACGTTAGAATGCGTCATCCTTAACATAAGTAAACGTTACCTATTACGTAAGAACTAAAGATATCTGATAAATGTCTTGAAGAAAAAGTCTTGAAATGTCTTGAAAAACGGCTATGTCTTGAAACGTCTTGAAAACCATCTTGAAGACAAATGTCTTAAAAAACGCCTTGGAACATTTTGAAAGTCTTGAAGAAAAATGTCTTAGAAAATGGCTTGAAACGTCTTGTAAAAAGTCTTGAAGAAAATGGCTTAAAAACGTTTTGGAATGTCCTGGAATATCTTGAAAAACATCTTGAAGAAAAACGTCGTAATAAAAATCGCCAACTTGACTTGCGGACTCTAACACGTCCTATTACATGATAATAAAAAAAAACTATGATATAACATCCCAACCCCATTTCATAACAACCGAAGCAAACCTCCCGATTTAACGCCTGCATCTTTTAGAAAACATTCCCTATTACGTAAAATGCACCTGCGTCTTGAAAAAGTTTTTAAAAAAAGGTGTCGGGACCGGAATTCAAAAGGAGTACTGTGTTGTCGAATAGATTGAGGCATCGCTACTAGTATTGCTCTAGTACAAATAAAATGGTTGATGGCTGATGATAGCGATCAGGCTAAAATAAGGATACCTATATTTAGATACCCCCTTTTGTATGTGAAATGGCAATGTGGTATCAAAATCAATTAAGAACCAGCAGTATATAAATTCTAACATAGTTTAAAATGGTGATCGATCATGTTCTGATTTTTAAACAGGAAATGTTGTTTTATCTTTGTAATCAATTAAGCAAAGGTTAAGTTGAAGCAAAACTCAAAATGTTTCAAAACTGGTAATGGCTCAAACTTAAATATGGTAAATTGTTCGTAAAAAAAAAAGATAAAAAAAGCACTGAACCGTAAAGGTCTGATGACAAACAACAGAAATGAAAACACTAGAAATAAAAAAAAAAAAAACTTCGTTCATTTTTTGGATAGATGTCGTTCGTCTTGTGGGCTTTTTCTTTTCCTCTTTATGCTCTCGCAATTTTAGAGTCCTCTTTTTGTTGAAATTGTTATGGTTTATATTTGTTGCCCTTTTCAACACTCAGGATACTTGGTTGTAAACAAGTGAAATTTTCGCTTTACTGTTGTTTCTTTCTTACTTACTACTAGCAATAGACCAGTTTTTTTCAAGCTTTACTTCTTTGGTTTCAACACGATTCTTGCAAAATTCCTCAGTTCCATCTGTGTGATTTCTAGATTTAGAAATCTTCCTTTGATTCTAAAAGAATCTAAAGAATCTTTTCAATATATATATATATGAATATATCTAAAAAATCCCTATTGTTCTTCTTGTTTTTGGTGTTTGTGACTTCTAAATTGTTTGTTTTTTGATTCTAAATGATTTACAAATTCTTTAGAAATCATCATACTTCCATTTGTGCGATTCAGACTTAGAAAATTTTAAATTTGAGTATGACTTCCCTTTAATCAGCACTTTTATTCGACACAATATTAAGTAGAATTACAATAACGCATGACTTCAGTAGGTGGGCCGCCATAGTTCAATGGTCAGAACTACTAGTCTTGTAAACGAAAGGCAATGGGTTCACTCGTATAATATGACTAATTCTTATAGCAAATAGTATTTATCCAACGCAATATATTCGAGTCCTGGTCTAGGTGACAAATAGAATAATATATTATTAATCGCGATAAAGATTCGACAGTTTAATACAACATCGAATCACTCGAAATTTAGCTAAGGGTTGAATACTCCCCCTCCCTTCAAAACAGAAGTCTTCCAGCGGTACTATCCAAAGCTTTTTTTTCATGGTAGAGGCTGGACTGCATAGATTAGCAATTCCAAAGAGACACTTTCGTGCCACAGAACAACCCTGTATGAAACTAAATATGCTGTCATAAAATGCAACCGTACTCATAAGATCTATTTAATGAAATGGTATGCTCAAATTGTCATCCATGATGTATTCCAATTTATATTTCAATGCGCAGAAAAAAATGAGCAAATTAAAGTTACAGCCACTTAAATTAAATTTCCTTAGTGAAGTTTTAAGTCTAAATCCTCCTGATCGAAGCGCGTGTCATATTATTATATACTAAAACTAACAAATGCATTTAAAACAATCCTTTCAAACACCGAAAACCAAAAAGAGATGTATTACAATAGTCTATTTGGGTAACTTGTATTCGAAACCGCCAACTGGGAAAAAAAAATTTAGTTTTGCTTAAAATATTAACTAATACATGGATTTAATTTATCAACTTCGATCCAAAAAATTGTAGCACAAGCAAAATCCGTTGTTTCTACTTCGCACAAAACTTTAAACTTTGAACTGTTTGTTTAAACTTTCAATCTGGAACAAAATTAAAATGCAAAACCTGATTATATTATTTATTCATTTAAATCACAACTTTAATGCTTATTATTTTATATTATATAATTTGATTGCAAAAATTTATATTATAATAATGTATTACATTTACATTATATTTTATTATGTGTTATAATATAAATAAATACATATATATATGTATGCATAGCCTATATGTTAAAAATAGTATTTATATCATATTTGTTATCAAACTTAATGGTTTGCTTTCTTTTAGAGCTTTTATTTTATATTTGCATAACATTATATAAATAAAATGAATGATTTATGCAAAATGTTAAATTTGCATAAAATCAGACTGTAAATCCATAAGAAAAATTGCAGTGGGTACAGCAAAGAACGATGACGTACAAAAGAAGCTATCTACAATAGAATACTTACATCCTAATAAGATGGCAGTGGCAGTAGTTACAACAGTGCTCGAAGGATCGCTGAAAGCCAATATATCTCCTGTATGAGCATTTAGGTAATCAATACTATATTTGAATACAAATGGTATTAAAACGTTCGTTCCTTTAGCAGCCACC
Source organism: Artemia franciscana (assembly GCF_032884065.1). Taxonomy (NCBI): domain Eukaryota; kingdom Metazoa; phylum Arthropoda; class Branchiopoda; order Anostraca; family Artemiidae; genus Artemia; species Artemia franciscana. The sequence goes on from NC_088864.1 coordinate 57,771,527, forward strand.
AGCAAAGACAACGCCATCACTACACGGGCTTTTATATCCATTTGACCCTAAAATATATCTTTTATGACCCTAAAATATCATAGACATAAAATCAAAAATAGCCTGTTTAACACAATAAGGGGGTTTTGGTTATGAGAAAATTGCCCAACAAAAAGAGGACAAGAATATCCCATAATAGACTAAAAGGATTCGATTTGTGTTAATAGCAATGAAGTCAGCTAGAGATTCAGAAATTAACAAACGTGGGTTCCCATATATACGATTAATTAAAAAAAAACTTCCCGAAAAAAAAAGTTTTCTAAAGAAAAGTAAAGGCCATATTACACTCAAAATCAGAAGAAATAGAAACCTACAATGACTCAAACTCAAAACAATCATAAATTACTATTAAAGAATAGCTGAAACCCAAAACTAACAGGAATTCAGTAAACAATCATAGCAAAAAAAAACATACAACAGGTACTAATATAAATGAATAAATAGATCTCAAAACAAGTGAAGCTTAAACTGAATATGCAAATCTAGCTAAAAACGAACAAAAATTTTTGCTATTGAGGCATAAATGAAACTCAAAACGAACAGAAATCAAAGAAACAATCATAACAAACAAACAAACAAACGATGGTTACTAATTTAAATGAGTAAATAAATCTTAAAAAGTGTGAAACTTAAATTGAATATGCGAATCCAGCTTAGAAGTCTAAGTCTAAAGCCTACTGCGTCATTAGTGGTTCACTGAAAACGAACTATACTACAAATATTTTCTTTTCCAGTTATTGCAGCATTGAAAACGAAAATAAAATTACAGTGAAATAAAATCTTGAACTGATGATCTTTCAACAATTAATAGCATTATATATCAAGCATTAAGTTTGATTTTATTTGCACTTTTCAAGACTGTAGAAGATACACAGAGTTTTCAGTAAAGCACCACTGACGCAGTAGGTTTTAGACTTTTACACTGTAAGAGGGAGGCAAAACCCTATCTCTTCTTTTAGAGATTTTTGTTTGTTTTAAGCTGGATTTGCATATTCAATTTAAGTTTCGCTCGGATTAAGATTTATTTACTCGTTTTTATTAGTAACTATGGTTTGTTTGCTTGATAATATTATTTATTTAGTTTCTGTTCGTTTTGGGTTTCATTTATGGCTCAATAGCAAAATCTCTTTGTTTGTTTTAAGTTTGATTTGCATATTCAGTTTAAGCTTTACTCGTTTCGAGATTTATTTATTCATTTATATTAGTACCTACTGTAAGATTTTGCTATGGTTATTTACTTAATTTCTGTTCGTTTTGGATTTTATTTATGCCAAAATAGCAAAATATTTTTGTTTGTTTAAAGCCTGATTTGCATGTTCAACTTAAGCTTTACTCGTTTTGAGATTTATTTATTCATTTATATTAGCACCTGTTGTATGTTTTTATGCTATGATTGTTTACTTAATTTCCGTTCGCTTTGGGTTTCATTTATTCTTTAATAGTAATTTCTGTTTGTCTTATTTAGTTTGTTATTGTAGGTTTCTGTTTCTTCTGATCTTGGGTTTGAAATGGACTTTACTTTTCTTTAGAAAAGTTCTTTACTTTTCTTTAGAAAAGTTCTTTTTGGGAGTTTTTTTAAATTAATTTCTGTTTGTTTTCTATTGCCAAATTTTCAAGTTTTTCAGAATTTCCTATTTCAAAATGTTTTTTATTCTAAAATAAATTAACAGTTTTAGTGAGAAATAATAAATTAAACTGAATATAATGATGTTAATTGCTGAGAGCTCACCAGCTCAAGATTTTGTTTCATGCAGGCCGGATTTAAAACTTTGTCGCCTTTAGGCCCAAGCACTTTCGCCCCCCCCCCGTTTTTGCAAGATTTTCGGGGAAATCTCCAAAACTTCGGGAATAGTGAAAGCCGCAGGGCCTAGTGGGGCTATTGGTAAATCTTGGTCTGGTTTCACAGCAATTTTCATTTTATTTACCATGTTGTAATAAAAACAAAAGAAAATGTTTGTTATATAATTCCTTTTAGTAAAGTGCCAAATACGCAGTAGGCCTTATACTTATACCGTTAGAGAAACGGGCAGTAACCATACTCGTGTTTGTAGTGAAGACACCATTCAGTAGAAGTATATAACCCTACTCCCTGAAAACGACTGCGGTCTAACACCCAAGCTTTAATCCAATTCTAACTCGTGTTTGACTTCTATTCTCCCAATTATTATAATCAAAAAAAGGTAAATTAATTTTGCAGAGCTTTGTAGCCACTTAAGAAAGAGAATGATGATTCAAAGTAAGAGAATTGGCTATAAACAAGAGAAAGACACTTTTACCGTTTGAGAAACGGGCAGTAGCTGTACTCTTGTTTGTAACGAAGACATCATTTATTAGAAGTACACAACACCAATTTCGGAAAGAATTGGAGAAAAAACTTTCGGAAAATTTTTTTAATTAATTTTTTTCGTTTTGATTTCAAAAAGTTTCAAGTTTTTATAAAACTTCTAATTTTAAAATAAGACTTCTTTTTTTTTTCAACATCAAAATTTCATCAAAACATCAAAACTAGTATCAAAGTAACAAAACCAAAGTATCAAAGTAAAGAAAGGATTAAAGTTAACAAGGTATCAAAGTAAACAAAGCATCAAAGTAACAATAAGAAACTTGCACAACTCACAGCCCTTGCACCGCAAATCGAAGTTACCACGTAAGCCACTAAATCCAAGTATCAAAGTAAACAAAGTATCAAAGTAACAATAATTAAATTCCGTAATTCAGAGCCATTTCCCCGAGGCTAGGGGGGCATCAACCCCGGAAGCATAGTTGTTTGGTGTTTGAACTAAGTTGAACAAAATGGCTATTTCCAAATTTTGACTGGCTGCCCTTTGCGAAAGTGGGGCGTGGGCTAGTTGGCCAGTGATTTAACTCTTAAAAAGGAGCTAGAAGTTTCTATCTCCAATTGAATGGGCCCCCTCCAAAGTTAATGCGACCATCCCTTCCACAGAATCTTAAATTCTAATAATGGGCAACTTACATAATTTACAATCCTTGCCCCGAGGACTCGGGAAGATTTCTCAATCCCTAATTCATAGTAATTTGAATTTTGGACTATTTTGAACAAAATGACTATTTCAAAATTTTGATGAGATGCATTTGGAGAAAACAGGCACAAGGGAGGGGGGGATTGGTTACTTTTTTATCACTTTCGATTCTTAAAGAACTTACAACGTACATAAGTCACAAATCTTGTCCCGGGTGCTATGGAGGATTTTCAACCCCCTAATTTAGAGTAATTTGAATTTTGGACTATTTTGAACAAAATGGCGATCTCAAAATATTTTCATGCATTTGGGGGAAAACGCGCGGGTGGATGGAGGGGGGGAGATACCCTCCGACAACTTTTAATTACTCTTAAAAGGTAACTAGAACTTTAAATTTCAAATCAAACGAGCCATCTCTGAACTGTCGAGCCCGAAGTTTTTTTATTTGATCTTTAAAGTGTTTTGAACAAAATAGCTATCTCAAAATTTTGATTTGATGCATTTGTGGAAAAAGACCCCTTGGGTGGGGAGTAGTTGCCCTCCGATCAATTTTGACTCTTGAAAAGGGCACCAGAAATTCATTATAAGATCTTTTGAACTGTTTTTAACAAAATAGCTATCTCAAAATTTCTATTGGATGCATTTGGGTAAAAAGGGTGTGGGAGGGGCTAGTTTCCCTCCGATCTCTTTTGGCTCTTAAAAAGTTAGCTAGAACTTTCGATTTTCGGTCAAATGACCCCTCTGAAATAAACTTCTGAGGGGACTCATTCGATTGGAAATGGAAGTTCTAGTGCCCTTTTTAATAGGCCAAAGTAATTGGAGGGCAACTAGCCCCTCGCCCTTTTTTCCAAATACATCCGATAAAACTCAGAAGTTTGTGACGACCTCTTCCATACGAAGTGGACTATTTTTAACATAATGGTTATCTCAAAATTTTATCGGATGCATTTGGAAAAAAGCGGGGGGCTAGTTGCCCTCCAATTACTTTGGTCTATTAAAAAGGACACTAGAACTTCCCTTTCCAATCGAATGAGCCCCCTCAGAAGTTTATGTGAGGACCCCTTCCATATGAAGTGCCTCTGGAAAAAAAATAATAATATAACATTGGAGCCATATGGCCTTTACTGTAGGCAACGCTATAGCGTTGCTTCCGATTAGTCGCATCCAAACACGATTATTCGGCCAGATGTGCGAATATTGCAGCTGAGTGTGAATTTGTTTAAGATATATACAGTTTTCCAAAATATCGTACAAGTTCATGTAACTCAACTTCTCCGATAATGTCGATCATTAAATCGCATCAAATCAACAGGCTGGGTAAACTCAAAATAAATACTGAAAAGTTGATTTTTTCAGTTAGAAATAATAAAATACTATATTCTAGAGCTGATGAAGACCTTAAAAATGGGTTAGGCCTAGGCCTACTTGTAATGAAAGCACATACTAAAGTCTCAGAAAAATTTGATTTGAAACTAAGATTAGTAAGCCAATTTAGATGGCTAGGTCTCATTTGAAAAATATAGGCCAGTTTTTTTGTTTTGTTTTGTGGAGTATACCCTGGGTTCTGCACAAAAAGGCCTTCATTGGGCATAATAGCTAAATATCTAAACTAGCATAGGGCAGGTGCATTCTAGCAGTGGTACTTTGGAGCCGTCAGTTTCTTTCTAAGCTAGAACAGAAGTCATTAAGAAGAAAAAATGGAATATACCATTTAATTTCTCATTACAGCTATTTTTAAATGTCATCTTTACCGACATTTTTTATGTATACCACTCCCATGCACTGTCATGACAAAATATAGGCCTTGTCCTAGGCTATTTAGAAAACCTCAATTAATATGCTATTTTTTGCAATTAAAATCGGACGCAAATAAATTGGGTTGTTAACCCCTATAATACTTATCGCGTTAACATGTGAATTACGTTCCTGATTTTTTTTAACGTGGATTTTGCCGAAAAAAAATCGTATATGCGAGAGCCCAGGGTCAGAAATAGTTAAAATCAAAATTGACGCTTATCGCAAATCTGAAAATAGTGCCCCTTTCCATTAAATTTTCCCTTTTCCAAAATGTAATAAACAGTAGTAACTTTAATTATTTCTTGTTAATTTTACTGATGCATTCTAGTTAGTTCACCCAGGACGGCTCAACTTCCCCAAAGTAAAGATACTAGGATTGTTTTTAAAAAGATCTTAGTTTTAATGGTCGTATTATAATGAGAGTTTCTTTTATATTTCATTTGTTTTGCTGAGGACGGCCCTTGGATATGAAGTCGAAATATTCATTTAGGGTTAAGGTTCCACTGGCTTAGGAAAAAATTCCCAGGTGTCTCTACTTGTTTATGTTTATTACGGAAAGGCAGTGGGATCTTCGTCGCTTGAGAAAATCAGATTTGATTTCCATTGATGATTCATGTTTGATCCGTCCAAAGATTAAGTATATGGCTAAATCTTTTTTCGGAAAAAAAGGAAGAAGAACCGAAAAACATTACCAGTCAACGCTATACTGGTTCGGTTGTTTTATTGCTTTTTGATCATTACACTTTTTTGAAGGTAAACACTGGCACAGTCTGGAATTGCTTAAGACCTGTTCTTACTGAAATCTAGTACGCGCTATGACGTAAAAACACTTCAACCAGTAATTAACAAGCTATTAAGGCTTTTATCAATAATAATTAGCTAAATTTCAGAGCTATTAAGATAAGAGCGTTTTTTGCTCTATTTTTGTATACCTTTGTTATTCCTTGTGAAGCCGTCACTGTTCAAAAAGGCTGGCATTAAAAATTTACATTTTCAATCCATCGTTTCATCATTATTTATCTGTACAACGCTAACTATGTTCGATTCACTGCGAAAATCACAGATAGCGGACCAAACTGATACGAAACACACGTGGATACTATGAAATACCTTCTCATGGTCAGACATTGAACAAGACAGCCGGTGGCTTGACAGTGACTGAAATTAACAGTAGTATGCCCCACATTTGTGTGTACTAATCTCAGTGCCACCAGGAGTAAGCCGGCACCCCTAACACCAGTTGATTTAAATTTTATTTATTTAATCCAGTTATAATACACTATTTGGTTACCGTATGTACACAGACAAATACGATTACAATTTCATAGATGTGCAACATTACATACACTTCTCGCTGCGACCAGCCTGGTCAGAGCGCGATTAACCTTTTTCTCATTTTTTAGCTACAGACTACTCTTCGTTTTGATTTCTTTTTCTAGAAGGCAAACTGTAGTGACCAGGCTAGACAATGCGCTATTAATTTTTTTCGTCACTTTGATTTGTAGTATTGCTTTCGTTTTTTAGAAAGTAAGTTACAGTTACCAGTCTACCTACTCGTGTTAGTTACTACTCGCTCGCCTAAGTAAGTTACAGTTACCTACTCGCGATTTGTTTTCTTGTTTCAACAAAAGCAACCAGGAGGCTGTTTCGTGCCCCACCTGCTAAACTCACCCATCAATGGTTAGAGAAAAACTGGAGAAATTAATGCAATTCGTGAAAAAGGACATGTGATTTAACACAAGCTTGAGACTGCGAGATTCAATCCTTTGGTTCCCGCACTAAGTAAAGAGGACAAAGCTAGTTATTATGACAGGCCCTCCACGGGAAAACGTACAACTGCAGTAAACGTCTTTATTAAAGAATTAGTTTACCTTTGGCCAAATATAAGTGAGCATTGCTTTAATCATATCCTTTCCAGTGACTTCTTCTACTTCTTTGATTCCAAGATTGTCCCTGGCACCACCACCGCCAGGATGAAAGTGTCTAACAGTGCCCACTGACACATATCCAAATTTATCGAATTTATTACTAACGCTGTGTTTTTTATGTGAATAATCTTCATCTTTTTTCGTCTAAAAAATAAAAAAGAAAATAACTTACAAGCAGGGTTTTCAGCTTCGCCCATTTTCAAGCTCTACTGCTACATTACCATTTAAAGCCACCCAAAAGTCAGTATTTACTCCATTTACTATTAAGTTAGCGCAAGAATACATCCTTAAAAACGGAGGATTCATATTAAAAAAAAATAACTAAAACAAAAATAGGAAAGCATATATAATTCAAAATTAATTAGTTCAAATTATACATTTTTTTAAATGTAGGCTTTTGACGTTCGGTAATTTGATGTTCCAAGATTGAGCAACTAGCATAGAAACAACCGCCCAAAACTTCAGAAAAAAAATAGAAGAACATATTACGAATAAAGTGCAATAAATACTGATCTGGAATTTCGTGGGCCGTGGCCAAAGTGGATGATTCTAACGTGATAGAATGGAGGGGAAGAATCTGAAGACATCCCATATTATACAGGAATGAGACAGTAAAAAGGACTTAAAATAAAAAGATTTCGTGGACTGTGGCCAAAGTAGATGATTCTAACGTGATAGAATTATGCCAGATTACGCCTCTCACTCAGTCGGACTATCTGTCTTGGCTTTTTCTACAATTAGCCATGGCTTGATTCCCACAACTACTTGATTTTAATTCATTTCGTTCTTTTTTAATTCGTAAATAGAAAAACAGTATTTTCTAAGAAACTATTTTTTATAACGTAAAACCAAGTAAAAAGATTCCATTTAAAACTATTAATAGGAGTAAAACGTTAAGGTTAAACAGAAATAAATATTTTTAGTATGAAAATGAGAACAGTATCTTAATATAGACGCCAGAAATAAGACTGTCCTGATACCAATGCTGCACCTGCTTAAAAATAGGCGCAAACAATGAGCCTAATTAAGCATAAGCTGACATATTGATTTGAATACCAGGACAGAAACACTTCCTTCTATCAGCGCTTAGGGTACTGTCCCTAGAATACTTGGTTAGGTGATCTACAAAATGATTGAGTTTCAGTAAAACTTTAAGTTGTAGGTTCTACTTCTAGGTTATTCTCCTTCTCTATTTTTACGAGTAAATTTTTTTTTATATTAGGTGTTTAAATGTTGACTAATTTTTATTGTTATTGACTAATTTTGTTGTTAGTCTTTTCGTTCTTCTTTTGGTTCAATGAATCTGTTATATCTCTCTTAGGCTGAAGAGCTTGTTTCTGGCTTTTAGCTCAATGTTTATCTTCTTCATAGGAAGAAAATTAGCATAGATTAGTAATCAGATAGTGCCTAAAATCTATCTTTGAGGAATACTGTAATACAATTTTGAATGATTACAAGAAAAGAATCAGCTGAAATATACCTATTGGCAGGGTGAAAGTTGAAGCAAAGTTGTGTGCTAATATCCTTTATTTCCAAAAGAATTTCCGAAAGTATAGCTACTGGCTGGGTGAAAGTTGAAGCAAAGTTGTGTGCTAATATCCTTTATTTTAAAAAGAATCTCCGAAAGTATACCTATTGGCTGAGTGAAAGTTGAAGCAAAGTTGTGCGCTAATATCCTTTATTTCCACAAGAATTTCCGGAAGTATACCTATTGGCTGGGTGAAAGTTGAAGCAAAGTTGTGTGCTAATATCCTTTATTTCCAAAAGAATTTCCGAAAGTATAGCTATTGGCTGGGTGAAAGTTGAAGCAAAGTTGTGCGCTAATATCCTTTATTTCCACAAGAATTTCCGGAAGTATACCTATTGGCTGAGTGAAAGTTGAAGCAAAGTTGTGCGCTAATATCCTTTATTTTAAAAAGAATCTCCGAAAGTATAGCTATTGGCTGGGTGAAAGTTGAAGCAAAGTTGTGTGCTAATATCCTTTATTTTAAAAAGAATCTCCGAAAGTATAGCTATTGGCTGAGTGAAAGTTGAAGCAAAGTTGTGTGCTAATATCCTTTATTTTAAAAAGAATCTCCGAAAGTATAGCTATTGGCTGAGTGAAAGTTGAAGCAAAGTTGTGTGCTAATATCCTTTATTTCAAAAAGAATTTCCGGAAGTATAGCTATTGGCTGAGTGAAAGTTGAAGCAAAGTTGAGCGCTAATATCCTTTATTTCCATAAGAATTTCCGGAAGTATGCCTATTGGCTGAGTGAAAGTTGAAGCAAAGTTGTGCGCTAATATCCTTTATTTCCACAAGAATTTCCGGAAGTATACCTATTGGCTGGGTGAAAGTTGAAGCAAAGTTGTGCGCTAATATCCTTTATTTCCACAAGAATTTCCGGAAGTATACCTATTGGCTGAGTGAAAGTTGAAGCAAAGTTGTGCGCTAATATCCTTTATTTCCACAAGAATTTCCGGAAGTATACCTATTGGCTGAGTGAAAGTTGAAGCAAAGTTGTGCGCTAATATCCTTTATTTCCACAAGAATTTCCGGAAGTATACCTATTGGCTGGGTGAAAGTTGAAGCAAAGTTGTGCGCTAATATCCTTTATTTCCACAAGAATTTCCGGAAGTATACCTATTGGCTGAGTGAAAGTTGAAGCAAAGTTGTGCGCTAATATCCTTTATTTCCACAAGAATTTCCGGAAGTATACCTATTGGCTGAGTGAAAGTTGAAGCAAAGTTGTGCGCTAATATCCTTTATTTCCACAAGAATTTCCGGAAGTATAGCTATTGGCTGAGTGAAAGTTGAAGCAAAGTTGTGCGCTAATATCCTTTATTTCCACAAGAATTTCCGGAAGTATGCCTATTGGCTGAGTGAAAGTTGAAGCAAAGTTGTGCGCTAATATCCTTTATTTCCACAAGAATTTCCGGAAGTATACCTATTGGCTGGGTGAAAGTTGAAGCAAAGTTGGGCGCTAATATCCTTTATTTCCACAAGAATTTCCGGAAGTATACCTATTGGCTGAGTGAAAGTTGAAGCAAAGTTGTGCGCTAATATCCTTTATTTCCACAAGAATTTCCGGAAGTATACCTATTGGCTGAGTGAAAGTTGAAGCAAAGTTGTGCGCTAATATCCTTTATTTCCACAAGAATTTCCGGAAGTATACCTATTGGCTGAGTGAAAGTTGAAGCAAAGTTGTGCGCTAATATCCTTTATTTCCACAAGAATTTCCGGAAGTATACCTATTGGCTGAGTGAAAGTTGAAGCAAAGTTGTGCGCTAATATCCTTTATTTCCACAAGAATTTCCGGAAGTATAGCTATTGGCTGGGTGAAAGTTGAAGCAAAGTTGTGTGCTAATATCCTTTATTTCCAAAATAAGAATTCCGTCGTGTTCGTCTTTCTTGAATATTCATGAAACCACTCGAAATATGAAGCTGAACTACGCAAGAATAACAAAAAAACGTTCTAGGCAAAAAAAAACCAAAAAACAATGAAGACCAGTGAACAATATAAGATAAACAACGGGAACATTTTGTTAGTATCTAACAATGCGCCTTCAGCACTGATGAGAACCAAAAATAACAAAACCAGCAACAACAAGAAACCAAAACCAACCAAGAAACCAGAACTTTCTGATATAGTGAAAGTCTTTAAGTAAGTGGGATTGGTTTTCCCGAAAGACGTTCCCGTTCTACGTTCCCGAAAAACGCCACTTGACAATAAATTTTAAAAAGGAATAAAATAAACAATTAGAGCCAGAAGTAATCATTAAATAAAAAAACAAGTTTTTTTTTAACTGAAAGTAAGGAGCGCCATTGAAACTTAAAACGAACAGAAATTACTCCATGTATGAAAGGGGATGTTCCCTCCTCAACGTCCCACTCTTTACGCTAAAGTTTGACTCTTTCTCTCAGCTCTAATTTTTAAAACAACAAAAAACGTAAAGGCCACAGCAGGAACCAATGAATACAAACACAAAGACAAGTAAAGTATAGAACATGTTAAGTTATAAAAATCTCAAGTCCTCACCAGCAAGGAAATTTTATTTTATTCTAAAACTTGCATGTCTAGTGTACCCCTCATAGCTTCGTTTGTATTCAGGTTTTGTTGCTTTCTTTTAAGCCTTTCAAATGGTACAGGTAGAATTAGCCAAGTAGTCAAGCTTAACTTAAATAAACTTTTGAGAAACGCGAAGAAAAAATATTTTGAGTGTAAATTTAAAGATGCTTGTGGTAACCCAGCTAAAACATGGAAAATTATTAAAAGTGTTATATCTTCAACAGATCCGGTTCTGCCTGATGAAGTTACTACAAGTGATGGGTTAAAATCGAATGAGACTGATGTAATATGTAATGCCCTTTCGGAACATTTTGCAACTGTTGAGGCTCGATTTTCTCGTACTACAGTAGCTTCTGATAATGATCCTCCACTCGAGACTTTTATGGGTACTTCTGTTGATGTATCAATGTACCTAAGACCTGTCACTCATGATGAAATTCGTGAGATTATCTTTGATATGAAAAGTGCTTCGGCTGGGAGTGACTCCATTAACCTTCTTGTTTTAAAAACCGCTTTTCCAAGCATTTCACATATATGTACGTCCCTTATTAATGCTTGTTTTAAGCAAGGGAAGTTCCCCAATTGTCTTAAAATCGCAAGGATAACTCCTGTGTTTAAGGGTGGTAACAAGAATGATTTGGGGAATTATAGACCAATTTCATTATTACCTGTTGTTTCACGAGTTTTAGAAAAATGTATTAATATTAGAATTTATCAGCATTTGGAGCGTCAAAAACTTCTACATCCAAATCAGTTTGGTTTCAGGAAGGGTAGAACAACAGAAATGGCGATTTCATTTATTACTACTATAATTAATGATGCTCTTGATAAAAAGCTTAGGGTAGCTGGTATATTTTTGGACTTAATTAAGGCGTTTGAAACTGTTGACCATCGAATATTATTAAAAAAAAATGTGAATTTTATGGATTAAGAGGCGCTACATTGGGTTTGCTTTGCAGTTATATTCAACATAGACAGCAGTATGTCAATTTACAAGGATTTTTTTCTAGTAAAATGTTGTTAATTGGGGGGTTCCCCAAGCATCCGTACTGGGTCCGACTCTGTTTTCAATTTTTATTAATGATCTGCCGCATGCTATGAAAGCTCTGCCCCGAATTGACGACAGAGTGGACAACGGTCCGAGTAAGACCCTGGTTACTATGCCTTTATTCGCTGATGACACAACCTTGGTGTGTGTTGCCCCTACAGAACAACTGCTCATGTCAACGATAAATGCAGCATGGAGCAGGATATGTACATGGCTTAAAATAAACCACCTTGACCGAATATAGATAAGTCAAATTTTGTTATGCCGAATTTTTACCCTTGGTTTACGGAAATGATTTCGGAGCGGGGAATTATTAAACGAACATACCTCGGAATTCATGTAGATGAAACCCTATCATTCAAAGATCATGTGAAGTCAGTTTCGAAAATATTGTCATGTAACTTAGGTATCATGCGCAAATTAAAACATATTTTCCCCCCAAATGTTCTACGATTGTTATACTTTTCCCTGATTCACCCTTACATTTTCTATTGCTCGTCGATTTGGCTTGGTACTTTCCCTTCGATAGTTCGTCCAATCCGTGTGACCCAGAATAATGCTATCCAAGTTTTTTGTGGTGTTGGGAACCAGGAATCTTGGAGGTCTGTGTATATTGATTTAAATATAATGCCTGCAGATGGATTACGTGATTTTTATACGTTGATTTTTGTATGCAAGTATTACAGTGAGAGCATTCCTGATTGTTTTACAGGAGTATTTTTGTGAGAGGTCTGATGTTCACCACCACATTACTCGGATACGAGATAATACTAAGGTTCCTCGATTAGTTTCAAGTAGGTCTTCTTTTTCACTTATTTACAGAGCTTCAAAACTTTGGAATAAATTGAGTATAGATATCAAGGAAATAGGTAGCCTTGGCCAGTTTAAGTCTGATTTACGTGTGGAGTTGCTCGGTAGGTATACTTTTGAAACAGATTAACTAAATTAAATTTTCTATAGGTTATTAATTTGTAATATTTATATATTTTTTTGTTGTCTTGGGGTCATGCAATGTAATGTACTGTTTATGTTTTTTTTTTGTTGATTTCGGTATATGGTCTCATTTCCCATATTTTCTCATTCTCCACATTCTATCTTTATTTTCCTTGAATTTAGCACAGCCTCACAAGCTTCGCTTATGTTGTGCTATTGATTAAGAAATGTCTATTTCTAATAAAATTGTTCTACTACTACTACTAACCTATTAAAAATAATGGTGAAATCCATAAGTAACTTGCTGACTCGCGGGTTTAGAATCCGCTTCAGTCTTGTGGTAAAAGAGAAAGAAAAAAATATGTCAGGTATTGGAATAGAAGAACTCTGTAAGTTGTATTAGAAATTAATCTCTAAGTTATAGAATTAAGAATACCAACAATTGCACTTTGCTAGGTATCTGCATTTAATATTCTCCAATGTAAATGATTATAGGATACAGAACTTCTATTAGATCACTAGTGGATAACATAAGAATTAAATGGTGGTTTTGCTAATTATTTTCGAAACAATAACAGGTTTCCTACAGATATTTAGAAAAGCCACGACTGTAAACAAGAAGTATCCGGGAGTTTATCTTTTAAACCAGAGCGACGGAACTTCTAAAATTTTCTTAAAATTCTTTAAAGAAAACAACTACTTAAAAAATTTCAAAACAAACATCAAAAATACCCAAATCCAGCAATCGGGGCTTATAAATAGTATTTGGTAGAATCAGCATTAATGGCAAGTTTTCGCACGAAACAGAGCTTTTTAAACGTTTTTTTTTTTTAGCTTTCGCCTACCCTGGGCCGTGGTTTTCTCTGCGCTAGGATGCAGTTCTTGCTCCAACCATGAGATTCCAAGTGTGATCGGGCCCTAGGCATGACAAGTTTTGCTAACCTCAAATATACAAGACAGAAGGATAACTTTTAATAAAAGAAAGATAAAACATGCCATTTGGGCCGAAGAGAGTGTGGCATCATTTTGTAAGTCAATTTCTATTATATCTATCAATAGAAACTTGTCATTCGACACAGTTTTTGTCCTGTAAAATTTCCCAAAAAAGTTCACCCCACAAAACCTCCCTCCCCATCCAGAATAATATCTGTATATCACCCAGCAACTCTTTTTGGGGAAATTGTATGATTCCCACCTGAATGCTGAGGCTGCAAGCACCTTTGTAATGAGCTATAATAAACAACTAAAACGAGAAACTTTAACCTACTATAAACACATTACACAGCAGACTTATTCTATTAATTAGCATAAGAAAATTCAATAATGGATAAACACTCCTCAAGAAAAGAAACAATACAATTGGTGACAAGACAACTTTTGTCTTTTGCAATTGCTGATAAAGAATCACAAACTTCTCCCTTCTTTTTATCCAGAATACAATTAAGAAGAGTCTTTTCAGTAAGTCCCTGGTTTTCAAAATCTCGATAAATAATGTCTTCGATCCTCATCAAACTACTCCAGTCACAACTCAAAACTTTTAGTAATGCTTTTACTGACCAAGAAGGTCCATCAGTAAACAGGCCAAGATTTTTCATTAAATTATGAAGACTGATGGTCTGTAGGCACAGGTTGGACAATTTCACATCATATTCATTGCAGGCAGAAATAAAATCTGTCATTTCCAAAGGTAAACAATTATTTGGATTTCTGGGGATCAAGAAACCATATTCCACAAAAAGAGATAAATTGTCATGTGGCCCATAATTAATAAAAACCTCTGAGCACTTTGGGGTTTTACTAAGTGTCTCAATTTCATAACAGTTTGTGTCAGGATTAAAGCCAGAGATACAACTCGTATCATGCGTGTGGTTTAGGAGGTCTAGAAACGGGACTAGGGCCATGCAATCACTGCTATCTGCATTAAATTTACCACTGCTGCCAGTTATATGTACTGCTCTTGTATTCACTACATAATAGGCCCATTTAAATTCACAAAACCCCAATTCTTTTATGCAAATATTTTTATATCCCCTTGCCACCTTTTTGAACGAATCTTGCAATGACTTAATTTTGTCTTGAAATTTCATTGCAATAAATGTGGGAAGCATGCATATCATCTCATTTCCAAGATCAGTTGGCATGCTGAATTCTTCAGGCAGTGTTTTAATATAAGCATGAAAAAAAGAACTGTCTCTTTTGTTCTTCTCAACAAGTAAATACAGCACCAAAGCATCATGACATGAAAGATTTTTGTCAACTAACCAACTCCATTCTTTTGAACTTCTAAAACCTCCAGCTGTCATCAGCAGCAGTCTTGGAATTTGAACTAACAACTGTCCAGCTTCTAGTCCTTTTCTTGTTCTCATTCCTCGTCCTGAGTCTTTAAACCTACAAGGCTCTAATTTGGCAATATTTCGCCAATTTTGAGTCTTCATCCATGTGGAAAGCGCTTTTATATTTGTAATATCCAGGGGATCTATTCTGTCGACCATGATCTACTGATTAGGAAGAGATTCACTCAATCATCTGAAACTAAGAAATTCACAGAGTCATCTGAAACTGAATTGAAGATAATTTGTTTGCCCATTATTTGATCATTTTATATAAAGTAAATATGCTGAGAAATTTTCTTGAAAAAAAAATGAAGTAGAAAAAGAAGAAAAATCGATTATTGGTTATATTCAATCACATGCTCTGTGTTCTGGTACCTTTTAAAGGACTAGAACTGATCAGAATAAAACCTGACATCCCTTCAACACTCATGATGCTATGGGTGTCCTCAGTTCTGAATGGCACTGAAGAAAAATTTTAAATATCCTCTTAATCAGAACAGTCAAAACGCCTAACGAATATGTCTTTGGGAGTGGCATGAATTGTGCAATCCAAGGGCCAATGGCTCCATCTTTGAGAAGGAATGGCACTCTCTAGACTTATTCTAGTTACACCAAGGAAAATACTCTTGCTACGTGTAGTAGGAGTATTTTATTAGAGTACCTGCTGTAACAGTTTTCTTTCTAAATTCATTGAGTTTGACTAAATCAAAATAGATAAATCTCTTGGTAATAATCTCCTTCAAAGCTGGTAATAATGAAACAGTCCTTGGTAGCAATCTGAAAGTAAGGAGCTATTCGGGCTAATAATAGCCAAAATTAAAAAAAAAAAAAAGAGTCTTGATAACAATTAATACTTCAAAAGAATCAAATTTTGATGAAGATTCCTAATGTATAAAACGTGTTATGTCTACAATTACTCATGAAAAGCTACGAACTTAAGAAAATTTGCCTCATTTTTTGAAAAGGGTGAAAACACCTCCAAAAATCAAACAATCTTAAAGAAAATCACAGCATAAAATTCAGCATATAAGGAAACCTATTGTATTGATTTTGGATTCCTATCCACAAAATGTAGAGCGTTGCATTTTTTACAAGAAGAAAGACCACGGATAAGTGTTTATTTCATGCTTGTTTTTCCCCTATGGCTGTTTGTTGTGAACCAATAATCCTAGATAAACCGGGATATAGCTCATAAAACGGAAAGTGACATTTCTAGTTCCCTTTTAAGTAGCTCAAAAGATTCTACCCGGGAAAGTTGAGTTATCTGCCATTTTGGGGCACTAAACTATATTTTTGCCCCTAAGAGGGCTAAGTTGATATCGATTGAAAATTCCGAGGTTCCGCATTTGTTCCTAAACAGTTATGCAGTCCATAAGAGATAAATGATTAATATGTGACATTTATTTCAAAGCTTCGTTTAACAAAGTTTATTCACTTTATGTTCTATAAAACTATGTGAGGTGATGAATGATTGCGCATCAGCTATTACGAAGGAAGTGTGGTGGGTCACTACGTGGAGAGGAGGGGGGGATTGCCAGATTCTTCCAAGAGTTCAATTTAATGCCAAAATCTCCTAACTGTCTATGAGCCTTCAGATAAATTTATATAAAATAATAAATAATCATATTAATTTAAATAATAAGAACGCATATATATATATATATATATATATATATATATATATATATATATATATATATATATATATATATATATATATATATATATATATATTTTGTATATATATATATATTTATATATATTTATATATATATATATATATTTATATATATATATATATATATATATATATATATATATATATATATATATATATATATATATATATATATATATATATATATATATATATATATATATTGGTTGATAACCAATATTTTTGTCTGATATCCAATAAAGACACTGTCCCTTTGCTAGAGGATATATGTTCTTGAAGTCACCATACATTCAGAACATTGCTCCACCAGGTGTGTGCTGACAAGTATAGACAACAAATATACTTTGACTTCATTTGACTCACCTGTGCTCTCTGCAACATGGTCACTCTTAGCAGGTAGTTCCATCTCAAGGATTGGACAAGCAAAATATATAAGAACGTGGCGTTGAGGAGGAAACAGTCCCTTTTAATGTCTACACATATTAATGTAAATAATAAAACGTATATAAACATATATATACGTACATCTAATAATATACATATAATATATACATATATAACGTATATATATATATATATATATATATATATATATATATATATATATATATATATATATATATATATATATATATATATATATATATATATATATATATATATATATATGTATATATATGTATATATATATATATATATATATATATATATATATATATATATATATATATTTATATATATGTATATATATATATATATATATATATATATATATATATATATATATATATATATATATATATATATATATATATCTATATATATAAAAATAAGTTGTCTGTGGATGGATGGATGGATGGATGTGTCAGGTGACGTCACCTGAAAAAACTGGATCAGGTGACGTCAAAACTGAAAAAACTAAAAAAAGGCAAAAACTACAAAAAAAACTAAAAACTAATAAAAAAAATAAAAAAGCTAAAAAACTAAAAAAACTATAAAGGTAAAAACCAATAAAAAACTAAAAAAAAAACTGAAAAAACTAAAAAAAGGCAAAAACTACAAAAAAAACTAAAAACTAATAAAAAAAGTAAAAAAGCTAAAAAACTAAAAAAACTAAAAAAAGGTAAAAAACTAAAAAAAATAAAAAATAAAAAAAACTAAAAAAAAGGAAAAAACTGAAAAATAAGCTAAAATAAAGGTAAAAACCAATAAAAAACTAAAAAAAAAAAGGAAAAAACTAATAAATGACGACACTCAAAGAGAAAAAAAAGGCAAAAACTACAAAAAAAACTAAAAACTAATAAAAAAATATCTATATATATAAAAATAAGTTGTCTGTGGATGGATGGATGGATGTGTCAGGTGACGTCACCTGAAAAAACTGGATCAGGTGACGTCAAAACTGAAAAAACTAAAAAAAGGCAAAAACTACAAAAAAAACTAAAAACTAATAAAAAAAATAAAAAAGCTAAAAAACTAAAAAAACTATAAAGGTAAAAACCAATAAAAAACTAAAAAAAAAACTGAAAAAACTAAAAAAAGGCAAAAACTACAAAAAAAACTAAAAACTAATAAAAAAAGTAAAAAAGCTAAAAAACTAAAAAAACTAAAAAAAGGTAAAAAACTAAAAAAAATAAAAAATAAAAAAAACTAAAAAAAAGGAAAAAACTGAAAAATAAGCTAAAATAAAGGTAAAAACCAATAAAAAACTAAAAAAAAAAGGAAAAAACTAATAAATGACGACACTCAAAGAGAAAAAAAAGGCAAAAACTACAAAAAAAACTAAAAACTAATAAAAAAAATAAAAAAGCTAAAAAACTAAAAAAACTAAAAAAAGGCAAAAACTACAAAAAAAACTAAAAACTAATAAAAAAGCTAAAAAACTAAAAAAACTAAAAAAAAGGCAAAAACTACAAAAAAACTAAAAACTAATAAAAAAAATAAAAAAGCTAAAAAACTAAAAAAAACTAAAAAAACTAAAAAAAGGTAAAAAACTAAAAAAACTAAAAACTAAAAAAAACTAAAAAGGGTAAAAACTAAAAGAACTAAAAAAGAAAAAAATAAATGACGACACTCAAAGAGAAAGCGACCAGGACAAAAGGAATGTTCGATTAGCAATCAACAAAGCACCGGGACACAGGGAGTATAAATGACGACCCGGGGGAAACAGGGGGATATAAATGACGACCGGGACAAAAAAACTAAAAAGAAAAAAAAACTAAAAACTAATAAAAAAACTAAAAAATCTAAAAATCTAAATAAGCTAAAAAAGAAAAAAAAAGGAAAAAAATAAAGGAGAAAAACAAAACTAAAAAACGAATGTATATACAGACCGGGACACCGGGATACAAATGACGACCGGGACCCGGGACACAGGGAATATAAATGACGACCGGGACACAGGGACACAACTCCGGTACACCGGGATACAAATGACGACCGGGACACAGGGAATATAAATGACGACCGGGACACAGGGACACAACTACAACGGGGACACCGGGGGAAACAGGGGGATATAAATGACGACCGGGACAAAAAAACTAAAAAGAAAAAAAAACTAAAAACTAATAAAAAAACTAAAAAATCTAAAAATCTAAATAAGCTAAAAAAGAAAAAAAAAGGAAAAAAATAAAGGAGAAAAACAAAACTAAAAAACGAATGTATATACAGACCGGGACACCGGGATACAAATGACGACCGGGACCCGGGACACAGGGAATATAAATGACGACCGGGACACAGGGACACAACTACAACGGGGACACCGGGGGAAACAGGGGGATGTAAATGACGACCGGGACACCGGGACAGGGAATGGTCGATTAGCAATCACCATCAACAAAGCTCAAGGGCAATCATTAGAATCATGAGGTATAGATCTGAATACAGATTGTTTTCCCATGGACCATTATATGTTGCATATTCAAGAGTCGGTAAACCTGACAATCTATTTATATGCAAAGACAATGGGACAGCAAAGAATGTTGTATATTCGCAAGTTTTACGTAGTTAAAACCATATATATATATCTATCTATATTCACAGGTGGGACATAGGGACACAACTACAATGGCGCGTAACTATTATGGCGCGTAACGACTTACGCGCGCGGGGGGGCTTGGGGGGGGCGCGAAGCGCCCCCACCAACTAGGTGTTGGGGTGGCGCGAAGCGCCACCCCAACAGCTAGTATATATATATAAATAAGTTGTCTGTGTGTGTGTGTCGAGTGACGACATGTTTGTGTGTCGACTGACGTCATGTTTGTCGACTGACGTCATTATAAGGATTGAGCTGTATGCGTCATGAAGTTGTTTGTCGATTGACGTCATGTTTGTCAACTGATGAAATTACATACCGGGACACCGGGACACGAATGACGACCAGGACACAGGGAATATAAATGACGACCGGGAACCTCAAAGAAAAATTACAGACTGGGACACCCGGACACAAATCACGACCGGGACACAGGGAATATAAATGACGACCGGGACACAGGGACACAACTACAACGGGGACGCCGGGGCACAGGTGGGATATATAAATGACGACCGGGGCACAGGGATTGTTCGAATAGAAATTACAGACCAGGACACCGGGACACAAATGACGACCAGGACACCGGGACACAGGGAATATAAATGACGACCGGGACACTCAAAGAGAAATTGCAAACTGGGACACCGGGGCACAAATGACGACCGGGACACAGGGAATATAAATGACGACCGGGACACAGGGACACATCATTAGAATAATGAGGTATAGATCTGAATACGGATTGTTTTTCCCATGGACAATTATATGTTGCCTGTTCAAGAGTCAGTAAACCTGGCAATCTATTTATATGCAACATATATATATATATATATATATATATATATATATATATATATATATATATATATATATATATATATATATATATATATATATATCTATATATATAAAAATAAGTTGTCTGTCTGTGTGTCTGTCTGTCTGTCAGGTGACGTCATGTTTCTGTGTTGACTGACGTCATCAAGTTAGTTGTCGTCATTTTTGCTACGACGGTGACGTCATTCAAGATATTTAAGACATATGTTCACGTAGAAATCTATTAATGTTTAAATTTAAAATGACTGATGAACTTACAATGGCAAAAGCCGATGAAGATGCTCAAAGAGTCTATGCCAAAAAACTTGCTGCTGATAGAGAAAGTCAGAAAAGAAAGCGTGCCGAGGAATCAAAAGAACAGCAAGGAAACAGGCATGAGGCTGATAGAGAAAGAAAGAACAGAAAGCGTGCCGAGGAATCAAAAGAACAGCAAGGAAACAGGCTTGAGGCTGATAGAGAAAGAAAGAACAGAAAGCGTGCCGAGGAATCAAAAGAACAGCAAGGAAACAGGCTTGAGGCTGATAGAGAAAGAAAGAACAGAAAGCGTGCCGAGGAACTACCAGAGCAACGCGGAAGCAGACTTGCTGCTAAAAGAGAAAGTGAAAAAAGAAGGCGTGCCGAGGAATTACAAGAACAGCAAGAAATCAGGCTTGCTGCTGATAGAGAAAGTAAGAAAAGAAAGCGTGCCGAGGAATCACAAGAACAGCAAGAAATCAGGCTTGCTGCTGATAGAGAAAGTAAGAAAAGAAAGCGTGCCGAGGAATCAGAGCAACCTGAAAGTTATCGCCTGGCATTCAGGTACAACCCAGTCGATGATTATAGCTTGAGTAGATGTGTTCAAATCGGGACAATGTCTAAAATTTGTCCCTATTGCAAGGCCTTGAAATTCAATGGTGAAACAATGGGAATGTGTTGCGCCTCAGGAAAAGTTAAACTTCCTCTATTGGCTGCACCACCAGAACCATTGAAGACTTTCCTTACTGGAACTACGTCAGAATCTAAGCGTTTTTTGTCACAAATCAGAAAATACAACTCATGTTTCCAAATGACGTCGTTTGGAGCCCAAATCGAAAATCCAGATAAATTTATGTCTACTTTCAAAGTAAAAGGGCAAATTTATCATAGAGCAGGGTCCCTTCTACCATTCTCAGGCGAGAATCATAAATTTTTACAATTGTACTTCATCAGTGATAGAAATTCTGAATTGAATGCACGTTGCGAAATTTCTCCCAACGTTGAAAGGACAATCGTTTCCCAATTGCAACATCTTTTCCACGAAAATAATAATTTAGTGCGTCTGTTCAAAACAGCCATCGATTTGATGCCTACTGATACGCATAAAATTGTTATTTCCGCTGACAAAACGCCTCCTGGCCAACATGTGCGTAGATACAATGCTCCAACTATCGACGAAGTGGCAATCGTTATGGTCGGTGATCAGTTTTTACCTCGAGATATTATTCTTCATAAGCGAAGCGCTCAGTTGTTAAGAATTGCTGAAACTCATCGATGCTACGATGCCCTACAATATCCTATCATTTTTTGGGATGGAGCCGACGGCTATCACTTTAATATTAAATTGATGAATCCAGCCACTAACAAAGAAATGAATAAGAAATGCAGTGCAATGCATTATTATTCCTATAGACTAATGATTCGGCAGGATGAAGAAAATTATATTTTAAAATGCCGTGAATTGTTTCACCAATTTGTCGTTGATATGTATGCTAAAATTGAATCAGAACGTTTGCTATATATCCGCCTGAATCAGACCAAGCTCCGCTCTGAACAATACATTCATTTGCGAGATGCAGTTATAAATGACGGTAATACCACAAACGTTGGAAGATTAACAATTTTACCTTCGTCATATGCTGGCCGTCCCCGTCATATGCATGAATATGCTCAAGATGCTATTGCGTATGTTCGTCTCTATGGTCGTCCAGATTTATTTATTACATTTACATGTAATCAATCTTGGGACGAGATACTGCAGCTTTTACTTCAAGGACAATCGGCGGTTCATAGGCATGACATTACGGCCCGTGTCTTCCGGCAAAAGTTGAAATCACTGATAAACTACATAGTAAAACTTGAAGTGTTTGGGTCAGTGCGATGCTGGATGTACTCAGTGGAATGGCAAAAACGAGGTTTGCTACACCCACATATACTAATCTGGCTACATAAAAAAAATACTTCGAACGAAATTGATGATGTGATTTCCGCTGAAATACCTGATAAAAATGTCGATAAGGGGTTACATGATATTATTGTAAAAAATATGATACATGGACCTTGCGGTGCACTGAACGAAAATTCACCATGCATGGCCAAAGGAAGGTGCACAAAGCAATATCCTCGACTTTTAGTATCAAACACAATTACTGGCAATGATGGTTACCCACAATATAGAAGAAGATCTACTGAAGATGGCGGTAAAACAGCAATAATAAAGAAGCGTAACAGTACCACCATCGAAGTATGGGTTGTTCCATATTCCCCATTATTATCAAAACATTTAATGCACACATAAACGTTGAATACTGTAACTCCGTAAAGGCAATCAAATACATATGTAAATACGTCAACAAAGGCAGTGACATGGCAGTTTTTGGCTTGCAGCCCGAAATCAAAGATTTCGACGAAATCGTACAATATCAGGCTGGAAGATACATAAGCAGTAATGAAGCTGTTTGGCGAATTCTTTCATTTCCGATAGATGAACGTAGTCCAGCTGTTGTTCACTTAGCGGTACATTTACAGAATGGTCAACGTGTTTATTTCACGGAAACCAACGTGCAACAAAGAGTCCTGAATCAACCGGATACAACATTAACAGCTTTTTTTTCGCTTTGCAAAAATGATTCTTTTGCAAAAAAACTGCTGTATACTGAAGTGCCTTCGTATTACACGTGGAATACTAAAAATAAAGTATTTGAACGTCGAAAACAGGGTAAGTCAGTCGACGGCCAACCTACCATCTTCAAAGATACCACGATAGGAAGACTCTACACCGTTCACCCCAATCAACATGAATGCTTCTTTCTACGCCTGCTTTTGGTGAATGTACCCGGTCCGACATCCTTTGAGTATTTGAGAACTGTAAACGGTACTATACATGACACTTACCGTAGTGCATGCCAAGCTCTGAATTTATTGGAGAATGACCAACACTGGGATAACTGCATCAATGACGCGTGCGAAACGTCAACCCCAAGTCAAATTCGTGCATTGTTTGGCATCATTTTAACAACTTGCTCTCCATCAGCTCCTACAGAGTTATGGGAAAAATATAAGTCAAAAATGTCCGAAGATATACTCCATCGAAAACAGTTAGAGACGTCAGATATGACTTTTGATTTTACATCAGAAATTTATAACTACACTTTAGTTATTATAGAAGATTTGTACGTACGTATGGCAAACAAACCTCTTCAGGATTTGGGAATGCCTTCACCTAACCGTATCGCTGCTGTTTCGACATGTGTAGAATTGGATCGTGAACAAAGTTACAGTACGAGTGATCTATTGTCGTATGTACAAAATAACATTTCCAAGTTAACGTCGGAACCAAAAGACATTTATGATACGATAATGCATTGTGTCGACAACAACGTTGGAGAAATTTTCTTTTTGGATGCGCCAGGAGGTACTGGTAAAACATTTGTGATAAAACTGATTCTGGCATCAATTCGATCAAAAAATGATATAGCGTTGGCAATTGCGTCGTCCGGAATAGCCGAAACATTGCTGCCTGGTGGAAGAACTGCTCATTCCGCTTTGAAATTGCCTCTGAATTTGCATTCTACAGAAACTCCCACGCGCAATATTTCCAAATCATCTGGGATGGGTAAAGTATTGCAGCAATGCAAACTTATTATTTGGGATGAGTGCACAATGGCACACAAAAAATCGCTCGAGGCTCTGGATCAATGCTTGAAAGATTTGAGAGGGAAGTCGAAACCCTTTGGCAGCACATTAATATTGCTTGCGGGAGATTTCAGGCAAACATTACCTATAATACCTAGATCAACTCCTGCAGACGAAATGAATGCTTGCCTGAAAAATTCTAATTTATGGGCACACGTAAAAATATTAAAATTAACTACAAATATGCGTGTCCGATTGCAAAACGATGACTCTGGTCAAACATTTTCAGATCAATTGCTGGCAATTGGAAACGGAAAGCTCCCAGTAGACTCAATTTCAGGACGTATACAACTACCTGCTGATTTCTGTAATTTAGTGACGTCCAAAAATGAATTGATTGAAAAAGTATTTCCGAATATTCTAAAAAATTTTAAAAATAATAAATGGCTAAGTGAAAGAGCGATTCTCGCACCCAAAAATATAGACGTCCACGAAATCAACAATATTGTTTTGACCAAGATTCGAGACCAGGCAGTCCTTTATAAGTCAGTCGACACAGTTTTGGAACCAAATGAAGCGGTTAATTATCCATCTGAATTTTTAAATTCCATAGATCTTTCAGGGTTTCCAGCACACGTGCTACAACTAAAAATAGGCGTACCAATAATACTTTTAAGAAATATAAACCCACCAAAGCTTTGCAATGGCACTCGACTTGCCGTAAAAAAAAAACAATGGAAAACCTAATAGAGGCCATAATCTTGACAGGGCCTTTTGAGGGTGAGGCTGTTCTTATTCCTCGCATTCCCATGATTCCAACAGATCTGCCTTTTCAATTTAAAAGATTGCAATTCCCAATTCGATTAGCATTTGCAATCACCATTAACAAAGCTCAAGGTCAATCATTAGAAAAATGTGGTATAGATCTTAATACTGATTGTTTTT